>NC_133174.1:47852500-48497674 GCF_040802235.1 Manis javanica | reverse complement strand
TACCATTTCATTAAATGACTCCTGGTTGTTTTGTTGGTCTTCTCTGATCTTTTCTTCCTCTCTTGCTCTATCTCTGTGCTTTATGACTTTCTTTACTGTTATGGTTTCATTCCTTCTTATTTCTTTCTTGTGTATCTATTATAAGTTTTTGGTTTGTGGTTACCATGGAGTTCTTATATGATATCTTATGTATATAACAATCTGTATTAAACTGATGCTCACTTAAGTTTGAAGGCATCCTAACAGAACTACATTTATTACTGCCCCTCCTCCACATTTTATGTACATGATGTATTGTTTTATACCTTTTTATTTATTGATTATCTTAACAAATTTTTAGACATAATTGATTTTTCTACTTTTGTCTTTCTGAAGTTCATGCTAGCTTTTAAGTCACTGATCTACTTCCTCTGCTATATGTTTACTTTACCAATGAAAATTTTTCCCTTTCTTAAATTTCTTGCTTCTCATATGGTCTTTTCCTCTTAAAGAAGTTCCTTTAATGTTTCTTGAAGGGCTGGTTTAGTAGCCATCTACTCTTTTAAATTATGTTTATCTGTGATGCTCTTTATGTTTCCTTCCATTCTGAATGATAATCTTAATGGTAGAGTATTCTTGGTTGGAGCTTTTTTTTTTTTTTTTTTCATTTTATCACTGAATATATTATGCTACTTCCCTCTGGCCTACAGATTTTCTCATAAAACATCATATGGTAACCTTTTGGCATTTCACTTAAACAATTTGCTGCTTTTAAGATTATGTTGTTTTTGATCTTTGACATTTTACTTATGATTTGTCTTGTTGTGGATCTTGTTGGGTTCATTTTGTTTGGAGCTTTCTGTGTTTCTTGGACATGGCAGACTGTTTCCTTCCTCAGGTTAGAGAAGTTTTCAGATATTATTTCTTTAAATAAGTTTTCTACTAATTTCTCACTCTCTTGCCCTTCTGGAACTCCTATAATCCAAATGTTAGTATGTTTGATGTTGTTCCAGGGCTTTATTAATCTATTTTCATTCCTCTTAATTCTATTTTTCATTTACTGTTCAACTTGAGGGCTTTCTATTAATCTACATTCACTCTTATACATCCTCTAGTCTGCTGTTCATTCCCTCTAGTGCATATTTTATTTCTTCTGTTGAATTCTTCATCTCTGAGTGGTTCTTTGGTAGATTTTCCTATCTTTCTGTTGAAGTCCTTTTTGAGCTCCTCCATTATTTTCTCAAGTCTGGTGAGCATCTTTATAACCATTGTTTTAAAGTCTTTATCAGGTAGCTTGCTTAACTTTTTTTAGTTTTTTTTCTGTTTTTTCCTTATTCTGTCACATGGAGCATATTCCTTTGTCTCCTTATTTATAACTTTCTATGCTTTATTATGTGAGTTAGTTGAAAGGGCTCACTCTACCAGAATGGAAGTAATGGCTTTGTGTAGGGAGGTTCCCTGGTTAGACTGCATATACTTCATCATTTTGGCAGGCTGGAGACTGAGTATGATATGGGCTTGCCCTGGTGCTGGGACTTCTAGGGCATGGTTCCAGTGACATGGTCTGGTGGGCCTTTTGGATGGGCTCCTGGGTGGACATCTCATACCTTCCCTGGAAGGGCTCCTCTGCTGGTAGGCAGAGGGCAGTGGGACAGCAATTGTTCAAGGGCACACTCCAAGTTATTCATGGATTGGCTCCAGCTTAATCCCCTGTGCCCCTTCACACATAGGCCTGTGTGCACTTTGGACCATTCTGAGGTATACCAGGTCATTGCTGGCTGGGTCCCCTTGGCAGGGGAGGGACAGGTACTGTGCATACCCTGAGGTTGTTGCATGCTATGGACTGCTTCAGGGAATTATGGGGTTGTTTCCAACTGGGTCCTACTGACAGGGTCATGACACACTCTGTGCATGCCTGCATGCAAGCCTGCACAAGCTCTGTGCTGCTCCAGGGAATTCTGGTGCTGGTGCTGGCCTGCAGTCTCATGCACTCTCCTGGTCAGGCTGGCTAATGTCCTGGTCATACTGGCAGGGGCTGGGCCAGCAGATGGCAGTAGACAGCAAAGTGGGACTTCTGGATCTTCTACAAGCATGTTTGGGTATGGGTATATAGCGGGAGGCCAATTAAATCAAGTCTGAAATTGATGTGTTTACCTGGACCCTGCTCCTAGTCACCCCTAAGGAGTGTGGAAGGAAAGCAAACAATGGCACTGGCCAGCTTCTCCAATCCCAGAGTATTCTCAGCAGTTCTTTTGCCAATTTGAAGATGCTCAGATCTGAAAATTGGGTTCTTTCTCTTATGGTCTACTTGTACTTTATATACATATTTTTTAATTGAGATATAGTTGACATGCAATATTCTATTGATCTCGAGTGTACAATGTAGTGATTCAATAGTTATCTACATTATTAAATGCTCACCCCAACTAGTGTAGATATTATCTGTCAACATAGAAATATATTAAACTATTGACTGTATTATCTATGCTGTAATTTCATCCCCTTGACCAATTTGTATTATTATTGAGATTTTGTGCTTCTTTATCCCCTTCACCTGTTTCCCCCACCCATCCCAAACCTTCCTTCATGGTAACCACCAGTCACTTCTCAGTGCACATAGTATTGCTATTTTGTTTATTTTGCTTTGTTTTGTTTTTAGATTACACATATAAGTGAAATCATATGGTGTTTGTCTTTTTCCATCTGGCTTATTTCACTTAGCATAATACCCTCTGAGTTTGTTCATGTTGTTACAAATGTCAGGATTTCTTTCTTTTTTATGGATGAATAATACTCCATTGTATGTATGTACCACATCTTTATCCATTCATCTATTGATGGACACTATGTTTGCTTCCATATCTTGGCTATTATTAAGTAATAGGGCAATAAACATAGGAATGCATATATCCTTTGAATGGGAGATTTAGTTTTCTTTAGGTAAACTCTTAGAAGTGGAAATACTGGATCATATGGTATCTCTATTTTTAGTTTCCTTGAGGAACCTCCATGCTGCCTTACATAGTAGCTGGACCAATTTACATTCCAACCAAGGAATGTTCACTTTTCTCCACATTCTTGGCATCACTTTTTACCTATACACACTCAAGTGCGTGTGCACACACACACACACACACACACAAAAAAAAAAAAAAAAAAAAACAAACCCTTTGGTGAAGCTAGTTTATCTGTAAGCACATTGTGGCATTTTTTACTTTAATACTTCAGAAAGTAGTTGAAGAAGCAAAAGCTCAAGTGAACCTAGTAAGCGTTCTTCTAGAGGCTGTACACTATACTGTACTCTACATCTGCAAAATCATTATGCATAAAACTACATACCTTAATTTAAAAATACTTTATTGCTGAACAATGTTAACCATCATCTGAGTTTTCAGTGAGCCACCTCATGGATCACAGATCACCATAACAAACATAATAATAATAATTAAAGATTGAAATATTGCAAAAATTACCAAAATGTGATACAGAAACACAAAGTGAGAAAATGCTGTTGGAAAAATGGTGTCAATAAAATTGCTTGATGCACGGTTGGAACATAATTTCAATTTGTTAAAACACAATATCTGTGAAATTCAATAAAGAAAGAACAAGAAAACAAAAACAAGGTATGCCTGTATTGGGCTTTTCTAGAGCTCCTTATCCTAATGTGGGATTGCTGTTTGCTGTCTTTACGGTCACTGAAGCTGAGGGGATTGAGGGGCAACATTGAGAGAGGAGGCAAATGGACTGAGTTTCAAGTCTTATTTATTTTATTTCAAATGTTTTTTTGAAATACAGTTGACATATAATATATCAGTTTCAGGTTTACAGTATAATGACTCAACCATAAATTACATTATGAAATTCTCACCATGATATGTCTATTATTGACGTTCCCTATGTTGTACTTTTCAATCCTGCAGCTCATTTATTTCATAATTGGAAATTTGTATTTGTTTATCCCCTTTACCTGTAACCCATTCCCAGCCATACTCCCCTCTGATAACCAACAGTTTATTGTCTGTATTTCCGAGTATATTTCTTTTTTTGTTGTTCATTTGTTTTGTTTCATAGAATCCACATATAAGTGAAATCATATGGCATTTGCCTTTACCTGTTTCACTTTGCATAATAACCTCTAGGCCCACCTATGTTGTCCCAAATGTCAAGATTTTGTCCTACTTTAAAGGCAGAGTAATATTCCACTGTGTGTATATATAAACACCTTTCATCTATTCATCTATGATCATCTATAGATCACACCATAGATCTATTCATCTATGGATAAGATGGTTGCTTGTATATCTTGACTATAGTAAATGCTGCAATATATGTAAGAGTTCATATATCTTTTCAAATTAATTGGTGATTTTGTTTTCTTCAGGTAAATTCTCAGAAGTGGGATTACTGGGTGGCATGGTATTTTTTACATTTTTTGAAAAATTTCTATATAGTTTCCCATAGTATCTGTACCAATTTACATTTCCACCAACAGAGCACAAAGGTTCTCTTTTTCTCCAGTCTTGCCAATACTTGATATTTCTTTCTTGCAATAATATCCATTCTGGCTGGTGTGAGATGATATCTTATTGTGGTTTTGATTTACATTTTCCTGACAATTAGTGATGTTGAGCATCTTACCATGTGTCTTTTGACCATCTGTATATCTTCTTTGGAAACATGTCTATTTCAGTCCTCTGCCCATTTTTTTAAATTAGGTGATTTGTTTTCTTTGGTTTTGAGGTGTATGAGTTCTTTATATATTTTGGATGTTAACTCCTTGTTGCATATGTCATTTGCAAATATATTGTCCTATTCAGTAGGTTGCCTTTTCATTTTATTTATGGTTTCCCTTGCTTTTCAGGTTTTCAGTTTGATGCAGTCTCACTTGTTAATTTTTGCTTTTTTAAATTTTACCTGGGGAGGCATATCCAGAAAAAATTACAAATGCTGATATTCAAGAGTGTACTGTCTATGTTTTCTTCTAGTTTTATAGTTTAAGGTCTTATATTTAGGTATTCAAGCCAGTTTGTTTTTATTTGTATGTGTGGTGTAAGACAGTGATCCAGTTTCAATTTTTTTGCATGTAACTGTTCAGTTTTCCTAACACCATTGATTGAAGAGCCTGACTTTTCAATATTATATTCCTGCCTCCCATGCCATATATTAAATTGATCATATAAGTATGTGTTCATTTCTTGATTTTGGAATCTGTTCCATTGATCTACATGTCTGCTTTTACGTGAGTACCATACTATTTGATTACTATAGCTTTGTAATATAGTTTGAAATCTGGGAGAATGATATCTCCACCTTTGTTCTTTGTCAAGATTGTTTTGGGTAGTTGGAGTCTTTTGTGTTTCCATACAAGTTTTAGTATTATTTGTTCTAGTTCTATGAAAAATATCATTGGTATCCTGATACAGGTTGCATTGAATCTGTAGATTGATTTAGGTGGTTTGGTCATTTTACTAGTATTACTTCTTTGTTTCCATGACATGGAATGTTTCTGTTTATTTGTGTAATCTTTAATTTCTCTCATCAATATCTTATAGTTTTCAGGGTACATGGCTTCACCCCATTGGTCAAATTTATACCTAAGTATTTCATTCTTTTAGATGCAATTAGAAGTACAGTTATTTTCTTGATATATCCTTTTGCCAGTTCATTATTAGAAGGTTTGTCATATGATCCCTTTGTTATCTTGAGGTATGTTCCCCCATACCCAATGTTTTGATAGTTTTCTTTATGAATGGATTTGTATTTTGTCAAATACTTTTTTTCTATTAAGAATATTATATGATTTTTACACTTATTTTTGTTAATGTGGTGTATTACATTGATTGATACATGTATGTCAAACTATTTTTGCATCCCTGAAATAAATCCCACTTGGTTGTGGTGAACAATCTTTCTAATGCATTTTTGAATTTGGTTTGCTAATATTTTGTTGAGGAACTTTGCATCTATGCTCATCAGCAATATTGACCTGTAATTTCCTTCTTTTTTTGGTAGTCTTTGTTGTTGGTTTCAGAGCAATCCTGGCCTCATAGAATGAATTTGGAAGCAATCCTTTCTCTTATATTTTTGGAATAATTTGAGAAGGAAAGGAATGAACTCTTCTTAAGTGTTTTGTACCATACATCTGTGAAGCCTTCTGGTCCTGGACTTGTTTGTTGGGAAATTTTTTATTGCCGATTCAATTTCATTACCAGTAGTCAGTCTGTTCATATTTTCTATTTCTTTTTGTTTCAGTCTTGGAAGATTGTATGTTTCTGAGAATTAATCCATTTCTTCTAGGTTGCTCAATTTGTTGGCATAATTAATTTTCATAGTAATCTCTATTCTCCTGTGTTGTTTGTACATTCTCCCCTCATTTCTAATATTTATTTATATCTTTTTTTCTTGACATGTGGCTAAAAGTTTATGAATATCGTTCATTGTTTCCAAAGAACCAGCTTACAGTTTTATTGATCTTTCTTTTTTAGTCTCTTTTTTATATATTTCTTATCTTTTATTTATTATTTCCATCTTTCTACCAGTTTTGTGCTTTATTTTTTACTTTCCTGTTCCTTTGGGCTTAAAGTTTGTTTATTTGAGATTTTTTTCTTGTTTCTTGAGTTAAGCCTGTATCACTATAAACTTTCCTCTTATAACTGCTTTTGATGTATTCCAAAGATTTTTGCACCTTTGTGTTTCTATTTTCATTTATGTTCAGGTGTTTTGGCTTTCTTCCTTGATGTCTTCATTGACCCATTTGTTCTTTTGTACTTTTGCTTAGTCTGCACGTTTGTGTATTTTCCAGTTTTTTGTAACTGATTTCTATTTTCATGTTGTTGTGCTTGGAAAAGACACTTGATATGATTTCAATCTTTTGAAATTTATTGAGACTTGTTTTGTGGCCTAACATGATATGTCATAGAGAATTACCCATATGCAGTTCAAAAGAATATTCTGCATTTTTAGAATAGAATCTTCTGTATATATCTGTTAAGCCAATCAGGCCTAATGTATCATTTGAAGCTACTGTTTCCTTATTGATGTTGTGTCTTGATGATCTACCCATTGATGTATGTGTGGTGCTAATGTCCCCTTCTATTATTGTATTACTGTCCATTTCTCCCTTTAGGTTCGTTAATATTTGCTAATATTAGCTTTATATATTTAGGTGTTCCTATGTTGAGTGCATGGTTATTTACAGTTGTTATATCCTGTTTGGCTGATCCCTTTATCATTACATAATGCCTTTCATTCTCTTAGTATAGTCTTTGTTTTGCAGCCTATTTTATGTGGTATAGCTATTGCTACCCCATTTTTTTGTCATTTCTAGTTGCATGAAATATCTTTTTCCCTTTTCACTTTCAGTTTGTATTGTCTTTAGTTCTGAAGTGATTCTCCTATAGGCAGCATATAGATGGGCCTTGGTTTTCAGTCTATTCAGTTAACCCATGTCTTTTGATTGGAGCATGTAGACTATTTACATTTGGAGTGACTTTTGGTAGATATGTTCTTGTTGCTATGTTCTATGGTTTTCTGGCTGCTTTTATAGCTCTTTGTTCTTTTTTATCTCTTTCTTTCTTCCATTGTGAATGGTGACTTTCTTTAGTGCTCTGATTTGATTTCTCTGTCTTTATTTTTTGTTATGTATTATAGGATTTTGATTTTTGGTCACTATGAAGTTTATATTTAACATCCTAAGTTTATTGTAGCACATATTCATTGATGGTCACTAAAATTTGAATGCATTCTAAAAGCACTATATATTTTAGATGTATGATATCATATTTTGCATATTTTTATTTCATAATCCCTTAACAAATTTTTAGATGTAATTGATTTTACTACTATTGTCTTTATCTTTTATAGTAGCTTTTAAATTACTGAACTACCACCTTTACTGTATATTTGCTTTTATCAGTGACATTTTTCCTTTCATAATTTTCTTGCTTCTAGTTATGGCCTTTTATTTTGCAGTTAAAGTAGCCCCTGTAATATTTCTTGTAAGTCAGTTTTGTGGTGATGAGTTCCTTTAACTTTTGTTTGTCTGGGAAACTTTTTATCTGTCCTTTCATTCTGAATGTTAGCCTTGCAGGGTAGAATACTCTTAGTTCTTTTATTTTTCCTTTCAGCACTTTTAATACACCATGCTACTCCCTTCTGGCCTATGAAGTTTCTTTTGAAGGGTCATCTGATAGCTTTATGGGGTTTCCCTTTTTTGTAATTATTTGCTTTTCTCCTGCTTTTATGATTCTCTATTTTTATTCTTTGCTATTTTTATGATATGTCTTGTCATGTACTTCTTGGTTTATCTTGCTGGGGGCTCTCTGTGATTACTGGACATGGATGTCTGTTTTTTTCCCATATTAGGGAAGTCTTTAACTATTACTTTTTCAAATAAATGTTCTCCCCTCCCCACTTCTAGGACCTACATAATTTGAATGTTATTATGCTTAATGTTGTCCATAGGTTCCCTAACCTATCCTCACTTTTATAATATTTTTTTCTGTTCAACTTGAGTGCTTTCCATTACTTTGTCTTCCAGATCCCTGACCCATTATCCTGTATCCTTTAATCTGCTCATAGTTCCCTCTAGTATATTTTAATTTCAGTTATTGTATTTTTCAATTCTGATTGAGTCTTTTTGTGTTTTCTTTTTTTTTAAATGTTCACTGTGTTCATCCACTCTTTATTTTTGCCCAGTGAGCATCTTTATAAGCATAACTGAACTCTTCATCACAGAGATTGCTTAAATTCATTTCATTTAGTACTTTTTCTTAGGTTTTGTCTTGTTCCTTCATTTGAAGTATATTTTCCTGTTTTCTTATTTTGTTTAACATTCTATGTTCATTTATATGAACTAGGTAAAACAAGTACTTCTTTCAAGCTTGGAGGAGTTGCCTTGTACAAGTGTGGCCCCTGTGTAGACTGCATGTGCCTATGGCTTTGGTTGGCTGGCTGGAGCTATAGTAGGCATAGGCTATGCCTCTCTGGGCACTGCACACCAGTGACACTTTTATGAAATGGTTGGAGCCAAAGAAGCCACAAGCTGGGGATCCTGAGGCACTTGTTGCAGAGGGTGTCCTGGCAGGATGGTTGAGCTGAATTGAGCATGGGCTATGGGTTTCAGGGCTCTCCAAGATGTGGGTACCCTGGTTGGACTGCTGAAGCTACTAAGCCACAAGCTGGAGGGTCCCAGGGAGCTCCATACAGGTAACACCCTGGTAGGATTGCAGGAGCTGAACTGGATGCAGGAGAGCAGAAGACCAGAGGGTTCATGGGACACCCTTTACAAGGGGCACCTTGGCAGGACTGCTGGAACTGAAGTAAGTTGTCATGGCCCATTGGGTTCCAGAGTCTCTGCAAACAATATCCTGGTGGGCATGCTAGAACTGAAGCAATCACAGGCTGGGGGTTCTTAGAGTGTTCTGTGCAGGAAAAACTGTCACTTACAAATTCAGTGATATGACAGAAGGCAGCAAGTATAAGGGAAATAATATCTATATCAAGTACACACCAGGTCCGACAATTATCAAAGCAGCTACTGATTTTTATAAAGCTTTTGTTGGTGTAATGAATGGTAAATATTACCCCCTTTACCAAAACTGATTTTGGAAACCTCCCAAAGGAAAAAATAGTAACACCAATGCAAGCACTATTGTTGGCATCAATGAATAAAGGAAGAGCTCAGGAGAGCAGTAGTCACTTAAGTATCAGGATACTGGTAAAGAGGAAAAGCAGGAATAAAAAAGTGTTCTGAAAGACCAGCCTTTATTTGAATTATCTGAGGTAACTCAAGAAATGCCATGCCAGCCACTGCTTTTTCCAACCAGAGTGAAAGAATGTTTAGAAAAAAATGAGTAGAAGTTTTCAAAGCTTAAGACACCAGATTGCAGCAGAAAATTCAGGCTCAGTTCTGAAAATGAAAGTACATTGTCTGGAAAATTTATAGAGTAGAAATGTTACATATGTTAGAAATATAATTTGTGATAAAAACAGTTATTGATTTCACTATAGGCTCTTTTACTTACAAGGATTAATTTTGGGAAAAAATGTAAAGCAAATGCTGAACACTTATAACCATATTTTATTAGTTCTAAAGTATTCTGTCAACTTTGTCATTGTTTGCCTTATGATACAGAAGTAACATCTGCAATTCTTATTTCAAAGAACACTGTTTTATGTTGCTTTTGCATTTCAACCTAAATATACTATTTTGTATGAGCTATAACAGGCCACTACAAAAATTAAAATTTTCACTTGATCTACAATTATATTGAATTAAATGATTTTGTATTTTACAGAAATTTTTGTGTCCCAACTATGGAAGGTTTTGCAACTAAATGCATACTTAAAAATCTAATATATTTTCTCCTGGTTATTTATTTAATAATACACCAGCATAAAAGGCAGTAAGATATGCTTCAATCTGATAAAGGAGAGCTTATTTGTATAGAAAAGATGTTAAGTAGATTTTTGAAATTAGAAAACAAAATGCTGAAATGTTCAGTGTTGTTTTTGTTTTTTATTAGAACACCACTGATATCTCTTGGGTTCCAATAATCTGCAGGATAAAGTCCAGACACCTACAGGAAAGACCTTTTGCCTACTCTTCTCACTACTCTTGACCGTAATATAGCTAAGCCACACTTAACTTCCCCAGACACTGCATTTACTTTGTTCACACTGATGCTTCTATAATGTGTTTTCTCCAGTTTATGTGCCCAGAAAATCCCTATTTATTCTTCAAAACTAACTGAAAGGCATTAAGACTCCCTTTTCAATGCCTTTCCCAAGAAAAATATATCACTATTTCCATGGCAACCTTGCACACCTGTTTCATCACATTTATATCACAAATATTTGCTTATATATCTGTCTCCTACTAAACTGTCAGATTTTTATCCTCAACACCTAAGATGGGCCTAGACACATTGGCATTTCTTCATCAAAGGTTTGATGAATGAAATAATTGAAAAGCAAAGCTTTGTCATAAAAAACTTGGGGTTAAATCTTCTGCATCCGTGGATGTCTTGCTGCCCTTGTCTAGCCTGGATTAATACTTAGTCCATAGGCACACACCTGATCATCTGATCATCTACATTTGCCCTCTTACAGCACTAAACTATGTTTTCTACCTTTATCTTGCATCTACCTACCACTTCAGCATTTTATTAAAAATAAAAATAATAATAATAGGAGAAATGTGGGATCAACATATAAATCAAGTACAAAAATCAAACGAATATTCATATTTGACCTGATTGTTTATAGGTCATAATGCATGATCAAAACCGAAAGTTTCTGTGATGAATGCCCTTGTACTGTTCACCATGTAAGAATTTATTCACTATGTAAGAATTCGTTCACCATGTAAGAACTTGTTCGTTATGCTTCAGAAGATTGGAGACTGACGAGAATTAGGCTTGAGATGGATTAATGATTGTACATTGAGCATTGACCCCCCTATACTGAATTTTATTGTTGTTAACCATTTATTCAATAAATATGAGAGATGCCCTCTCAAAAAAAAATAAAATAAAAATAAAAAAATAAAAAATAAAAGTAATAATAATAATAATAATATTAAGGGAGAAATGTGGGATTCACATATAAATCAAGTATAAAAATCAAACGAATATTCATATTTGACCTGATTGTCTGTAGTTCATAATGCGTGATCAAAACCGAAAGTTTCTGTGATGACTGCACTTGTACTGTTCACCATGTAAGAACTTATTCACTATGTAAGAATTTGTTCACCATGTAAGAACTTGTTTGTTATGTTTCAGAAGATTGGAGATTGTTGAGAATTAGGTTTGGAGTGGATTAATGATTGTGCATTGAGTCCCCTATACAGAATTTTATCATTGTTAACAACCATTTGATCAATAAATATGAGAGATGCCCTCTCAAAAAAAAAAAAAAACTTGGGGTTAAGTTAAGCTCAATTCAGGGGCTTTTAATATCCAAACTAAAAGTAACTGCTTGGAATTATTTGTCAGGACTGGAGTTGGATGTCAGTAGAACAAACCTGTGAAGTCCAGCAACATAAAGAAAAGTAAGACCCTGAAAGATAAAATGGATCACTTAAAAAAGAAATATAGCTGATGAATGGTAAAAGGGGCATACTTGAATTTCTAGGCTTTGAACATCAATCTAGTTCTCTTTATGCATATATATCTTCACACGGCATTTGAAGCTCTTCAAGGTCCAGCCCCTTCCTGCATTTTATGCTTTATACTCCACCATTTGCTTTCACAAAAATGGAGCATACTCTCCATTCAACGAAATTCCTTTTCTTATAAAATATGCCCTTCTCTCCTTACCTTCCATACCATTATTCCTATTCAGCCTTTGCTGAAAATGCAAAACAACTGCGACTGCCCTCATGTAACTGTCCATGATTCCCCATCTGTATTTAAGCTTCACCTCCTCTGTACCCATCTCTTACTTTATTTGATACCATTATCAAATAAAGTAGTTAAATATCATCTTGGCATCTGCCAGTTAGGGTAGGTTTAGGGATTAATGAAGGCCAATCATGGCATGAGAGGCACAGTAAGAAGGGTAGTGTTTCAGAAAGGGATAAGTGGCAGTTCAAAAGTCAAAGAGAGAGGTCACAATATCTGTCTGGCTCATGCACTGTTGGATGCTCTCCCTCTGAGCAGAGGCTAAGGCATGAGTCTTCTCCTGAAAGCAGCAATGACCCTCCTCAGTAAGCCTCCAGAGACCAGATGGTGGCTTTGCCTTGGTCCCATCATGATGATTTACTGGTGCCTTCTCAAAGCTGCTCAGGAAGCAGAGGTTGTGAATAGTGTTCTTCAGCCATTTGGAGCTGTCCAGAAAAAAGGGAAATGCTGTTGGGTAAAACTGTAGATATCTTGCACATTGAGGCCACAGGGAGGGCTGTTTCTTAATGCCAGGGCAATTAAGTGGCTGTAATTGAGAGAGGTGCGGTGCCAGGACCTTCTCTCCTGGTTGTTGCCTTGCCATAGCTTCTGGCTCTGGAAACATTCCCCTTTGTTAGAGGATTGAAGGGCCACAGAGGAAATGCCATCTTGTTCTTCAGTCTCCTCTTCTGTGAGCTCCCATTCACTGTGGGAAGAGGTAAACTGCTTCTGTTGGGTAGATTTCTCAGTGGAAGAAGTTGGCAGGGACTCCATTAGTGTTGCTTCTGAGTAGTTAGACTCTGTCCTTTGGGAGTGGTTGAGGGGAAGGAAGTATGCTTGTCAGATCCTTTTTCTTAACAGGCTTTGAGGCCTCATTGTTGCCAGAGGCTAAGATGATGTTAGGATTCATCCACATCCACACGTTGGGTTCAGAGTCAATACCTTCTTTGTGAGGACGGGGTATCCCCTCTTGAGGCACTATTGGGGGCTCGATCACTGAAAGTCTGTGTATGGCAAGGTTCTGCTCAGTTAAGGGGCATTGTTCTGTGGTGCATGGAAGGAAAAACTCATTCCCCATGTCCCAGTCCAGCAGCCCGAGGACCTGGCCGTGAAAACTATACCAGAACTCAGGATTTTTTAGTTTTAGATCCATCTTTAGTAGAAAAATAGGGAGAGGAAGACTTCCAAAAGGACACAGGTCTCTGAGGCACTTCTTAAAGCCTTTGTTGGGGCACTGAATTTGATGGAGTATATCTCATCTGGAGAACTTATCAGGAGGACCACTAGAACTACTGGAAAGAGGGGCACCAATGTCTCATTGATTAGTGGTTAGACTTGAAGAAACCTGTGATCTGGAACATAGCTCAAAACAGAGAAATACTGAAAAGAGTCTTTAGCAAGAAAAACATTTGAAGTGGAATATCTGAGCTTTCATTGTAAGCAAGGAGCCCCCATGTGAAGACCTACAAATTCTGAATTATGTGCAAGCTAAGGTGACTTGCATAACAGGTGACTGGCATATTCTTCAACTCTTGCTGTGTTCATTTAATGGAGGAAAAAACACATGTACAGATGACATTATATTTCTAAGTTGTCCTTAAATGGTTTAAAAAATAATTTCATTTTAAAAGTGTCTTGTCAAGTGCTTTCATATAGATCATCTCAACTGATTCTCATGACAACCCTGAAAGATAACATAGTGGTCATTATTAATAATATGTTGCAGATAAGGAAACTGACATCTACAGAAAATTTAAGACTAAATATCTAAGTAGCATAGCTAGATCCACAGCCTACCTCTTCTGATCCTCTTATTATACCCACTGCCTCTTGATCACTTTAAGCATACATTTTATAGGTTGCAAGAATATGTGCAACCTGAGTTTTAGAGTAAGATAGTAACTATCAGAACATGATATGTTAGTCTTAAATCAACCATTGTTATTTTCAATCCTATTGTGGGAAACAGCTGGCTTCCTTCTCTCCAGGTCACCTTCTAAGGAACTGAGTTCTGAACTTTACTCTGAGAACAGTAGGACCAAAGTTTAGCTATGAAATGCAAGTTCCTGAAATCTCCAGAGTTTGACTTTCCAGTAAGTTTATCCCAAGGGACTCTTAGGAAAAACAAAATCGGAAGGTTTCATTTAATCAAGTCTATGCAAAATCCATGTATATAGTATGTGATTTCATTAAAACCATTACATAGAACTATATCTCAAAAATATACATCAAATGTCAATGGGAGCTACTGGGGGACACACTAACCCCTTTATTGTTTCCCAGCCCTCTTTTCCTATTCCACTCAAAATCATTCTCCTTACAATCTGTGATCTTTCTACTGTATGAATATAAAAATATCAAGTGTTAATATTCATTGAGTACTCCATGTATTATATGTGATTTAATGCATTTATCCTCAAAACAACCCTATGAAATTGGTGCTACTATTTTTCTCCCTTTACAAAGGAAACAATATAAGGCACAAAAAGCCCAAGTCACCTAGCTAGTAAAAAGCAGAGCTGAGTTTCAAATCTAGGCAGCCTGGCTGCAAAAGATATGCTTTTACCCATTGCAGTAATCTCTTCTATTTCTCTATTCCAATATAAAATCCTGTTTACTTAGTGTAGCATAATAGACTCTCCATAATTCCACCATTGTTTACTTTTCCAGGTTAATTTATCACTTCAGCTTCCTTGTTTCATACTTCACATCCCAGAAACACTAAACTTCCAGTATTTCCATCAACCTCTCCCATATTTTGTCTATGTCCTTTTTCTCAGGTTGTCACCTGTACTTGGAATGGCCTACTTCCAATTGCCTTGGCTTGGTTAACTCCTATTCATTTTTTAAGACTCAAGGAAGCCTTCTCTAATAAAAATGTTGCTTCTACCTCCCCATAGGGAATTAATGGATGTCCTTTCCAGAGGGGCACTGATATGGGCAAATTGAGGGACTAACCCTGAAACAATCAGTTTACTATGATAACTAGAGAGCCTAGCAGTATTTTACCTCTCAGCAGTCCCTGTATTCCATAAGTGGGGGCTCTGGTGTTACAGAATTTCTCTTCCACTTTCACAAGGGAATACAGCCTAAACTTTAGGAATTGGCTAGTAAAACCAGGTCACCACTGTGTATTCTATTTCTTTGAACTTCATTAAACATTCACTGTATAGATATTGAGCAACTTCCATGTCAGAAGCAGTATGTAACATATAAAAAAGCACAACCTAAAAGAATATCACAACTCAATAGAGGAAGAAAGACAAGAGAAAATTAAAACAGAATATGATTAGTTGTAGACACTATACTAGGAAAGCATACAGAGGAAAAAGATAACCCAAATGACAGGAATCAGAAGGGCTTTGCACAGGAATTGCTCAAGTTGAAGCTTAAAAGATATGTTACCCAGGGACAGAGACATGGGGAACAGACTAGTACATGCCAACTTGTCTCTTAAGTATGCTACAAAAAAGGAGGTAGGGATATTTTGCAAATGCTATGGAAAAATATTTAAACTAATGCTTGTGAGTATCCTGTTTTCCAGGCTCCCACCCACTCCAAATGTTAATATAGGCAAAAGTGTTAGTGACTGATGAATCCACATCATAAGCAAAGTAGGGTACAATGACATAAGTTAGAACAAATGGTGGGAACTTGTAATAACCTTAGAAATAACTTTTCCAGGGTGTGAATGCTTGTGCTTGCTCTCTTACACACACACAAGAATGGTCTAACAGCAGCAGCAGTCGAAGTAGCACTTTTGCCACCAATTTTCAAAAGCCTTCCTGTGCCCAGACTTTGGTCTCTGCTAAAAGAAATGATAAATTCTATGAAAAGTGCCATTGATATTTTTATAGGGATTACACTGACTCTGTACATTGCTTTGGGAAGTATGGCCAGCTTAATATTAATTCTTCTTATCCATGAGCATGCAATAGCTTTTCATTTATTTGTGTCTTCAGTCTCTTTCATCAATGTGTTATGGTTTTCAGAGTACAGATCTTTCACCTCCCTAGTTAAACTTATTCCTAGATATTTTATTCTTTTTGATGCAATTTTAAATGGGATTGATTTCTTAGTTTCTCTTTCTGTTAGTTCACTGTTAGTATATAAAGGAATGCAACAGATTTCTGTATATTGATTTTGTATCCTGCAACTTTGCTGAATCCAGTTATTAGTTCTAGTAGTTTTTTGGTATAGTCTTTAGGATTTTCTATATATAGTATCATGTCATCTGCAAAAAATGACAGTTTTACTTCTTCTTTACCACTTTGGATGCCTTTTATTTCTTTTCCTTGTCCAATTGCTGTGGCCAGGACTTCCAGCCCTATGTTGAATAAAAGTTGTGAGAGTGGGCATCTTTATCTTGTTCCTGATCTTAGAGGAAAAGCTTTCAGCTTTTTACCATTATGATATCAGCTGTGGGTTTGTCAGATATGGCCTTTATTATGTTGAGGTATATTTCCCTATACCCTCTTTGTGGAGAGTTTTTATAATGAATAGATGCTGATTTTTGTTAAATGCTTTTTCAGCATCTATTGAGATGACTATATAGTTTTTATCCTTTTTGTTAATACAGTATATACTTCAATATAAAAAATAAAATTAAACATTAAAAATTAAAATTATCTACATCAGGACTCTAAAAAATAAAATTTTAAGAAGGGTAGGCATGAAAAATAATATACATGTAATAAATAAAACTTTTTGACACAAACAAGGGTGCCTTTAAGAATGTCAGGGGCAGTGTTAGAAGGATGGAAAGTCAACCAAAAGAGGCTCCCACTTCCAAAACACTTTTTCAGACATATGATTGATTGAAATAAGTTTTGTATGTAAAGGGCTATGAGTATGCAATGATACCTCCAAGATTTTAAGGTAACTGTAATAAGAAAAGATCAAATGTCATAGGATATTTATGTTTTCTTGCTTTTATATAGGGGACTCTTAAATGTGCATGGGTATATTTTTTCATTTTAAGGAGATATCTATTTATAAAGTATAGATATGTACTTGTTTCTATCAGAAAGTAAACATGAAAGAATACATAAACAATGAGTAAGCCATATGTAGTTCCATAAAAACAGGTACTATACCAACGGGTACTGTGTATGCTGCCTAAGTTCTGTTTCTCAAACCATGCACCACAGTCCTGAGACTGTGTTAATCTGTAAGAAGTACCTATTACAAATTAAGAGAAGTTATCCAGTTGCCATGTGCCCACAAATTACATACTCTCAGACAGGTGATCTTTTTCTAATTCATACATAGACTAGCAGCCATGTGTACCAAGAACTGGTAGGGCAGATTAACACTGATGGTCAAACATAATAATCAGGCATAAATAGGTCCAATTAGATGTTACAGATGATTAACAATATAATGTAAAGAAGAGATTACCTAAGAAGACTCAATCCCTCATCTCCTAGGAAATAAATCCTTTAGAAAGCCCTCTTAATAAAATAAAAATAAAAATACATAAACCTTAATGGTGTTAACAGACTATATGGAAATAGTAAAAAGTTAGAATAACAGGTACTATCATTATGTAAAAATTAAAAAATACTTCATTGTTGTTAAAGGCAAGTCACCCACAAAAAACCTCTGTATTACAATCAGAAGTACCATGAAATAAATAAAACATTATTAGCAAAAGAATCTTTGCTAATGCCTGATTGTTAAAATTGCCTTTAACTACTCAACCATGTCCTATGATTCCGCAAGGAATCAATTAGCTGAAAACCTAAATTCTGTTACCTCGGTTTGTCTGAGATGGTATTTCTCTTTTCCTATCAGTTGGGTCAGATTGTTGAAATCCTAGTAAAATGAAAAAATAGTAAAATTGCTGAAATTCTGGGAAGATATCAAAATAACTATAACAGTTTAGAAAAGGAAAACTGTAATGGCATAAATAGGAAATAAATTAAACCCATGGTGTTCATAGTCTAGAATAGGCTTAAATGTGAGATCATAAATATATCTGTAATGATTGTATTTGTGGAGATTTCAAGTTTTATTCAAGCTGTCTGAAGTGTTTACAAAAAAGCCAAGTTAAATTTGTAATTTCAGTTAAAAACTTTTAGAGAATTTAATTCATGAAATTGGTAATCAATGTTTAGATGGTCAATGAAAATTAGTTTTAAAAGTTACATTTATTAGCTATTTGAATTAAAAAATTGAGAAGTATAAATAGTAGCAAGTATTCATCTCAATCACATATTGCAGCCAGATCAATATGGCACAGCAATTTCATGTGCTTTGGTAACCTTCTCCTCTTGCTCCAGGCATACAAGGAACAATGAATGCAATTTCATAAAAGGACAGACAGACAGACTATAACAGATAATCAAGCTCGACAAGAAAAAACCTCATTAGACCAGAAACACAAAATAACAAGTGAAACTGAAGCCACTGACTTGCTGGGTCCTGGATTATCAAAGAGGAACTAGAAGTCAGGAATTTCATTTCCTTGTGGGAAAGGAAACCAAAAATCAGGGGCTAGCATGGGGCTACTGCTGCTTGTTAAAATAAGCTAAAAATAGAGCTGCCAAACCTTTGTGAACTACAGGTCTAAAAAAGTAGGAAGTCACAAAGCCTTGCAAACAGATTCTGAGCCAAGCTGTTCACTAGCTATTGTAACTGGTTCTGTTAGATCTCTTAGATCTGTGGTATCCTTAGTAACATCACAAGGCAGTAACTTGGAACTGCAATTATGACATCTGGTAGTGGATTGAAACCTGCAGGGCTAGGAGGAAGTAACCAAAAAACTCTAGATAGGGATGGGTAAGCATAGGCTAATGAATACATACAAATGAGAGGTAGAGAACAAAATCTTTCCACTGAAATTAAGCTGAAAACCAAAATCCTAAAATACATGAAGAAATTTAATAACAAGAAAAATTATAAACCGAATAATTCACTCCACATAGCAATACTGTGGAACCATCTGGAAAATAAGTATGTTTAGGATACTCAAAAAGATAAATAGCCAACATACTACCAACGTACTAAAATGGTATACAATGAAAGGAATTGGTAGATTTTAAAAGGAAGAAATTTAAAATTTTGGAAATGAAAAATAACACTAAAACTTTAAATATGCCATAGATGAGACAGACTCAATTGGACATGGTCATAAAACAAATTGGTGAATTGGAAGATAGAGTACAGTGTTGCTGAGCTGGGTACTGGTGGAGGAGTGTTGGCCTTCAGCATAACTGAGAAGCCACTAACACCATTTGTCATTGACAATTTTCTCATCTGAAATAATCTTCATTATTTTCAAAATTATTTCAAATACAGTATGACACTAAAATGACCAAGCTTTGTTCAACCCACTGTAATACAGACTTCAGAGGTGTGTAGGACTACCTATAGAGAAGAGAATTACCTACCACTGCCCTTCAGCAGTGAGAAAGTTGTAGATATTGATGTTCATACAGGCTGTGTTGTGAGTAGGCTTATTGCTGAAGCTAAAACTAATTGATAAAGTCAGAGTAGAGACATAGAACCATTGGTTCACTTACCAAAAAGACAAAGCCACCAGATAGTATATCCCAGTTTGAGTCAAACCTGGATGTGCAATTTAGAGAAGATGCAGATCCAGATGCCATGTTTCATTCCTTTGAAGTAACCCCAAATTTTCATAGAGACACTGAGACCTTTGTACAGTGTAGTGATTAAGCAATTGGCTCTGCCTCAAAGGGTGCTCAGACCTCCTTGAAGTTTACCACAGGGTACTGAAGCCTATTTTTTAATTGAGAAATAATTTACATACATTAAAATGCATAGAACATATTCAATTTGATCAAATTTGACAATTGTACACACCCATTAACCACCACCCAAAATAAGATGTGGAACATTTCTGTCATCCCAGAGGGTCTTCTCATCCACTTTCTAGTCAATCTTCACACACCCTTACAAAAACATTCTGCCTTCTATCACCACCAGTTAGTTGTGCCTGTACTTGTACTTTATTATTATATACTGTTTACATAATGATAAAACAACAATCTTAAGAGCCATTAGAGGGGAAGAAATGTTTCCTTCTAAAACAAGTTTAACTGGACTGGGGGCAGGCAATAATGGACACTAGAAGTACATACACATATTGAAGCAAAACTGTCAAACTGGAACTTTGTACTCAACTAATCAAGTATGAGGACAAAACACATTCAGTTTTTAGTCAGTTAACTACCTATGTACTATCATTACATACACAGGTAAACAATGTATCTTAGCAATAAGAAGCCAAGGAAAAAATACAGGGGAAAAAACCAACTGCTAAACTGTATTTAATATGATTATAAAATTATAATAACTGACTTTTACATTTAAAAGGGAATAAAAGTTCATAGTTCAAACTTGCTAAAGCATTTACTATAGCTGAGAGGGTGAATATACTGAATAACTGAAGTTTTTCTTAGAAAATTTTAGTCATGTATATATCTAAAATATTTAAGGACAAACAGTAAAAATATTGATATGTATCATCCAAATCAGCAGAGGTAATAGAGGGACAAAGAAGCCAAGAACGATGATATTAAACTGAAAACAGAAAAAGACAGTAGAAATACATCAAAATATACAACTAAGCATAATTGTAAACAAATTACTCTCACCTGAGACAAGATGCCATAATAGGTTTTTAAAATCCAGTTATATACTAAGAGCTATACCTAAAACAAATCACATGAAAATATTAAAATGTAAAAAACACACAAATTTAAAATGACAAAATAGAAAAAATTGGTGTGGCAATAGTAATATCAGATAAAGTAGAATTAATGGCAAAACCATCTATAGTAAAGAGACACTATATAATAATGAAACAATGCATTGTGAACTTGAATGTGCTTGAGGTGGCAACTAAAACAAGAACAATTATAAGGAGACATTTATAAATACACAAACAAGGCAGGAAATTGTACTCCCTTCTACCACAAACAGGTGAAAAAATAAGAAGCTTTTAACAATAAAAAATTTTTTAAAGTATATATGTGTATATATCTATATATAGAGATATAATAGAAAATATATATTCTTTTCAAGAATTTACAAAAATTTACCACAGTAGGTCACAAAGTATGTCTCAAAAATTTCAAATAATCTATATCATAATCCCTTTTTCTGACCATAGTACAATTAATCATGAGATATAGTAAAATAATCATAAAGCAAAACATTGCTTAGAAACAAAAAAATCACTCCTTAAAAATCTCATTCATTAAAGAGTTCAGAATGAAAATTACAACATATGCAAACCTAAATACCAATGAAAACATTGTACTCTGAAATTTGTGAGATGCAGTAAAATGGTATTTAAGAGGGGCATTGAGAGCTGCAAATGAGCAATTTTATTAAAAAGTAAAACACACTATAAGTGATGTCTTCCACAGAAGAAGACAGAAAACAAAAGAATGAATAAACCTTATTAAAGGACATAAGAGACAACTTCAACAAATAAAGAGATATATCATATTCACCATCTTGCCAATGAGTTTCAGCCCCTGGCAAGTTTGCTATGGATTCAGTGTGACCACACAAAATGATAGTAAAACACTCTTGGGGTGAAAGGGTTATACCCAACCTACTTCCACAGTGGCAGGTCATTCACTAGAATCCCATTCACTCAGAGCGAGTCTGCATGCAGCAAGCCAGTCTCTCTGGGCCCCTCTGTCTGCAGAGCTGTCCCCCACAGCCATCCTCCAGGTCTCTCTGCACAGTTCTGCACAGCTGTCCTGTGGGCCTCTATGCACAGTTGTCCTGCACCGCCGTCCTCTGGGCATCTGTCCTCGGTGCTGCCACCACTCCAGCCTCTGCGCTGCTGCAGCCTTGCAGCCCTGCCACCGAGTCGTGCCCAGAGCACTGGGTGGAGCTCTTTATATAGAGTCAACAGCCATGTATTGCCCACAGGTGTGCAGTGAGCTAGTCAACCATGGCCAGGTGAGAATCCTGGCCACAGGAACTCTCATTTTATCCACACTCCACCCCTCCAGGATACTCCACTCTCAATCCATGTGCCCTTAGTCCTCTGCCATGGACCCTGTGCAACAAAGCTCGAACATGGTTCTCCAGCCTCTCCAGCAAAAAGTCTTGCAGACACACAAGCCAGACTCATGGCTCTGTCTCTGACCTCTGCCTCTTTGGTCTTAATGACTGGAACTGCTGCTGTGGTTTCAGTTGTTGCCATAGCCCCAGTAAGATCCTATTTGGCTTCCCATCTAATTTCCTTCTATCTACTCCTGCCCATATCAAATCAACCCACATCTGGGTCCTCGTAACTCTCACGGGGCCCCTCAAATTCCTCCTGTGAGTAACAGGTCTTATTTCTTTCCAGGTTCTCGTTGCTTCAGCTACCATACGTGTCACCTCGCATTTTGTAACTGCTGCCACAAGGCAGGCTGCACTGTCAGGGAAGACAGCTTTCCCATCTCTGATCCCGACAAAACAATTCCATCCACTCCTAAGTCCCATAGCCACCGGCTCAGCCTGAGTATAGGGGTGGACCTGGGGAGGGGCTGCTCCTCTCCTTGGGGAACTTTCAGCTGCTGGGTCTTTATTTTCTTTACAACCACTGGGCATGCTTTCAATACAAGAGGGGCCAGTGCCTCCAGCACCACCCCTTCATGCTTCCCCAACTCCTCCATTTCTGGGGCTGATGGCACCTTTCTCTCCACTCCCTCAAGTGCCTCCTCTGCTACTGTGCCTCACAGCAATGCTACCTCAGTCTTCAGAAGGTCTCTTACCTTCAGCTCAATGCTTCACAGCTGCGTTCTTGTGCCACCTCTGCCTGTGCTTTCTTCAGGAGTTCGTCTTTTTCCTTGATGGCCTTTTCCTCCTTCAGAACACCTGGCAGCACTGCTGTCTCATCTCTAATGGCACCTTACTGCCAGCACTCTCATGCTGCCTCCTCCCGCATCAAGGCCATCTCCTTCTTCAGGGAATCCACAGAAGTTTGCAGTTTGCATTCTCCTGCCGCCTTTCACATTAATGTAATTTCCCTCCTCAGGGAATCCACAGAAGTTTGCAGCTCGGGTTCTCATGCCGCAATTTCTTGAGTCTCCTCTGTAGACCTCTTTAATACTGTGAGAAGCAGCCAACCCACAGTCCCCGCTGTCTCCCAGGCACTCTGCTTCTTAAAGGATCTGCTTACTATACCAAGAGCCACCCCTACTGCCACAGGTGTCCCCTCACTTGCTTCCAGTCCTGGGATAGGGCCCAGTCCTTTAGGAGGCAAGCCAACTCAGACCACGTACCCATTGGGGGACAATCCACTATTCACAGGGGCAGCCAGCTGAAGCACCTCTCCTATAAGGTCAGCCTGTCTTTTTCCTTGGTCAACAGTGAACCCTGCTGACTTTTGCCAGTTGTCTTGCCAATGGGTTTCAGCCCCGAGCAAGATTACTATAGATTCAATGTGACCAAAGAAATTGACAGCAAAACATTCTCGGGATGGAAGAGTTATACCCAACTTTATTTCCAGGTGGTAGGTCAGTCACTAGAATCCCATTCACTCAGAGCGAGTCTGCATACAGCAAGCCGGTCTCTGCCTCTAGGCCCCTCTGTCTGCACAGTCGTCCCACACAGCTGTCCTCTGGGCCTGTGTCTCTGCTCTACTCTCCTGCAGCCTCACAGCCCTGCTACCAGAGCTCTTTATATAGAGTCAAATTGCCCACAGGTGTGCAGTGAGCTAGTCAACCAGGGCCAGGTGAGAATCCTGGCCACAGGAACTCTCATTTTATCCACACAAACGTTTTTTGTGTTTTTGTGTTTGTTTGTTTGTTTTTGTTTTGTTTTTGCTTTGGTGGATTTTCAAGTTAATGCCACCAGACTAGATATTTCTTTTCTCTAAAAGCAGTGTTCTGGTTAGCTCTATCATATCTGGGTCCTCTTCATCATTACAGGTAGACTTTTGGTCATCACTACTTACACCTGGGTTCTCTCCTCTTTATGGGCAGCCCTCTGGTTAACTGTACTTTACCATAACCTTGTACAACTTGATTTTTTTTTGTCAGGTAATTTTGGATTGCATTTAGGTGTCCTACAAAATATTATTTGTAAAAGCTGCATACTATTCCTTTGTGTGGTTTTTACTGTGTTTAATTCCCCTATTTCTACATTGATAGACATTTAGCTATTTTTCAGCTTTCAAGCAGTATTATGAGGAGCACCTGGGCAGTTCTACCCACACAAATATTCTTGCATAAGTTTCCTTTAGCATTCTTACAAGTATTTTCTAGGGTTCACACATAGAAGTAAAAGTTGCTGAATCTTAAAATAGTCAGATGATGACTTTTAATAAAAACTGACAAATTGCCCTTTAAATTAACTGCACCAATTTACACTCCCAGAAGTAGTGGATTAGAGTGTCACCCACCCTTCTTGGCAAGTCTTGATAGTATTGTTTTTTAATTTTTGCCAAAATGATGGCAAATTACAGTCATCTTCCCTGTATACTCTTCCCTAATCTTCTTTTCTTTTCTTTTCTTCCTTTGTATAGTTTTAACTTTCTCTACACCTTTTTGAATTTGAACACTTAAAATAGTATTGTGTTTCAGTTTTTAAAATTTCATTCAAATGATGGCATACAGTGTATATTCATTTACAAATTTTTCATTCAAATTATACCTTTGAAATTATTCAGTTTGGTGTGTGTAGTTGTGGTTTATTCTAATACTAGAATAACCCATTATAATGATTATATCTTATTTGTAATCCTTTTTCAAACAACTATGACATTTGGGTTGTTACCTCTTTCTTTTATTTTACCATTTCAAACAGGGTTGTTTATTTTATATATTCCCCAGTGTGCACATGTGTTAGTATATTTCTAGGATATATACCTGGAAGTAAAAGCAATAAATTTTAAGATCTTCAAATTTACTAGATATTGTTAATCTGATGGTTTGTAACATCATCTTATTTTTTTTTATTTGCATGTCTCTGTTTAATAGTGAGATTGGGCATCTCTCATGCTTTTATTGACCATCAGAGTTGGGTTTTTTCTTTCTGTGAGTGCATCTTCTCATATTTATACTGGGTTGTTTGTCTTTTCTTATTGATATGTCAGTGTTCCTTATGTATTGTTTGTGTATGCCACAAATCTTCCTCCAGGCTGTTGTGACTTGTCTTTAACCTTTGTTTGTAATGGCACATGTGTGTTTGTATGTATATGTCTGTGAATTTTAAATTTTTACATAATCTATTTTATGTGTATTTCTAAGAAATTCTTCCCTACTCTAGGTACATAAACATATTTATTCACCTGAATTTTCTTCTAAAAAAATCCAGTTTTGATTTGCACATTTAGGTTTTCATTATTCATTTAACCAATATTTATTGATCCTCTACTTTGAGCCAGGCACTCCTCCAGCACTCTTCATTGCAAACAGAAAAACAACACATGCAAAAATCTCAGTCTTCACTAACCTTATAGTTTAGTGGACAGAGACACACAAAAAACAAAGTCAATAATAGAATTATATAGCATGTTAAGGAACAACAAAGGCTCAGGAATAACGATGGTGGAGTTTGTTTCTGTACAAAGCTATATTGTGTTCTTTGGCCTTTTTGACTTCCCTCTTTTAATAACATAGCCTTCATTTACTGTAGCTTTATAATGTCTTGATGGCTGGTAAGGCAAATCTCCTCACTGTATTTTCTTTAATATGCTTTAGGTATTCCAGACCTTTTGCTTTTCCCTATAATATGAGGATGAACTTGAAAAGTTGCTTTTTTAAATAATCCTTTGGGGATTTTGATACTGATTTTTAGAGTAAATTGCAGGATATTGATATTTTAATAATACTGAGCCATCCAATATGTGAATGTGGATAAAATGAGAATTCCTGTGGCCACAATTCTCACCTGGCCATGGTTGACTAGCTCACTGCACACCTGTGGACAGTACATGGCTGTTGACTCTATATAAAGAGCTCTGCCCAGTGCTCTGGGCACATGGTGGCAGGGCTGCAAGGCTGCAGGAGAGCAGAGCAGAGGCTGGAGTGGTGGCAGTGCCTAAGACAGAGGCTCAGAGGATGGTTGTGAGGGATGACTGTGCAGAGGCCTAGAGGATGGCTGTGAGGACAGCTGTGAGGACAGAGGGGCCCAGAGGCAGAGACCGGCTTGCTGCATGCAGACTCCCTCTGAGTGAATGGGATTCTAGTGACTGACCTGCTTCCATGGAAATAAAGTGGTGTATAACCCTTTCACCCCAAGAATGTTTTGCTGTCATTTTCTTTGGTCACACTGAATCCATAGTGAACTTGCCCGGAGCTGAAACCCATTGGTAAGGCAGTTGGCTCAGTCGGCAGGATTCATTGTTGACCAAGGAAAAAGACAGGCTGCCCTTATGGGAGAGGTGCTTCAGTGGGCTGCCCATGTGAATGGGGAGACAGTGGATAGCCCCCCAGTGGGTACGTGTTCTGAGTTGGCTTGCCTCCTAGAGGACTGGGCCCCACCGCAGGACTGGAGGCAAGTGTGGGTGACACCTGAGGCAGTAGTGGTGGCCCTTGGTATAGTAAGCAGATCCTTAGAGAAGCAGAGTGCCCAGGAGGAAGCAAGGACTGTGGGTTAGCTGCTTCTCACAGTCTTAAAAAAGTCTAGGGAAGAGACCCAAGAAATGGTGGCACAAGAAAGTGAGCTGCAAACCTCTGTGGATTCCCTGAGGAAGGAGATGACCTTGATGTGGGAGGAGGCAGCACGAGAGCACCGGCAGCAAGGTGCCATTGGAGACGAGATGGCAGTGCTACCAGGTTTTCTGAAGGAGGAAGAGGCCATCAAGGAAAAGGATGAATTCCTGATGGAAGCACAGGCAGAGGTGGCATGAGAATGTCAGCTGCAAAGCATTGATCTGAAGGTAAGAGACCTTCTGAAGACTGAGCTGGCATTGCTGCGAGGCACTGTAGCAGAGGAGGCACTTGAGGGAGTGGAGAGAAAGGTGCCATCAGCCCCCAAAATGGAGGATCTGGGAAGCATGAAGGGGTGGTGCTGGAGGCACTGGCCCCTCCTGTATTGAAAGCACTTCCAGTGGTTATAAAGACCCAGCAGCTGAAAGTACACCAAGGAGAGGAGCAGCCCCTCCCCAGGTCGTGGAGCACTCTATGGTCTGCCTCTATACTCAGGCTGAGCCAATGGCTATGGGACTTAGGAGTGGATGGAATTGTTTTGTCGGGATCAGAGATGGGAAAGCTGTCTTCCCTGACAGTGCAGCCTGCCTTGTGGCAGCAGTTACAAAATGCGAGGTGACACGTATGGTAGCTGAAGCAACGAGAACCTGGAAAGAAATAAGACCTGTTACAGGAGGAATTTGAGGGGCCCCGTGAGAGTTACGAGGACCCAGATGTGGGTTGATTTGATATGGGCAGGAGTAGATAGAAGGAAATTAGATGGGAAGCCAAATAGGATCTTACTGGGGCTATGGCAACAACTGAAACCAGAGCAGCAGTTCCAGTCATTAAGACCAAAGAGGCAGAGGTCAGAGACAGAGCCATGAGTCTGGCTTGTGTGTCTGCAAGACTTTTTGCTGGAGAGGCTGGAGAACCATGTTCGAGCTTTGTTGCACAGGGTCCATGGCAGAGGACTAAGGGCACATGGATTGAGAGTGGAGTATCCTGGAGGGGTGGAGTGTGGATAAAATGAGAGTTCCTGTGGCCAGGATTCTCACCTGGCTGTGGTTGACTAGCTCACTGCATGCCTGTGGGCAATACATGGCTGTTGACTATATAAAGAGCTCCACCCAGTGCTCTGGGCATGACATGGTGGCAGGGCTGCAAGGCTGCAGCAGAGCAGCGCAGAGGCTGGAGTGGTGGCAGCTCCAAGGACATAGACCCAGAGGATGGCTGTGTGGGATGGCTGTGCAGGACAACAGTGCAGAGAGGCCCAGAGGATGGCTGTGCAGACAGAGGGGCCCAGAGGCAGAGACGGGCTTGCTGCATGCAGACTCGCTCTGAGTGAATGGTATTCTAGTGCTGGCCTACCACCTGGAAATAAAATTGGGTATAACTCTTTCACCCCAGGAATGTTTTGCTGTCAGTTTCTTTGGCTACATTGAATCCACAGTAACCTTGCCCTGGGCTGAAACCCATTGGCAAGACAGTTTGCAAGGCAGAACTCTCCATGCATCATCCTGTAAGATGAAGAATCTTATGTGAGCAAACTGGCCCATGGAAGAGAGACATGATGTTGGTGTGGCTAACTGGAGGCCTGCCAATAGGAATGGAACAGACACTAACTAGGGTGAGCAGGCTACATATAAGCCTGCTTATATGATGAAGAGAACCCTTATGTGCAGAAGGCTGTCCATAGAGTGACTACAAAAAGGACAAACATTGCTGTGGACTGGCTTAATGAGAAGCCTCCTGTAGATAAAATGAAGGTTCCTGTAGCCAGGATTCTTACCTGGCCCTGGTTGGCTAGTTCACTACACACATATGGGCAATACATCGTTATTGACTCTATATAAAGAGCCCTGCCCAGTGCTCTGGGCAACATGGTGGCATGGCTGCAAGGCTTCAGGAGAGGAGAGCAGAGGCTGGAGTGGTGTCAGCACTGAGGACAAAGGTGCAGAGGATGGCTGCATGAGTGGAGAGGTGCAGAGGACGGCTGTGCAGGCAGAGTGGCTCAGAGGCAGAGACTGGCTTGCTGCATGCAGACTCTCTCTGAGTGGACAGGATTTTCGTGATTAATCTGCCACCGTGGAAGTAAAGTTGGGTATAACCCTTTCACCCCAAGAACGTTCTACTGTCATTTCTTTGGTCACATTAAATCCATAGTGAACTTTCCTGGGGATGAAACCGATTGGCAAGGCACCTCCCAATAGAAAAATAAGCCCCTGGTGTTGGCAAGGCTGGCCATAGGATTGTCTGCCTTATATGAAAGGCCTTGTTATATACTGATATGAATATAAAACTATTTACAGAAAAGGATTCTGGTATAAGCAGAGGTATGTCACTAGAGAACATTTGTGTGGGTGAAACTGCCCATATGACCACTTTAACTGAAGAGGACCATGGTTTTCGATAGTATGACTAGAAGCCTTACGATAAAGAAGAGAAGGAATCTTGATATGGGTGGGATTAGCTAGAGACTGCCTATGGTAATAAAAAGGAATTGATAAAGGTGGATATATCCAAAGACTTGCCTGTAATGAGGAGGATGACACTGTTGTGGTTGTAGCTAGCAGAGGTACTTAACTATATTGATGATAAGAATTCTGAATTGGTGGAAGTATGAGGGGACTGTTTGAAAAAAAATGAGGAAAACTCTTCCATGGTGGGATAAAAGAGAAGCCTGACTATAGTAATAATGAAGATCAAAGGTGGACATTGCCGTGTGAAAACTTACAGGTGGAGAGTTCTATGCTTTTCTAGGGACTGGGTATTAAATAATAATCGAGTGGCAGTCTGGATCTGTTTCTATGGAAGGAGTGGGTAAACCCATGATCTGGTTGGGGAGTTGTCTTCAGGTATACTAGGAAAGTGGGAAAGGTAGCCTTGGTGGGTGAGAGACCTGGACAAGGAGTGTAAGTCACTATATGAAACTGGGATAGACCTAAAAATGTGTGGAACATAAGCGATGGGCTCTTGATAAGAAAATGACACTAAAAAGACTAGAGGCTAAGAGAAAGTACTCCTGCATTTAAATAAAGTTAAAATAACAATGACCTAAAATTCTATATGAAAATATTTCTGTTAAATCTTATGTCTTCCTTGTAACTTTAACATCAAATTAAGATGTTCACTTTCTGTAGTAACAGGCATAATGAGATGAGGGGGAAATACGTATAAGTGAGGGCTGTCTTATACATGTAGGGAGCATTTCAGGACTAAATTTGTGTAGGTAGGGACTGGCTTATGGGGTGAGGGTCCTACTTTGGGCATGGTACTATTACTCTTGTTTTGACATACTGAACATGGAATGTATCCCTCTTCGCTGTAGGGTTCTCCCCAGCCCAAGACCAGAGCATATTTCTGAATGAAAACTTATCCCTACAGAATTAATCTCATTAATACTGTTCTTAGTTCTAGAGTTCCCATTCCCCAAACTACATGAAAGAAACTATACATGAAGGAACAGTTGAATAGCAGGATCTGGAGTTCACCTACAGATGACTAAATAAAGATAAATGACCAAGACTGAAAATCATCCCACAAGAGGACATGTATCCAGCTGAGGGAGCAGGGGATGGGGATGGAAATGGGGGACAAGGCTTTTCTTCCTACATGCCTACTACTCTTGATACAGGCAAAAAACTAAGAACCAGATTCAGGGCTTATTCTGAGAAAAAGCAATAAACTGATTTGTGAAGTGATGACCTCAACTAGGCAGAAGATGACTCATGTTTCTTATCTGTTACCTGGGTAGTCTTTAAGTCTTTTGATGAAAATACACCATGGCCAAATTGTTAGAAACTAAATGAATTGTATCATTTCTTTAACTCAATATAAGGTAGAATTAGTAAAATAAAGATTTAATTTTTATGTATGTAGTTTATATTCTGTTTTTCACAATTTGGAAGCAGTTTTGGTTTTGTGATTTTTGGGGGGCAATTTATTTCTGTTCTATTATAGCCATGTATTCTCATTATCTTTCATGGTGTATACATTTTCTCAATTTAATAATTGGTTGGAAATGAATTTTATCAGCTGCCAAATCATGATTTTGTAACTGTTATTCATTTAATGTTGACTGGTAAACTATTTTTCCCCCTTTTTGGGCAGTTATGCTAAATTTTTTGTTTCATACAGACACTCCTTAATAACATAATTATCCTTTCAGAATTGATTGAGACCGTGAAGGAGATTTCCCAGCCTGTTGCAGCTTATCTGCTTCCGAAAGTCAGATGCCCTTATTCCTTTGGACATACCTTTGAATGAGTCATATGGTGAACAGACAATTGGTAGCAGTCACCAGCCATAGAAATCGAATGCCCTAGCTCACTAGTATCAAAAAGCAGAAGATGTCAACTACATCAGGGGACAAGTAGGACTTGAACTTAGAGCACCTGACACTGTGAATTGAGTTGTGAGGGGATGGCCCTTGTAAAGGCTAAGGCTCTGTCTTCCTATGGGTAGAAACTTCTGGTTTGGAATGGTTTGAGAGGCTTTCTCTGCATAGACCTTAAGTGCTAATATATCAGTTTTCTAAAAGTAGTGTATCATTTAGTCAAGTCAAAAATTTCTAGGAAATTATTTTTAAGTACTGTTTTGTGATTTTTATGCAATGTTTCTTAAAATGTGAGAAAGTTTTCAATTTTTTAACATATATGTTTTTCTATTTTCAGAAATAGAAGAGTTTTTTCTCTTTGGACTTTTTGGTGTATTTTAATTTATATTACTATTTAGAATACTAATCACTCTTGATATTTTAACAAGTTTTTGATAAATTTTCGCTTATTCATTTTTTTATTCACTTAATTATTTTGTAACTACCACCATAAACCTGCTACCCAACCTGAGTATTAGAATCTTAACAAGAACTGTTATCTGCCTATATTGGCCACTCCCTCATACACTTTGACCCTTGCAGCCCCTAACCCAAGGTAATTCTTATCCTGAATTTTGTGTTATCATTCTCTTCCTTCTTCCTTTATTTTCTTGAGATGAAATTCATATAACATGAAATTAAAAATTTTAAAGTATATATGTCAGTGGCATTTAGTACATTCATAATGTGTATAGCAATACCTATATCTAGCTCCAAAACATTTTTATCATCACAAGTGGAAACCCTATCCATTAACAGTAATTCCCTAGAATACCTACATTCTTTGGCTCATAGCCACATCACTCAAAACTCTGCTTTTATCATCACATCTGCTTCTCAGTCTGACCTTTCTGCTTCCTTCTTATAAGGATGCTTCTGGTAACACAGGTCCCAGCTGGATAATCCAGAATAACCTCCCATATAAAAATCCTCAACTTAATCACATCTTTAAAGTCCCTTTTGGCATGTAAGGTAAGATAGACACAGTTTCCCTGGATTAGGATGTGAACATCTCTAGGAGACTTACTCATCCTCACAGTTGGCCTTCTGGCCTCCAAAGATTCATGTCTTTTCCACATGAAAAATATATTTACTACATCCCAAGGTCCCCAAAAGTCTCAAAAGCATCAGCTTAAGCCCAAAATTTCATCTAAGTCTCAACAGCTCAAGAGTCTCAAATCTTATCATCTACTCATGTAAATTTGGTATGACTGAGGCTCTGGATATTACCCATACTGAAGCAAATTTATCTTCATCTGTGTACCTGTGAAACTGGAAAATAAATTATCTTATTCCAAATACAATGACATAATGGAAATAGGATAATAGTTATAGATATTCTCATTCAACACTGAAGAAAATGGAATGACAAAGAGTTGCCAGTATGAAGCAATTTCAAAATCCAAATGGGCCATCTACATTAGGTTTCAAGGATGATGCAAACAGGCAATCATCCATAGCTCTAACTACTGTTTCTGTGGATCCACTTTGTGAGCCTGTGGATGTGCCTTCAGAGTCATGTTACCTTTTACATGGAGAGTAGCATGTGGTTTTTTTAAATTAAGGTATTATTCATATACAGTCTTATGAAGGTTTCACATGAAGAAATAATGTGGTTACTACATTTACCTATATTATCAAGTCCCCACCCATACCCCAATGCAGTCACTGCCCATCAGTGTAGTAAGATGCCACAGATTCACTGTTTGCCTTCTCTGTGCTGCACTGTTTTCCCCATGACCCCCAACACCATGTGTACTAAACATAATACCCCTCAATCCCCATCTCCCTCCCTCCCAACATGCCCTTCCACTCCCCTCCCATTTGGTAACCACTAGTCCCATCTTGGAGTCTGTGAGTCTGCTGCTATTTTGTTCCTTCAGTTTTGCTTCTTTGTTATACTCCACAAATGAGGGAAATCATTTGGCACTTGTCTTTCTCTGCCTGGCTTATTTCACTCAGCATAATATCCTCCAGCTCCATCCAAGTTGTTGCAAATGGTAGGATTTGTTTCTTTATTATGGATGAATAGTATTCCATTCTGTATATGTACCACATCTTCTTTATCCATTCATCTATTGATGGACATTTAGGTTGCTTCCATGTCTTGGCTATTGTAAATAGTGCTACAATAAACATAGGGATGCATATGTCTTTTTGAGTCTGAGAAATTGTATTATTTGGGTAAATTCCAAGGAGTGGGATTCCCTGGTGAAATGGTATTTCTATTTTTAGTTTTTTGAGGAACCTCCATATTGCTTTCCACAATGGTTGAACTAGCTTACATTCCCAACAGCAGTGTAAGAGGGTTCCCCTTTCTCCACATCCTTGCCAGCATTTGTTGTTCTTAGTCTTTTCGATGCTGACCATCCTTACTGGTGTGAGGTAATACCTCATTATGGTTTTAATTTGCATTTCCCTGATGATTAGTTATGTGGAACATCTTTTCATTTGCCTGTTGGCCATCTGAATTTCTTCTATGGAGAATTGTCTCTTCATATCCTCTGCCCATTTTTAATCGAGTTATTTGCTTTTTGGGTGTTGAGTCAAGTGAGTTCTTTATATATTTTCAATGTTGACCCCATGTCAAATATGTCATTGACAAATATATTCTCCCATACTGTAGGAAGCCTTTTTGTTCTGTTGATGGTGTCCTTTGCCATACAGAAAATTTTTAGTTTGATGTAGTCCCATGTGTTCAGTTTTGCTTTTATTTCCCTTGCCTAAGGAGATGCGTTCAGGAAGAAGTTGTTCATGCTTATATTCAGGAGATTTTTTCCCTATGTTGTCTTCTAAGAGTTTTATGGTTTCATGACTTATATTAAGGTCTTTGATCAATTTTGAGTTAATTTGTGTGTATGGTGTTAAACAATAATCCAGTTTCATTCTCTTGCATAAAGCTGTCCAGTTTTGCCAACACCTGTTGTTGAAGAGGCAGTAATTTCCCCATTGTATGTTCATGGCTCCTTTATCGTATATTAATTGACCATATATTGTTGGGTTTATATCAGGGCTCTCTACTCTGTTCCATTGTTCTATGGGTCTGTTCTTGTGCCAGTTTCAAATTGTCATGATTACTGTGGCTTTGTAGTAGAACTTGAAGTTGGGTAGCATAATGCCCCCAGCTTTATTCTTCCTTCTCAGGATTGCTTTGGCTCTTTGGGGTCTTGTGTGGTTCCATATGAATTTTAGGATGATTTGTTCCAGTTCATTGAAGAATGCTGTTGGTATTTTGATAGGGATTGCACTGAATCTATAGATTGCTTAAGACAGGATGGCCATTTTGACAATATTAATTCTTCCTGTCCATGAGCATGAGATGTTTTTCCATTTATTGATATATTCTTTAATTTCTCTCATGAGTGTCTTATAGTTTTCACAGTATAGGTCTTTCACTTCCCTGGTTAGGTTTATTCATAGGTATTTTATTCTTTTTGATGCAACTGTGAATGGAATTGTTTTCCTGATTTCTCTTTCTGCTGGTTCATCATTAGTATACAGGAATGCAACAAACTTCTGTGTATTAATTTTGTATCCTGGAACTTTGCTGAATTCAGATATTAGGTCTAGTAGTATTGGAGTGGATTCTTTAGGGTTTGTTATGTACAATATCATATCATCTGCAAACAGGGATAGGTTAACTTCTTCCTTGCCAGTCTGGATGCCTTTTATTTCTTTGTGTTGTCTGATTGATGTGGCCAGGACCTCCAGTACTATGTTGAAAAGAAGTGGGAGAGTGGACATCCTTGTCTTGTTCCCGATCTTAAAGGAAAAGCTTTCAGCTTCTTGCTGCTAAGTATAATGCTGGCTGTGGCTTTGTCATACATGGCCTTTATTATGTTGACATACTTGCCCTCTATACCCATTTTACTGAGAGTTTTTATCATAAATGGATGTTGAATTTTGTCAAATGCTTTTTCAGCATCTTTGGAGATGATTATGTGGCTTTTGTCCATTTTGTTGATATGATGGAAGATGTTGATGGATTTTTGAATATTGTACAATACTTGCATCCCTGTAATAAATCCTACTTGATCATGGTGGATTACCTTTTGATGTATTTTTGAATTTGGTTTGCTAATATTTTCTTGAGTATTTTTGCATCTATGTTCATTAGGGATATTAGTTTGTAATTTTATTTTTATGTGGTGTCTTTGTCTGGTTTTGGTATCAGAGTGATGCTTGCCTCATAGAATGAGTTTGGAAGTATTCCCTCTTCTTTCACTCTTTGGAAAACTTAAAGTAGGATGGGTATTAGGTCTACACTAAATGTTTGATAAAATTCAGTGGTGAAGGCATCTGTTCCAGGGGTTTTGTTCTTAGGTAGTTTTTTAAATTACCAATTCAATTTTGTTGCTGGTAATTGGTCTGTTCAGATTATCTGTTTCTTTCTGGGTCAGCCTTGGAAGGTTGTATTTTTCTAGAAAGTTGTCCACTTCTTCGAGGTTATCCACTTTGTTGGCATATAATTTTTCATAGTGTTCTCTAATAATTCTTTTTTTTCTGTGGTGTCCATAATGATTTTTTCTTTCTCATTTCTGATTCGGTTTATGTGTGGACTCTCTTTTTCTCTTGATTAGTATGGCTAGAGGTTTATCCATTTTGTTGATTTTCTCAAAGAACCAGCTCTTGGTTTCATTGATTTTTTTCTATTGTCTTATTCTTCTCTATTTTATTTATTCCTGTTCTAATCTTTATTATGTCCCTCCTTCTACTGACGTTGCACCTCATTTGTTCTTCTTTTTCTAGTTCGTTAATTGTGTGTTTAGAATTTTCATATGGGATTGTTCTTCTTTCCTGAGGTAGGCCTGTATTGCAATATACTTCTCTCTTAGGATGACCTTCACTGCGTCCTACAGATTTTGCAGTGTTGAATTATTATTGTCATTTGTCTCCATGTATTGCTTGATCCCTATTTTTATTTGGTCATTGATCCATTGGCTATTTAGGAGCATGTTGTGAAGCCTCTGTGTGTTTGTGGGATTTTTCATTTTCTTTGTGTAATTTTTTTCTAGTTTCATACCTTTGTGGTCTGAGAGGATGGTTGGTACAATTTCAATCATTTTTAATTTACCAAGGCTCTTTTTGTGGCCTAGTATATGATCTATTCTTGAAAATGTTCCATGTGCACTTCAGAAGAATGTGTATTCTGCTGCTTTAGGGTGTAGAGTTCTGTAGATATCTGTTAGGTCCATCTGTTCTATTGTGTTGTTCAGTGCCTCTGTGTACTTACTTATTTTCTGTCTGGTTGATCTGTCTTTCAGAGTGAGTGGAGTGTTGAAGTCTCTGAGAATGAATGCATTGCATTCTATTTTGCCTTTTAATTCTGTTAGTATTTGTTACACATATGTAGGTGCTCCTTTGTTGAGCACATAGATATTTATAATGGTTATATCTTCTTGTTGGATTGACCTGTTTATCATTATGTAATGTCCTTCTTTGTCTCTTGTTACTTTCTTTGTTTTGAAGTCTATTTTGTCTGATGCAAGTACTGCAACTCCTGCTTTTTTCTCTCTATTCGTTGCATGAAATATCTTTTTACATCCCTTCACTTTTAGTGTGTGTATGTCTTTGGGTTTGAGATGAGTCTCTTGTAAGCAGCATATGGATGGTTCTTGCTTTTTTGTCCATTCTATTACTCTTTGTCTTTTGACTGGTGCATTCAGACCATTTACATTTAGGGTGATTATTGATATGTATGTACTTATTGCCATTGCAGGCTTTAGATTTGTCTTTACCAAAGATTCAAGTGTAGCTTTTTTTACATTCTAAGAGTCTAACTTAACTTGCTTATTATGCTATTTCAAACACAATCTAAAGTTTCTTTTTTTCTCCCTTGTTTTTCTTCCTTCTCCACTCTTTATATATCTGGGGTCATACTGTCTACTTTTTATGTATCTGTTAACTGACTTTGTAGATAGGTTATTTAATTTTGCATCTGCTTAGTAATTAATTGCTCTGTGTCCTTTACTGTGGTTTTATTTTCTCTGGTGAGAGCTGTTTAGCCTTAGGAGCACTTCCATTTATAGCAGTCCCACCAAAATACACTGCAGAGACAATTTGTGGGAGGTAAATTCCCTCAATTTTTGCTTTTCTGGAAATTGTTCAGTCCCTTCTTCAAATTTAAGTGATAATCTTTTAGGGTAGAGTATTCTTGGTCTAGTCCCTTCTGTTTCATTGCATTAAATATATCATGCTGGCCTGTAAGGTTTCTTCTGAGAAATCTTATGATAGCCTGATGGGTCTTCCTTTGTATGTGATCTTTTTTCTCTCTTTGGTTGCTTTTAATACTCTGTTCTTTTCTCTGATCTTTGCCATTTTAGTTACTATATGTCCTTCTGGAGTCTTCCTTGGGTCCCTTGTGTTGGGAGATCTGTGCATTTCCATGGCCTGAGAGACTATTTACTTCCACAGATTGGTGAAGTTTTAAGGAACTGTTTCCTCAAAGAGACTTCCTATCCCTTTTTCTCTCTTCTTCTTCTTCTGGTCCCCCTCTTATGTGAATATTGTTCTGTTGCATTGGTCATACAGCTCTCTTAATATTCTTTCATTCCTAGAGATCCTTTTTTCTCTGTGCCTCAGCTTCTTTGTATTCCTGTTCTCTAATTTATATTCCATTTATCATCTCCTCTATCTCCTCTAGTCTGCCTTTAAATCCCTCCATTTTATGTTTCATTTCAGACACTATATTTTTCAAAGTTTCTATCTCTTTCTTGAAGTCCTCCCTGACGTCTTGAATATTTTTCTGTAGCTCCGTGAGCATGTTTATGATTTTTGTTTTGAAATCTTTATAAGGAATAATTGGTGATTTCAGTTTCACCTAGCCCTCTTTCTGGTATTTGAGGGACTTGGGTTTGTACCAGGATCTTTTGCTGTTTTATATTCCTAATGATTACTATGGAATAATAACTTTGTGTTTTTGTGGCCCTCTAGTGCCTAGAAGTTCTACTCTTTGGAGTTACCCAGCCCCTGGAGTGATTGTGGGATCACAGGCGCAGCACCACTGCCTGCTGGGAGGAAAGAGCTCTTTCCTTCCTCCTGGCTACAGTGCCTGTCTCCATTGCCAGGGCCAGTAGGCTGAGAGTGCAGGAAGGAGCCTCTATGCTATGCCCTCATATCTGCCATAAGTGGTGCTGCCCTCCAACATTCCCCATGCGATGGTGGGGGGAGCAAGTTTGTAAACTGTTGTCAGCTGTGAAGAAGGAGGAGCAGGCTGCATATTTCAGTGGGGGGCCTCACCTCTGCATTGCCATCCAGAGCAATGGAGCACGTGACGCTCCTAAAAGTTCCCAACCTGCTGGGGTGAGTGTGCCAGGACAGTTTTGTCTACCTGTCCTTTCTCCTGAGCAGCAAGCTTTGTGTAATCCTTGCCCCTTTAGCAGCCTTCTTGCTGTTGGGAAGTCTTTCAAAGTGCCTGGCTTTCTTGTGTCCCACAGTGGCCAGTTGTGGTTATCTGTTCTCCACAAGTGGCTGGAATCTCTGTATCTCTGAGTATTCCACCTGTCTTTGTTTTCCAAACCCTCTAATTTCCAGAGCACCATGCAATGTGGGTTTGTGCTCCCAGAATAGATCTCCAGAGGTTGGTATTTAGCATTCCTGGGTCTCTACTCCCTCTCTGCTCTGTTTCTCTTCCTCGTTCTGGTGAGTTGTGGTGGGGGCTATGCTTTGGTCCTCCTGGATCATGGCTTTTCTACTGTTCCTTTTTCCATGAGGTCTTCTCTATTCCCCAGATGTAGGCCATCTGTGCACTCTTCTTTCCCTTGGCTCTCTCAGGATTAGTTGTATTTGCTGTATTTTCGTGTTATATGTGGTTTGGGAAGAGATTTCTGCCTCACTTCTCACACCACCATCTTGTTTAATCCCCCTTCTTTACTAGTGATGTTTATATCTTCATATCTTCATATGGTTTTGAGTTATGTCTAGCATTCTTTTATTTCAATCTGAAGTCATCACTTAAGCAATTCTTTTAGGTAATCCATGGTGATAATGAACTCCCTCAACTTTTATCTGTGAATATCTTAATTTTTCTCTCATTCTTAAAGAGGAGTTTTGTGAGATAGAGAGTACTTGGTTTTTTCTTTCAGTATTTAAATATATCATCTCACTGTTTTCTAGCCTCAAATGTTTCTGCTGAGAAATCAGTTTATAATGTTATTGATGTCTCCTTGTATGTGACAAGTCTCTTTTCTATTGATGTCTCTAAGATTCTCTCTGCCTTTCCCCTTCAGCAGTTTTATTGCATGTATCAATGTGGCTCTCTGGGTTTTTCTTAAGAGCTTACTGAGACTTGGATTCCTAGCTTCATATCTTTCCTCAAATTTAGGATATTTTCTTCTATTAAATCTTCAAATAGTTACTCTGCCCCTTTCTCTCTTCTCCCTTTTGGACACCCATAACACATATATTGATTCATTTGATGGTATCACATAAGTTCCTTAGGCTCTGTTCACTTACTTATTTCTTTTTTCTTTCTGCTTCTCAGATTCAATAATTTCAAATGCCCTATTTTCAAGTTCATTGATTCTTCTGTCTATTCAAGTCTGTTGTTGAACTACTTAGTGAATACTTCAGTGCAGTTATTGTATTTTCCAGCTCCAAACTTTCCAGACTTTTTCTTTTTATAATTGTTCACTTTTTAGTATTCTCATTATATATATTTATTTAATGCTTATGATATTATTTAAATCATTCATATTTATATTTATCATTTTAATTATATACATGTTTATATATATATAATTATATGCATTTATATATATAAAAAATTTCCCCTGATTTCCTTTATTTCTTTGTGTTTTCCTTTAGCTCTTTGAGTATAATTAATATAGTTGTTTTTAAGTCAACTACTTTGATGCCTATGTTTCTTTATTGATTCTGCCATTTTATTTTCAGTATTTGAATGGACCATGTTTTAATCTTTGTATATATTTGTGATTTTTAAAAAATTGGGCATTTAAAAAACAGCCACCTCTCCCAGTCTTTGAAGACTGACTGTGTTCCAGGGTAATCCTTCACGAATTAACTGGATGTGTTCTGAGCCTTTGCATCAGCCTGAGGGGAAAGCTTATGGTCTTCTCAGGTCTTTCTGAGCATATGTCTTTCTTGGTCGTTTGTGGCTTTTTTTGACTCCCACCATAAATATAGCTGTTTTAAATATTTTTATTTTCCAAAAAGTTACACCACAGCTTATCTTTGGAGATTTAGATGGTCTATTGTACATCTATACCCACAATTTCTTGCCCCAGGTGTCTGGAGATCCTAGTCTTCCTGTAGCCTTCCTGAGCATTTAGTACATCGATCCACCTGAGATACAAGTTAGGCAACACATAGACCAGTCTTCAGGCAGCCCCCAGAAAGGATAGAATATAGCAAATAAGGTCTGCTGTGCTCACTACCCTGGCTTAAAGGAGCGAATATGGAACTATTTTTCAGCCTCAACCAGCCCAAGGCTGTACCATATCAGGGAGGGGTACAACGAGTGTGAATAAAAATACCATGAAATTTCCCACCATTTTGAATGTGGCTTTTCCTTGGTTGACTGTTCCCTTGTTTGCTGTAAACACTTGACTGTTTTCCATAGATCCCATAAGGTTATTTACCAGTTTTTTTTTATTATCATTATTATTTTTGGTATCAATGGGAGAGCAAGAGCTTGGAGCTTCCTACTTTGTTGTCTTGCTGACATGAGTTTCCCTAAATTTTTTAAACTAATCTTTTTATGTTGAGATGATTGTAGATTCCTGTGAAGTTGTAAAAAATAAATAAAAATCTCTTGTATACTTTACCAAGTTTCTCTGAAAGGTAACACCTTGCAAAAGTATAATATATTATCACAACCATGATATTAAAATTGATTCAGTCATGATGCAGAAATTTTCTATCATTACAAGGATCCCTCGTGGATTTTTCTTATACCCAAATCCACTTTCCTTCTACCCCACACCATCCTTAACCCCTGACTCCCACAAACTGTCCTCAATTTCTATAATTTTGTCATTTCAAGAATGTTATAGAAATGTCTTCGAAGAATATGTAACCTTTTGGTATTGACTTTTTTTCATTCAGCACAATGCCTTTGAGTTAAATTCAAATTGTTATATCAGTCAATCATTTATTTCCATTTATGCTGAATAGTTTTCAACAGTATAGGTGTGCCACCATTTGTTTAATCATTCACCTGTGAGGACATATCGACTATTTTCAGGTTTTGGATATGACAAATAAAGCTGCTATAAATATTTGTGTGCATGTTTTCAACTGAAAAATCAGTTTCATGACCATTCCTAGGCATGCAATAGCTATGTCATAGGGTAGTTTCACCTTTAATAAGAAACTGCTACATTGTTTTCTAGCACAGTTCTATAATTGTCATTCCCACCAACAATATTTGAGTGATACTGCTTCTCTGCATTATTGTCACTATTGAGTGTTGATATTATTCTCTTTAAAGCTATCTGTGCATAGTGATCTCTCATTGTGGGTTTTGAAATAACAGATACATTGTGATATAATTCATATACTATGCAATTCCACTTATTTAAAGTTTACAATTCAATGGCCTTTAATATAGTCATGGAGTTGTGCAACCAACACAACACGTTTTAGAATATTTCCAACATCGCAAAAATAAATTCCATACATATTAGCAGCCACTCCTCATTTCCCCCACTTACTCTCACTCCAGTTCTAAGCAGCCATTATTCTATTTCTATCTCCACAGATTTGCTTATTCGAAACATTTCTTATAAGTGAAAACATATGTACTGTGGTCCTGTATTTCTCCTTTTTTCTTTTAGCATAATGTTTTCATGGTTCATACATATTTAAGGATGTATGAGTACTTTTGTTGCATTTTATTGTGGTAAAATACAAATAACATGAAATTTACCATTTTAACCATTCTAAAATATACATTTCAGTGGTATTAACAGCATGCACAATGTCCTGCAACCATCACCATCATCTAGATCCAAAATTTTCATCAACTCAATAGAAGACCTATAGCCATTAAATGGTCATTGCCATTCTCCTTTCTCCCAGATTATGGCCTCCACTCGTATGCTTTCTGTCTTTATGGATTTGCTAATTATGGCTATTTTATACAAATGGAATAATACGATATGTGGCCTTTGTGTCTGGTTCTTTCACTTAGCATATTTTCTAGATTCAAACATGTTTCAGTACATGTCAGCACCTTATTGCTTTTTATGAACAATATTACATTGAGTGAATATACCATATTATATTTATCCCTTCTTCCAGTGATGTACATTTAGGTTTTCAATGCTGTTATGAACATTTGTATACAAATTTTTGTTAAAACTCCTGTTTGAAATTATTTTGGGTAAAAACAAAGGAGTGGAATTACTGGGTATAAGGAAACTCTGTTTAACTTATTGGGGAAGAGCAGTTTACATAGTGGCCATTTTACATTTCCACTACCAATATAAGAAGGTCTCAATTTCCCCACATGCTTCCCAACACTTGTTTTACAATTTAAAAAATTATATCCATATTACTACTTGTGAAGTGTTATTTCATTGTGGTTCTGATTGCATGTACCTTAGTGAATAATGAAGTAGCATATTTTCATGAACTTACTGGCCATTGTATAATTACCTTGGAGAAATGTCTGCTCAGGTCCTTTTCCCATTTTAAGATTGGATTGTTTTCTTGAGTTTCAGGAGTTCTTTATATATTCTGTGTATTAGACACTTAGAGATATGACAAGCAAACATTTCTTCCATTATATGGCATGCATTTCAAAGTTGTTAATAGGATATTTTTGTATACAGGAGTTTTTACTTTTGAAGTCCAATTTTTCCATGATTTCCTTTTGTACTTCATGTTTTTATGGTAATATCTAAAAATCCATTGCAAAATCCAAGATGATATTTACCTTTGTATTTTCTTCTGAGTTGTTTCTTTTCTCATAATTATAATTCTGATCAATTATGAGCTACTTTATGTATACAGTATAAGGTAACCAGCAAACTTCATTGTAAAGAGTTTTGCATGTGTCTATGCAGTTGGATAAAAACTATTTGTTGAAGAGGTTAAACATTCCCCATTGAATATTCTTGGAAGCCATGTCAAAAATCAGTTGCATATATCTGACAAACGCACTGCTAACATCATACTCAATGGCAAGAAGATGAAAGCTTTTCCTCTAAGATCAAGAAGACAAAGTACCCTCTCAACACTTTCATTCAACATAGTCCTAGAAGTCCTAGCCACAGCAGACAAGGAAAAGAAATAAAAGACTTCCAAATTTGTAAGGAAGAAATAAAATTGTCACTATTTTTAGATAGCATGATACTATATATAGTATATCCTACAACTCCACCAGAAAACTACTGGACCTAATAACTGGATTCAGCAAAGTTGAAGGATACAAAGTAAATATACTGAAGTCAGTTGTATTTTTATATACTAACAGTGAAGTAGCAGAAAGAGAAATCAAGAGAATAACCCCATTTACAACTGCATCAGATAAGAATAAAATACCTGGGAATAAATCTAACCAATGAAAGGAAAGACCTGTAATTTGAAACCCATAAAACACTGATGGAAGAAATTGAAGTAACACAAATAAATGGAAAGATATTCCATACTCATGGATGGGAAAAATTGATATTGTTAAAATGGCCATACCACCCACAATAATCTACAGATTCAATGCAATCCCTATCAAAATGCCAGCAGCACTTTTCATTGAACTACAGAAAATGATGCTAAAATTTCTAGGAAACCACAAAAGACCCCCAATAGCTAAAGCAATCTTAGAAAAACAAAACTGGGGGTATCATGCTCCTTGATTTCAAACTACAACATACTACAAAGTACTTAGTACTAGAAAGATACAGTAATTAAAACACTAAGGTACTGGCATGAGAATAGATACATAGACCAATGTAAGTTAATGGAAAGTACAAAAATGAACCCACATATATATGGTCAATTAATATATGACAAAGGAGGCAAGAACATACAATGGGAAAAAGATTGTCTCTTCAGTAAATGGTGTTGGGAAAACTGGACAGGCACATGCAAAAGAATGAAAGTGGGAAGTCTTTTACCATATTCAAAAATAAACTCAAAATGGATTAAAGACATAAATATAAGACCTGAAACTATAAAACTCTTAGAGGAAAACATAAGCAGTAAATTATTTTGTTTTCAGTGTTAAATGCCATTTTATTTTAATTTGTAATTAACACTAATGAGATGAGTGAATCAAAAACAGCACACATTCAGAGAAAGTGAAATATAACATCTGAGCTTGGTGGTTTCCATTTTCACTTTTCCCCTTTCCATGCTGTGTTCAATTAAAAATTTTGAGAAAAGAGACAGGATTTAAGATGGTGGAATGAGAGGAGAGACAGAGGCTTCCTCCTAAAACTGGATACAATTAGAAAATTTAATTGGTGCAACTAATCCTGAGAGGGCAACAGGAAAGAGGATGGCATCAGACTGCACACACCTGGGGAAAAGAGCAGACCTCACCGAACAGGGTAACATACCAGAGCTGTGGCTCCATGGGACCCGAGGCCCTTCCCCACCCCAGCACACCGGCGGGAGGAAGACAAATGGAGCAGGGAGGGAGTGGAAGGCTTGGGACTGCTGAATACCAAGCTCTGAAGATCTGCTCTGGGAGCCCAAACCTACATTTCATGGTGCTTTCATGAGACTTGCATGACTACCGGGTTGGAAAGTTAATACAGGCAGAGTTCCTGGGGAGACTGGGATTCTGGCTCCTTGTGGAAAGCAGGGATCCATATCTGGCTGCTCTGCAACAAAACCTTATACCTGTGTGCCTGGCCCACTGGCTCAGGCAGTGGAGACCGGCTCAGCAGCCGGGAGGCGAGGAACAGCTCTTTCCTATGCCCAGGCACAAGTCCCGCTCCCCTGCGACCTCCGACATTGCTTCAGGGGCTGAGAAGTTCCAGAATAGAGCTTCTGGACACTAGAGGGTGCCACATACAAACATGAAATGCCAAAGGAACCTTGTCCAGAGTAAAAGTGTTAATACAACTCCCGAGGAAGATTTAAATGATATGGACCTTGTGACTCTTCCTGAAAGGGAGGTCAAAATAAAAATCATCAACATCCTAATGGAGGTACAGAAAGACATCCAAGAACTCAGGAATGAATTCAGGTCAGAGATCCAATCGTTAAAGAACACGATGGAGGGTATTAAAAGCAGGTTGGATATGGTGGAGGAGACAATAAATGAAATAGAAACAAGAGAAGAGGAATACAAAGAAGCTGAGGCACAGAGAGAAAAAAGGATCTCTAAAAATGAAAGAATATTGAGAGAACTGTGTGACCAATCCAAGCGGAACAATATTCGCATTATAGAGCTACCAGAAGAAGAAGAGAGAGAGAAAGGGATAGAAAGTGTCTTTGAGGAGGTAGTTGCTGAAAACTTCCCCAATCTGGAGAAGGAGATAGTCTCTCAGACCATGGAGATCCACAGATCCCCCAACACAAGGGACCCAAGGAAGACAACAGCAAGACACATAGTAATGAAAATGGGAAAGATCAAGGATAAGGACAGACTGTTAAAAGCAGCCAGAGGCAGAAATAAGATCACATACAAAGGAAAGCCCATCAGACTAATATCAGACTTCTCAGCAGAAACCTTACAGGCCAGAAGGGAGTGGCATGATGTATTTAATGCCATGAACCAAAACTACTTTATCCGACAAGATTATAATTTAAATTTGAAGGAGATATTAAACAATTTCCAGATAAGCAAAAGCTGAGAGAGTTTACCTCCCACAAACCACCTCTGCAGTCTATTTTGGAGGGACTGCTATAGATGGAAGTGTTCCTAGGGTTGGATAGCTGTCACCAGAGGGAGTAAACTCACAGTAGGGAGGGCAGAGCAGCTGATTGCGAGGCAAATGCAAAATTAAATTGGCTATCCCCAAAGTCACTCAAGAAATAGAGAAAAAGTACAGAAGTTGATACCTAATATATAAAGAATGAAGGAGGAAGAAAAAGGAGGAGAAATAGAAAAGAACCTTTAGATTCTTTTTGTAAAAGCATGCTAAGTGAGTTAAATTAGACTCTTAGTAAGGAAAGTAACCAGGAAACTTTGGTAACCACGAATCTAAAGCCTGAAATGGCAATCAGTACATACCTATTGATAATCACCCTAAATGTAAATGGGCAGAATGTACCAATCAAAAGACATAGAGTCACTGAATGGATGAAAAAACAAGACCCATCTATATGCTGCTTACAGAAGACTCAACTCAAACCCAAAGACATGCATAGATTAAAAGTCAAGGGATGGAAAAAGATATTTCATGCAAACAATAGGGAGAAAAAAGCAGGTGTTGCAGTACTAGTATCAGACAAAATAGACTTCAAAACAAAGAAAGTAACAAGAGATAAAGAAGGACATTACATAATGATAAAGGGCTCAGTACAACAAGAGGATATAACCATATATGCTCCCAACACAGGAGCACCAGCATATGTGAAACAAATACTAACAGAACTATAGGAGGAAATTGAATGCAATGCATTCATTTTAGGAGACTTCAACACACCATTTACTCCAAAGGACAGATCCACCAGACAGAAAATAAGTAAGGACACAGAGGCACTGAACAACACACTGGAACAGATGGACCTAATAGACATCTATAGAACTCTACATCCAAAAGCAACAGGATATACATTCTTCTCAAATGCACATGGAACTTTCTCCAGAATAGACCACATACTAGGCCACAAAAAGAGCCTCAGTAAATTCAAAAAGACTGAAATACTACCAACCAACTTTTCAGACCACAAAGGTATTAATCTAGAAATAAATTGTACCAAGAAAGCAAAAAGACTCACAAACACATGGAGGCTTAACAACATGCTTCTAAATAGTCAATGGATCAACAACCAAATTAAAATGGAGATCCAGCAATATATGGAAACAAACAACAACAACACAAAGCCCCAACTTCTGCGGGATGCAGCAAAAGCAGTCTTAAGAGGAAAGTATATAGAAATCCAGGCATATTTAAAGAAGGAAGTACAAACCCAAATGAATAGTCTAATGTCACAATTATCAAAATTGGAAAAAGAAGAACAAATGAGGCCTAAAGTCAGTAGAAGGAGGGACGTAATACAGATTAGAGAAGAAATAAACAAAATTGAGAAGAATCAAACAATAGAAAAAAATCAATGAAACCAGGAGGTGGTCCTTTGAGAAAACAAACAAAATAGATAAGCCTCTAGCCAGACTTATTAAGAGAAAAAGAGAGTCAGCACACATCAACAGAATCAGAAACGAGAAAGGAAAAATCACGATGGACCTCACAGAAATACAAAGAGCTTTAGAGAATACTATGAAAACCTATATGGTAACAAGCTGGAAAACCTAGGAGAAATGGACAACTTCCTAGAAAAATACAACCTTCCAAGACGGACCCAGAAAGAAACAGAAAATCTAAACAGACCAATAAACAGCAACAAAATTGAAGCGGTAATCAAAAAACTACCCAAGAATGAAACTCCCAGGCCAGATTTATTTACCTCAGAATTTTATCCGACATACAGAGAAGACATAACACCCATTCTCCTAAAAATTTTCCAAAAAATAGAAGAGGAGGGAATACTCCCAAACTCATTCTATGAAGCCAACATCACCCTAATACCAAAACCAGGCAAAGACCCCACCAAAGAAGAAAACTACAGACCAATATCCCTGATGAATGTAGATGCAAAAATACTCAACAAAATATTAGCAAACAGAATTCAAAAAAACATCAAGAGGTTCATACACCATGACCATGTGGGATTCATCCCAGGGAAACAAGGATGGTAGAATATTAAAAAGTCCATCAACATCATCCACCACATCAACAAAAAGGACAAAAACCACATGATCATCTCCATAGATGCTGAAAAAGCATTGGACAAAATTCAACATCCATTCATGATAAAAACTCCAAACAAAATGGGCATAGAGGGCAAGTACCTCAACATAATAAAGTCTATATATGATAAACCCACAGCTAACATCATACTGAACAGCGAGAGGCTGAAACCTTTTCCTCTGAGATCGGGAACAAGACAGGGATGCCCACTCCCCCACTGTTATTCAACGTGGTACTGGAGGTCCTAGCCACCGCAATCAGACAAAACAAAGAAATACAAGGAATCCAGATTGGTAAAGAAGAAGTCAAACTGTCACTATTTGCAGATGACATGACATTGTACATAAAAAACCCTAAAGACTCCACTCAAAAACTACTAGAACTGATATCGGAATTCAGCAAAGTTTCAGGATACAAAATTAACACACAGAAATCTGTAGCTTTCCTATACCCTAATAGTGAACTAATAGAGAAATCTGGAAAACAATTCCATTCACAATAGCATCAAAAAGAATAAAATACCTAGGAATAAATCTAACCAAGGAAGTGAAAGACCTATACCCTGAAAACTACAAGACACTCTTAAGAGAAATTAAAGAGGTCACTAACAAATGGAAACTCATCCCATGCTCCTGGCTAGGAAGAATTAATATTGTCAAAATGGCCATCCTGCCCAAAGCAATATACAGATTCTATGCAATCCCTATCAAATTACCAACAGCATTCTTCAATGAACTGGAACAAATAGTTCAAAAATTCATATGGAACCACCAAGACCCCGAATAGCCAACACAATCCTGAGAAGGAAGAATAAAGTGGGGGGGGATCTCGCTCCCCAACTTCAAGCTCTACTATAAAGCCACAGTAATCAAGACAATTTTGTACTGGCACAAGAACAGAGCCACAGACCAGTGGAACAGAATAGAGACTCCAGACATTAACCCAAACATATATGGCCAATTAATATATAATAGAGGAGCCATGGACATACAATGGGGGAAATGACAGTCTCTTCAACAGATGGTGCTGGAAAAACTGGACAGCTACATGTAAGAGAATGAAACTGGATCACCGTCTAACCCCATACACAAAAGTAAACTCCAAGTGGATCAACGACCTGAATGTAAGTCATGAAACCATAAAACTCTTACAAAAAAACATAGGCAAAATTCTCATGGACATAAACATGGGTGACTTCTTCATGAACATATCTCTCCGGGCAAGGGAAACAAAGGCTAAAATGAACAAGTGGGACTATATCAAGCTAAAAAGCTTCTGTACAGCAAAGGACACCATCAATAGAACAAAAAGGTATCCTACAGTATGGGAGAACATATTCATAAATGACAGATCCGACAAAGGATTGACATCCAAAATATATAAAGAGCTCACACGCCTCAACAAACAAAAAGCAAATAATCCAATTAAAAAATGGGTAGAGGAGCTGAATAGATAGTTCTCTAAAGAAGAAATTCAGATGGCCTACAGGCACATGAAAAGATGCTCCACATCGCTTATCATCAGAGAAATGCAAATTAAAACCACAATGAGATATCACCTCACACCAGTAAGGATTGCCATCATCGAAAAGACAAACAACAACAAATGTTGGCCAGGTTGTGGAGAAAGGGGAACCCTCCTACACTGCTGGTGGGAATGTAAACTAGTTCAACATTGTGGAAAGCAGTATGGAGGTTCCTCAAAATGCTCAAAATAGAAATACCATTTGACCCAGGAATTTCACTTATAGGAATTTACCCTAAAAATGCAGCACTCCAGTTTGAAAAAGACAGATGCACCCCTATGTTTATCATGGCACTATTTACAATAGCCAAGATATGGAAGCAACCTAAATGTCCATCAGTAGATGAATGGATAAAGAAGTGGTACATATACACAATGGAATATTACTCAGCCACAAGAAAAAAACAGATCCTACCATTCGCAACAACATGGATGGAGCTAGAGGGTGTTATGCTCAGTGAAATACACCAGGCGGAGAAGGACAAGTACCAAATGATTTCACTTATACATGGAGTATAAGAACAAAGGAAAACTGAGGGAACAAAACAGCAGCAGAATCACAGAACCTGAGAATGGACTTATAGTTACCAAAGGGAAAGGGACTGGGGGCGATAGGTGGGAAGAGAGGAATAAGGGCAGGGAAAAAGAAAGAGGGCATTACGATTAGCATGTATAGTGCGTGGGGGACACGGTGAGGGCTGTGCAACACAGAGAAGACAAGTAGTGATTTTACAGCATCTTACTACGCAGACGGACAGTGACTGTGAAGGGATATTTGGGAGGGACTTGGTGAAGGGGGGAACCTAGTAAACATAATGTTCTTTTTGTAATTGTAGACTAATGATACCATAATAAAAAAATAAAAAATTAAATTAAATTAAAAAATAAAATTAAAATTTCGAGAATATTGTGCAACTACACTCCTTGTCTTTATGTTAATGAAGCATAATAATTTGAATGTGATGAATAAGTATTCTAGTGATATTTTTAGCCCCTTAACTACAAAAGTGTATTTATTTTTTATTGAATTGTAGTTGATATACAATATTATATTGGTTGCAAGTAGACAACATTGTAATTCAATGGTTATCTACATTATTAAATGCTCACCCCAACTAGTGTAGTTACTATCTGTCAGCACACAATGATGTTACAGAATTATTGAGTATATTCTCTATAGGTAGTAAAATCTTGAACATCATCCACATTAGAATTTTTTTCTAGATGTCTCCCCAGGGAAGGAAAACAACATAAAATACACAAGTGGGACTATATCAAAATGAAAAATTTCTGCAAAGGAAACCCTCAACAAAATGGAAAGGCAACCTACTGTACTGGAAAATATTAATGCAAATATCTGATAAGGAACTAATATCAAAAAAATATAAAGATCTCATACAACTCCAAATAAAAAAATAAGTAACTGAATTAAAAGATGGACAGAGGACCTTTATAGACACTTTTCCAAGGAAGACATACAGATGGTCAATAGACACATGAAAAAATACTCAACACCATTAATTATCACAGAACTGCAAATAAGCACTACAGTGAAATTGTCAGAGTGTCACAGTAGTCAGAATGGCTACTATCCAAAATATAAGGAATAATAAGTGTTGGTGAAGATGTGGAGAAAAGGGAACCTTTGCACATTGCTGGATGGATTGCAAATTGTTGCAGCCATTATGGAAAGCAGTATGGATGTTTCTCAAAAAACTAAAAATAGAAATACCATATGACCCCAAAAAAGATGTATGCATCCCAGTATTTATTGCAGCATTATTAACAATGCTAAGATATGGAAGCAACCAAAATTTCTATCAATAGATGAATGGGCAGGGAGGGTGTGAGGGATAAAGAGGCACAAAATATCAATCATAACATAAGTTGGTCACAGTGATGGAAATGCAGCATGGAGAATAGAGTCAGTGGTTCTGTAACATCTTCCTATGTTGACAGATAGTAACTGCACTAGTTGGGGTGAGGATTTAATAATAGCTGTAAGTGATGAATTGCTTCAAACCAATATAATATTGTATATCAGCTATACTTCAATAATAAATCATATTGTAAACAAATATATACAATTATTATATACACAATGTATAAAAATATTTTTAAAATTGGAAAAAAAGGAAATTAATAACAATAAGCAACAACCCCCCAAAAAAGAAGAGACTAGGGAGACATGATGACTAAATGTTATGTGGATGGGGTCTTGGAAGAGAAAAAAGACATTCAATGAAAACTAAAGATGTCTGAATAAAGTATGGACTTTAGTTAAAAAAAAGATGTGGCACACTTATACAATGAGATATTTTCCATAAGAAAAAGAATGAAATCTCACCATTTGCAACAACATGGATAAATGTAGAGAGTATTTAGCTAAGTGAAATAAGTTAGTCAGAGAAAGCCAAATACCATATGGTTTCACTTATATATGGAATCTGAAAAACAAAACAAATGAACCAACAAAACAGAAATATAGAATGGACTCATAAACACAGAAAGGACAATTGGTTACCTTGTGGGGGATACATAAAGGTGAAGGGGATAAAGATGTAAAAACTTCAAACTATAAAATAATTTTTTCACAGTAATTCCATCACTGTAATATTGTAATATCTTTCTGTGGTGACAGATGGTAACTACACTTACTGTGGTGAACATTTAGTAATCCATATAATGGTCAATCTACACTGCTGATGGGAATGTAAATTGGTGCAGCCAGCAGCATGGCGTTTCCTAAAACAACTCAAAATAGAAATACCAGATATCCCAGTAATTCCACTTCTAGGAATTTACCAAAAGGAAACAAAATCTTTGATTCAGAAAGATATATGAACCCCATATTTATTGTTGCATTATTTACAATAGCCAAGATATGGAAGCAGCCAAAGTGTAACATAGATGAATGGATAAAGGAGATGTGGTACATATTTACAATGGATTATTATTCAGCCATAAAGAGAAGGAAACTCTGCCATTTGCAACAACATGGATGGACCTAGAGGGTTTTATGCTCAGTGAAAGAAGCCAGGCAGAGAAGACAAATACCGTATGATTTAGCTTATATGTAGAATCTAAAAACAAAACAAAATGAACAAAACAGCAATAGACTCATAGACACTGAGAAGTGACTGATGGTTACCGTGGGGAAAGAGTTGGGGTGGGTGGGAGAAATAGGTAAAGAGGATAAAGAGGCATAAAATCTCAATCAGAATATAAATTAGTCACAGGGTGGAAAGTAGAGCATAGAGACCATAGTCAATAGTTCTGCAACATCTTTCTATGTTGACAGATAGTAACTACACTAGTTGGGGTGAGAGTTTAATAATGTATATAATTGTGAAATCACTATTTTGCATACTTGAAACCAATATAATATTGTACATTAAGTATATGTCTATTTAAAAAGTGCATTAAAATAAAATTCTAGGAATACAGGGAAAAAGAAGCCATTGGGATTTTGATAAGGACTGCACTGAATATGTAGATTAATTCAGGAAGTATTGCCATTAACAATAATAAGTCTTCCTATCCATGCATACAGAATACATTTCCATTTATTTAATTCATTAATTTCAGCACATTATATATATTTTTAGGGTATAAATCTCACATCTCCTGGGTAAAATTATTCCTAAGTAGTCTTCTTTCTAATGCCACTATAAATGGAACTGTTCTCTGAATTTAATTTTCTGATTACATACTTCTAGAATACAAAAACACAACATGTTGATTGCATAACTCATAGCTTTTCTGGATTTGTTTATTAGCTATAATAACTTTTCTCCAAGTGAGGTTATATCATCTACAATTAGACATATCTTACTTTTTCCTTTTCATTTAATTTTGAGTGGCTTTTATTTCTTTTCCTTGCCTAATTTGTCTGGCTAGAAATTCTATACAAAGTTGAAAAGAAGTGAAAGACATGTGCACTCTTATCTTGTTCCTGATATTAGGGGGACAGCTTTTAGTCTATCATTAAGTATGATGTTAGCTGTGAAATTTTCATAAATGACCTTTATCACATTGAAGAAATTCCTTTCCTAGTCGGTTAAGTGTTTTCATCATTAAGGTATGTTGGTTTTTCTTAAATGCTTTTCTCTATCAGTTGAGATGAACATATGTTCTTCTTCCTTTTTTTCTGGTAATGTGGTGTATTACATTGACTGGTTACTCTATGTTGAACCATTATCATCAGCATGCTATCTGTAGCATTCCTGGGATAAATTTCACTTGGTCATGGTTAAATAATCCTTCTCCTTTCCTTCTGGATTTAACTTGAGTGTATTTTGTTGAATACTTTTGCATTTTTGTTCATAAATATTATTGTTCTATAATTCTCTTTCTTGTAATACATGTGGCTTTAGTATCAAGTAATGCTGGCATTACAGACTGAGTTAGGAAGTATTCATATATGGATAAAGTGAAGGTTCCTATGGCCAGGATCCTCATCTGAACCTAAACTACTTGATGATGTAACTGGCCTGCTGCTAGGTTACTGCTTCCACACACATAGGCAATTAGCTATTATTGACTGAGTCACTTTATAAAGGGCTATGCCCACTGCTCTGGGTGGAGGCAGAGATGAAGAGTATTACAGACATGCAAGCTGTTGGATGCAGATGTAATTCTAGTGCTCGAACTACTGCCAGGAGAACAAGCTGAGTAATAAACCCTTTCACTTCATGAATGTTCCATTGTCATTCTTTGGTCTCACTGAATCCATAGTGAAATTGCCCAGGGCTGAAACCCATTGGCAAGACAAATATCTCTTCAATTTTTTTGGAATTGTAAGGGATTGGTAATACTTCTTTAAAATTTTTACAGAATCACCAGTAAAGCCATATTTTCCTGGGCTTTTCTTTGTTTGGAGTTTTTGATTACTAATTCAGTCCCCTTACTATGTGCTTTCATATTTTCTATTTATTATTTTTAAGGCTCCAGAAAGCAGTTTTTATTTTTCTAATTTAAGATACTTTTATTTAAATAAATAACTCCATTGCCAGACTTATCAAGATAAAGGACACAAGTAAACAAAATCAACAGAAAAAAAGAGAAGTTACAACTGAAACCACAGAAAGTAAAAGAATTATTAGATAATTCTATGAAAAATTATATGCCAATAAATTGGAAAACCTAAAGAAAATGTACAAATTCCCAGAAATGTTCAATCTTCCAATACTGACCAGTATTGGAAGAAACAGAAAATCAGAACAGACCAATTAACAGTAACAAAATTGAATTGGTAATCAAAAAACTCTCAACAAACAAAAGTCCATGATAAGATGGCTTCACAGGTGAATTCTACCAAACATTTAAAGAAGAGCTAATACCTGTCTTTAAGTATTCCCAAACACAGAAAAGGAGGGAACACTCCCAAACTCATTCTATGAGGCTAGCATCACTTTAATACCAAAACCAAAGAAGTACACTACTAAAAAAGAAAATTACAGACCAATATAACTGATGATCATAGATGCAAAACTTCTCAACAAAATATTAGCAAACCAAATTTAAAATACATCAAAAGGATCACCCACAGTGGAGAAGTTTAGTTTCCTACGGCCAGGATCCTCACTGAACTTAAACCACTTGATGATGAAACTGGCCTGTTGCTAGGCTACTCCTTCCACACCCATAGGCAATAAGCTATGATTGCACTATATAGAGAGCTCAGCCCAGTGCTCTGGGCAGAGTCAGAGATGCTAGTGATCATCCTACCACTAGGAGAACAAGATGGGTAATAAACCCTTTCACCCCAAGAACATTCTACTGTCATTTTTGGTCACACTGAATCCATAATAAACTTGCCTGGGGATGAAACCCATTGGCAAGACAATTGACAACAGTTGGCAGGGTTCATTGTTGACCAAGGAAAAAGACAGGCTGCCCTTATGGGAGGGGTGCTTCAGTGGGCTGCCCCTGTGAATGGGGAAAGAGTGGATCATCCCCCAATGGGTATGTGGTCTGAGGTGGCTTGCCTGCTAGAGGACTGGGCCCCACCCCAGGATTGGAGGCAAGCAAAGGTGATAACCTGAGGCCATAGGAGTGGCCCTTGGTATAGTAAGTAGGTCTTTTGAGAGACAGAGTGCCTGTGAGTCAGTGGGGACTGTGGGTTGGCTCCTCACAACATTAAAAAAGTCAACATAAATTACAACCCTTAGATAGAATTCGTGCCTCATATCGAATTTACCGAGTATCATAATTCCTCCAGGTGGTAAAGATACCTCGAGACAAGTGCTGGGCATAGAAGCCACAGGGCATAAATCTGCAAAGAAGTAAAAAGCTAACCTTTTCAAACAATACGGCTTTTCTCTCACTTAACAACTTTACATTTCCCTGTATGGCCCCGGAAGATGACTGGTTAACCAGAGACGGGTAAGATTCCTCAAGGGAGGAACAACCTAAGACAGGCACAGTCGCAGGGGGGCCATCAGGTGAGAAATTGGGGAACAACAGTGGTGAAGCTTAGAACCTCACCTTCCCCTGTGTTGAGAGAAAGCTTCTGCATCCATGGATGTTTTATTGCCCTTGTCTAGCTCGGATTAGCACATAGTCTACAGGCACACACCTGATCATCTACAATTGCTCTCTTACAACACTAAACTATGTTTTCTACATTTATCTTGCATCTACCTACCACTTCAGCAGTTTATTAAAAATAAAAATAATAATAATAATAATAAAGGGAGAAATGTGGGATCCACATATAAATCAAGTACAAAAATCAAACAAATATTCATATTTGACCTGATTGTTTATAGTTCATAATGCGTGATCAGAACCGAAAGTTTCTGTGATGACTGCCCTTGTACTGTTCACCATGTAAGAACTTATTCACTATGTAAGAACTTGTTCGTTATGCTTCAGAAGATTGGGGACTGATGAGAACTAGGCTTGAGATGGATTAATGATTGTGCATTGAGCATTGACCCCCCTATACAGAATTTTATTGTTGTTAACAACCATTTGATCAATAAATATGAGATGCCCTCTCAAAAACAAATAAAATAAAATAAAAATAAACAAACAAAATATCAATATGAACTCTCCTAGAGACTAAGACATATGCTAGTCTCCACACATAACACTCACAATATCCAGGTAAAACCAAAATCACACAACAAAATGGGAAAATGTAGCCCAGTTTTTAAGAGAAAAGCCTATCAAGCAAGATCAATCCTAAGATGACCCATTTGTCTGAATTATTAGGCAAAGATATTAAAGGAGCTATTTATGTGCACATAAAATACTCCCTGAAGTACATAAAAATACTCCCACAATGAATATAAAGACTGGGAGTCTCAACAAAAAAATTGGAACTATACAAAAGATCCCAGTGGACTATGCTGATGGACAGTGACTGTAATGGGGTATGTGGTGGGGACTTGATAATGGGGGGAATCTACTAACCACAATATTGCTCATGTAATTGTATATTAATGCTACCAAAATTTTTAAAAAAAGTCTACAGAAGAGAAGGACACACTCCTGAAAAAGACCCAAGAAATAGCGGCATGAGAATGCAAGCTGCAAACTTCTGTGGATTCCCTGAAGAAAGAAATGGCATTGATATGAGAGGAGGCAGCATGAGAACACCAGCAGCAAGGTGCCATTGAAGAGGTAAAAGATTCCTTACAGAAAGAGATGGGAGTGCTGCCAGGTGCTCTGAAAGAGGAAAAGATCATCAAGGAAAAAGATGAATTCCTGAGGGAAGCACAGACGGAGGTGGCATGAGAACACCAGCTGAGAAGCATTGAGGGGAAGGTAAAAGAGCTGCTGAAGACTGAGCTAGCATTGCTGTGAGGCATGATAGAAAAGGTAAAGGTTGTAGCAGAGGAGACACTCAGGGGAGGGGAGAGAAAGGTGCCATCAACCCTGGAAATGGAGGAGCTGGGGAAGGATGAAGGGGTGGTACTGGAGACACTGAGCCCTCCTGTATTGAAAGCACACCTAGTGGTTATAAAGAAAATAAAGACCCAGGAGCTGAGAGCTCCCCAAGGAGAGGAGAAGCCCTCCCCCCAGGTCATAGAGCACTCTATGCTCCGTCCGTGTACTCAGGCTGAGCTGGTGGATTTCGGCTCCCAGTTTAGGCAGAAGCCCTCAGAGTCAATATCAGTTTGGCTCCTGCATCTGTGGGATGTGGGGGTGGATAGAATTGTTCTGTCTGGATCAGAGATGGAAAAGCTGGCTTCCCTGATGGTTCAGCCTGCCTTGAGGCAGCGATTAGAAAATTCACATCAGACTCCAGGAAATCACTCCCTCCTCGATTAGCTTATGGCTGCACTCAGTGCTGTGTTGCCCAATCAGGGTGATCTACAATCCTCCCCTGCTAGATGGCAGACATATGCTGAGCTCCAACAGGTGTTACAGGAGCTAGGCATAAGAAATGCCATCTATAACCCAGAGAATCATGGCCCAGATGAGGAACCTTTCAGTACAGGGATGAGAAATATTGTGCTCCAAATGGCTCCCACATCTCTCTTTCGGTCTCCAGTGGCCATTCCTGCCCCTCAGGGCATCCCATAAGCAAGGTTACACATACAATAGCAGACTTAGGGGAGGCTGAAGTAATAAGGTCTTCTACTTACAAGAATAATTTAAAAAGCCCCATGAAGTTTACGAGGACCCAGATGTGGGTTGATATAATATGGGCAGGAGCAGACAGAAGGAAATTAGACAGGAAGTCAAATAGGATCTTACTAGAGCTATGGCAACAGCAGAAACCAGAGCAGCAGTTCCAGCCATTAAGACCAAAGAGGCAGAGGTCAGAGACAGAGCCACGAGTCTGGCCTGTGTGTTTGCAACACTTCCTGCTGAAGACAGAGCCAACCTCACTTGAGCCCACACAGGAAGGTGATTGGGGAACACGGTTTGACTGAGGGGAAGGTCGAAGTATCTGCCCTGAGGGACCAGGGGAAACCAGAGGCACATGTTGAAATAGCTATCCCTTGATTCCCAGTGAACATACAACATGTTCTCGCTCTGGTGGACACTGGGACTGAATGTTCACTGATTCATGGTAACTGTGAACAGTTCTCCAGGTCCCCCACTCTCACAGATAGATATGGGGGGAAGGCTATCACAGTGAAAGAGACCCAAATCCCTTTGGGAATAGGGCATCTACCCCCAAAAGTATATACTGTGTATATATCTCCTATCCCTGAGTATATTTTGGGGATTGATATCCTGCAGGGTCTATGGCTGCAGACCACTGCAGGTGATTTCAGACTGAGAGTACGTGTGGTGAAGGCAGTTCTGAGGGGACATGCTAGGCACCCACCCATAGCTTTGCCTGTGCCTCAGTGAGTGACTAATACAAAACAATAAAAACTGCCTGAAGCGCATAAAGACATTGGAGAAACCGTCCAAGAACTGGAAAAGGTGGGTATTATAAAGCCCAACCATCGTCCTTTCAATTCCCCAGGGAGGGCAGTAAAAAGTCAGATGGCTCCTGGCATATGACTGTGGATTACAGAGAACTGAATAAAGTCATACCACCTATGCATGCTGCTGTCCCCTCTATTGCAGGCTTGATGGACACCCTCAGCCACGAACTAGGAACATATCATTATGTGGTAGATCTTGCTAATGCCTTCTTTTCCATTGACATTGAGCAGCAAAGTCAGTAACAGTTTGCCTTCACATGGGAAGGACAGCAATGGACTTTTACCGTCCTTCTACAGGGATACCTCCACAACCCCACCATCTGTCATGGACTTGTAGCCCAGGACTTGACTACCTGGGAGAAACTGCTAACGGTGTGGCTGTACCATTATACTGATGATGTCATGCTCACGTCTGATTCTCTTTCAGATCTAGAAGGTGCAGCACCTAGACTGCTGTAACATCTACAGGAGACAGGATGGGCTGTGAACAGTACCAACATTCAGGGACCTGGTTTGTCTGTGACATTCTTGGAGATTGTCTGGTTGGGTAAGACCAAAGTTATACCAGAAGCAGTTATAGATAAAGTCCAGGCCTTTCCTACCCCTACAACTGTAACATTGTTACAGGAGTTTTTGGATCTTCTAGGCTACTGGAGAGTGTTTGTACCACACTTGGCACAAATTCTGAAGCCCTTATATCCGTTGGTATGAAAGGGCATCAGGCGGGACTGGGATGAGACATGTGCATCTGCCTTTACTACAGCAAAACAGGTAGTCAAGGCCATGCAGGCCTTGAATGTGATAGACCCATCAAGGCCCTGTGAGCTGGATGTTCATGTGACTGAAGACAGTTACAGCTGGGGTCTCTGGCAGTGGCTTGAATGAACTTGCCAACCTATTGGATTCTGGTCACAACTCTGGAAAGGGGCAGAGGTACAATACACTGATATAAAAACAACTGGCTGCCATGTGTCATGCTTTGCTCGCTACAGAATCCATCACTGGAATGGCCCGGATAAAGGTAATAACCACCTATCCCATCTTAGGGTAGATACGAGACAGGACCCAAAAGCCAAGGAGTGGAGTGGCACAAGCACCCACACTAGCCAAGTGGAGTGCTTACCCACAGCAGTGTAGTGCCCTCTCTAGTAGCCACTTGAGTAAAGAACTCCAATACTTATTGGGGCCAGTGACATATACTAGTGAAAAGCAGGAAGAACTTGCTTTTGAACCATTAGTAGCAGAGAATCCCTATCAGGAGGGAAGAGCCCCTATACCTGAAGATGCATGGTACACAGATGGCTCCACCATGGGCAGCCCCCAAAATGGAGGGCCATAGCTTTCCATCCTAAGACTGAGACAATATGGATGGAAGATGGTGAGAGGAAGAGCAGCCAATGGGCAGAGTTGTGGGCCATGTGGCTTGTGATCAGCCAGGAGCCCTCCCCTATAGTTGTCTGCACTGACAGCTGGGCTGTCTATTGGGGCTTGACCCTGTGCGTACCAACTTGGTACCATGCCAACTGACTGGTTGGTAACCAACCCTGTTGGGGGCAAGAATTGTGACAAGACTTATGGGCCTGTGGTCAGACCAAAATAATTACAGTATATAATGTGACATGTCATTTGCCACTGGCTCCCAGGAAATGATGAAGCAGATAAATTGGCCCAGATACATTGGTTAGAAAGAGAGCCTGACTCTGACGTAGCCCAATGTTTACATCAGCATTTGTTGCATGCAGGGCAAAAGACAATGTAGGCTGTAGCCCATCAGTGGGGCTTGCCTTTGACCTTTGAAGAAATTAGTAGGAGGAGTGTGTTGTATGATCTAAAAGGGACTTACACTGAGTTCCACAGCAACATGGTACAATAGCTAAGGGGCTAATACCCCTCGTCAGGTGGCAGATAGACTATATTGGGTTTCTACCTGTGTCAGAAGGATATCAGTATGCCATGACTTGTGTGGACACAGCTATTCAACTTCTGGTTGCTTTTCTTACCCGTTGTGCAGACCAGCAGATGACCAAAAGAGGCCTGGAGCATCTCTTTGCCACCTATGACTGACCACAGGTAATTGAGATTGATCCGGGCACCCATTTTACTGGACATAGACTGCAAGAATGGGTGTGGTACTGGGAATAAAATGGAAGTTTCATGTGCCATGCAATCCTACTGCAGCAGGCATGATAGAGAGGCACAACGGCTTGTTAAAATCCGGACTAAAGTCAGATACCAATAGTCTGAGGGGATGGTCAGTCTGCTTATGGACCGTGCTATGGCGTTTGAATGAGAGACCCCGAAAGGGAGCCCTGAGCCCCGTAGACATGTTAACACATATGGCTGCCTCCCCTATTCAACTGCCAAGTACAGACCAAGGAAGAATCACTGAAGCCAAGGTTTGGCTACCAGAATAACATCTTGCTGCCAGCACCAACTGCACTGAACCTCGGAGACTCCACTGAGTGGATGTGGCCTTGGACCTTTTGACACATGGACCAATAATGGCTAGCTCTCCTGGCACCTTGGGAATAAGACCTGGAAGCTGCCCTCCTGTGTATTCCTGGAATAACAGCAGAGTGGCTGCCAAAGGTCACAGTAGTATATCCTGAATGGCCAGAAGGTAGGAGCATCTTACCCCGGAGTTTTGTTTTATCATTATGGCCAGTGCATCCACTTTTAGTAGCACTACATATAGACCATTCAGTAACCCCCATGGGGAAAGGAGTAAAAGTATGTTATATTAGACCTGGAAGGGACCCCCTTCCTGCCACAGTCCTATCACAGGACCACTCTCTTGCATGTATCCTACCTGATGGACAGGACTTGCCTATGTTGGTGTCATTAAAACATGGGTCTTATCGTCCCTAAGGTCTTTGTGGATTGGGCACTTCCTCTGGTTTGAGGATTATTATAATTTTCGTTACATGTATGAAAATCTTGTTGTACCTTAATTTTTGTTATCTCTAAGTTGTTTTTATCCTCTATTGCTGTTGTGGAATCTGTTTACAGTGCTCCAGCTTTCTTGCACAGGGACCATTGTGGAAGATTGAGAGTGTATAGATTAGATTGCAAGGCGAGAATCCTGGAGGGGTGGAGTGTGGGTAAGTTGGTGTGTGTGTGTGTGTGTGTGTGTGTGTGTGTGTATGATAAAAACATCTGAAAGGACAGATTGGATTTAGCATTAGTGATACCCAACAGCATAAGTACTTGGAAAGGATGCTCAACTGAGGCAACAACTTGTGCTTATAAAAGTAACTTACCAGAGGGGCGGAGCCAGGATGGCGGCGTGAGTAGAGCAGTGGAAATCTCCTCCCAAAAACACATAGAGCTATGAAACTATAACAAAGAAAAATCTTCCTAAAATAGAGACCACAGGACACAGGACAACATCCAGACCACATGCACAACTGCAAGAACCCAGTGCCTTGCGAAGGGGGTAAGATACAAGCCCCGGCCCGGCAGGACCCGAGCGCCCCTCCCGCCAGCTCCCGGCGGGTGGAAAGAAACCGGAGCGGTTTTTTTTTTGGCGAGCGCTTTTTGGAAGCCTTAAAGGGACGGGCCCCCGTTGCTAGGGAGGCAGGGTGGCGGGACCGGTGAGCAGGTGCCTGGGAACGGCGCCGGAGGACAAAGAATATCCCGCGTTTCTCCCTGCGGGACCGGCGGGAAGGTGCCTGAGACCAGTGCCTGAGGACGGAGGAAATCGCGCGTTTTTCCCCTTTTTTTTTCTTTTTTTCTCTTTTTGGCGAGCGCTTTTTGGAAGCCTTAAAGGGACAGGGACCCCAGTGATAGGGAGGCAGGGTGGCGGGACTGGTGAGCGGGTGCCTGGGACCGGCGCCTGAGGACAAAGAATATCCCACGTTTTTCCCTGTGGGACCAGTGGGCGGGTGCCTTAGACCGGCACTCGAGGACAGAGGAAATCGCGCGTTTTTCCCCTTTTTTTTTTCTCTTTTCTGCGAGTGCTTTTTGGAAGCCTAAAAGGGACAGGGACCCCGGTGCTAGGGAGGCAGGGCGGCGGGACTGGTGAGCGGGTGCCTGGGACCAGCACCTGAGGACAAAGAATATCGCGCGTTTTTCCCTGTGGGACCGGTGGGTGGGTGCCTGAGACCGGCACCTGAGGACGGAAGAAATCGCGCGTTTTTCCCCTTTTTTTCTCTCTTTTTGGCGAGTGCTTTTTGGAAGCCTTAAAGGGACAGGGACCCCGGTGCTAGGGAGGCAGGGCGGCGGGACTGGTGAGCAGGAGCCTGGGACCAGTGCCTGAGGACAAAGAATATCGAGCGTTCGTTCCCTGCGGGACCGGTGGGTGGGTGCTTTTTGGAAGCCTTGAAAGGACAGGGACCCTGGTGCTAGGGAGACAGGGCAGCAGGACCAGTGAGCGGGTGCCTGGGACCGGCACCTGAAGACAAAAAAAAAAAAAAAATCGCTTGTTTTTTCCTTTTTTTTTTTTTTTTTCTTTCTGTTCCCTCTCTCATTGTTGCTGTTGTTGTTTTGGTTTGGAGAGTGCTTTTTGGAAGTCTTAAAGGGGCAGGACAGGTCACTTAGACCAGAGGCAGGGAATCTGGGGATCTCTGGGCACTCTAACCCCCTGGGCAGCAGGGAGCACAGAGGCCCCTTACGGAGATAAATAGCCTCCTGGCCGCTCCCCCTCCAACGGGGCTCCACCATTTTGGAGGAACAGCCCCAGCCAGGCCAAGCCCACAGCAACAGCGGAGATAAACACCAAAGCAACTAGGCAGGAAGCAGAAGCCCTGTCTGTGCACAGCTGCCCAGCACAAGCAACTGGAGGTTGCTAGTCTCCCAGGAAGAGGCTACAAACCAACAAGAAGGGAAGCTCTTCCAGCGGTCACTTGTACCAGCTCTGCAAACTATCTTTATCACCATGAAAAGACAAAACTACAGGCAGACAAAGATCACAGAGACAACACCTGAGAAGGAGACAGACCTAACTAGTCTTCCTGAAAAAGAATTCAAAATAAAAATCATGAACATGCTGACAGAGATGCAGAGAAAAATGCAAGAGCAATGGGATGAGATGAAGAGAAAAATGCAAGAGCAGTGGGATGAGATGCAGAGAAAAATGCAAGAGCAGTGGGATGAAGTCCGGAAGGAGGTCACAGATGTCAGGAAAGAGATCACAGAAGTGAAACAATCCCTGGAAGGATTTATAAGCAGAATGGATAAGATGCAAGAGGCCATTGAAGGAATAGAAGCCAGAGAACAGGAACGTATAGAAGCTGACATAGAGAGAGATAAAAGGATCTCCAGGAATGAAACAACACTAAGAGAAATATGTGACCAATACAAAAGGAATAACATTCGTATTATAGGGATACCAGAAGAGGAAGAAAGAGGAAAAGGGATAGAAAGTGTCTTTGAAGAAATAATTGCTGAAAACTTCCCCAAACTGGGGGAGGAAATAATCGAACAGACCATGGAATTATACAGAACCCCCAACAGAAAGGATCCAAGGAGGACAACACCAAGACACATAGTAATTAAAATGGGAAGGATCAAGGACAAGGAAAGAGTTTTAAAGGCAGCTAGAGAGAAAAAGGTCACCTATAAAGGAAAACCAATCAGGCTAACATCAGACTTCTCAACAGAATCCCTACAGGCCAGAAGAGAATGGCATGATATACTTAATGCAATGAAACAGAAGGGCCTTGCACCAAGGATACTGTATCCAGCACGACTATCATTTAAATATGATGGTGGGATTAAACAATTCCCAGACAAGCAAAAGCTGAGGGAATTTGCTTCCCACAAACCACCTCTACAGGGCATCCTACAGGGGCTGCTCTAGATGGGAGCACCCCTAAAAAGAGCACAGAACAAAACACACAACATATGAAGAATGGAGGAGGAGGAATAAGAAGGGAGAGAAGAAAAGAATCTCCAGACAGTGTATATAACAGCTCAATAAGCGAGCTAAGTTAGGCAGTAAGATACTAAAGAGGCTAACCTTGAACCTTTGGTAACCACGAATCTAAAGCCTGCAATGGCAATAAGTACATATCTCTCAATAGTCACCCTAAATGTAAATGGACTTAATGCACCAATCAAAAGACATAGAGTAATAGAATGGATAAAAAAGCAAGACCCATCTATATGCTGCTTACAAGAAACTCACCTTAAACCCAAAGATAAGCATAGACTAAAAGTCAAGGGATGGAAAAACATATTTCAGGCAAACAACAGTGAGAAGAAAGCAGGGGTTGCAGTACTAATATCAGACAAAATAGACTTCAAAACAAAGAAAGTAACAAGAGATAAAGAAGGCCACTACATAATGATAAAGGGCTCAGTCCAACAAGAGGATATAACCATTCTAAATATATATGCACCCAATACAGGAGCACCAGCATATGTGAAGCAAATACTAACAGAACTAAAGAGGGAAATAGACTGCAATGCATTCATTGTAGGAGACTTCAACACACCACTCACCCCAAAGGATAGATCCACCGGGCAGAAAATAAGTAAAGACACACAGGCACTGAACAACACACTAGAACAGATGGACCTAATAGACATCTATAGAACTCTACATCCAAAAGCAACAGGATATACATTCTTCTCAAGTGCACATGGAACATTCTCCAGAATAGACCACATACCAGCTCACAGAAAGAGCCTCAGTAAATTCCAAAATATTGAAATTCTACCAACCAATTTTTCAGACCACAAAGGTATGAAAGTAGAAATAAATTCTACAAAGAAAACAAAAAGGCTCACAAACACATGGAGGCTTAACAACATGCTACTAAATAATCAATGGATCAATGAACAAATCAAAATAGAGATCAAGGAATATATAGAAACAAATGACAACAACAACACTAAGCCCCAACTTCTGTGGGATGCAGCGAAAGCAGTCTTAAGAGGAAAGTATATAGCAATCCAGGCACACTTGAAGAAGGAAGAACAATCCCAAATGAATAGTCTAACATCACAATTATTAAAACTGGAAAAAGAAGAACAAAGGAGGCCTAAAGTCAGCAGAAGGAGGGACATAATAAAGATCAGAGAAGAAATAAACAAAATTGAGAAGAATAAAACAATAGCAAAAATCAACGAAACCAAGAGCTGGTTCTTTGAGAAAATAAACAAAATAGATAAGCCTCTAGCCCAACTTATTAAGAGAAAAAGAGAGTCAACACAAATCAACATAATCAGAAATGGGAATGGAAAAATCACAACAGACTCCACAGAAATACAAAGAATTATTAAAGACTACTATGAAAACCTATATGCCAACAAGCTGGAAAACCTAGAAGAAATGGACAACTTCCTAGAAAAATACAACCTCCCAAAACTGACCAAGGAAGAAACACAAAAGTTAAACAAACCAATTACAAGCAAAGAAATTGAAACAGTAATCAAAAAACTACCCAAAAACAAAACCCCGGGGCCGGACGGATTTACCTCGGAATTTTATCAGACACACAGAGAAGACATAATACCCATTGTCCTTAAAGTGTTCCACAAAATAGAAGAAGAGGGAATACTCCCAAACTCATTCTATGAGGCCAACATCACCCTAATACCAAAACCAGGCAAAGACCCCACCAAAAAAGAAAATTACAGACCAATATCCCTGATGAATGTAGATGCAAAAATACTCAATAAAATATTAGCAAACAGAATTCAACAGTATATCAAAAGGATCATACACCATGACCAAGTGGGGTTCATCCCAGGGATGCAAGGATGGTACAACATTCGAAAATCCATCAACATCATCCACCACATCAACAAAAAGAAAGACAAAAACCACATGATCATCTCCATAGATGCTGAAAAAGCATTGGACAAAATTCAACATCCATTCATGCTAAAAACTCTCAGCAAAATGGGAATAGAGGGCAAGTACCTCAACATAATAAAGGCCATATATGATAAACCCACAGCCAGCATTATACTGAACAGCGAGAAGCTGAAAGCATTTCCACTGAGATCGGGAACCAGACAGGGATGCCCACTCTCCCCACTGTTATTTAACATAGTACTGGAGGTCCTAGCCACGGCAATCAGACAAAACAAAGAAATACAAGGAATCCAGATTGGTAAAGAAGAAGTTAAACTGTCACTATTTGCAGATGATATGATACTGTACATAAAAAACCCTAAAGACTCCACTCCAAAACTACTAGAACTGATATCGGAATACAGCAAAGTTGCAGGATACAAAATTAACACACAGAAATCTGTAGCTTTCCTATACACTAACAACGAATCAATAGAAAGAGAAATCAGGAAAACAATTCCATTCACCATTGCAACAAAAAGAATAAAATACCTAGGAATAAACCTAACCAAAGAAGTGAAAGACTTATACTCTGAAAACTACAAGTCACTCTTAAGAGAAATTAAAGGGGACACTAACAGATGGAAACTCATCCCATGCTCGTGGCTAGGAAGAACTAATATCGTCAAAATGGCCATCCTGCCCAAAGCAATATACAGATTTGATGCAATCCCTCTCAAATTACCAGCAACATTCTTCAATGAATTGGAACAAATAATTCAAAAATTCATATGGAAACACCAAAGACCCCGAATAGCCAAAGCAATCCTGAAAAAGAAGAATAAAGTAGGGGGGAATCTCACTCCCCAACTTCAAGCTCTACCACAAAGCCATAGTAATCAAGACAATTTGGTACTGGCACAAGAACAGAGCCACAGACCAGTGGAACAGATTAGAGACCCCAGAAATTAACCCAAACATATATGGTCAATTAATATTTGATAAAGGAGCCATGGACATACAATGGCAAAATGACAGTCTCTTCAACAGATGGTGCTGGCAAAACTGGACAGCTACATGTAGGAGAATTAAACTGGACCATTGTCTAACCCCATATACAAAGGTAAACTCAAAATGGATCAAAGACCTGAATGTAAGTCATGAAACCATTAAACTCTTGGAAAAAAACATAGGCAAAATCCTCTTAGACATAAACATGAGTGATCTCCTCTTGAACATATCTCCCCGGGCAAGGAAAACAACAGCAAAAATGAGCAAGTGGGACTACATTAAGCTGAAAAGCTTCTGTACAGCGAAAGACACCATCAATAGAACAAAAAGGAACCCTACAGTATGGGAGAATATATTTGAAAATGACAGATCCGATAAAGGCTTGACGTCCAGAATATATAAAGAGCTCACACGCCTCAACAAACAAAAAACAAATAACCCAATTAAAAAATGGGCAGAGGAACTGAACAGACAGTTCTCCAAAAAAGAAATACAGATGGCCAAGAGACACATGAAAAGATGCTCCACATCGCTAATTATCAGAGAAATGCAAATTAAAACTACAATGAGGTATCACCTCACACCAGTAAGGATAGCTGCCATCCAAAAGACAAACAACAACAAATGTTGGCGAGGCTGTGGAGAAAGGGGAACCCTCCTACACTGCTGGTGGGAATGTAAATTAGTTCAACCATTGTGGAAAGCAGTATGGAGGTGCATCAAAATGCTCAAAACAGACCTACCATTTGACCCAGGAATTCCACTCCTAGGAATTTACCCTAAGAACGCAGCAATCAAGTTTGAGAAAGACAGATGCACTCCTATGTTTATCGCAGCACTATTTACAATAGCCAAGAATTGGAAGCAACCTAAATGTCCATCGGTAGATGAATGGATAAAGAAGATGTGGTACATATACACAATGGAATACTACTCAGCCATAAGAAGTGGAAAAATCCAACCATTTGCAGCAACATGGATGGAGCTGGAGAGTATTATGCTCAGCGAAATAAGCCAAGCGGAGAAAGAGAAATACCAAATGATTTCACTCATCTGAGGAGTATAGGAACAAAGGAAAAACTGAAGGAACAAAACAGCAGTGGAATTACAGAACCCAAAAATGGACTAACAGGTACCAAAGGGAAAGGAACTGGGGAGGATGGGTGGGCAGGGAGGGATAAGGGGCGGGAAGAAGAAGGGAGGTATTAAGATTAGCATGCATGGGGGGGAGGGAGAAAGGGGAGGGTGGGCTGCACAACACAGAGAGGACAAGTAGTGACTCTACAACATTTTGCTAAGCTGATGGACAGTAACTGTAATGTGGTTGTTAGGGGGGACCTGATATAGGGGAGAGCATAGTAAACATAGTATTCTTCATGTAAGTGTAGATTAAAAATTAAAAAAAAAAAAAAAAAGGAAGAAAGAAAGAAAAGGGGGATTACTCCTTAACAGGATAAAACTATTGGTAAATCAAAGATCAACGCATGCTTTAAATATCCTTAATGTTGATCACTTAAAGGGTGTCAGATGATCAGCTATGGAGGTACTCTTTTCTGATAATATTCCTTTCTCTTAATTTAAAAAAAAAAAAAAAAAAAAGCAGTTACTGTGTGCTGACCTCCAATGAGTTCTGCACAGTGGTATGGAGGGCATGTCAAAGTGTGGGCAAAGGGTCTGTTTGTTTCTACGCAGAAGATCAGGGCCTAGCTTGGATACCCAGAAAATGAACTAAGATACGATATGAGGAGGAGCTTCCGGCATCAGCACTCTCTGGAGGACTTGTGCCGGGGGATGATCATCAAAAAGCCTCCACAGGGATCCGGATGATGCTGCGGTTGTAGCTGCATCCAGCCCACCATCTCCTGGACTTGCCATAGGAATGAGGAGGGAGATGTCTAGGCTGGCATGTGCATACAGTGAGACAACGAATTTGACCGGATCTGTACTGTTGGAACTCAACCAGGAGTTGGGAGGGGTGCAAGTTGTAGCACTCCAAAATCTCATGACTATAGACTATCTATGGTTAAAAGAACATATGGGATGTGAACAGATCCCAGAAATGGGCTGCTTTAATTTGTCTGATGGTTCAAGTACAGTTGGACAATATCCATCATATCATAGATAAATTTTCACAAATGCCTAGGGTGCCTAAATGGTTTTCTTGTCTTCACTGGAGATGGATGGTAATTATAGATTTGCTTTGTTTATGTCACCGTATTCCTATTATGTTAATATGTGTGTACAAATTAGTTAGTAGTTTAAAACCTATACATACTTAAGGTACTCTACAAGAAGATATGTCAAAGAAATAATCAATCCTCCCATGTTTCCTTCATATGCTACATCTATAGCTTTTCTTCTTCCTTCCTAATTACAACCCTTAAATAGAATTCGTGCCTCATATCGAATTTACCGAGTATCATAATTCCTCCAGGTGGTAAAGATACCTCGAGACAAGTGCTGGGTATAGAAGCCACAGGGCATAAATCTGCAAAGAAGTAAAAAGCTAACCTTTGCAAACAATATGGCTTCTCTCTCACTTACCAACTTTACATTTCCCTGTATGGCCCCGGAAGATGACTGGTTAGCCAGAGACGGGTAAGATTCCTCAAGGGAGGAACAACCTAAGACAGGCACAGTCACAGGGGGGCCATCAGGTGAGAATTTGGGGATCAACAGAGGTGAGGCTCAGAACCTCACGCCCCCTGCTTTGAGAGAAATCTTCTGCATCCGTGGATGTCTTGCTGCCCTTGTCTAGCCTGGGTTAATACTTGGTCCATAGGCACACACCTGATCATCTGATCATCTACATTTGCCTTCTTACAGCACTAAACTATGTTTTCTACCTTTATCTTGCATCTACCTACCACTTCAGCATTTTATTAAAAATAAAAATAATAATAATAAGAGAAATGTGGGATCAACATATAAATCAAGTACAAAAATCAAACGAATATTCATATTTGACCTGATTGTTTATAGGTCATATTGCATGATCAAAACCGAAAGTTTCTGTGATGACTGCCCTTGTACTGTTCACCATGTAAGAATTTATTCACTATGTAAGAATTCGTTCACCATGTAAGAACTTGTTCGTTATGCTTCAGAAGATTGGAGACTGACGAGATTTGGCTTGAGATGGATTAATGATTGTACATTGAGCGTTGACCCCCCTATACTGATTTTTATTGTTGTTAACGACCATTTGATCAATAAATATGAGAGATGCCCTCTCAAAAAAAAAAAAAAAAAAGAAAAAGTAACTTACCAAAGCTGATATAGAACCTCTATGGTTATTTATTTCATTTTCTTCATTCTAAAGGGAAGGATTATTTAAGATAATAACGACATGCTGAGGGGTTCTGGGACTTTTCCCTTTTCTGGTTGGCTATGGATGACCTAAACACCATTATTTCTCCCTTCATGTACTGCTCTGTTATTGGTGTGATGAGGTGGGAGGCAGTGGGTAGGGCAAAGGACAAATTAAAGATGAGTGTAGTTGAAAGGGGACAACTAATTACCTGTATGAAGAAATGTACCCTGTATTAGTTATCTATGGCGGCATAATATATTATCCCAAAACTAAGCAGGTTAAATCCATTAACATGTATTACAGTTTCTGTGAGTCAGGAATCCAACATTGCTTAACTTGTGCTTCTGTCTCAAAATTTTATACAAGACCTCAAATAATGTTCTGGCTGGATCTTAATTCTTATCTCAAGGCTTAACTGGGGAGAATCTGCTTCTTAAATCTCAAGTGGTTTTTAGAAAGCTTCAATTTGTTGCAAGCTGTTGGACTTAGAGCCTCATCTCCTTGTTGATTGTTGGTTAGAGACTGCATTTCTTTCCTTGTAACATGAAACTCACCATAAGGCAATTCTTATCATAGCAGATGACTTCCATTAGAATGAGAAAGTTAGAGAGCAAGAGTGAATGGACAAGACAGAAGCCATTGTCTTTTTGTAATCTAATCTTGGGAGTTTCATTACATTTCTTCTGCCATATTTTATTCATTATAAGAAAGTCACTATGTCCAATGCATATACAAAGGGAAAGCATTACACGGGGCATGAATGTCAAGAGGCAATATCATTGGGGATAACCTTAGAGGTTGCCTACCACAACCCCCATAGTGTAAGATACTGTATCTATTTGCTCAGTTTTCTGGGTTTCACTGGCAGTGAAGAGGATATCTGTACTAGATATTGTTTAAGGGAGACAATTCTAAATCAGTATATAATGTCAGAACTTCTAATATAAAAGGCTGCTACTGTGTATTCAATGAAAGAAAAAAACATCACCTGGAGATAGGGCCATGATGTCCCTCAGGCAGAAAGCATCTTAAAAGAGGAATTGAACCATATTAATCAGCATATCAAACACAGATTATTCTCTTCTGAGAGTATGTCAACCCTAATATAGAAAGGGAGAATTCCCTTGTGTCCCCATACCATTAGGAAGGCCTCAACCCTCATATTCCTATTCCATATGTCAGACTTCACTCAGATCAGAGACCACTCATATCTCCACACCAATTGTCAACCACCAAGGCTATAAGGAATCTAATTTTTCATATTCATGTCATGAAGTAGTACATTCTGCAATCAATACCCTTATCTCCATTCTAAGGAAAACCAAATAATCCCTACCATTATAAGGTTGAAAAGCGTTTAACAAGAGACAGAATATGTCAGACAAGAGCGATATTGTATGTTAGTATATCAGGTAAATTGGCACAATTGGATGTAGGAATATACCTGGAAGCTATTTCTACATCAGTACAGTTAACAATGAATTAACCACCTGGAAACAACTGCAGTCCACATGAACATATCTTCCTAAACCTAAACTGAATGTATTTGAAGTTCTCTTTGCCCATAGAAGATCTCAAATATGTTTGCAGTCACACCAGTAACCCCTGACAGAAGGGGTAGTTTGATGAGGGAAAGTTGTAGTGGAAAGAGACATTAATCTTAATCAATTGCTGTAAAAATAACTTACTTTGAAATTTTACAAAACTATAAGAGCGTAAGAACATGTTTCCAAAGCCTTTTCCAGGGCCTAAGGAAGGGCTTGTGCAACTCCCCAAAGGAAAATTTTGTGAATTTGTCATTTAAGATGACAAAGGTGGCTGTCTCCTTCTCTTGTGAATTGTACCCAGAAAGAAGGGGAAATATGGCTCATAAGTGTAAATATCAAGGAAACAAGGATGCACTTGTAATCTCAAACCACAATATATTTAGGGACAGTGAGGACAGAGGAATCATAACTCACTTAGCAAAGCAATGAAAAGTAAAATTTAAATTTTTCAGGAAGGCATAGAAAATTTATGGAAGCTCATTTACTCCATAAACAACATTAGAAAACTTTTAGAATTGTGGGAAACAGGGATTGTGGAAGGTGGAGGTATGGCATAGGGAAAACTGCAGTGTTGCTGGAAAATCCAGCAGCTAGACATTAATCACTATTCTCTAGTCATACCTGGACTTTCAGAGTCATTTAAGTTCCACACTTTCTGTCCCCATTGTTCCATGGATGCTCCAGTGAATATATCCCTGGGCCACAGATTCCTTCCAGAATTCAAAGCCTGGAACTTCTGTAACCTTTTTGATAGTGATATATGGTTTACCAAGGCTTGGGTGTCTTTCACTGAAAAAGGATGATGGATGTCTGGAAATACCTTTCAGATCCTTTATATCATTGCTATCCTTGGCAATTTACTTTCCATTGCTCTTTGGTTAATGAGTTTGGCAATTTTGAGAAAGATCTGTATCACTGTCTCTGCCAATTAATTTCCAAGATGACCCTCCAATATATAAGCATGGTGATGCCATTTGACCTCTGTAATGCTGAGGAATCATATTTTATGTAGACATTGGTTTCAGAAGTCAGCTCCTAATATGTAAATCATGTATAGTCAAAATAATACTGGATATTCATTAATTTTGCAAGTAAGCATAATTACAGGATTTATGTATAAAACATGTACAGTAGTATATATGTATAATTGAATAATGTATAATATGTAATGGAAGACACTATATAGTTTAAAGATATTTTAATTACATAGGGGAAAGAAAAGAATGAAATGTCGTGTCATGTGAGCATATATATTTGGAACTATTTAAGGTATTTTTGTGAGGTTAGGGTTTTATTGGTTTAGGTGAGGACAATAACTAGAACAGAAGCTCTTATTCAAGGCAGTAAAAGTTCTGAGTTCCATAGAGGTTGACCAAGTTGTGTTCCAAAGCCAAGGAAACCTATTTCAAGAACTCAATTCCAAAGAACTAAAGCAATTTCAAAGTCAGTGATACAGACAAAGTTTGGAACCCAAGAATTTGGAAGCAGTGAGAGCTGGTAGTTTGAGTGGGAGAAGGTCAAGTAAAGGTGAGAATGGCCTCAGGTAGCTATTAAGAACAAAATTTGTGTGTCTAGAGCTCACCTTTACCAGTTTCTGGATGAGTGAGTATGTCTTTGTCTTATAAGGATATCTTAAAAGAACAAGGAAGAGCAGAAGGTAAACCACAATCTCTACCATTTCCCTGTAGTCTGCACTCAGGGGCAGTGTGTCATGTCCCATGTTCATCCAGTCAAAAGACCCTGATGTACATTGGGATGCAATTCATCAGGAGACTGGTTTTCCCAACTGTTTTTCTCATCCTTGCCTTTACCAGGCATTAGGCATGGGGTCTCCTGGGAACAGGGCCCAATTTCCTTTCATGCACAATTTAAGTCTTCAGCTTAATGTTTCCCTCTATAAAACTGCTGAAGTCTCACCACAGTTGGAAAAATTAAGGGACTATGCTAGCCTCCTTTGCTTTATTACACATAGCCAGCCTATTATGTAGAAGTACCCTCATTCTCCTCTGGTACTTTGGTGATTAAGGTCTCAGCTGAGTACAGCCAACTATATGAATCAAATTGTTTTTGTTCACACCTCAGTTACTGTCAACTAAGGCTGAATAAGCAATTTCTAGGCTAGAGAACCTCTGAGGGCAGAGTGCTCCCTACACAGATTTCCCATTTTTCATATTGTACAACAAAGTATTTAATAGGAACTCTAGCCATAGGTAAGGCATTTTAAAATGGACTAACCGGATTAACAATGTGCACATCATCTAGTAAGAGCTGAATTTTGATTTCCCTAAGTTCTTTGAGGACCTATTGATTAAATTCTCAGTCAACAAGTCAGTTGGGTTATTTCAAACTTGGAAGGTTAATATATATACTCTGAATTGTGATAGGTAAGTCCTGACATAAATAGACACTTTAGGCACAAGTCAGAGGAGTAGGAATTGTTGCCAACCCTGGTATTGCCCCTATGATAGAAAGGTCAATACTTCTAAAATATTCTAAGTTTTGAAAATGCTTGTTGATTCATATTTGTGGTAAGTTCAGTCAGTTTAGGGAAGGGCAAGCCAGGTAAGTAGGGTTTTAAGTGAATGGAATAGCACTGTTACAGTTACAGTTCAGCTAAATAATCCCTCTTTTAGGGAAAAGGTTGTGAAGTAGGCACTTAAAATGCAAATATGGAGGCTGAAACATGTGTGTAGTGTCTGACAAAACTGAGGGATATGATAAAGGCATCAAATAGGACAAAACCCCAGACCTCAGTTTGGCCCAGCTTTGTCTGGAAGGCTGCTCTATCTGAACAAGGGCATGAGTATTCTTATTCAAAGGGGACTGATTTTCTTTGAACTATTTCAGGAAGTTAAGGGTAGAAGATGAGAGAGGGAACCCACATGGCTGCTAGGTAAGGTCTTGCCTCCTGGTAGAGTTGGAGCTCTCAGTTCCTGTTGAAAAAGAGCACAGGGACTCTGCAAGACAGGTGGAAATTGTTGCCTGCAAACAATGGCTGAAAAGGATTTGGAAAGAAAAAGTAGTGTGGAGGTTCAACAGAAAGACAACAGGGTATAAGCCTTCCAGTTCATTTGACACCTACAAAGACAGGAATAAGGTTAATGATCAGTTTTAGTGCCAGCTGTTTCCTTCTAAAAGATATAATACCCTAGCTTTCCCAAAACCCAAGATACTGCTGGGCTTCCTAGACGGTTTCTAGATGAATGGAGGTCATACACTAGAGCCAACAGTTTCACCATTAGTGACACAGTCCTAGGGTCACTTGACAGCACAAGTGACACCTCCAGGCCCTTCACAGGTGAACAAAATGCCCAAGCATCATAGATGGATTCATAGAACTATCTGTTTTGGAGCCAGTTGCTTATAATAATCATCTTTTCAATGTTCTTTCATTTCATTGTATTTCTGGTAAAGAGTAGCTTTTGAATGTCTCTTAAACAACTTATTTATTATAAGCATCTGACTATTTCATCATAATGACCCCTAGGTCTGAATAAGTGAACAAAAAATTTGAAAAAATATAATTTTATTTTATTATAAATTATGTTTATGGTACTAAACTTTCATAATAGAGATATGGTAGATATTGACTGGAAAATTATACATGCAGGTAAATTATATTATCTATGAATTTCATTTTAGGATGACAGTAGGATATATCAGTATAAATTCGGTTGTTCTCTGGTATCAAGTGACTGCCAAATCTCAGTGGGTTTTAGCTACAAAGTTTATTCCCTGTTTATGCTATATGATCAATGTTGGTCAACTATAACTCTGCTCAGTCATTGCCTTAACTCTGGGACTAAAACTGAAAAAGCAGCTTCATCTGAGAAATTGTGAGTCTTGGTGGCAGAGGAAAAAGGAAGCATGAAAAACCACTTGCTGGCTCTCAAACCTTCTGCCTAGAAGAGAAACTTGTCCCTTCACTCACATATTGTTGTCTAAAGCAAATTGCACAACTAAGCCTGCCATAAATGAAAATGGAAAATATAGTACTTTCTCAAGGAGTGATAGTAAATCTTTTGAACAATCAAACAAACCCATAATACATAGTGGGCATTACAAAACTTTGTTATAGTGACAGAGCACTGGGTCTGAAAACATTGACAGTAACTAAATAACAGCAACCAGCATATTATATATGGTCCTTTACCTTCAGAGGCAGATGAATAAAAGTGCTTATGATCACTAAGAATATTAGTTAAAAGTTACATCCCTGCTGAGGTCTGAAATGTCAAGATAGACTTTGGGATCCATTAAATCAAATGCAAAATACTGTATATAATGTGTGTATGTACATGAACTGAGTTGTGTCCCCCAAAATTCTTTTGTCCTAACATCCAATGTGACTATATTTCAATATAGAGCCCTTAAGGAGGTAATTAAGGTTATATAAGGTCATATTGGTGGGACCCTAATTCAATAAGACTGGTGTCCTTACAAGAACAGAAAGAGATAACAGGAGTACTCATGCATGAGAAAAACGCCCTGTGAGAACACAGTAGGAAGGTGGTCATCTACAAGCCAAGAGGAAACACCTCAGAAGAAACCAAGTCTTCCAGCATCCTGATCTTGTACTTGCAGCTTCCAGAACTGTGAGAAAATAAATTTTTGTTGTTTAAGCCACCCAGTCTGTGGTATTTTGTTGTGGTAAAACCAGCAGATTAATACAATATATAGATTTTCTCTGAAAGAGGAACTGTTGCTTTGGGCACAGTATCAGGGAAATCTGCAGAATGGTAAAGTGATAAAGTATTCATTAATTCAGAAGAGCAGTGTAGGAGGCCTGTATTTGTCAGTAACCCTGAGTCCTTAAATAAGTCATTTAAACTCTCTAAACCTCAGTTTCACTGCACATGAGTAGGGAAAGATAATACATCCTTCACAGGATTATTGTGACTTGGTAACTTATGTGATATGTTTAGAAAGTAAGATCATGTCACTCATCTCTGTGCAAAACCATGCGGTGATTCTCCATTTCACTTAGAGTAAATCCCCAAATTCTTACAGATCAAAGAGCTTCTACATGATATGTTCCTCATACCATCTGACCCTTCTCTATTATTCTTTCTTTGGCTCACTCTGCTTCTTCAATACTGGCTTCCTTTTCTCCCTGGAACATCCCAGGCACATTCCTTTTAGGGCCTTTTCTTCTTTACTAGTTTTACCCCTGCTTGGAATGCTACTCTTCAAGATAAGTTCCTAAACTCATTGAGTTTTAGCTTCAATTTCACTTTCTCAATGAAGTTTATTCTGACAATCCTATTTAATACTGGATCTTTTCATGCATCCAAAGCATCCCATATTCCCATTAGTTGTTCTACATTTCCTTTTATTATATCATTAGTCAATTAGTAACATATATCTTATAACTTACTATTTATAATGTTTATTATATGTTCATCTTTGCATTTTGCTGTTTTCAGAATATTAAAATATCTATAATATGGCTTCAGTATATTAAAATATTTATAATATAATTTCAGTGTACTAAAATCTTAGCTTGTTATTCATATTAGATATTTCCATGTATAAACTGAATTGCACGAAAACTAATTAGGATGAAGATAACCTTAAGGGATAATACAATTTTTTTCAGCAAGTTTTGGCATACTGGAAAAAGCCCTGTCCCTTCCCATTATCCAACTTTATAAGACATATATTTTTAATTAAATACTTTATTTTGAAATAATTATAAATTAACATTCAGGTGTAGGGAATAATTCAGAGATATCCCATGTACCCTATACTTAATTCCCTTAATGATAACCTTTTGCAAAACTGTAGTATAAAATCAGCCTTAAGAAAATTTTAGCAAACCACATTCAACAATACATTAAAAGGATCATACATCACAATCGAGTGGGATTTATTCCACAGGTGCAAGGATGGTTCAACATCCACAAATCAATCATTGTGATATACCACATTAACTAAATTAAGTATAAAAGTTATATGATCATCTCAATAGATGCAGAAAAAGCATTTCACGTTTTTCATCCACTTATGATAAAACTTTTCTATAAAGTGGATACAGAGGGAACATAGCTTAACAAAATGGATGCCATTATGACAAGCCCACTGCTAACATCGTCCTCAGTGGTAAAAATCAGAAAACGTTTCCTTTAAGATCTGGAACAAGATAAGGATGCCCACTCTTACCACTTTTATTTAATATAGAACTCTGATGTGGAGGTCCTTGCCAGAGCAATCCGGCAAGAAAAATAAGTAAAAGGCATCCAAATTGGAAAAGAAATGAAACTGTCTCTATTTGCAGATGACATGATATTACATATAGATTTCACCAAAAAACTGTTAGTACTAATCAATGAATTCAGTAAAGTTGCAGGATATAAATAATTTTTTTTCTTCTGATGGGGGCTTTTAAGTCTACTTTCTTAGGAACTTCCAAATATACAATATGATATTTTTAACCATATTCACCATACTTCACATTATACCCCCAGGACTTATAACTGGAAGTTTGTACCTTTCGACCATGCTCAGTCATTTCCCCTACCCTTCAGCCGTCCTACCTCTAGCAACCACCAATCTGTTCTCTATTATCTATGAGTTTTCTTAAGAAGACACATATAAGTGAGATCACATATTATTCATCTTTCTGTCTTATTTCACTTAGTGCAAGGACCATCCATGTCGCTGCAATGGCAGATTTCCTTATTTTTATACCTGAATAATATTCAATTGTGTGTGTATATATATTCCACATTTTATATATACATTCATCTGTTGATGGACATCTATTGTTTCCATGTCTTGGCTATTGCAAATAATAATGCAATGAACATGGAGTGCAAATATCTTTTTGAAATATTGGCTTTATTTTCTTCAGATAAATACCCAGAAGTAGAATTGCTGGATCATATGGTAATTCTATTTTTAATTTTTTGAGGAACTTCTATAGTGTTTTTCATAGTGGCTGCACCAATTTACCTTTCCCAACAGTGCACGAAGGTTACCATTTTATACATCCTTGCCAATGGTTGTTATTTCTTGTATTTTTTTAAAATAAAAACCATTCTAAAAGGTGTGAGATGATATCTTACTGTGGTTTTTATTTGCATTCCCCTGGTGATTAGTGATGTTGAGTGCCTTTTCATTAACCTTGGCCATTTGTATTCTTTGGAAAAATTTCCATTTTTAAAGTTGGATGTTTGGTTTTGGTTATTGAGTTGTATGAGTTCTTTATATTATTTTATATATTAACCCCTTATCAAATATATGATCTGCAAATATTTTCTCCAGGTCTGACTTCATTTTATTAATGGTTTTCTTTGCTATGCAGAAGCTTTTAAGTTTTTTTGTAGTTCCACCTGTTTATTTTTGCTTTTGTTTGCTTTTGTTGCAAGTCCAAAAAAATCATCATCCAGACTTCTGTAAAAGAACTAACCACCTTATTTTCTTCTAGGAGTTTTATGGGTTCAGGTCTTATATTAAAGTTTCTATTCCATTTTTAATTGATTTTTATGTATAGTTAAGATAGTGGTCCGGTGTCATTCTTTTGCATATGGCTATACTGTTTTCACAGTATATTTTATTTATTGAAGAGACTACCTTTTCCTTAGTGCATATTCTTGGCTCCTTTGTTGTCAAAGAATTGACCATATAAATGCAAGTTTATTTCCAGGCTCTGTATTCTATTTCATTGATCTATCTATCTGGTTTTTGTTTTGTTTTGTTTTGTTTTTTGCCAATGCCACATTATTTTGATTACTATAGCTTATAATATAGTTAGAAATAAGGAAATGTTCTGCCAGCTTTGTTTTTTCTCAAGACTCTTTTTGCTATTCAGAGTCTGTTGTGCTTCCATACAAATTTTAAGATTGCTTGTTCTACTTCTATGAACAATGCCATTAGGATAAGTTATGGTGTGTAATTCTGTTACATTGATTACTCAATTTGATTTGCTAAATTTTTTTACATTTTTTTATTTTGGTGTCATTAATCTACAATTACATGAGGAGCATTATGTTTACTAGACTCCCCCCATCACAAAGTCCCCCCCACATACCCCATTAGAGTTTCTGTCCATCCATGTAGTAAGATGCTATAGACTCACTACTTGTCTTCTCTGTGTTGTACAGCCCTCCCGGTGCCCCCCCTTAGCACGGGCCATGCTGCTCATGCTGTTTGACAAGGTCCAGGCACGAGGAGGAATCCTGAAAACAGGAAAACTCATAGCTGGCCTCTGCTAATTCTCGCACTTATTTTTGCAGTTATGATGTAGGTGATTGGGCTCATATATGGGAAATCTTATGTACTTAAGATTTATTCATCTTTAGTAAATAACATAACCCAAAATATTGATCAAAGCAGAAATTCAGGAAATGAAAGCAGTGTTATGGGATGAACTGTTCCAGGCATATTGCCATAGATAAGTGAGGCAGAACAGCCCAGGCCTCTCAAAACTAGATGCAGTTTGTTCCTCCTTTTGTAACAATTGAAACATGATTAACCAGGAGTTAATCACGGGCCATAGAAAAACCCCCATAGAAAAACCCATTCTCCCAAGAAACTTATATGAAACAGAAAAGTAATAAAGATAGTACCCACTGCCCAGGGACCCCCTTATGTTGCTTATAATATTAGAAGACACCGCTGGTATGCCCCTCATAGAAAGAATTTATGAGCAAAATGGGAAAATTTATATTTATAAATATCCCATATATAAAAGTTTATAATAAATTTATGATAAAATATTATTATATTAATGGTAATGTAGTAAGAGCAGATTTAGTGTCATTATATGAAAGATTTTAAAGACTGCAAGGCTCTGGTGCCTGTGGACACAGGAGGAAAGGTGTAAACATCTAAAATTGTGGAATGAATATTATGAAAGGATAAGGTGTTTTTAGTGTATTCGTAGGAATGTTGAAGAATGAGTGATAGGAGTACCATCCCTAGACTTCAGATGTAAGCCTCAACCCACATGTGTAGGATAGGATTTAATTAATACCACATTTAATAACAAAAAGACACATAGCTTGCATTTTATATAACCTGCTTAAACTTTATATAGCCTTAGATACATATCTTAAACTCTATATAATTTTACACACTTATAAGTAAAAATAATAGCCCACACGCTGTCTAACGCCATTTTATGTTTAGCACTTAGCATGTAGATTACATGAATTACTAATCACAGTAGACTAAGACAAAGTTAAAAATTAAATGTTAAACAACTACTATTAGAAGAAATGATGATATTTACTTAAGGGTAATTAGCCGGAATGATGTAGAAACTGACAGGAAAAAGACTGTATTATTCATGATTAAAGAAAAATGTTTAACATTATGTAAACCTTAAAAAGATATAAAAATAAAGACCCTGCCGCTTGATGTCAAGAGATATAACAACCTTGATCGGGTGTTTTGTCCCCTCATTCATCTCCTCACTCACCGACGCTGTCCTATCTTTCATGACCCACACTTCAGCTAGAGCAGGACTCCAGCACCCCATCATTATACATGCTAATCATAATGCTGCCTTTCTTCCCCCACTCCCATTATACCCCCCTTCCCTCCCATCCACCCCAGTCCCTTTCTCTTTAGTAACAGCTAGTCCATTCTTGGGTTCTGTGAGTCTGCTGCTGTTTTGTTCCTTCAGTTTTTTCTTTGTTCTTATACTCCACAGATGAGTGAAGTCATTTGATACTTATCTTTCTCTTCCTGGCTTATTTCACTGAGCACAATACCCTCTAGCTCCATCCATGTTGTTGCAAATGGTAGGATTTGTTTTCTTCTTATGGCTGAATAATATTCCATTGTGTATATGTACCACATCTTCTTTATCCATTCATCTACTGATGGATACTTAGGTTGCTTCCATTTCTTGGCTATTGTAAATAGTGCTACGATAAACATAGGGGTACATATGTCTTTTTCAAACTGGGCTGCTGCATTCTTAGGGTAAATTCCTAGGAGTGAAATTTCTGGGTCAAATGGTATTTCTATTTTGAGCTTTTTGAGGAACCTCCATACTGCTTTCCACAATGGTTGAACTAATTTACATTCCCACCAGCAATATAGGAGGATTCCCCTTTCTCCACAACCTTGCCAACATTAGTTGTTGTTTGTCTTTTGGATGGTGGTGATCCTTACTGGTGTGAGGTGATATCTCATTGTGGTTTTAATTTGCATTTCCCTGATGACTAGAGATGTGGAGCTCCTTTTCATGTGTCTGTTTCATTAATTTCTTCTTTAGAGAACTGTCTGTTTTGCTCCTCTGACCATTTTTTTATTTGATTATTTGCTTTTTGTTTGTTGAGTTGTGTGCACTCTTTATATATTTTGGATGTCAACCCTTTATCAGATCTGTCATTTATGAATATATTCCACCACACAGTAGGATGCCTTTTTGTTCTATTGATGGTATCCTTTGCTGTACAGAAGCTTTTAAGCTTGATATAGTTCCACTTGCTCATTTTTGCTTTCGTTTCCCTTGCCTGGGGAGATATTTCAAGAAGAAGTTGTTCATGTTTATGTCCAAGAGATTTTTGCCTATGTTTTTTTTCTAGGAGCTTTATGATTTCATGACTTACATTTAGGTCTTTGATCCATTTTGAATTTACTTTTGTGTATGGGGTTGGACAATGATCCAGTTTCATTCTCTTACATGTAGCTGTCAAGGTTTGCCAACACCAGCTGTTGAAGAGGCTGCCATTTCCGCATTGTATGCCCATGGCTCTTTTATCGTATATTAATTGACCATACATGTTTGGGTTAATATCTGGACTTGGTAGATAGAGAATCTTGTTTCACTGGTCTGTGGCTCTGTTCTTGTTCCAGTACCAAATTGTCTTGATTACTGTGGCTTTGTAGTAGAGTTTGAAATTGGGGAACGAGATGTCCCCTGCTTTATTTTTCTTTCTCAGGATTGCTTTGGCTATTAGGGATTTTTTTGTGGTTCCATATGAATTTTAAAACCATTTGTTCCAGTTTGTTGAAGAATGCTGTTGATAATTTGATAGGGATTGCATTGAATCTGTAGATTGCTTTAGGCAGGATGGCCATTTTGACAATATCAGTTTATCCTAGCCAAGAGCATGAGATGAGTTTCCATTTGTTAGTGTCCTTTTTAATTTCTCTTTAGAGTGTCTTGTAGTTTTCAAGGTATAGTTCTTTCACTTCCTCAGTTAGGTTTATTCCTAGGTATTTTATTCTTTTTGATGCAATTGTAAATGGAATTTTTCCCTAATTTCTCTTTCTGCCAGTTCATTGTTAGTGTATAGGAAAGCAACAGATTTCTGTGTACTAATTTTGCATCCTGCAACTTTGCTGAATTCAGATATTTATTCCAGTAGTTTTGGAGTGGTGTCTTTAGGGTCATTTTATGTACAATATCATGTCATCTGCAAACAGGGACAATTTGAATTCTTCCTTGACAATCTGGGTGCCTTTTACTTCTTTTTGTAGTCTGGTTGCTGTGGCTAGGACCTCCAGTACCATACTGAATAAAAGTGGGGAGAGTGGGCATCCTTGTCTTGTTCCTGATCTTAGAGGACAAGCTTTCACCTTCTCACTGTTAAGTATAATGTTGGCTGTGGTTTTGTCATACACGGTTGTATTTTTCTAGGAAGTTGTCCATTTCTTCTAGGTTTTCCAGCTTGTTGGCATTTAGATTCTCACAGTATTCTCTAATAATTCTTTGTATTTCTGTGGGGTTCATTGTGACTTTTCCCTTCTCATTTCTGATTCTGTTTATGTGTGTAGATTCTTTTTATCTTAGTAAGTCTGGCTTAGGGCTTATCTATTTTGTTTATTTTCTCAAACAACCAGCTCTTGGTTTCATTGATTTTTTTCTATTGTTTTATTCTTCTCAATTTTATTTATTTCTTCTCTGATTTTTATTATGTCCCTCCTTCTGCTGACTTTGGGTCTCATTTGTTCTTCTTTCCAATCTCAATAATTGTGTCTTTAGACTATTAATTTGGGATTGTTCTTCCTTCTTTAAATAGGTCTGGATTGCTATATACTTTCCTCTTAGAACTGCTTTCACTGCATCCCACAGAAGTTGGGGCTTTGAGCTGTTGTTGTCATTTGTCTCCATATATTGTTTGATCTCTAATTTGTTCATTGATCCATTGATTATTTAGGAGCATGTTGGTAAGCCTCCATGTGTTTGTGAGCCTTTTTGCTTTCTTTGTACAATTTATTTCTAGTTTTATACCTTTGTGGTCTGAAAAGTTGGTTGGTAGGATTTCAATCTTTTGGAATTTACTGAGGCTCTTTCTGTGAGCTAGTATGTGGTCTATTCTGGAGAATGTTCCATGTGCACTTGAGAAGAATGTGTATCCTGTTGCTTTTGGGTGTAGAGTTCTGTAGATATCAGTTAGGTCCATCTGTTCTAGTGTGTTGTTCAGTGCCTCTGTGTCCTTACTTATTTTCTGCCTGGTGTATCTGTCCTTTGAATTGAGTGGTGTGTTGAAGTCTCCTAGAACGAATGCATTGCATTCTATTTCCTCCTTTAATTCTGTTAGTATTTCTTTCACATATGTTGGTGCTCCTGTATTGGGTGCACATATATTTATAATGGTTCTATCCTCTTGTTGGACTGACCCCTTTATCATTATATAATGTTCTTCTTTGTCTCTTGTCACTTTCTTTGTTTTGAAGTCTATTTTGTCTGATACAACTACTGCAACATCTGCTTTTTTCTCCCTATTGTTTGCATGAAATATTTTGTTCCATCCCTTGACTTTTAGTCTGTGTGTGTCTTTGGGTTTAAGGTGAGTCTCTTTTAAGCAGCATATAGATGGGTCTTGCTTTTTTATCCATTGTATTACTCTATGTCTTTTGATTGGTACATTCAGTGCATTTACATTTAGGGTGATTATTGAAAGATATGTACTTATTGCCATTGCAGGCTTTAGATCTGTGGTTACCAAAGGTTCAAGGGTAGCTTCTTTACTATCTAATCTTCTAACTTAACTTGCCTATTAAGCTATCATAAACACAGTCTGATGATTCTTGTTTTTCTCTCCCTTCTTGTTTTTTCCTCCTCCATTCTGTATATGTTAGGTGTTTTAATCTGTACTCTTTTGTGTTTCCTTTGACTGCTTTTGTGTATTGTTGATTTTAATTTTTGCCTTTAGTTAGTATTTGGTTTGTCTGCTTTCTTTGGTGTGATTTTATTTTCTCTGGTGACACCTGTTTAGCCTTAGGAGTGCTTCCATTTAGATCAGTCCCTTTAAAATATCCTGTAGAGGTCATTTGTGGGAGGCAAATTCCCTCAACTTTTGCTTGTCTGGGAATTGTTTAATCCCTACTTCATATTTAAATGATAATTGTGCTGGATACAGTATTCTTGGTTCAAGGCCCTTCTGTTTCATTACATTAAATATCTCATGCCTTTCTCTTCTTACCTGTAATGTTTCTTTTGAGATGTCTGATGATAGCCTGATGGGTTTTCCTTTGTAGGTGACCTTTTTTTCTCTCTCTGGCTGCCTTTAATACTCTGTCTTTGTTCTTGATCTTTGCCATTTTAATTATTATGTGTCTTGGTGTTGTCCTACTTGGGTCTCTTGTGTTGGGAGTTGTGGATTCCATGGTCTGAGAGACTATTTCCTCCCCCATTTTGGGGAAGTTTTCAGCAATTATTTCTTCAAAGACACTTTCTATCCCTTTTTCTCTCTTCTTCTTCTTCTGGTACCCCTATAATGTGAATACTGTTCCATTTGGATTGGTCACACAGTTCTCTTAATGTTCTTTCATTCCTGGAGATCCTTTTATCTCTCTCTGCTTCAACTTCTCTGTGTTCCTGTTCTCTGAATTCTATTCCATTAATGGGCTCTTGCACCTCATCCATTCTGATTTTTAGTCCTTCCAGAAATTGTTTTATATCTGTATGCTCCCTCCCAAATTGATGGTTTAGCTCCTGCATATTTCTCTGCAGGTCCATCAGCATGGTTATGACCTTTATTTTGAATTCTTTTTCAGGAAGATTGGTTAAATCTGTCTCCCCAGTCCCTCTCTCAGGGTTTGTCTGGGTGATTGTGCACTGGACCAAATTCTTCTGCCTTTTCATGGTGATAGACGTAGTCGTAGGCATGTACCATGTGTGTTAGCTGGGAGAACAAAGTCCCTTCCTGCTTGCTAATAGCCCTGCCCCTCTCTGCTGCCTGTGTCAGTTCCCTGCACAACAGGAGCAGCCCTGGGGGCATCCCAGAGCCATGCGGGGAGTGGCAGGTGTGCCGGGTCCACTCTCTTGCAATAACAGCACTCCTTCGTGCCTTGCCCCTGCTTCCTCTGCCTGCACCGGGCAGCTGCTCTCCAGCGGCGGCTTTTGGATCTGGCCCAGGTGGCTGTGCACTGGGTGGAGGCTCTTGGTGGCTGCTATGGGTGCAGCTGCTCCCAGGCTTCTCTGCCAGGGCTGCGCAGGAGGGGGAATGAACTGCAGGCTGTTTATTGCCATGAGGGTCTTCAGAGCTGTGTTACCTTCCAGGAGGTTAGGGCGCCTGATGTTCCCCAGGATTCCCAGCTGCTGGGCTGAGTGTGCCAGGATGATTCCATTGAGCTATGAAGCCCCTGCCCCTTTAAGACTTTCAAAAAGCACTCGCTTTTCTTTTGTTCCAGGGGAGCTGGCTGTGGGGACCTGCTCACAGGTTTTACTTTTCCATTTCCCTAATATCCAGCACACCATGCAATGTGTGTCTGCACTCCTGATGCGGATGACTAGGGCTGGTTATTTAGCAGTCCTGCTCTTCCACTCCCTCCCCACTCCAACTCCTCTCCTCCTACCAGTGAGCTGGGGTAGGGGGCATGCTCGGGTCCCACCGGGTTGTGGCTTGTATCTTACGCCCTTCGTGAGATGCCAAGTTCTTGCAGATGTAGATGTAGCCTGGCTGTTGTACTGAATCCTCTGGTCTCTCTGTTAGGTGTAGTTTTAGTTGTTGTATTTTCAAAAATATATATGGTTTTGGGAGGAGATTTCCTCTGCCCTACTCACGCCGCCACCTTCCCCGATTTGCTATTTTTTTAAAACATAATGTTTCATTCAAGTTCATGAAGAGACTACAGTTTTATTTTTTTCTCTGGTTTAGGTATCAAAATAAATACTAGATTTATAAAATGAGTTGGTAGTGTTCCCTTCTTTCCTATGTTTGGGAAGAGAGTGAATAAAGTTGAAATAATTTTTCTCTAAATATTTGGTAGAATTATCCAGTAAAACTATTGTTTCATTTTCATTGTGCTTTTAGTTAAAATTCAGTTTATTTTATGTTTGTAGAACTCTTCAGCTTGTCTATTTTACTTTGATTGAGTTTTGTTAGTTTGTAGCTTTGGGGAATGGGTCTATTATTCTATATTGTTGAATTTATGAGCATGAAGTTATTTGTAGTATTCCTCTTATCTTTTTTATGTCCATGGAGTCTGTGCTGATCATCCCTATTTCATTCCTGATATTGATATTTCAGGTCTATTCTCTCTCTCTCTCTCTTTCTCAGCCAGTCTGGCTAGAGGTTTATCAATGATATTGATCTTTTGAAAAACAGCTTTTGGTTTCATTGATATTTTCTATCTTTTTTTCTGTTTTCAATCCTCTTGATTTGTGATTCAGTCTTTATTATGTTCTTCCTTCTTTTTGCCTTGAGTTTATTTTGCTACTCTCTTATTAGACTCTTAAGATGGAGACCTGAATTATTGATATGGGGACTTTCTTCTTTTCTACTACAAGCACTTACTATTTAAAAACTTCCATTTGAGCACTGGTTTAAGAGCATTCCATGAAGTTTGTTATGCTATATTTATTATTTTCATTTAGTTTTGTACAGTTCTGAACTTCCCTTTTTGATTCAATCGAATATTTAAAAGTGAGTTGTTTACAGAGAAGACAAGTAGTGATTATACAAGATTTTGTTATGCTTATGGACAGTGACTGTAAGGGGGTTTGTGGGGGGGACCTGGTATATGGGAGAGCCTAGTAAACATAATATTCTTCATGTAATTGTAGATTAATTATAACAAAAAAAAGAAAGAAAAGGGGATTACTCCTTGATAGGATAGAACTAACTGCAAATCACCAATTAATACATGCTTTAAATATCCTTAATTTTAATCATTTAAAGAGTGTCAGATGATCAGCTACAGAATTACATTTTTCTGATAATATTCCTTTCTCTTTAAAAAAAAAGCAGTTTCTGTGTGGTGATCTCCAATAAGTTCTTCACAATTGTATAAAGGCATATCAAAGGGTGGGCAAAGGGTTAGTTTGTGTTTATACAGAGGATCAAAGCCTAATTTGGCTACCCAGAAAACGAATTAAGATACGATATGAAGAAGAACTTCCAACATCAACATTCTCTGGAGGAGTCATTCCAGAAGATAATCATCAAAAAACTTCAACAAAGATCCTGGTGCTGTTGCATTTGTAGCTGCATTCATCCCATTGGTTCCTGGACTTGCCATTGGAATGAAGAAGGAGATATCTAAGCTGGCCTGTGCATATAGTAAAACAACAAATTTGACTGGATCTATACTGTTGGAACTCAACCAAGAATTAGGAGAAGTGCAAGTTGCAGCGCTCCAAAATAATGCGACTATAGACTACTGCTAAAAGAACATATGGGATGTGAACAGTTCCCAGGAATGTGTTGTTTTAATTTGTCTGATTTTTCTCAAAATATTCAAATTCAGTTAGACAATATCCATCATATCATTGATAAGTTTTCACAAATGCCTAGGGTGCCTAACTGGTTTTCTTGGTTTCACTGGATATGGCTGGTAATTGTAGGTCTGCTTTGGTTATATAGCTGTGTTCCTATTATGTTAATGTGTACATGCAATTTAATTAGTAATTTAAAACCTATACACACTTATGTTACACTACAAGAAGATATGTCAAAGAAATAATCAGTCGTCCCATGTTTTCTTCCATCTGCTACTTCTATAGCTTCTCTTCTTCCTTCATAATTACAACCCCTAAGTAGAATTCATGCCTCATATCAAAATTACCGAGTATCATAATTCTTCCAAGTGGTAAAGATACCTCAAGACAAATGCTGGGCATAGAAGCCACAGGGCATAAATCTGCAAAAAAGTAAAAAGCTAACCTTTTCAAACAATATTGCTTCTCTCTCACTTGCCAACTTTACATTTCCCTATATGGCCTTGGGAGATGACCCCAGAGACGGGTAAGATTCCTCAAGGGAGGAACAACCTAAGACAGGCACAGTCACAGGGGGGCCATCAGGTGAGAAATTGGGGATCAACAGAGGTGAGGCTTAGAACCTCACCCTCCCTGTTTTGAGAGAAATCTTCTGCATCCGTGGATGTTTTGTTGCCCTTGTCTAGCTTGGATTAATACTTGGTCTATAGGCACACACCTGATCATCTACATTTGCCCTCTTACAGCGCTAAACTATGTTTTCTACCTTTATCTTGCATCTACCTACCACTTCAGCATTTTATTTAAAAAAAATAATAGCAAGAATAATAAGGGAGGAATGTGGGATTCACATATAAATCAAGTATAAAAATCAAATGAATAATCATAATTGACCTGATTGTTTGTAGTTCATGATGCGTGATCAAAACCGAAAGTTTGTATGATGACTGCCCTTGCACTGTTCACCATGTAAGAACTTATTCTCTATGTAAGAACTTGTTCACCATGTAAAAACTTGTTCGTTATGCTTCAGAAGATTGGAGACTTGAGAATTAGGCTTGGGGTTGATTAATGATTGTGCATTGAGTCCCCTATACAGAATTTTATTGTTGTTGACAACCATATGATCAATAAATATGAGAGATGCCCTCTCAAAAAAAAAGTGAGTTGTTTAATGCCCAGCTAACAAGATTTTCCTGTTATCTTTCTGTAATTGATTTCTAGTTTGAGTCCATTGTGGTCAGAGAACAGACTCTTGATTATCTAAATTATTTTAAAATTGTTGAGATTTGCTCATGTCCCAAGATGTAAATGTCCCGTGGGTACTTGGGGAAAAAAAAGTTAGTGTGCTGCTGTTTGGTAGTGTGTTCTGCATATGTCAATTAGATCCTTTTGAACAATTTTTATACCCTCGCTGATTATCTGCCTAGTAATGCTATCAGTTTATGAGAGTAAGGTGATAAAGCCCCCAACTACAGTTGTGGTTTTTTTTCTGTTTCTCATTATAGCTCTTTCATCCACATTTCTTTAATCTCATCTCCTGCATTTCTCTTCCTTGTTTCCTCTGCCTTAGCCACACTGTCATCTTGACTAGTTTTCAAACATGCTAGGGCCATACCCATATCTGGGCCTTTATGTAGGTTTTTCACTCTACCTGGAATACACTTTCCCAGAGATCCTCATGTTGAAATCCCTAATTTCCTTTAAGTCTTTGTTCGGATGTCACTTCAGTGATACCTACCTAATTACCCTTTTTAAAAAGGCTGCCCCCCTCCCACTCTAAGACCTTGCAGATTCCCACTTTCTACTTTTTTCCCTCTTTTACCAGTAGGTGTCAGAGTAAGGATTGAAGCCTAAATCTGTCTAAATTCAGCCCTTACTTTTTCCTCAGTCAATGCCCAAGAGAAATTTAGTGAACAAACATTTAAAAATGTAACAATACTAACATATTTATTTTATGGATACTATTTTAAAAAGCATAGCCTGTAATCTACACTGAGCCCTTTATAAGGAGCTGATAAAGGAAAGAGTACTTCCAGAGCACACCCTATAGGGGTGGGGGGAGATTTCTGTAAGATTCCTCAATGAGATTCAACTAATTCCAAAATTTCTCCTCAGGCAGCAGTTAAACACTCACCAGATTCATGTTTTTCACTTTCCTCAAATCCTGAACATTTACTAATGTGTAACCATCTTTTCCTTACTTATATCTGTGTCTAAGACATTAGGACTATAATGAGGATTAAATGAGTTAATACAGATAAAGACCTTAGAACAGTACCCAAGTTATTGTAAATGCTATTTATGTGTTTCTCTAGAAAATACTACATATAAACATCTTAGTCTTTTCAATAAAGTTCCTAGCTGCCCTCTATTATCTCTGCACAGATTCCCATTCCTTGCAAACCTCCAGCTGCTTCTCCAACCTCTAGCCCCCAGTCACCATCCCATACCCCTTTTCACAAACATTAAAAAAACAGACTTTTCCACAAGAGAACCGCTGCAGTACCCACAATCTTTAGAAGAAAAACATGAAATGGTTAAGTGACAATTCTCTCTCCTCAGAAAGGATTAAAATGAATAATTTTTATACAAAGGACCAGAAAATCAAATGACATTTCAAAGTTAAAAAGAAAAAAGTAGCATTTGATTATCCTGGGTCTGTGGCCACAGGAACTGAGAGGTTTTTGTAATGAAAGCTGTCAAAAGTGTTAGGTGATGAGATCAAACATGTGAAGAAATGAAAGAGAGAAAAGGAAATGGAACAGATGGAAGTTGTTGGGGCAAAATTAAGTTTGAAGTTTCTAATACTACAAGTATTTTAGATATTAGTGTCAAATAAATCCAGGTTAGAATCATGACTTATTATATCAGTATAAAGATAAATATATTTTGGAAGACATGCTCTTAAGATGAATTAAGTGCATAGTATGGTGGAAATGAGATTTATTTTTACCTGTATTTTTTAACACGAACTGTAAATGTTCTCATTAACTTGTTTTATTTCATTGTATTTATTTTTTCACTTTTATTTATAGCAGTACATTTTTATTTAAATAAAAAATACTAAGCATAAAGCTGTACAAGTGCTTTATGGATATAACAATTACCTTGCCAGTGATACAGAAATCACTGAAATCTCAGAAGTTTTTCCTTAAATCAGTATGTGAACTGAGTAGTCTGCGAACCTCTGCATGGAGTAGAAATGAGTCAGAGTTCTAGCCCTCCAGCAGCAGAAGAAAACAGAAGAACTCTCACCTCCCAGGTGTCAGAGAGCACACCTGCACTGACATTTCACTGGTGATTGGAGTCATGTCTTTGATTCTGTGAACACCACTGTGTATCTGAGAATCATTCAATACTGTATTCAGTGCAGTGCCACTGTGAGGCCACATTCCAGACTGAGGAGAGGCAGAGTGCTAAGAAGTCATTTATATTCTCATATTAGAAAGAAGACTTCAAGCCAAGGGTGTCGATGAATCACAGAAAATTCCTTGAGTTTGAGCCTGTTAATGCTCAAAAACTACTCTTCTTCCTTGTCACACAGCCAAGCACCATTTTCAAGCTTACTTTTAAAAATGGAGATATTGTGACCACATATTGTCCAATAGAATGTAAGTATAATTGATGTAAGCTGTTTCCAGTATGGCCATGAAACAGCCCACATGGCCATCTTCTCTTTCTATCTTCCAAGTATACAGTTGTCAGCAAGGTCAAATTTCTTAAGTAGTGGAATTCCAAGATGGAAGAAACTCAGAAATTTGAGTTTGCTTGAAGGACAGACCTCCAGGAAAGCCTCCTGGCAAGGAACCTTCTCATAGGTCATTGTTAAAAACAAGTCAAAGTTAAAAATAAACTTTTTACTAAGCCTCTGGGATTCATTGGTTGATTACTAATGTAGCTGGCTTTACTTACCCTAATACAATATTTCTATGATTCAAAAGAAGTTTAGACAGAAAGGTAGTCTACTTTTACTCATTTATCATGTATTGTTATGAGGAATAAAATCAGGGCCAGGATAATTGCTATCTTTTTTAAAATCAAGGAACATATACCATTACCATTTTACCAAGTAGCTGGTTTGAGGCTCTGCACTGGACATAGATAACACAGAGATCTTTCAGGCACTGGGAGCAAACTTTATAGTATGAGGAGTAAGAATGCTTTATAAACCATGTATCATAATGAGTGATAGCTACATCTGAACACTGTCATCTAAGCGATGTGTTGCTAACCTAAAGACTGTAAATAGAGGTGGCTTTACTGTCAGACAGATCTGGTTGAGAATCCCAGCTGTGCTACTTACTAGACTTAGTTACTTAAACCTGTTTAATTCATTTCCTTATCCGTAGAAGGGGGATTTTCACACTTCTCAAGGTTTTTGGGAAATAAGTGTAAAAAGCCTGGCCAACAGGTGATTATTCATAAAATTCATAAAGATAGTCTGTCCATGTGTCTCCCCACTTCCATACCATCATTGAGATACTTGATAGGAAGGACCCCATCATTATCATCTCTTTACTGCCCATGCATCCTGCACATCTAGCAATTGATCAGTATCAGTAATGCTTATGGAGAAGATCTGAACCAGGCCTTAGCCTCTTTCATTTAAACTGAAGTGTTCTACTTGGAGATTCCTTGCAACTCTGACACTTTGTATTTCTATGGAAACTGATCATATGGTTATATTAATAGCAATCTCCTTATCTCTTTCACACAGAAAATTAAATTGATTACATTGTAACCATTGCCATTATTTTTTTTTTAAATGTATGTCTTTGAGCTGCATGTGACAAGGGCTGGGCAAGATAAGTTTCCTCAACTCACTCTCCACTAAGTTGGATGGCACAGACAGAATCATTTTATACACAATAGATTTGGTAATGTAGTAATAGTATTACCTATGATAAAAATTTAATAATTTACAAAGTGCCATATTTTTTTTAAGAATTTACTGTTTAATAAAGGTGGAATTTCAAATGAATAGACCAAGAACAATTTATCAATAGTACAAATGTTTGCCTTTTTTTGGAAGAAAAAATATTGGATCCACTGTTCCACACCACATGCCATAATACATTCAGTGAAGCTTAAAGATTTAAGTGTCTTTAGAAGTGTTAAATTTAAGAATAATATAATGAAATCTGTATGTAATCTTAAGTTTTTTTTTCATTTGTGAATTATTTATTCATTTAGGATAATGACTCTCAAATGCTTTTTTTTTTTTTTTAGTGAGTTTTTTCTTTTTTTTTGAGAGGGCATCTCTCATATTTATTGATCAAATGGTTGTTAACAACAATAAAATTCAGTATAAGGGGGTCAATGCTCAATGTACAATCATTAATCCATCTCAAGTCTAATTCTCATCAGTCTCCAATCTTCTGAAGCATAACGAACAAGTTCTTACATGGTGAACGAATTCTTACATAGTGAATAAATTCTTACATGGTGAACAGTACAAGGGCATTCATCACAGAAACTTTCGGTTTTGATCACGCATTATGACCTATAAACAATCAGGTCAAATATGAATATTCGTTTGATTTTTACACTTGATTTATATGTTGATCTCACATTTCTCCCTTTATTATTATTATTATTATTATTATTTTTAATAAAATGCTGAAGTGGTAGGTAGATGCAAGATAAAGGTAGAAAACATAGTTTAGTGCTGTAAGAGGGCAAATGTAGATGATCAGATGATCAGGTGTGTGCCTATGGACTAAGTATTAATCCAGGCTAGACAAGGGCAGCAAAACATCCACGGATGCAGAAGATTTCTCTCAAAGCAGGGGGGATGAGGTTCTGAGCCTCACCTCTGTTGATCCCCAAATTCTCACCTGATGGCGCCCCTGCGACTGTGCCTGTCTTAGGTTGTTCCTTCCTTGAGGAATCTTACCCGTCTCTGGCTAACCAGTCATCTTCCGGGGCCATACAGGGAAATGTAAAATTGGTAAGTGAGAGAGAAGCCATATTGTTTGCAAAGGTTAGCTTTTTACTTCTTTGCAGATTTATGCCCTGTGGCTTCTATGCCCAGCACTTGTCTCAAGGTATCTTTACCACCTGGAGGAATTATGATACTTGGTAAATTCGATATGAGGCACGAATTCTATTTAAGGGTTGTAATTAGGAAGGAAGAAGAAAAGCTATAGATGTAGCATATGGAAGGAAACATGGGAGGATTGATTATTTCTTTGACATATCTTCTTGTAGAGTACCTTAAGTATGTATAGGTTTTAAACTACTAACTAATTTGCACACACATATTAACATAATAGGAATACGGTGACATAAACAAAGCAAATCTATAATTACCATCCATCTCCAGTGAAGACAAGAAAACCATTTAGGCACCCTAGGCATTTGTGAAAATTTGTCTATGATATGATGGATATTGTCCAACTGTACTTGAACAGTCTGAGAGAAATCAAACAAATTAAAGCAGCCCATTTCTGGGATCTGTTCACGTCCCATATGTTCTTTTAACCGTAGATAGTCTATAGTCATAAGATTTTGGAGTGCTACAGCTTGCACCCCTCCCAACTCCTGGTTGAGTTCCAACAATACAGATCCGGTCAAATTCGTTGTCTCACTGTATGCACATGCCAGCCTAGACATCTCCCTCCTCATTCCTATGGCAAGTCCAGGAGATGGTGGGCTGGATGCAGCCACAACCGCAGCATCGTCCGGATCCCTGTGGAGGCTTTTTGATGATCATCCTCCTGCACAAGTCCTCCAGAGAGTGCTGATGCCGGAAGCTCCTCCTCATATCGTATCTTAGTTCATTTTCTGGGTATCCAAGCTAGGCCTTGATCTTCTGCATAGAAACAAACAGACCCTTTGCCCACACAAAGTGCCATATTTTTTGTAAAAATAATTGCAAATATTCTTGGAAAAGCTTTATATGATCTTTGCTAAATTTCATCATGCAGGTGTATATCAATGAGTATTTTTTTCCAGAGCACACACAAAAAGTTCAATGAAATATTACTCAGCAAAAAAGAATGAACTAACAATCCATACAATATGGATGAATCTTAAATGTATATTGCTAAGTAAAATAAGGGACTCTGAAAATTCACATACTATATAATTCTATATATATGACTCTTGCCCAAAGACAAAAATTTGGTGCTAAAACAAAGTTCAGTGGCTGCCACAGGTTAGAGGCAAGGAGATAGTATGACCATGATATGATACCGTAAGGAAATGCTTAGGGGTAATGTAAGCTTTTCCATATCCTGATTGTGGTGGTGGCAACATAAATCTATACATATGTTAAGATTTGTATAATTTTACACTAATATAAATCTATTTTGCTGTATAGAAATTTAAAACAGAAAAAGTTTGTGGAATGCAACTAAAGCAGTACGTAGGGGGATAGTTTAGCAGTAAATATCTATATTAGAAATAGAATCATCTCAACATAATGATCTTAGCTTCTCCCTTAAGAAACTAGGAAATGAAGCAAACTACACCAAAGTAGGCACAAGAAAGAAAATAATAATGATCTAAGCAAAAATCAATGGAAAGCAGAAAACAATTGAGAAAAGTCAAAAGGAAAAGTCAGTTCTTTGAGAAGTCAGTAAAATTGATAAACTCCTACTCAGATGATCAGAAAAATAAGATACAAAATATACATAATCAATGTCAGAGATGAGAGAGATGGAATTACTATAGATTCTTGACATAGTAAAATGACAAGGGACTGTTATAAAGAACTTCATGCCAATACATTATACAACTTAGATTAAATAGACAAATTCCTTGAAAGGTACAAACTACCAAAGCTCACTCAAGAAGAAATAGATAACCTATATAATTCTATATCTAATGAGGAAATGAAATATTTTGTTTCAAACCTTCCCACAAAGAAAACTACAGGCCCAAGTGGCTTCACTTTTGAATTCTACCAAATATTTAAGGGAGAAATAATGCCATTTCTATAAATTCTTCCAGAAAAATTGAAGAAAGAGCACTTCTCAACTCGTTCTAATCCTAGGTTTAGATAATAATTTCTTGGATATGCCACCAAAGGCATTATCTATAAAAGGAAAAAAATGGTAAATTGGACTACATCAAAATTTAAAACTTCTTATCTTTAAAAGACATTTAAAAAATGAAAAGACAAGCCATAGACTGGGATAAAATATTTGCAAGTCATATATCTTATAAAGCATTTGCATTCAGAATATATAGAAAACACTCAAAATTCCATAATTTCGAAACCAAGCTACCCAATAAACAAATGGGCCAAAGATTTGAACACATACTTCACTTCACTAAAGAAGATAGGTGGATGGCAGATGAGCACAGGAAAGCATGCTCAACATCATTAGGAAATGCAAATCAAAACTATGAGGTACCATTTTTCACCTACTAGGATGGCTGTAAATAACAGAAAGAAAGACAGAAAATAACAAGTGTTGTCAAGGATTTGGAGGAAATGCAATTCTCATACACTGCTTGTGGAAATGTGAAATTTTACAACAGCTTTGGAAAACATCTTGGTAATTTATTTAATAGCTAAACATAACCTGCCATATGATGTAGCAATTCCACGCTTAGTTATTTACCCAAGAGATATGAAACCATACATCCATCCAATGACTTGCAGACAAATGCTTACAGCAGCTTTATTTGTAATAGCCAAAAAACTGCAAACAACCCAAATGTCCATCAACAGGTGAATCAATAAATTGTGATATGTCCATACAATGAAGTACTACTCAGCAATAAAAAAGTTTCTTATTGTATGTTTCCATTTATATTAAGTGCAGAAAATGTAATCTGTTATGACAAAAAACAGATCAGTGTTCACCTGGGGAAGAGGTTGGAGTGTGGACAGGCTGCAGGAGAAGATTACAAAGAGGCATGAAGAAAGTTTTGGTGAAGGATATGATAATTATTGATTATGATGAAGTGTTTCATAGATATACACATATGTTGAAAATGATCATATTGTACACTTTAACCATGTGAGTTTATTTATATGACAATCATACCTAAAATACTGTAATAAAAACAGCAAAGGAATATGGTATTTTACTTATCAGATTGCTAGTTTGTAATGTACTTGATAATGCTAAGGGCTGGTGTTAGATGTGACAAAACAGTTACTCTCTACAGACTGCTGGTGATACTATTGAATGACACAACCATTCAAGGAAGTTAGCTTAGATATATGCATCAAAATTTAAATGTGCAAAACTATCTGAACCAGAAATTACATGACTGGAAATATATTCTAAATGTGTATGGACAGGATGATGAGAACAGCATTGCTTCAGAAATGTGAGCAAATACTGTACATATTCAGCAGTAGGGTTATAGTGAAATAAGTAATGTTGCAACTATATAGTGTAATATTATGGACTAAAAACTCTGTGTGTGACTCAAGATCCTCAGATCAAGCATATAAAGGCAATAAAACTTGGCCCCCAGAGAGAAAGGTTTACAATAGCCCAAATCCCTGTAAGTGCCTTTGCTCGATCCAGCTTTTGGGTCCAGGTATGGAACACTTCCTGACTCTTTCTCTGCCTAAATCCTACTGCACTTCCAAGTCTGGGTCTAAAGGTCACTTATTTACTCAGAGATACTGTCCGTGACTGCACTAAATTAGGCTGATTTCCCCATGTGCCTTATCCAGGATTCTCTTAATCAAAGACAGTGCCTGTCATGCTCAGCTTTTTCAATTATTTGCCTCTATAAGTAGACAGTGACCTCAACCTTAAAATCTCAATGAGTAGACTAGTGCCTGGTATGTCTAAACACATGTCCAGTAAATTTGGTTCCTAAATAAATAAAATGCCTGGCATATAGTAGGTATTCAATAAATGGTAACTGTTGCTATTGCTACTACTTTATTCTGGACTATATACTATGGGAAGAGAGGGGATAGGAAGTCAATGAGAATATCACAAATTGCTCAACAGCAAGGAAGTTCAGATGTTGAGGGTGACTCCTGATGATGGTACTGAATTTTTAGATATAATTAGAGACACTTTAGGAGAATACTAAGCAGCCCAGAGACAGCTATTATTAAATGTGCATGCATTGCAAATCAGACTTATGGTAAGCACTTTACATGTATTAACTCATTTAATCCTCAAAAGAAGAACTCTACCAAAAGGTACATTATTCATCATTCACAGATGAGGACACTGGGACCCATAAAGATTCAGTATTTTTCCAAGCTTTGCAGTCTCACATATAATTGATCCCAGGTTGGCTCCCTTCAGAGCCCATGCCTTTAACCATTGTGCACTACTGCCTCCCCCTAAATAACGGGAGAGGAACGCTGCAGAAATCTCCTTTTTATTGCTACAGAGAGTTTGGTTGTATTACACAGTTTTATAGATGAGGCAGGAGGAAAAAGAGACCTATGAAAGATTATGTAGTTAGTAAAGGGTCTAGTACTGGAGTGTATATATAGTGCCTGATACTCCAGTGTTCTTCTTCACAGAGCCATCATTTTTCCTGTTTTCTCTGGTATTTCTCTTTCTGCAGAAGAGCATGCAGGTGATTATTCACAGTTAACCTAAAAAGTAAGAGAATTGTGCAAAATGTATGTACTTTCTTGTGGAATGGGTATGAGGTTTTTCTCACATAATAGGATTTCTGCTAAAGTTCGAAATAGAATTCTCTATATAGATAGTAAAATTATTATATAGATGGATTTTTTTACCATTGGAATACTGTCTGGGAAAATTGTAAAAGATTTGAGTGACTTTTCTCTATTAATTGTCAGCATTAATGACATATAGTACATACTATAAAGCAGAACAAAAGAAGAAAATATAAAATTCCTAAATTGTCACAAAACCTATAGACAGAGAAGGAAAGAACTCTATCTGGAGGTACAGACTATCCCTGTTTCTCCAGGGACAGTCTCAGGACCTAACTTTTGGCTCTAAGCGCAGACTCCTTTCCAAATCTTCCTTCTCACTGGAGTCATTAGCTTCAGTTATTTTTACGTGTCACATCCTGGCTATACACTTAGCAACAATCCACTCACTTAATCAGAAGTGCTAGAGTTGAAGATCTGTCATGTGACACAAAGAACACATAACCTAAAGAAAGTGAGCTTTTGTGAGAGCATGAACATCTTTGCATGTAAATGTACAAAAAAGACATGAGAACAAAAAAAGAGAGAAAATTGCTAACAGCAGTCACCTACAGGCAGGTCCATTTTTCTAGGGAGTACAAATGCTCAAAGTTCATTACAAAAATGTACCCCCTCAATGATCTCAAATGTCATAACCACCCTTGTCATATGCTTGTTCACTCATATGACTACAGTCCATTCTGTCTAGGAGGGGAGGTGAAAATCAGACTTGGATAGGAACTGGAATTTGTAAACAGAGGTATCTGTAGGAAGAAATATGGGATGTAATGGATAGAGGTTGATGTATAATTGTAAACTGGTTAGGAGTGACAGAGGCACAGAGCAGTTTGGAACCTGCTGTAACCTCTGATTTTTGCACTTCTGGACACCATTTCTATTAGCTCTTTTACTGATATGACTCTATGTGTGTTTGTTTCTGGGAGGTAAGATGTCTGAGGGGGTTGAGTGTGGGAGTTATAGGCTGAAAATTTGTTTCCCCAAAATTCATATGTTGAAGCCCTAACCTCCAATGTGACTGTATTGGAGATGGGACCTTTAAGGAAGAAATTATGGTTAAATAAGTTAATAAGGGTGGTGACCAGATCACATAGGATTTGTGTCCTTATAAGAAGAAACACCAGAGAGTTTGCTCACCCTTTCTTTGCGGGTGTACAAACAAGTCATGTAAGCACACAGAGAGTAGGCAGACATCTGAAAGCCAGGAAGTGAGCCTTCACCAGAACATAACCCTACCAGGCTTTAAGCTTGGAATTCTGGTCTTCAAAAATGTGAGAAAAAATGTTGTTTGTTGTTTAAGCCTCAGTCTACAGTGTTTTCTTACTGGCAACCCCGGAAGACTAACACAATGAAGCTGGGAGGTGGTGTCTGAGAAGAGGAATCAAGATTTAGAAATGATTCATATCTGTGAGCCTGAATCAATGAATTTTTTCACTATTGTTAACAAAGAGCTTTACTAACTTGCATGCAGACTAACAGTATAATATTGCCTTATTAAAAGTAAAAAGTCGGATTGGATTAAAGATGGCGTCATGAGAGGAGAGACAGTGGCTTCCTTATAAAACTGAATACAATTAGAAAATATAGTTGGTGCAACTAATCCTGAGAGAGCAACAGGAAAGAGGATAGCGCCAGACTACACACACCTGGAGAAAAGAGCAGACCTCACCAAATGGGGTAATGTACCAGAGCTGTGGCTCCATGGGACCAGAACCCATCCCCCACCCCAGCTCACTGGTGGGAGGAAGAGAAACGGAGCAGGCAGGGAGTGGAAGGCTTGGGACTGCTAAATACCTAGCTCCAGAGATCTGTTCTGGGAGCACAAACCTACATTTCATGGTGCTTTCATGAGAGTCGCATGACTATTGGGTTGGAAAGTTAATACAGGCAGAGTTTCTAGGGAGACTGGGATTCCAGCCACTTGTGGAAAGCAGGGATCCATATCTGGCTGCTCTGGGACAAAAACATAATTGTGGGATGGGCCCACTGGCTCAGGCAGTGGAGAAAGGCACAGCAGCCGGGAAGCAGGGAACAGCTCTTTCCTCCCCCCAGGAACCAATACCGCTCCCCTGCGACCCCCGACATTGATTCAGGGGCAGAACAGCACCAGAATAGAGCTTCTGGACACTAGAGGGAGCCATATACAAACATGAAACGCCAAAGGAACCTGGTCCAGAGTAAAATTAGTATAACTTTGGAGAAAGACTTAAATGACATGGACCTTGTGACTCTTCCTTAAAGGGAGTTCAAAATAAAAATCATCAGCATGCTAATGGAGGTACAGAAAGACATCCAAGAACTCAGGAATGAATTCAGGTCGGAGATCCAATCACTGAAGAGCACGATGGAGGATATTAAAAGCAGGTTGGATACAGTGGAGGAGACGATAGATGAAATAGAAACTAGAGAAGAGGAATACAAGGAAGCTGAGGCACACAGAGAAAAAAGGATCTCTAAGAATGAAAGAATATTGAGAGAATTGTGTGAGCAATCCAAACAAAACAATATTCACATTATAGGGATATCAGAAGAAGAAGAGAGAGAGAAAGGGATAGAAAGTGTCTTTGAGGAGGTAGCTGCTGGAAACTTCCCCAGTCTGGGGAAGGAGATAGTCTCTCAGGTAATGGAGATCCACAAATCTCTGAACACAAGGGACCCAAGGAAGACAACACCAAAACATATACTAATAAAATTGGCAAAGATCAAGGATAAGGACAGACTATTAAAAGCAGCCAGAGAGAGAAATAAGATCACATACAAAGGAAATCCCATCAAGCTAAAATCAGACTTCTCAGCAGAAACCTTACAGACCAGAAGGGAGTTGTGTGATATATTTAATGCCATGAAGCAGAAGGGCCTGGAAACAAGATTACTTTATCCGGCAACATTATCATTTAAATTTGAAGGGGGGATTAAACAATTTCCAGATAAGCAAAAGATGAGAGAATTTACCTCTCACAAACGATCTCTACAGTCTATTTTGGATGGACTGCTATAGATGAAAGTGTTCCTAAGGTTGAATAGCTGTCACCAGAGGTAATAAAACCACAGAAAAGAAAGTAGAACAGCTAATTATGAAGCAAATGCAAAATTAAATTAACTCTCCTCAAAGTCAATCAAGGGATAGACAAAAAGTACACAATATGATACGTAATATATAAAGAATAGAGGAGGAAGAAAAAGGAGGAGAAACAGAAAAGAACCTTTAGATTGTGTTTGTAACAGCATACAAAGTGAGTTAAGTTAGACTCTAAGACAGTAAGGAAAATGACCTAGAATCTTTGGTAACCATGAATCTAAAGCCTACAATAATAATAAGTACATACCTATCGATAATCACCCTACATGTAAATGGACTGAATGCACCAATCAAAAGACATAGAGTCACTGAATAGATTTTTAAAAAAGACTCATCTACATGCTGCTTACAAGAGACTCACCTTAAACCCAAAGACATCCACAGACTAAAAGTCAAGGGATGAGAAAAGATATTTCATGCAAACAACAGGGAGAAAAAAGCAGGTGTTGCAGTACTAGAATTAGACAAAATAGACTTCAAAACAAGGAAAGTAACGAGATAAAGAAGGATATTACATAATGATAAAGAGCACAGTCCAACAAGAAGATATAACCATTATAAACATATATGCCCCCAATACAGGAGCACCAATATATGTGAAACAAATACTAACAGAATTAAAGGAGGAAATAGAATGCAATGCATTCATTTTGGGAGACATTAACACACCACTCACTCCAAAGGACAGATCCACCAGACAGAAAATAAGTAAGGACACAGAGGCACTGAACAATTCACTAGAACAGATGGACCTAATAGAAATCTATAGAACTCTACATCCAAAAGCAACAAGATACACATTCTTCTCAAGTGCACATGGAACATTCTCCAGAATAGACCACATACTAGGCCACAAAAAGAGCCTCAGTAAATTCAAAAAGATTGAACTCCTACCAACCAACTTATCAGACCACAAAGGTATAAAACTAGAACTAAATTGTACAAAGAAAGCAAAAAGGCCCACAAACACATGGAGGCCTCACAACATGCTCCTAAATAATCAATGGATCAATGACCAAATTAAAATAGAGATCAAGCAATATATGGAAACAAATGACAACAACAACACAAAGCCCCGACTTCTTTGGGACGCAGCGAAAGCAGACTTAAGAGGAAAGTATATAACAGTCTAGGCATATTTCAAGATGGAAGAAGAAACCCAAATGAATAGTCTAATGTCACAATTATTGAAATTGGTAAAAGAAGAACAAATGAGGCCTAAAGTCAGCAGAAGGAGGGACATAATAAAGATCAGAGAAGAAATAAATAAAATTGAGAAGAATAAAACAATAGAAAAAATTACTGAAACCAAGAGCTAGTTCTTTGAGAAAATAAACAAAATAGATAAGCCTCTAGCCAGATTTACTAAGAGAAAAAGAGAATAAACAAGAATCAGAAACAAGAAAGGAAACACCACGATGAAAACCTATATGCTAACAAGTTGGAAAACCTAGAAGAAATCGACAACTTTCTAGAAAAATACAACCTTCCAAGACTGACCAAGGAAGAAACACAAAATTTAAACAGACCAATTACCAGCAACGAAATTGAAGCAGTAATCAAAAAACTACCCGAGTACAAAACCCCGGGCCAGACGAACTTATCTCGAAATTTTATCAGACATACAGAGAAGATAAAATACCCATTCTCCTAAAAGTTTTCTAAAAAATAGAGGAGGAGGGAATACTCCCAAACTCATTCTATGAAGCCAACATCACCCTAATACCAAAACCAGGCAAAGACCCCACCAAAAAAGAAAATTACAGACCAATATACCTGGTGAATGTAGATGCAAAAATTGTCAACAAAATGTTAGCAAGCAGAATTCAAAAATACATTAAAAGAATCATACACCATGACCAAGTGGGATTCATCCCAGGGGTGCAAGGATGGTACAACATTCGAAAATCCATCAACATCATCCACCACCTTAACAAAAAGAAGGACAAAAATCACATGATCATCTCCATAGATGCTGAAAAAGCATTCAACAAAATTCAACACCCATTCATGATAAAAACTCTCAACAAAATGGGTATAGAGAGCAAGTACCTCAACATAATAAAGGCCAAATATGATAAACCCACAGCCAACATCATACTGAATAGTGAGAAGCTGAAAGGTATTCCTCTGAGATCGGGAATAAGACAGGCATGCCCACTCTCCTCACTGCTATTCAACATAGTACTGGAGGACCTAGCCATGGAAATTAGACAAAACAAAGAAATACAAGGAATCCAAAGAAGAAATTAGGCTGTCACTAATTGAAGATGACATGATATTTTACATAAAATACCCTGAAGACTCCACTCCAAAAGTACTAGAACTGATATCAGAATACAGCAAACTTGCAGGACACAAAATTAACACACAGAAATCTGTGGCTTCCCTATACACTAACAATGAACTAATAGAAAGAGAAATCAGGAAAACAATTCAATTCACAATAGCATCAAAAAGAATAAAATACCTAGGAATAAACCTAACTAAGGAAGTGAAAGACCTATACTCTGAAAACTATAAGACACTCTTAAGAGAAATTAAAGAGGACACTAACAAATGGAAACTCATCCCAAGCTCTTGGCTAGGAAGAATTAATATCGTCAAAATGGCCATCCTGCCCAAAGTAATATACAGATTTGATGCAATCCCTATCAAATTACCAACAGTATTCTTCAATGAACTGGAACAAATAGTTCAAAAATTCATATGGAAGCACCAAAGACCCTGAATAGCCAAACCAATCCTGAGAAGGAAGAGTAAAGTGGGGGGATCTCGCTCCCCAAGTTCAAGCTCTACTGCAAAGCCACAGTAATCAAGACAATTGGTACTGGCACAACAATAGAGCCAAAGACCAGTGGAACAGAATAGACACTCCAAACATTAACCCAAACATATATGGTCAATTAATATTTGATAAAGTAGCCATGGACATACAATGGGGAAATGACACTCTCTTCAACAGATGGTGCTGGAAAAACTGGACAGCTACATGTAAGAGAATGAAACTGGATCACTGTCTAACCCCATATACAAAAGTAAATTCGAAATGGATCAAAGACCTGAATGTAAGTCATGAAACCATAAAACTCTTAGAAAAAAACATAGGCAAAAATCTCTTAGACATAAACATGAGTGACCTCCTCTTGATCATATCTCCCCGGGCAAGGGAAACAAATGCAAAAATGAACAAATGGGACTATATCAAGCTGAAAAGCTTCTGTACAGCAAAGGACATCATCAATAGAACAAAAAGGTATCCTACAGTATGGGAGAATATATTCGTAAATGACAGATCCAATAAAGGGTTGACATCCAAAATATATAAAGAGCTCACACGCCTCAACAAACAAAAAGCAAATAATCCAATTAAAAAATAGGTAGAGGAGCTGAACAGACACTTCTCCAAAGAAGAAATTCAGGTGGCCAATAGACACATGAAAACATGCTCCACATTGCTTATCATCAGAGAAATGCAAATTCAAACCACAATGAGATATCACCTCACACCAGTAAGGATCGCCACCATCCAAAAGACAAACAACAACAAATGTTGGTGAGGTTGTGGAGAAAGGGGAACCCTCCTACACTGGTGGTGGGAATGTAAATTAGTTCAACCATTGTGGAAAGCAGTATGGAGGTTCCTCAGAATGTTCAAAATAGAAATACCGTTTGATCCAGGAATTCCACTTCTAGGAATTTAACCTAAGAATGCAGCACTCCACTTTGAAAAAGACAGATGCACCCGTATGTTTATTGCTTCACTATTTACAATAGCCAAGATATGGAAGCAACCTAAATGTCCATCAGTAGATGAATGGATAAAGAAGATGTGGTACATATACGCAATGGAATATTACTCAGCCATAAGAAAAAAACAGATCCTACCATTCGCAACAACATGGATGGAGCTAGAGGGTATTATGCTCAGTGAAATAAGCCAGGCAGGCAAAGACAAGTATCAAATGATTTCACTCATATGCGGTGTATAAGAATAAGAAGAAAAACTGAAGGGACAAAACAGCAGCAGAATCACAGAACCCAATAATGGACTAACAGTTATCAAAGGGAAAGGGACTGGGGAGGATGGGTGGGAAGGGAGGGATAAGGGTGGGGAAAACAAAAGTGGGCCTTACAATTATCATGTATAATGTGGGGGGGCGCATAGGGAGGGATGTGCAACCCAGAGAAGACAAGTTGTGATCCTACAGCATCTTACTACACTGATGGACAGTGATTGTAATGGAGTTTGTCTGGGGGACTTGACTTGATGAAGGGGGGAATCTAGTAAACATAATGTTCTTCATGTAGTTGTAGATTAATGATAACCAAACGAATTAAAATAATAGTAAAAAAATTACAAATTCACTTGACTTTCCAGTTTTCAAAGTCAAGTCCTAAAATTATTTTCTGCACAACACCTTTCTGAGAGATTTCTACTTGAGTACTAAAGAAAAACGATTCTTTTAAAAATATAAAATGGCTATCTGGACCCCCAGCCAGGATGGTGGCATGAGTAGAGCAGTAGAAATCTCCTCCCAAAAACACATAGAGCTCTGAAAATATACCAAAGAAAAATCTTCCTAAAATAGAGACCACAGGACACAGGACAACATCCAGACCACATCCACACCTGCAAGAACCCAGTGCCTTGCGAAGGGGATAAGATACAAGCCCCAGCCCGGCGGGACCAGAGCGACCCTCCCCCCGGCTCCCGGCGGGTGGAAAGAAAACGATGCGGGTTTTTTTTTGGCCAGTGCTTTTTGGAAGCCTTAAAGGGACGGGCCCCCGTTGCTAGGGAGGCAGGGTGGCGGGACCAGTGAGCAGGTGCCTGGGACCGGCGCCTGAGGACAAAGAATATCCCGCGTTTCTCCCTGTGGGACCAGCGGGCGGGTGCCTGAGACCGGCACTTGAAGATGGAGGAAATCGGGCGTTTTTCCCCTTTTTTTCTCTCTTTTTGGCGAGTGCTTTTTGGAAGCCTTAAAGGGACAGGGACCCCGGAGCTAGGGAGGCAGGGCGGCAGGACTGGTGAGCGGGTGCCTGGGACCAGTGCCTGAGGACAAAGAATATCGAGCGTTCCTTCCCTGCGGGACCGCTGGGTGGGTGCTTTTTGGAAGGCTTGAAACAACAGGGACCCTGGTGCTAGGGAGACAGGGCAGCAGGACCAGTGAGCGGGTGCCTGGGACCAGCACCTGAGGAAAAAAAAAAAAAATCGTGTGTTTTTTCCTTTTTTTTTTCCTTTCTGTTCCCTCTCTCATTGTTGCTGTTGTCGTTTTGGTTTGGAGAGTGCTTTTTGGAAGTCTTAAAGGGGCAGGACAGGTCACTTAGACCAGAGGCAGGGAATCTGGGGATCTCTGGGCACTCTAACCCCCTGGGCAGCAGGGAGCACAGAGGCCCCTTACGGAGATAAATAGCCTCCCGGCCGCTCCCCCTCCAACGGGGCTCCACCATTTTGGAGGAACAGCCCCAGCCAGGCCAAGCCCACAGCAACAGCGGAGATAAACACCAAAGCTACTGGGCAGGAAGCAGAAGCCCTGTCTGCGCACAGCTGCTCAGCACAAGCCACTAGAGGTCGCTATTTTCCCAGGAAAAGGCCACAAACCAACAAGAAGGGAAGCTCTTCCAGCGGTCACTTGTACCAGCTCTGCAAACTATCTCTATCACCATGAAAAGGCAAAACTACAGGCAGACAAAGATAAGAGAGACAATACCTGAGAGGGAGACAGACCTAACTAGTCCTCCTGAAAAAGAATTCAAAATAAAAATCATGAACATGCTGACAGAGATGCAGTGAAAAATGCAAAAGCAATGGGATGAGATGCAGAGAAAAATGCAAGAGCAGTGGGCTGAGATGCAGAGAAAAATGCAAGAGCAGTGGGATGAAGTCTGGAAGGAGATCACAGATGTCAGGAAGGAGAACACAGAAGTGAAACAATCCCTGGAAGGATTTATAAGCAGAATGGATAAGATGCAAGAGGCCATTGAAGGAATAGAAGCCAGGGAACAGGAACATATAGAAGCTGACATAGAGAGAGATAAAAGGATCTCCAGGAATGAAACAACACTAAGAGAACTATGTGACAAATACAAAAGGAATAATATTCGTATTATAGGGATACCAGAAGAGGTAGAAAGAGAAAAAGGGATAGAAAGTCTCTTTGAAGAAATAATTGCTGAAAACTACCCCAAACTGGGGGAGGCAATAATCGAACAGACCATGGAATTACACAGAACTCACAACAGAAAGGATACAAGGAGGACAACACCAAGACACATAGTAATTAAAATGGCAAGGATCAAGGACAAGGAAAGAGTTTTAAAGGCAGCTAGAGAGAAAAAGGTCACCTTTAAAAGAAAACCCATTAGACTAACATCAGACTTCTCGACAGAAACCCTACAGGCCAGAAGAGAATGGCATGATATAATTAATGCAATGAAACAGAAGGGCCTTGAACCAAGGATACTGTATCCAGCACGACTATCATTTAAATATGATGGCGGGATAAAATAATTCCCAGACAAGCAAAAGCTGAGGGAATTTGCTTCCCACAAACCACCTCTACAGGGCATCCTACAGGGACTGCTCTAGATGGGAGCACCCCTAAAAAGAGCACAGAACAAAACACACAACATATGAAGAATGGAGGAGGAGGAATAAGAAGGGAGAGAAGAAAAGAATCTCCAGACAGTGTATATAACAGCTCAATAAGCGAGCTAAGTTAGGCAGTAAGATACCAAAGAACCTAACCTTGAACCTTTGGTAACCACGAATCTAAAGCCTGCAATGGCAATAAGTACATATCTCTCAATAGTCACCCTAAATGTAAATGGACTTAATGCACCAATCAAAAGACATAGAGTAATAGAATGGATAAAAAAGCAAGACCCATCTATATGCTGCTTACAAGAAACTCACCTTAAATCCAAAGATAAGCATAGACTAAATGTCAAGGGATGGAAAAACACATTTCAGGCAAATAACAGTGAGAAGAAAGCAGGGGTTGCAGTACTAATATCAGACAAAATAGACTTCAAAAAAAGAAAGTAACAAGAGATAAAGAAGGACACAACATAATGATAAAGGGCTCAGTCCAACAAGAGGATATAACCATTCTAAATATATATGCACCCAATACAGGAGCACCAGCATATGTGAAGCAAATACTAACAGAACTAAAGAGGGAAATAGACTGCAATGCATTCATTTAGGAGACTTCAACACACCACTCACCCCAAAGGATAGATCCACCGGGCAGAAAATAAGTAAAGACACACAGGCACTGAACAACACACTAGAACAGATGGACCTAATAGACATCTATAGAACTCTACATCCAAAAGCAACAGGATATACATTCTTCTCAAGTGCACATGGAACATTCTCCAGAATAGACCACATACTAGCTCACAAAAAGAGCCTCAGTAAATTCCAAAATATTGAAATTCTACCAACCAATTTTTCAGACCACAAAGGTATGAAAGTAGAAATAAATTCTACAAATAAAACAAAAAGGCTCACAAACACATCGAGGCTTAACAACATGCTACTAAATAATCAATGGATCAATGAACAAATCAAAATAGAGATCAAGGAATATATAGAAACAAATGACAACAACAACACTAAGCCCCAACTTCTGTGGGATGCAGCGAAAGCAGTCTTAAGAGGAAAGTATATAGCAATCCAGGCACACTTGAAGAAGGAAGAACAATCCCAAATGAATAGTCTAACATCACAATTATTAAAACTGGAAAAAGAAGAACAAATGAGGCCTAAAGCCAGCAGAAGGAGGGACATAATAAAGATCAGAGAAGAAATAAACAAAATTGAGAAGAATAAAACAATAGCAAAAATCAACGAAACCAAGAGCTGGTTCTTTCAGAAAATAAACAAAATAGATAAGCCTGCAGCCCAACTTATTAAGAGAAAAATAGAATCAACACAAATCAACAGAATCAGAAATGAGAATGGAAAAATCACGACAGACTCCACAGAAATACAAAGAATTATTAAAGACTACTATGAAAACCTATATGCCAACAAGCTGGAAAACCTAGAAGAAATGGACAACTTCCTAGAAAAATACAACCTCCCAAGACTGACCAAGGAAGAAACACAAAAGTTAAACAAACCAATTACGAGCAAAGAAATTGAAACAGTAATCAAAAAACTACCCAAGAACAAAACCTCGGGGCCGGACGGATTTACCTCGGAATTTTATCTGACACACAGAGAAGACATAATACCCATTCTCCTTAAAGTGTTCCACAAAATAGAAGAAGAGGGAATACTCCCAAACTCATTCTATGAGGCCAACATCACCCTAATACCAAAACCAGGCAAAGACCCCACCAAAAAAAAAAATTACAGACCAATATCCCTGATGAATGTAGATGCAAAAATACTGAATAAAATATTAGCAAACAGAATTCAACAGTATATCAAAGTGGGGTTCATCCCAGGGATGCAAGGAAGTTACAACATTCGAAAATCCATCAACATCATCCACCACATCAACAAAAAGAAAGACAAAAACCACATGATCATCTCCATAGATGCTGAAAAAGCATTTGACAAAATTCAACATCCATTCATGATAAAAACTCTCAGCAAAATGGGAATAGAGGGCAAGTACCTCAACATAATAAAGGCCATATATGATAAACCCACAGCCAGCATTATACTGAACAGCGAGAAGCTGAAAGCATTTCCTCTGAGATCGGGAACCAGACAGGGATGCCCACTCTCCCCACTGTTATTTAACATAGTACTGGAGGTCCTAGCCACGGCAATCAGACAAAACAAAGAAATACAAGGAATCCAGATTGGTAAAGAAGAAGTTAAACTGTCACTATTTGCAGATGATATGATACTGTACATAGAAAACCCTAAAGACTCCACTCCAAAACTACTAGAACTGATATCGGAATACAACAAAGTTGCAGGATACAAAATTAACATACAGAAATCTGTAGCTTTCCTATACACTAACAACGAATCAATAGAAAGAGAAATCAGGAAAACAATTCCATTCACCATTGCATCAAAAAAAATAAAATACCTAGGAATAAACCTAACCAAAGAAGTGAAAGACTTATACTCTGAAAACTACAAGTCACTCTTAAGAGAAATTACAGGGGACACTAATAAATGGAAACTCATCCCATGCTCATGGCTAGGAAGAATTAATATCGTCAAAATGGCCATCCTGCCCAAAGCAATATGCAGATTTGATGCAATCCCTCTCAAATTACCACCAACATTCTTCAATGAATTGGAACAAATAATTCAAACATTCATATGGAAACACCAAAGACCCCGAATAGCCAAAGCAATCCTGAAAAAGAAGAATAAAGTAGGGGGGATCTCACTCCCCAACTTCAAGCTCTACTACAAAGCCATAGTAATCAAGACAATTTGGTACTGGCACAAGAACAGAGCCACAGACCAGTGGAACAGATTAGAAACCCCAGAAATTAACCCAAACATATATGGTCAATTAATATTTGATAAAGGAGCCATGGACATACAATGGCAAAATGACAGTCTCTTCAACAGATGGTGCTGGCAAAACTGGACAGCTACATGTAGGAGAATTAAACTGGACCATTGTCTAACCCCATATACAAAGGTAAACTCAAAATGGATCAAAGACCTGAATGTAAGTCATGAAACCATTAAACTCTTGGAAAAAAACATAGGCAAAATCCTCTTAGACATAAACATGAGTGATCTCCTCTTGAACATATCTCCCCGGGCAAGGAAAACAACAGCAAAAATGAGCAAGTGGGACTACATTAAGCTGAAAAGCTTCTGTACAGCGAAAGACACCATCAATAGAACAAAAAGGAACCCTACAGTATGGGAGAATATATTTGAAAATGACAGATCCGATAAAGGCTTGACGTCCAGAATATATAAAGAGCTCACACGCCTCAACAAACAAAAAACAAATAACCCAATTAAAAAATGGGCAGAGGAACTGAACAGACAGTTCTCCAAAAAAGAAATACAGATGGCCAAGAGACACATGAAAAGATGCTCCACATCGCTAATTATCAGAAAAATGCAAATTAAAACTACAATGAGGTATCACCTCACACCAGTAAGGATAGCTGCCATCCAAAAGACAAACAACAACAAATGTTGGCGAGGCTGTGGAGAAAGGGGAACCCTCCTACACTGCTGGTGGGAATGTAAATTAGTTCAACCATTGTGGAAAGCAGTATGGAGGTGCATCAAAATGCTCAAAACAGACCTACCATTTGACCCAGGAATTCCACTCCTAGGAATTTACCCTAAGAACGCAGCAATCAAGTTTGAGAAAGACAGATGCACCCCTATGTTTATCGCAGCACTATTTACAATAGCCAAGAATTGGAAGCAACCTAAATGTCCATCGGCAGATGAATGGATTAAAAAGATGTGGTACATATACACAATGGAATACTACTCAGCCATAAGAAGTGGAAAAATCCAACCATTTGCAGCAACATGGATGGAGCTGGAGAGTATTATGCTCAGTGAAATAAGCCAAGCGGAGAAAGAGAAATACCAAATGATTTCACTCATCTGAGGAGTTTAGGAACAAAGGGAAAACTGAAGGAACAAAACAGCAGTGGAATTACAGAACCCAAAAATGGACTAACAGGTAACAAAGGGAAAGGAACTGGGGAGGATGGGTGGGCAGGGAGGGATAAGGGTGGGGGAAGAAGACGGGGGTATTAAGATTAGCATGCATGGGGGGGAGGGAGAAAGGGGAGGGTGGGCTGCACAACACAGAGAGGACAAGGAGTGACTCTACAACATTTTGCTAAGCTGATGGACAGTAAACGTAATGTGGTTGTTAGGGGGGACCTGATATAGGGGAGAGCATAGTAAACATTGTATTCTTCATGTAAGTGAAGATTAAAAATTAAAAAAAAAAAAAAAGAAAGAAAGAAAGAAAAGGGGGATTACTCCTTAACAGGATAAAACTATTGGTAAATCAAAGATCAACGCATGCTTTAAATATCCTTAATGTTGATCACTTAAAGGGTGTCAGATGATCAGCTATGGAGGTACTCTTTTCTGATAATATTTCTTTCTCTTAATTAAAAAAAAAAAAAAAGCAGTTACTGTGTGCTGACCTCCAATGAGTTCTGCACAGTTGTATAGAGGGCATGTCAAAGCGTGGGCAAAGGGTCTGTTTGTTTCTATGCAGAAGATCAAGGCCCAGCTTGGATACCCAGAAAATGAACTAAGATACCATATGAGGAGGAGCTTCCGGCATCAGCACTCTCTGGAGGACTTGTGCAGGGGGATGATCATCAAAAAGCCTCCACAGGGATCCGGACGATGCTGCAGTTGTGGCTGCATCCAGCCCACCGTCTCCTGGACTTGCCATAGGAATGAGGAGGGAGATGTCTAGGCTGGCATGTGCATACAGTGAGACAACGAATTTGACCGGATCTGTACTGTTGGAACTCAACCAGGAGTTGGGAGGGGTGCAAGTTGTAGCACTCCAAAATCTCATGACTATAGACTATCTATGGTTAAAAGAACATATGGGATGTGAACAGATCCCAGAAATGGGCTGCTTTAATTTGTCTGATGGTTCAAGTACAGTTGGACAATATCCATCATATCATAGATAAATTTTCACAAATACCTAGGGTGCCTAAATGGTTTTCTTGGCTTCACTGGAGATGGATGGTAATTATAGATTTGCTTTGTTTATGTCACCGTATTCCTATTATGTTAATATGTGTGTGCAAATTAGTTAGTAGTTTAAAACCCATACATACTTAAGGTACTATACAAGAAGATATGTCAAAGAAATAATCAATCCTCCCATGTTTCCTTCATATGCTACATCTATAGCTTTTCTTCTTCCTTCCTAATTACAACCCTTAAATATAATTCGTGCCTCATATCGAATTTACCGAGTATCATAATTCCTCCAGGTGGTAAAGATACCTCGAGACAAGTGCTGGGCATAGAAGCCACAGGGCATAAATCTGCAAAGAAGTAAAAAGCTAACCTTTGCAAACAATATGGCTTCTCTCTCACTTACCAACTTTACATTTCCCTGTATGGCCCCGGAAGATGACTGGTTAGCCAGAGTCGGGTAAGATTCCTCAAGGGAGGAACAACCTAAGACAGGCACAGTCGCAGGGGCGCCATCAGGTGAGAATTTGGGGATCAACAGAGGTGAGGCTCAGAACCTCACCCCCCCCTGCTTTGAGAGAAATCTTCTGCATCCGTGGATGTCTTGCTGCCCTTGTCTAGCCTGGATTAATACTTAGTCCATAGGCACACACCTGATCATCTGATCATCTACATTTGCCTTCTTACAGCACTAAACTATGTTTTCTACCTTTATCTTGCATCTACCTACCACTTCAGCATTTTATTAAAAATAAAAATAATAATAATAATAGGAGAAATGTGGGATCAACATATAAATCAAGTACAAAAATCAAACGAATATTCATATTTGACCTGATTTTTTATAGGTCATATTGCACGATCAAAACCGAAAGTTTCTGTGATGAATGCCCTTGTACTGTTCACCATGTAAGAATTTATTCACTATGTAAGAATTCGTTCACCATGTAAGAACTTGTTCTTTATGCTTCAGAAGATTGGAGACTAACGAGAATTAGGCTTGAGATGTATTAATGATTGTACATTGAGCGTTGACCCCCCTATACTGAATTTTATTGTTGTTAACAACCATTTGATCAATAAATATGAGAGATGCCCTCTCAAAAAAAAAAATGGAGCAACTAAAAATCAATTGAATATTTTTGTCTATATAATTACCAATATTCATTTTCAAATTTTTTAACTAAGTAAATATCTCAGTGTTTCAATAATTGGGTTATGTATGGTATTTGGACTTACAAGTTCCATCATATGAATTCCTTATCAAGATTGTTGGTATAAATTTCCAGTGATAGAGACAACCCATATTCAAAATGCTAACTGCACTGTTTTGGCTTCTTAAATTTTTTATTAAATATTTTCATGTCTTCTTTTATATCTATTATTTCTATCTTATTGCTAAACATCTCTTTGTACAGTTCACATTTACTGTAGTAATTGCTTTTGTGATTGATTCTACAAACTGTTAACTTTTTATATGCTTTGTCAATGCATTTTGTCTTATGCCTTTTGATTGGGAATGTGTATTATAGTTCAGAATAATAGGTCACATGTTATATTTTCAAAAGAACCCTATAGGATGGCATATGCTTTCATCTCCCTTTTACAAATAAGAAAACTGAAACACAAGAAATTAATTACCAACAGGAGCCAGATTTCAGAGCTTTTGCTATTTTAGCATATAACAAATTCAGATATGTGATTTCATCTTTAGTGTATAATCCGTATGTGCCAATGTTTTCACCCTCCATATAATAACTATTTTAACAAATTATAATTATTATTACTGAATTGTAACTTAATTCAGAAAGTGATATGATTCTATTGATTTATTAAAGACATTTAGATCAAAGAAAAAAAAATCAAACAAATATTCATATTTGACCTGATTGTTTATAGGTCATATTGCATGATCAAAACCGAAAGTTTCTGTGATGAATGCCCTTGTACTGTTCACCATGTAAGAATTTATTCACTATGTAAGAATTCGTTCACCATGTAAGAACTTGTTCGTTATGCTTCAGAAGATTGGAGACTGACGAGAATTAGGTTTTAGATGGATTAATGATTGTACATTGAGCGTTGACCCCCCTATACTGAATTTTATTGTTGTTAACAACCATTTGATCAATAAATATGATAGATGCCCTCTAAAAAAAAAAAAAAAAGAACATATGGGATGTGAACAGATCCCAGAAATGGGCTGCTTTGTCTGATGGTTCAAGTACAGTTGGACAATATCCATCATATCATAGATAAATTTTCACAAATGCCTAGGGTGCCTAAATGGTTTTCTTGGCTTCACTGGAGATGGATGGTAATTATAGATTTGCTTTGTTTATGTCACCGTATTCCTATTATGTTAATATGTGTGTGCAAATTAGTTAGTAGTTTAAAACCTATACATACTTAAGGTACTATGCAAGAAGATATGTCAAAGAAATAATCAATCCTCCCATGTTTCCTTCATATGCTACATCTATAGCTTTTCTTCTTCCTTCCTAATTACAACCCTTAAATATAATTCGTGCCTCATATCGAATTTACCGAGTATCATAATTCCTCCAGGTGGTAAAGATACCTCGAGACAAGTGCTGGGCATAGAAGCCACAGGGCATAAATCTGCAAAGAAGTAAAAAGCTAACCTTTGCAAACAATATGGCTTCTCTCTCACTTACCAACTTTACATTTCCCTGTATGGCCCCGGAAGATGACTGGTTAGCCAGAGACGGGTAAGGTTCCTCAAGGGAGGAACAACCTAAGACAGGCACAGTCGCAGGGGGGCCATCAGGTGAGAATTTGGGGATCAACAGAGGTGAGGTTCAGAACCTCACCCCCCCTGCTTTGAGAGAAATCTTCTGCGTCCGTGGATGTCTTGCTGCCCTTGTCTAGCCTGGATTAATACTTAGTCCATAGGCACACACCTGATCATCTGATCATCTACATTTGCCTTCTTACAGCACTAAACTATGTTTTCTACCTTTATCTTGCATCTACCTACCACTTCAGCATTTTATTAAAAATAAAAATAATAATAATAATAGGAGAAATGTGGGATCAACATATAAATCAAGTACAAAAATCAAACGAATATTCATATTTGACCTGATTGTTTATAGGTCATAATGCATGATCAAAACCGAAAGTTTCTGTGATGAATGCCCTTGTACTGTTTACCATGTAAGAATTTATTCACTATGTAAGAATTCATTCACAGTGTAAGAACTTGTTCGTTATGCTTCAGAAGATTGGAGACTGACGAGAATTAGGCTTGAGATGGATTAATGATTGTACATTGAGCGTTGGCCCCCCTATACTGAATTTTATTGTTGTTAACAACCATTTGATCAATAAATATGAGAGATGCCCTCTCAAAAAATAAAAAATAAATAAAAAAAAAGTAGTTATTAGCAAGGACACTGATCTGTGTGGTACACTTCCAACCTTACAGCAATGACATGGCTGTTCCCAATTAAAGAGAGAAACAGGCAATACTGTTTCATGAATACCAAGATACACCAGGCACTATGGTGACTGCTTTACCTCTTTATTTTCATTGAGTCTACACAACAATCCTGGAAGAAAATCATTACTGAACATACTTCACAGACTGGGACAGTGAAACTCAGAGTGGAGGACTGCTTTGCTTAAGTTTACTCTACTGTTTTAAATAGTGGAACCAGTGTTCAACTCAAGTCCCCAAAGCCTATGAACATTGCATTACAATGAAGTACAGATAATACAAAGATTTTTGTTTTGTTTTATTTTGTTTTGTTTTGTTTTCCTTTTCCTGATATTGGTATGCAAGACAACCTAGACCAGAACTGTGCAGAAGTCAGACAGCCTTTGACAAACCTTGATACAGATAACCTGGAATGTGAGTAATCTTCAACTGATAACACAAAATTGACCATATTACAGGTGAATATGTCTCTATGGCCATGACTGACCTGGATAGTCAGATCAGGCTAAATGACTTTCCCTAGGATATATACAGAATGGATGAGGCCAAAATCCTACTCCGTTACTAGACATATAGTCTCACTCAATGCCATGTGCCTGGCTGAGCATGAAGACCTGGTTATAAGATGTCACCTTTTTAATGTCTGTAAAACTACCAGCTCTCTAATTACACCAGGTTTCCTTTCTAGTTTCAATACAGTGGCCAGTACTTTGTTTGTCACTTTCACCATTTACCTTCCCCCTGGTCTTCCCAGAGTACCCACAATATCAGTCCATCAACCATAGATCCCTCCCACCTACCTATTAGGAAGGGGCTTGCCTATTAGGATTTGTTTCCTAGGTGGTACAGTATTGATTTGCAGTGCCCAACTTCTGTTGTTTCTGCATTACTTTCAGTTCCTATCTTGATTCCCTTCCAAACACAAGTAGAAGCTACTCTGGGCTATGGCTGTATGTCTATATGTCTATAAATCCCTCAGGCCTACCACATTATATGGTAAGTGTTTAACATGCTGGCTGAATAAATGCACGGATGAAAACAAAAATAAATACCATCCTACGTTCAACTTCAGTAGTTGACTTCATGTCTTATTTTTCTGAGGTCAAAATACTCATAAGAATGCTTGATTTACCCACAGTACCCATATCAAGACTGTCTCTATCCATCCTCCACATCTTCACTCAAGTTTCAGAAAAAAAAGAAATCTTCCTCCCTTTCTGATGTTGTGCCACTAGCCTCCTTCCTCTGACCCATTCCCAGTAGCCAAGGGAACTTGCTCCCACACTTCTTGTTCTATTCCAGCAACACTGCTATTTTCTCTAGACAGACAATATTCAGCAACTAGACATCCAGTTTTTCTATGATGGTCCTTCAAAAATTTTGTCCTGTCATTCTTTTTATTTATTTATTTATTTTTTTTTATTGAAGGGTAGTTGACATACAGTATTACATTAGTTTCAGGTGTACAACACAGTGATTCAACATTTATATACATGATAATTCAGCTATCACCATACAAAGATGTTACAATATGTTGACTATATTCCTTATGCTATATATTACATCCTGGTTACTTATTTATTTTAAAATTGGAAGTCTGTACTTATTTTTTTTTTGAGAGGGCATCTCTCATATTTATTCATCAAATGGTTGTTAACAACAATAAAATTCTGTATAGGGGAGTCAATGCTCAATGCACAATCATTAATCCATCTCAAGCCTAATTCTCGTCAGTCTCCAATCTTCTGAAGCATAACGAACAAGTTCTTACATAGTGAATAAGTTCTTACATGGTGAACAGTACAAGGGCAGTCATCACAGAAACTTTCGGTTTTGATCATGCATTATGAACTATAAATAATCAGTTCAAATATGAATATTCGTTTGATTTTTATACTTGATTTATATGTGGATACCACATTTCTCTCTTTATTATTATTATTTTTAATAAAATGCTGAAGTGGTAGGTAGATGCAAGATAAATGTAGAAAACATAGTTTAGTGTTGTAAGAGAGCAAATGTAGATGATCAGGTGTGTGCCTGTAGACTAAGTGTTAATCCAAGCTAGACAAGGGCAACAAAACATCCATGGATGCAGAAGATTTCTCTCAAAACAGGGGGGGTGAGGTTCTAAGTCTCACCTCTGTTGATCCCCAATTTCTCACCTGATGGCCCCCCTGCGACTGTGCCTGTCTTAGGTTGTTCCTCCCTTGAGGAATCTTACCCGTCTCTGGCTAACCAGCCATTTTCCGGGGCCATACAGGGAAATGTAAAGTTGGTAAGTGAGAGAGAACCCTTATTGTTTAAAAAGGTTAGCTTTTTACTTCTTTGTATATTTATGCCCTGTGGCTTCTATGCCCAGCATTTGTCTTGAGGTAGCTTTACCACTTGGAAGAATTATGATACTCCGTAAATTCGACATGAGGCACGAATTCTATTTAAAGGTTGTAATTAGGAAGGAAGAAGAAAAGCTATAGAAGTAGCAGGCGGAAGAAAACATGAGGAGATTGATTATTTCTTTGACATATCTTCTTGTAGAGTAACTTAAGCATGTATAGGTTTTAAACTACTAATTAAATTGTGCACACACATTAACATAACAGGAGTACAGTTACATAACCAAAGCAGACCTATAACTACCAGCCATCTCCAGTGAAACTAAGAAAACCATTTAGGAACCTTAGGCATTTGTGAAAACTTATCAATGATATGGTGGATATTGTCCAACTGAACTTGAACAGTCTGAGAGAAATCAGACAAATTAAAACAACCCATTCCTGGGGACTGTTCACATCCCATATGTTCTTTTAACAGTAAATAGTCTGTAGTTGTAAGATTTTGGAGCGCTACAACTTGCACTTCTCCTAATTCTTGGCTGAGTTCCAACAGTATAGATCCAGTCAAATTTGTTGTTTTACTGTATGCACAGGCCAGCTTAGATATCTCCTTCTTCACTCCCATGGAAAGTCCAGGAACTGGTGGGATGAGTGCATCTACACCTGTAGTAGCATGTAGAATTTGTTGGGGTTTTTTGATGATCATCTTCTGGCATGAGTCTTCCCGAGAGTGCTGATGTTGGAAGTTCTTTTTCATATCGTATCTTAGTTCATTTTTGGGATAGCCAAATTAGGCTTTGATCCTCTGTATAAACACAAACAGACCCTTTGCCTATACTTTTATATGCCCTTTATATTATTGTGTAGAGCTCATTGGAGGTCACCACACAGGAACTGCTTTTTTTTTATATCATCAATCTACACTTACATGATGAATATTTTTTTTACTAGGCTCTCCCCTATACCAGGTCCCCCCTATATACCCCTTTACAGTCACTGTCCATCAGCGTAGCAAAATGTTGTAGAATCACTACTTGTCTTCTCTGTGTTGTACAGCCCTCCTCTTTCTCCCATCCCCCCATGCATGCTAATCTTAATAACCCCCTTTTTCTCCCCCCCCTTATACCTCCCTACCCACCCATCCTTCCCAGTCCCTTTCCCTTTGATACCTGTTAGTCCATTCTTGAGTTCTGTGATTCTGCTGCTGTTTTGTTCCTTTACTTTTTCCTTTGTTCTTATACTCCACAGATGAGTGAAATCATTTGGTATTTCTCTTTCTCTGATTGGCTTATTTCGCTGAGCATAATACCCGCCAGCTCCATCCATGTTGCTGCAAATGGTAGGAGTTGCCCTCTTCTTATGGCTGAGTAGTATTCCATTGTGTATATGTACTACATCTTCCTTATCCATTCATCTACCGACAGACATTTAGGTTGCTTCCAATTCTTGGCTGTTGTAAATAGTGCTGTGATAAAGATAGGGGTGCATCTGTCTTTCTCAAACTTGATTGCTGCGTTCTTAGGGTAAATTCCTCAGAGTGGAATTCCTGGGTCAAATGGTTAGTCTGTTTTGAGCATTTTGATGTACCTCCATACTGCTTTCCACAATGGTTGAACTAGTTTACATTCCCACCAGCAGTGTAGGAGGGTACCCCTTTCTCCACAGCCTCACCAACATATGTTGTTGTTTGTCTTTTGGATGGCAGCCATCCTTACTGGTGTGAAGTGATACCTCATTGTAGTTTTAATTTGCATTTTTCTGATAATTAGCGATGTGGAGCATCTTTTCATGTGTCTCTTGGCCATCTGTATTTCTTTTTTGGAGAACTGTCTGTTCAGTTCCTCTGACCATTTTTTAATTGGGTTATTTGTTTTTTGTTTGTTGAGGCATGTGAGATCTTTATATATTCTGGACGTCAAGCCTTTATCGGATCTGTCATTTTCAAATATATTCTCCCGTACTGTAGGGTTCCTTTTTGTTCTATTGATGGTGTCTTTTGCTGTACAGAAGCTTTTCAGCTTAATATAGTCACACTTGTTCATTTTTGCTGTTGTTTTCCTTGCCCGGGGAGATATGTTCAAGAAGAGGTCACTATGTTTATGTCTAACAGGTTTTTGCCTATGTTTTTTTCCAAGAGTTTAATGATTTCATGACTTATATTCAGGTCTTTGATCCATTGTGAGTTTACTTTTGTATATGCAGTTAGACAATGCTCCAGTTTCATTCTCCTACATGTAGCTGTCCAGTTTTGTCAGCACCATCTGTTGAAGAGACTGTCATTTTCCCATTGTATGTTCATGGCTCCTTTATCAAATATTAATTGACCATATATGTCTGGGTTAATGTTTGGATTCTCTAGTCTGTTCCATTGGCCTGTGGCTCTGTTCTTGTGCCAGTACCAAATTGTCTTGATTACTATGGCTTTATAATAGAGCTTGAAGTTGGGGAGTGAGATCCCCCCTACTTTATTCTTCTTTCTCAGGATTGCTTTGGCTATTCGGGGTCTTTGGTGTTTCCATATGAAATTTTGAATTATTTGTTCCAGTTCATTGAAGAATGTTGCTGGTAGTTTCACAGGGATTGCATCAAATCTGTATATTGCTTTGGCAGGATGGCCATTTTGAAGATATTAATTCTTCCTAGCCATGAGCATGGGATGAGTTTCCATCCGTTAGTGTCCCCTTCAATTTCTCTTAAGAGTGACTTGTAGTTTTCAGAGTATAAGTCTTTCACTTCTTTGGTTACATTTATTCCAAGGCATTTTATTTTTTTTTTGATGCAATTGTGAATGGAGTTGTTTTCCTGATTTCTCTTTCTGTTGGTTCATTGTTAGTGTATAGCAAAGCCATTGATTTCTGTTTCTTAATTTTGCATCCTGCAACTTTGCTATATTCCAATATCAGTTCTAGTAGTTTTGGGGTAGAGTCTTTAGGGTTTTTTATGTACAGTATCATGTCATCTGCAAATAGTGACAGTTTAACTTCTTCTTTACCAATCTGGATTCTTGTATTTTTTTTGTTTTGTCTGATTGCCATGGTTAGGACCTCCAGTACTATGTTAAATAACAGTGGGGAGAGTGGGCATCCCTGTCTAGTTCCCGATCTCAGAGGAAAAGCTTTCAGCTTCTCACTGTTCAATATAATGTTGGCTGGGGGTTTATCATAAATGGCCTTTATTATGTTGAGGTACTTGCCCTCTATTCCCATTTTGCTGAGAGTTTTTATCATGAATGGATGTTGAACTTTGTCAAATGCTTCTTCAGCATCTATGGAGATGATCATGTGGTTTTTGTCTTTCTTTTTGTTGATGTGGTGGATGATGTTGATGGACTTTCGAATGTTTTACCATCCTTGCATCTCTGGGATGAATCCCACTTGGTCATGGTGTACAATCCTTTTGATGTATTTTTTAATTCGGTTTGCTAATATTTTGTTGAGTATTTTTGCATCTACGTTCATCAGGGATATTGGTCTGTAGTTTTCTTTTTTGTGCGGTCTTTGCCTGGTTTTGGTATTAGGGTGATGTTAGCTTCATAGAATGAGTTTGGGAGAATCCCTTCCTCTTCTATTTTTTGGAAAACTTTAAGGAGAATGGGTATTATGTCTTCCCTGTATGTCTGATAAAATTCTGAGGTGAATCCATCTGTCCCAGGGGTTTTGTTCTTTGGTAGTTTTGTGATTACCGCTTCAATTTCGTTGCTGGTAATTGGTCTGTTTATATTTTCTGTTTCTTTCTGGGTCAGTCTTGGAAGGTTGTATCTTTCTAGGACGTTGTCCATTTCTCCTAGGTTTCCCAGCTTGTTAGCATGTAGTTTTTCATAGTACTCTCTAATAATTCTTTGTATTTCTGTGGGGTCTGTCGTGATTTTTCCTTTCTTGTTTCTGATACTATTGATTTGTTTGGACTCTCTGTTCCTCTTAATAAGTCTGGCTAGAGGCTTATCTATTTTGTTTATTTTCTCAAAGAACCAGTTCTTGGTTTCATTGATTTTTGCTATTGTTTTATTCTTCTCAATTTTATTTATTTCTTCTCTGATCTTTATTATGTCCCTCCTTCTGCTGACCTTAATCCTCATTTGTTCTTCTTTTTCCAATTTCGATAATTGTGACATTAGACCATTCATTTGGCATTGTTCTTCCTTTTTTAAATATGCCTGAATTGCTATATACTTTCCTCTTAGGACTGCTTTTGCTGTATCCCACAGTAGTTGGGGCTTTGTGTTGTTGTTGTCGTTTGTTTCCATATATTGCTGGATGTCCATTTTGATTTGGTCATTGATCCATTGATTATTTAGGAGCATGTTGTTAAGCCTCCATGTGTTTGTGAGCCTTTTTGCTTTCTTTGTACAGTTTATTTCTAGTTTTATGTCTTTGTGGTCTGAAAAGTTGGTTGGTAGGATTTCCATCTTTTGGAATTTACTGAGGCACTTTTGGTGGCCTAGTATGTGGTCTATTCTGGAGAATGTTCCATGTGCACTTGAGAAGAATGTGTATCCTGATGCTTTTGGATGTAGAGTTCTGTAGATTTCTATTAGGTCCATCTGTTCTAGTGTGTTGTTCAGTGCCTCTGTGTCCTTACTTATTTTCTGTTTGGTAGATCTGTCCTTTGGAGTGAGTGGTGTGTTGAAGTCTCCTAGAATGAATGCATTGCATTCTATTTCCTCCTTTAGTTCTGTTAGTATTTCTTTCAGGTATGTTGGTGCTCCTGTATTGGGTGCATATATATTTATAATGGTTATATCCTCTTGTTGGACTGAGCCCTTTATCATTATGTAATGTCCTTCTTTATCTTTTGTTACTTTCTTTATTTTGAAGTCTGTTTTGTCTGATACCAGAATTGCAACACCTGCTTTATTCTCTCTGTTGTTTGCATGAAATATCTTTTTCCATCCCTTGACTTTAAGTCTGTGCATGTCTTTGGGTTTGAGGTGAGTCTCTTGGAAGCAGCATATGGATGGATTTTGCTTTTTTATCCATTCTATTACTCTGTGTCTTTTGATTGGTGCATTCAGTCCATTTACATTTAGGGTGATTATTGAAAGGTATGTACTTATTGCCATTGCAGGCTTTAAGTTTGTGGTTACCAAAGGTTCAGGGTTAGCTTCTTTACTATCTTACTGTCTAACTTAACTCGCTTGTTGAGCTATTATAAACACGGTCTGATGATTCTTTATTTCTCTCCCTTCTTATACCTCCTCCTCCCTTCTTCATATGTTGGGTGTTTTGTTCTGTGCTCTTTTTAGGAGTGCTCCCATATAGAGCAGTCCCTATAGGATTCCCTGTAGAGGTGGTTTGTGGGAGGCAAGTTCCCTCAACTTTTGCTTGTCTGGGAATTGTTTAATCCCTCCTTCATATTTAAATGATATTCATGCTGGATACAGTAGTCTTGGTTCGAGGCCCTTCTGTTTCATTGCATTAAGTATATCATGCCATTCTCTTCTGGCCTGTAGGGTTTCTGTTGAGAAGTCTGATGATAGCCTGATGGGTTTTCTTTTGTAGGTGACCTTTTTTTCTCCCTGGCTGCCTTTAATACTTTGTTCTTGTCTTTGATCTTTGCCATTTTAATTATTATGTGTCTTGGTGTTGCCCTCCTTGGATCCCTTCTCATGGGAGTTCTGTGTACCTCTGTTGTCTGAGAGGCCATTTCTTCCCCTAGTTTGGGGAAGTTTTTGGTAGTTATTTCTTCAAAGACACTTTCTATCCCTTTTTCTCTCTCTTCTTCTTCTGGTACCCCTATAATGTGGATATTGTTCCATTTTGATTGGTCACTCAGCTCTCTTAAAATTCTTTCATTCCTGGAGATCCTTTTATCTCTCTCTGCATCAGCTTCTCTGCATTCCTGTTCTCTGTTTTCTAGTCCATTAATGATCTCTTGCATCTCGTCCATTCTGTTTTGAAGTCCTTCCAGAGCTTGCTTTATTTCTGTATTCTCCCTCCTTAGTTCTTGCATATTTCTCTGCAAGTCCGTCAGCATGGTTATGACTTTTGTTTTGAATTCTTTTTCAGGAAGACTGGTTAAATATATCTCCCCAGGTTCCTTCTCAGGGGAAGATGTAGCAGTTGCCGAAGCTGTCTGGGTTAGTCTTGTCTGGATCATATTATTTTGCCTTTTCATGTTGACAGGTGCTATTGACTGTCAGCTGGGAGGGCCAACCTTTTCACTTGCTACTGGCCTTTTTTTACTAGGACAAATGCGACCCCTAGTGGCTGGTGTTGGGTAATTGCGTGTAGACTGGATCTTTGTGTCTTGCCCGGCCGGTGTGGGAGAATCTCACTTTCTGAGGGCGTGATCTGCCTTAGGCTGCTTCTCTGCTTTCGCAGCACTTGGAGGGGTAATGGACGGGGTGGCTGTTTGGCTGTTTACCTCCATGAGGGGTCTCAGAGCTGTTGCCCAGGGGGTTAGTGTGCCTGGTTTTCCCTGTAATTTCCAGCCACTGGGCTGTGACCTGTGTTGTTTCCATACAGCTGTTACATCCCTGTCCCTTTAAGACTTTCAAAAAGCACTCGCTTTTCTTTGTCACAGGGGCATCAGCTTCGGAACCTGCTCAGAGGTCTTGCTGCCCTGTTTCCCTAGTTTCCAGACATCCATGCGTGCACTGTGTCTGCACTCTGGTGTGGGTGGATGGGGCTGCATGTTTAGCTGTCCTGGGCTCACTCTCCCTCCCACCGGGAGCTGGGGGGAGGCATGCTCGGGTCCGCGGGGCTGGGGGTTGTATCTTACCCCTTTCACCAGGCGCTGGGCTCTTGCACGTGTGTATACTGCTTTTGTCCTGTGTCTTCTGGTCTCTCTTTTAGGATTAGTTGTATTTGTTGTATTTTCAAAAATATATATGTTTTTGGGAGGAAATTCCCACTGTCCTACTCACGCCGCCATGTTGGCTCCGTCTCTGTCCTGTCATTTTTATAAGCCATAATAAATGCCCCAGTACTTCCTTCCAAGTGCACATTGTTCCCAGAAAAGACCAAAAATTTTGCTATAAGATTCTAATTTGGGGGTCATGTTTGAAACAAAAATTCATAACCTTTCCATAACGTTGCTGTCTCTGGTATTATTTCTCTCCTTCCATTCACCACCAAACTTTTCTTCACATGTCTTCCATCATTTCCACTTATTCACCCCCTACATCATTTTTAATTCTTCAAATAGCTTCTACCTGTACTCTCCTATTGAAACTAATCTTGCTTTAAGTCTGAAGTGACTTACTTTTTTCAATGTTCTTTATTTTGATATTACATTGCATTAGTTAAATAAATATGTGATAACTGAAGACAGAGGGACAATAGACATAATTGGTGCCGAAACCTGGGAGATGGGACACCCCAACTGGGCCCTGTCTTCCCCCTGACACCAGCAGCAGCTTGCCCTCATCCTCTTTTTCTGGCACTGACTCATCACACTCACCACTCCTCTCTGGACTTTAGGTAAGTTTTCCCCCTGGAGTGGGCCACTCTTCCCCGAGCTATCGCAGTGCCATTGCCTGTGATCGTCCAGCAAGGCCCTGACGCTCGGGGACGAGGAGGGAACTCTCCCCACCTCAGGCCTTCACGGCTGTGGCGGACCCTCAGGCCTCTCCTTCAACAGCCATAAATCCCTGCCTCAGGCCTTCACGGCTGCAGCGGAGCCTCAGGCCCCTCCTCCGACAGTCATAAACGCACTCACCATCCCTTCCATCAGTGCCAAAACTTTTTAAGCAAAATTTCCCTGGGGGGGGGGCCACTCTCCCCCGAGCTATCGCAGTGCCATTGACCGTGATCGTCTGGCAAGGCCCTGACGCTCGGGGACGAGGAGGGAACTCTCCTCACCTCAGGCCTTCACGGTTGTGGCAGACCCTCAGGCCGCTCCTCCAAAAGCCATAAATCCTCACCTCAGGCCTTCACAGCTGTGGCAGACCCTCAGGCCCCCCTCCAATAGCCATAAACGAAGTGACTCCTTTGCGGATGAGAACGCTCCCTTTCCCCCCCCTCCTCCTTCTGTTCTGTCCACCAAAATCCCTTCTGTCTGCCGAAAATTCCTAGTACTAGGTACCTCGTGACTCCGGCACTCTGCCTTCTTAGAGAAGTCTGGGTGACGATCCACATTTCCTAAGAAATTCTGACTCGTATACGAATTTCTGCAGACCACCAAGAATCATCGGGGACGCCCTTTGTCTCCTTGTGGTCTGCTTCCAGTCCGAGGATCTCTGTTCATCTTCCCCTGTTTGTCTTCTTCTCTGTCCTTTAGCCATGGGAGCCTCCTCATCCCTCCCTGAAAGTTCACCTCTTGAATGCCTGCTTAAGCATCTGGCTACCCTCTCCCTGACACTTGATATAAAACCAAAACTTCTCCGTAAATACTGCTCCCAAGATTGGCTGACATATCCCCTAGACAATAACAACCAATGGCCCGCAGGGGGAACTCTTGATCCTAACATCACTCGCGATCTTTTTAACTACTGCCAGCACCTGAAAAAATGGAAGGAGATTCCGTATATCGAAGCTTTTCGCCTCCTACCTCACAATCCCAGGCTCTGCACCACCTGCTCCCTGCCCCAAGTTCTCCTAGCCTGCAAGCCATCTCCCTCCCCTCCCCACACTCCCAGTCCCTCTTTAATTACCTTTGACCCAGCTGATGAGCCTCCGCCATACAGGCTTCCCCCTTCGGCCACTCCCCGTCCTACAACCCCTCCACCCTCCACGGCCGCCGCTGCCTCCACCCCCACAGAAGCCTCCCATCCTCTCCCTTCCCCCTCTTCTCCTACAACAGCCCCTCCCCCTTCCTCTACCACTGCCACCTCTGCTGCCTCCACCCCCCAAGGAGCTTCCCGTCCTCTCCCTTCCCCCTCCTCTTCTCCCTCCAACACCATCTCTTCCCCCACCTCATGCCCTCCTCCTCCATCACCCTCACCTTCCCCCCACTGCAGATTGAGCCTGAGCCTTTCAGCCCCCATCTAACTAAGTTCCAGGAGCCTCCTCTGTCTTTGCCCCCTCAGACTCGGTCCCGAGGGCCTCCCAAAATTATCACCCCCACTCTGGGAGGTAGCAGGATCTGAAGGCATCATGCGCGTTCACGTCCCTTTCTCCTTAGGAGTTTTAGCCCAACTAGAGAAACACCTAGGTTCCTTTTACACTGATCCCACGACACACATCAGGGAGTTTCAATGGACCCTCCAGTCTTACAGCCTCACACATCATGACATTTTCATCCTCCTGGCCAATATTCTCCTCCCTGAAGAGCGTAGACGAGTTTGGGACTTCGCCCAAACGCACGCTACAGAAACCCACAGGACTGACCCCACCTATCCCCCTGGCCCCACTGCTGTTCCCGAACAAGACCCACACTGGAATTATAACACTGCCATGGGTCTTTGCTCTAGAGATATTTTTGCCTCCTGCTTAATAGCAGGTCTGAAAAAGGCAGCTCGTAAAGTAGTCAATTTTCAAAAGCTCCAACACATAATTCAAAAGAGAGACGCAACCCCCTCTGAGTTCTTAGACTCACTCAAGCTCTATTACAGTATACCAGCCTGGACCCAGAAACACCTGAAGGAAGACATGTCCTTATGACATACTTCCTAGCTCAAAGCTACCCCGACATTAAAGCTAAACTCAAAAAGTTAGAACAGGGCCCTGCTACCCCACAGACTGAGATCCTAACAGTGGCCTTTAAAGTCTTCCATAACTGGGAGGAGGAGAAAGAACGCCATAAACAAAAGGCTGATCAGGACAATTTCCAAATGTTGGCCCAGCTCTGATAAAATCACAACCTGGGCGCCCCTCTACAAACAAGCCCCCCTTAGGAGCTTGTTTCAAGTGCAGTAAAGAGGGACATTGGTCAAGGGCGTGCCCCTCCCCCAGATCTCCTACCACCCAATGCCCCAGATGCCACAAAATGGGCTACTGGGGGTCTGATTGCCTAACCACCCGAAGGGGAGGCTGGACAAACAACCCTCATCCTAAGCCCACCGTAGTGGGGCTGGCAGAAGAACACTGACTGGGCCCGGGGGCTTCTCGCCCAACCAGTTCCATCACCAAACAGGAGCCCAGGGTTACTTTCACAGTAGACGGTCGCCCCATCTCCTTCCTCCTAGATACAGGAGCCACCTTCTCAGTCTTGCGAGAATACCGAGGCTCTACCATGCCTGCCATTACTCCTATAGTTGGGGTAGGAGGTAAACAGATTTTCCCACTAATCCCCCCCCTTTTATGTACAATCCAAGACAATCCCATACCTTTCTCCCACTCCTTCCTGGTTATGCCCCAGTGTCCCATCCCTTTACTAGGAAGGGACATCCCTTCTTTTCTCCATGTTTCCATAACTATATCCACTCCCACAGTCCCCAGTACTCCCTTTCTGATGGCCCTCATAGCCGATGACACCCTCTACCCAATGAAAGCTCCGGTTCTGCCCTCATACACCCGGTAAATCCCAAAGTTTGGGACTTTACAAGCCCCTCCGTGGCCCTATGAATCCCTGCCTCTATCAAATTACGTGACCCCTCTCAGTATATCTGTCAGGCCCAATACCCCCTAACCACTTCAGCCCTCATAGGCCTCCAACCCATCATTCAAGATCTCTTAAACAAAAATTACCTCAGACCCACTCACTCCCCATTTAATACCCCCATATTAGCTGTTAAAATAACCAACGGATCTTTCCGCCTTGTCCAAGACCTTCGCCTCATGAACATGGCCGTTGTCCCTATCCATCCCCGAGATCCAAATCCATACACCCTTTTTTCGCAGATCCCTGCCTTGATATCCCACTTCTCAGTCCTAGATCTCAAGGACACATTTTTTTCTATCCCTCTGGACCCCTCCTCCCAAGACTTTTTCGCCTTCACCTGGAGGGACCCTTGCACGAGACATTCTGAACAACTTACTTGGACAGTTTTGCCACAAGGCTTCCGAGATAGTCCCCATATTTTTGGACAAGTCCCAGCTCAGGACCTCAAACAGTTTCATCATGATCACTCCGAGTCCACTTTATTACAATATGTAGATGATCTTCTACTCTGCAGTCCCTCATGGGAACAGTCTCAACTTGACACTGCCTCTCTACTTAACCTTCTAGCTTCCAGAGGTTACCGGGTACCCCCGTCAAAGCTCAAATCTCTTCCCCTTCTGTCACTTACCTTGGATTCCTTCTGTCTCAACAAAGAAAGTCCATTACCTTAGACAGAGAACGACTCCTCTCTGACCTGCCCGTTCCCAAAACCAAGACAGAAATCCTTTCCTTTCTAGGCCTGGCTGGGTATTTTAGAGCATGGATCCCTAACTTCTCCCTGTTGGCAAGACCCCTATACGACCTCAGCAAGGTTCCCCCTGAAGAACCATTATCCTCCTCACCCCGACACTCCTTCATTAGGCTCCGTCAAGCCCTTGTAGAAGCTCCAGCTCTCCATCTCCCTGATTTGTCGAAACCCTTCTCATTATACATTCATGAGAGGTCCAGTCAAGCTCTAGGAGTTCTAGGCCAATATTATGGCCCATCCTTTGCCCCAGTAGCTTATCTCTCCAAGCAATTAGACCCTACAGTTCAGGGATGGGCCCCCTGCCTACAGGCATTAGCCGCTGGGCAGCTCTTGCAGAAAGAAGCTCATAAACTAACATTCGGGGCACCCCTTACCATTCTGTCCCCACATCACCTAAAAGATCTCTTAACCTACAAAAGTTTACAGACTCTCCCTCCCTCCAGACTCCTGACCTTACTGTCCTCTTTCCTCCAAAATTCCGTTCATCCCCTTCACCATCCATACCCGAATCATGACTTTTTCCTCCTTTACCGCTCTCTTGCTTTTTCTCCTCATTCCTATTGTCTTCCCCGAAACCCCAGCCTCCTTTGTACGGCGATTCAAAGTAAGACAGACTTACACACAGCATCAAACAAAAGTTACTGGCCTCATTGCCACATCAGACTGCCCGCTGAAAGGCTGCTCTCTGCCTTTATACCTCCACTTTCCTCCCTCCACTGAAGTGTTCACTAGCAGCTACCTTTATTCTCCCTACCTCTGCTTCCTCTATGACCAAGGCCAAGCCTATTGCAGGTGATGGCAAGACACCTACGGGGAATGTCCCTACTAGTCTTGTGCCATTCACTACATGGGTAACTCCCAGTACCCACAGTATTACTCCTCCAACCGTTTCATGAAATACCCAACGGCTCATTCCCCTTATGAATCCCAGATCCCTGGGACTCTCGATGGGCCACCGGAGTCACAGCCTCAGTTTACTACGGGGGGTCCTTGACCCCCCCACGGTACCCTTCATATCTCTCGAGAGTATGTTCCCTCTCACTCCCAGATCTCTCAAGTTGCATCAGATATCGGACATTCCGAAGAAGTCATTATCCAAACTCTTGACGGCACTTCCTCATCTTCTTATTCCTCCTACTGTTGGTTACAGCTTATTCAAGACACCACCATCTTTCTCAACCACACCCTCAACACCGCCAATTGTTTCTTGTGCGCATCACTACAGCGCCCACTGCTGGCTGCCATGCCCCTTAATATTTCCAACTACTCCTTCCATGCAGAAGGACATCCCCTCCGCCCCATGGCAGACATACCCCTATGGGAACCAGAATATGCAGATAATCTCACCATTCACCACTGTGTAGGCTCAACTCCAACCCCCTCCAGCGCACTTCACTGCCTCTCTATCTACACCCCTACCTCCGGCTCTAAGACTTTTATGCAAACGGGACACTTCTTTTGGTGTAGTGGCAGTCTTTTCAACTCACTGCTTCCCAACTCCAATACACCCTGCATTCTCGTCACCCTAATCCCACAGCTTACACTTTACAGCATGGCAGAATTTCTTGAGCTCCAACCTCCCTTGCCCTCGCGCACAAAAAGGGCTGCTTTCCTTCCCATCATGGTCGGTATCTCTTTGACCACCTCAGCCATTAGGGCAGGGTTTTCGGGAGGAGGCTTGGGTCACTCTCTATGGGCAGTTAGAGATCTAGCTAAGGTCACCCTTCAAAACCGGCGGTCCTTAGATCTGCTTACAGCCAAGAAGGGCGGCACCTGCGTCTTCCTCCAGGAAGAGTGCTGCTATTACATCAACGAATCCGGCATTGTAGAAACTGACATGACCAAACTCACCAACCTTGCCTCCAGCCTCCACTCTGCTTCCAATTCCAACCCATTCTCTTCAATACTAACAAACCCCCTCCTTACCTGGGTCTGCCCATTGCAGGCCCCATAATAATCATTCTTCTCGCCTGTCTCTTCTTACCCTGTATAATAAAGTTCATCAAACCCCAAGTCGGAAAAACCTCTAATCAAGCTTTCAACCAGCTTTTACTCAGGAACTACCAGCTTCTGGCCACAGAAGATCCCTCACCCTCACGTAACCTCCTCACCACATGCTGAGATGGACCCCTCTCTCCACTGGAAACTGTTCCTGGAAACAATGGCCGCAGACGCCTTGCTCCTGACACCCATATTCTCTTGGCACCATTGGAATCAACAAGTCTTCGACCTATGGTTACAGGGAACCTTCATTGATTTCCAACCTGAAGAAGTCCACATCTACTCATCCTTACTGTGGGGAGTCCTATCAACCCTGTCCTCCCAATCCTCAAGCCCTCACTCCCTTCTCCGCCCCCGTTCAGCAGGAAGCAGTCAGAGAGAAAGCAACGTCCACACCCCCTTAGAGGAGAAAGGGGGGAATGAAGGGCCCCCACCAGTAAGATGGCAAACTTCCGGCTTCTCTTCGGGATCCTCAGTTCTCGCCGGCGCCACCTGAAGCCCAATCACCTCACGCCCCACTCCCAATCCCAGCACCTAACCAACAGCCACCAGCCCCGTAGAAGTGATACCTCAATCAATTCATGCCCCTTCCTATATAACCCAGCACCTTTCCCTAATAAAGCGCAATTCTCCGGTGAATTGCTGTTGTGTGTCGCTCCTTTCCTTTCAGTTTGAATATCACCCAGAGAGGCCTTCCCTAAACCAGCCATCTAAGGAAGCAAACTCTTTCTATTTCCCTTTTTCTGACATTTTTTTCTTTATTGCTCTTATTTTTTTTTATTAGCCACTTTATAATATATGTTTACACCATGTCTCCTTCAAAAGAATCAAAGGGGACCAAGGGAAGGAAGGTTTTCTTTTTGCTTACTACTATATTCTTGGTGCTTAGAAGAAAGCCTGGCACATATCAAACCTTTGAAATCATCTGTTGACTAAATGAAAAAATAGAGGAGATGTTTATTACTATCTTTTTTCTGGTAAGCGGTCTGTTAAGATTAGTCTTTCTCCATATCCTGCTTGTGCTAGAACAGTAAATACCCTTAACTGTAGAGTAAGTTCTCAATGGCAGCCTTGGGGATGATGGCATCCTCACAGCTGAAACATCGGTCCTTTTGTTGCCGGATAAAGCTTGTGTCGTGTTCACTTTCCAAAGTACCATGGTGATTAATCACTGCAAACAAGGAATACTTATTCTGATTGGGTGTACAATCTGTTGGTGGCTGGACTTCTTTCATTCTGTGCTCTTTAGTGGAGGCCAAGAATGGAGTCATGTCCATTTCCAAGGAAAAGGAGATAAAATATTAATCTTTCACCTCTGTTTGCCTACAGGGTCAAATCGTTTGAGATGAAAACAGGCCACAATAGGTAATTTCTTCATTGTGAGCTGTTTGGTAGATTCTTGGTAGCTTTGGCAACTACTGCATTTGATTTTGGCATGCTACTGAGGTGCTCTGGCCTTGTAAAGCACTGTAGGCAGTCTGTGAGTGAGGGAATTCCTGGTATGTGGCCATCCCTATTCAACATGCTGTCACCCCTCTCTGGACTCTGGGAACTGAATGTGGCACAAGAGCCAGGCAAATCCAAACTGATGTCCCAGATGGGTCTATTGTGGTGGAGACACTATGGTAAGTCTGACATGTGACACCTGACTGCAAGCCACCTGTAAAGATTTGGTCTATGATGCCATTACAGCAGTTGGGGTTACTGAATTCCTGCCCATCACATTCATCTTTGCTGTGATTACACAGCACATCTAATATTGCAATAAGGAACTCGTGGGCATCTTGCTGCCTGTACCCTGCTAAGTGTTCTGCATGAATCCATATCAGGTGCAGTAACTTATAAGGAATGTGAGGAGTTCAGCTTTCAGAGTACATAGCATGAAAAAGTGAAGACATTTCACAGACAAGACATAAGCTGGGACTTGTCATTATGCATTTGTGCTTGTCAGAGAAGAAGTCTTTCAGTAGAGGAATATGGGTAAGTGCTTGGACAATACAATTCATAAAGCAGGTGTTCCCAAGACTGAGTAGCCCGCTGAGGCCTACAGTATAAACTGACTTTTTTCTCCTTTTTTTCTTGGGTTTCACCATTTTAGCTCCTGTTCCTTTGACTCACAGGTTGATTGCGTCTCTTCAACCCGATGTCAGACACTGTTGTTGGGAAACATCTGTTGAGGTGGATGTTAATAATTCCAAAATTTTCTCTTTTGCTTCCTTGGCAGTCTGTTCTATGTCTTTGTCATATACGTAATCCTTACACATGAAGCAATATATAACTCCATGACAGAGGTCTACAGCTAAATTGTGCTGTTTCGTTTCTGCATGTTTGTGAATATGTTTCTCAGTCAAGCAGCCAAAAAAGACACAAGAGAGACAAGAGTGGAGTCTGTTCATCTGGGAACTACATACATGACAGATGCACGACTTTGCTTTACACTTCCTAGTCTCAGGGATCCTACTCCAAATGAAACGCTGATAGATCAACCACGGGTTCTTCTGCCAGTTCTTAGCTACTTTACAGCTCTCCACATGAGAGCAGCCTCTGGGACCCTGCCCAAACTCCACTTCCAGCAACCACTCCCCTAAGCCACCTCGATCCCCAGAGCTGTCTGGGTCACCAGAACAGCTTTGCCGGGTCTGGAGCCTGGATCCAGGCCGGGATCTACGCCGAGATCTTCGCCAGGGAGGCTGGGGCGGAGGCAGAAGGGGAGGATGGACTGGAGGCGAGGGTGGGGCCCTTGGCCTGGGCGGGCTTCTGGACCGGGCCCGGGGCTGGAGCCGACGGCGGGACTTGCGGCGCAGGCAAAGGGACGAGGATGTGCTGAAACCGCGAGGGAGTGTTGAAAGGAGCACCTTCTCGTTGCCGCCGCTGCTGCTCCCACTCCACTTGAAGTTCTCCTCAGATGCGCGCTTACGCTCCTGTAATGGCTCCAGCTTCATCTCAGCTCCCTGGCCTGAACACGCCATCGCCGCCCCCACCGTCTCCTTCTTCATTTCCCCGGCCTTCTTAGCCGCCTCCGAGGGCGAAGCTCCTCCCCCATGTCGAGCTCCAGCCGACCAAAGACCTGGAGACCACGGAAGCTTCCGGAACTTGGGCCATCAGCTCACTGCCCGGCCTGGAAGCGAGCTAAGACTGTGAATGGAACGAGACGGGGATTTCTGTGAATGACCTGGTTAGTGTCATGGCCGCGGTGTGCTGTTAGCCCCCCCGGACCCCTCCCACTGGGCCTGGAACTCCGCCAGCGCCACTGCGGGCTCCACTCATTTTGCTCTGAGGTTCCTGCCGCTGGTGTGGAAACCAAGGCGGTTACCTGTTTTAAAGGCGATCGTATCACGCGGGGGCGGTGGGAAGCGGACGGAGGGAAGAAAAGTTGTATGGGGGGGCGGGTGCGGAGGTGTGCGGAGTACAGTCTGAGCTTTAGGGTGGAAGGAGATGGAATCTAAAAATGGCGCCGTCCTCTGCCTTTCCTGCGCCTTGTGCAGCCTCACTTTAGTACAGCTTTCTCTGACGTTCTTTCCTTGTATCCTGAAAAAACACTCGGGTCAACATTTTACCTTAAAAATGGCTGAAACGGAGCCACGTATGGAAAATGGGCTCAGTAGAAGAAAGCGTGTCCCTTTTCCCATCTTACCTATGCTTCTGGGCTAGGGTGTATTCCACCTTTTCCCCCTACCTCCAAGCGCGCTGTCTTTCTGTCAGTCACGCACTTGCGCCCTCTCACGCTCTTTTGCGCTTGTTTACTTCATTTCTTGCTTCAGCACCCTCATTCCCTTTGATTCCTCCGATAATTCGGGATCTTTCTCATGCCCACCGTGCGTTCGCCGCCTCTATCTTCAATGCAAGATAACCGAATTACCTGCCTCTTACCACTCCAGCCCCTCAGCGCCCCCAACCTTGAAGTTTGTTTAAAGGTCTGGGTTACCTTGGGCTTGAGGCCATGATACAGAAAGTCAGCAGCTGCTGCTGTCCAGGTTCTCTTCAGTCAGCCTTCTCTCCTGACCTCTCCTCAGGGTTGGTCACAAGGGGGCCGCCTCTGGCCCCTCCCCTCTCGATGTGTGGCCCCTCAGCCCCGGATTTTGCCCTCCTTCAGTGATGAATGGCACCCCTGTCCCGAGCAGAAAAAATCTCTTCCTGAAGCAATCTACTGGAGGTAACCACAGGGACAGATTCTACAAAAAGCCCTTGGAATGGAGGTTTTGGCCTGACCTGGCTTCAGGCCTGAGCTCCGCAGAAAAGAGATTCTTTGGGGTGGGGTGGGGGAGTTGCAGGGATAGCAACTCACTGGCATAAATCCCTCAGCGACCCATCTGATCTCTGTGAGTTAAGCAGACAAAGGAATGTTATTCTGGAGTGTGGGGAGAGAAAGCATAAGCAAGGGCCTCAGGCTCAAATAGGAGAGCCCAGGCACTTGTTAGCTGTGTGAGCTCAGATAAAACACTTAACTTCTTTTGAGCTCTAGTTGCGTAGTCTGATAAACAAAAAATGGAAGTAATTCTAACCTGTTATAAACACTAAATCATAGTGTATATAAAGTAAAGGATTTTTGTGGCAAGCTTTATCTTTCACACCTCCATTTCTCACTCCCCATCTTAAAATCAGCGTGTGGCACAATACCTGATACTTAGGAGAAGAGAGAACACATCTCATTCAAAGTTCTCTCATAGTTAGCTCAGTTCACCAGATTATCCCTCCTAAGCAATTCATGTATATAAGCATGCATTCAACAAATATATGTAGACCCCTCAACTGTACCACTGTGCTAATTTATGCTGTGAGAAACAGAGTAAAGCAATGTATGCCCTTCAGGCGTTCATAGCCCAGATTTTCCCTTCCCTTTAACAGATCTAGCATCCAGGGCCACAACCCCCATGAAAACTGCTTTCTCCAGGGCCTTCCTATCCGATCCCAACAATATTCCTGTTCTTCAGTAAGAATGTTTAATGTTACATTTAATGTCTTTGGGATACTCATGCACCTCCTTTCTAACCCTCATGGTTAAGATTCAGTTCCCTAAGACTTGGGAGTGTTATCTTCCCAACATGGATGTCAGTGATTATGGGATATCAAAGAGATACAATTATCTATGAATTTTCAGAGTGAGCACAGATCAAACATGATTTTGGAGAGAACTACCATAACTGTCCTGTAGAAGTTCAAATGAGAGTCTCCTTCAAAGGATATGCTTGCAGGAACATTTGTCTGGGAGACAGGAGAGCAGTGCTCTTATGCTTTTCCATTATTATTAGCTATGCTTGTAACCTTAAGCAAGCTACACATGATCTTCAAAACTCAGTTGCCCCAGGTAAGAAGAGAGCTGATTTGACTTGTTAGTAGTTCTTACCATAAACTCATGGCAGCTTAGCAGGAATCCTACTAAAGTTTCCAGTTCACAGATAACTTGGCCCCCAAGTCAGCTAATGGCCATGTAGCTGACTGGGAAGGCCACTGCCACTCTCATGGTACTAACTGACAGCAACTTCACACCAGAGAGGGAAGGCTAGAATTTTCCATTTTTCTGGACCCAGCTAAGCTCTCAAAAGAAAAGGAGCCTCAAGAGATGGGGTGATCCACTCAGACTGAAATGCCTTATGGAATATTGGTTTGTCTTCCTCTGGAGTTTTCAAATTGTTTTTAGTGAAAAAGAAAATAACAAGGACAGCAGGGTTTTCTAACACCATAGAATTTGGACCTGTGTAAATACTAGAGATTTAGAATGGGATTTAGACAGATTGTATCAGAGGATAGAGGAGCACACATGCAAGTTGGCAGTGAGGTGAGAGAAGCAGAAATGGACTCACCAGTGGATTCCCAGGAGGACCTAAAGGAGGCAGTATCAGAAAGAGGAAATGGCCTACCTTTTTTGCTGGTGAGTGGGTGGGTGGCCCAGGAGAGGGGGAAGGCTTCTGGTGGCCTGAGGGGCAGTCTCTCCTACTTCCCTCACTTCCTTCCCTCCATCTGAAATTAGCCTTTGTCTTTCCTTCCTTTGGCAGAAAGCTGAAGTTAGGTAAGGAGAGCTCAGTGGCCCTCGAATTCTCAGTGCATCACCCCTACCAGTCATTGCCCCCACATTCGGGCCTGTTCCACCCTTACTAAACCTTCTGATTTTGATCCACCTCTTGACATTAGAGCCCTGAGAGCTGAAACAGGGAAAGGGAGCAGGTCATCAGGATTCTGTAACTACTCCAAAGTTACCCTAGAGGTCTTGCCCCAACTGCATCTCCAGTGTCAGTTTCAGTATGGACTCATCTCTAAGAATCTGGTTTCTCCCTGCTTTATACCCAGCTCAACTGTTCTTTCCTCCAGGAGTTCTGCTCTCATTCCCCAGATCTGGAGGGCATCCCTCAGAGTAGAGCAGCACTACACAGACAGGGCTCTGCTGGACCCAGCCTCTCTAAGGAGGGTCCTGTTGGATCTTTCAGTTTCGACCCTGTCACATACCCTCACTCTCTCCTAACCCTGCCCCTTTGCAGCAGAGGGAGGCCTGCATGAAGGGACTGCCCACAAAAAATGAATTTTTCCTGAGGAAGTATAGCTAGAAAATATGTCCAAATCTCAATCAGGCAGAAGTACCTGGAGGAAAACCTTTGGAATTGTGGACTAATTTATGAAGGAAAATATTTCTTTTCCCTCTAGGTAAGGGCATTTCCTCAGCCACAGCTAACAAGAGAGTTGCTCATTTCTGGATTAGACCTAGATGGAAATGCTGACACAGTCATTTGGAGCTATGTAACTAGGGTGAGGTCCAATAATTTATGTTTCTGGCAATTTACCATCTGTTGCTAGTGCTGAATGCTGAATGCAGATATTGCTGGAATGGGGACTGGACTTTGAGAACCACTGCTGTGGATTAATATATAAAGAACCACAGATCAAGGCTGTCTGACCTTAGTAGCAGGAACCCTTTTGGATGTGGCTGGTTTCCCAGGGCTATTTTATCTTGGCTTCTCTTACGGGTTTCTTGCTGCACTGGGTGCTGGGGGTGGTTTGCGGTAGAGTGGAATAGGAAAGAGAAGGATCTGGAAAAAGCCTGCTTCTGTACTCCTGATGGCTCAGGACCTTTAAAACAGGCCCCCTGCAACCTCACATAGCATCTTTCTCTCAACTTGGGCCTTTTCTCAATCACCTCATTTCTCTGAGGCTAACATTCTAAAAGTCAGACTTGCAGCCATGCATTGCCTGCCCCTGAATAGGTCTGCAGGGAGAGTGCTATAGACTGAGTTCAGGTCTTTTGGGACCCACATTGCCTGCCAGTTTTCTCTCCTCTCTTCTACTGGATCCCCTCTTGTGCTCCCTTTCTTCCCTATGCCCCAGCTTCTAGCTGGTCTGCCTCCAGTCTTCAGAAGCAATAGCCTTAGGCACCACTGCTGTGTGTACTCTCCTACTCACAGACCATGGTGGCTTCCCCATGTCCTCTTGGTTTTGAAAAATGGAAACTGCCCAACTTGCTTCACTTCTCCCCATCCCCAAATATACCCAACCTGATCATCACTTTCTGCCTTTCATCACTTCAGTGCTTCAACCACAGAAGCCTCTATTGTCCCTCACCGTGAGATAACATATGAAAACACCAAACATGTCAGCCCAGTCAATCCCTTTCTGTCCCCATGGATTTTCATTTGAAAACATCTAGCACAAGCATTCTCTAACTTTTGACACCTTGGGTCCCTTTGACAGCTGGATATAGCCTGTGGCTCCCTTTAAAGAATAATATGTGTTTTTAATAATGCATAAAGTTAAATTCACTGGATTATAATTGAAATTTGTCATATTGAAATACGGTGTTGAATTAGAAAATATATTTGATAACATGTGCTTCTTCATTAATGCATTAACTAACAGTATATAGTGATGGATATAACTACTGTGATATCAAAGTAATGGTGAGCATAAATGATACTTTGAGAAATGTGAGACAAATGTAATATGAAAATCTTTATTGGTGACATTGTCACATTTACCAATAATATTACTGTGGTCTCTTGCCTAGGTTCATAATTGAAAGGCATGCTCAATTTAAATTAGAGGTAGGTGAAAATAAAGACATAGGTCTTTTTCCCACTTATATGCACAGAACTCTCTGAATTCCATGTTTTGACTGCCTCTTGCTTCATAATACCCTGAGCACTTTGTGTGCTTAGTGGGCAAATATATTACACATCATTTAGTAAGTTCTCTTCTCTCTACACCCATTAAAATAAGTCCTAACACTTGTACAAGGTAAGCATAGTTACCCACACCTTACAGTTGGGAAAATAGAGTGATAAATTCATACTGACCCAAGATCACACAGATGAGAATAGAAAGTTCTAGCCCTGGAGCCTCCAGAACTTCTGACACAGTGTTATATTCTGTCTCCTTATAATTTATTTCCTTCAGCTTTTTTGGATGGTAAAATATAATTGGATCATGAGGCTCAATTCAGTATGTTTCCACACAATTATAAGTAAATTACTATTTGTGTAAACGAGTCAGGAAACCTTAACTGAAGAAACCAACACGCTGCATGTTTCAGCAGGGGAAGGGCGAGGATGCTAGAGCTACAACTGGAGAATCTCTTCAGGTCTGACTATGCAGAGACTCTGAAAAGAGGGGCTTACCTGTGGGCTCAGAAGGGTGTGAATGTGGAGTTGATATTCAGACAGTACACACTGGTAGCAATAGTTTTTTAATGCTGAAATATTTCCATGCAGTAAGTATATATAATAGTAGCTCTGTGAAGTGGTAAAGTAATAATATGAATTTTCACATAAATCATTAGATATCTTGTTGATTCTGGCTAAATCAGCATCTTATTGCAGTGATATCTGAGGAACATCCATAGTGCTTATTGACTACAGGTTTTACCTGTCTCATGGTAGCATTTGCAATTGTGTCCAGCTTCTACCAGCCACAGATAGCCACTGCACGTAGGTTTCTTCCAGAATTATTCTATAGAAATACAAATCTACATGGTACTATCTACATAATTTTTAACACAAATGGCAGCAATAATATAAACATTCTACGTACTGGTGTTTTTTAAACAAGACATTCTAGAATTCATTTCATATCAAAACCTAAAGAATTATAAAATTGTACTTGTGTAGGATGTGTAACTCTGGAGTTCTAATGTACATAATGACTATAGTAATAATGTATGGAATATAGGAAATTTGCTAGTAGAGTGTATTTCGGGTATTCATCGCACACACACACACAAAAGGTAGCTGTGAAGAGATGATGTGTTAATTAGTTTGACTATACTGATCATTTTAATATGTATATATATAATAAACCATCATGTCCAATACCTTAAACATATACAATATTTATTGAACAAACCATTTTATAAATAGTGAAATGTAGTTACAGTTTAAAACACAGCACGTAATGAATGGCCTTATATTCAAAGAGAGGATACAATATCCTACCTTGATAATTTTACCTAGTTTCTTTATGGTAGATATTTTGGTTATTTCCTACGTTTTGTCACCGCAATCAGTGCTGCAAAGAATATACTTGTGCAGTGTGATTTCACACATCTGTGTGTCTATGAGTAGGACAATACCTGGAAATTTATTGAAAACCTGTTTGCTATGTGTCTACTGAGTGCCCCACTGAGGACTCACAATCAAGACCACAACATGCTTAAGGTGCACATTCAAGTCGCATCACACAAAATGATGCAACAATGCATGATCCATTACTGTGAACCCCAAATCATGGTTGTCTGTATCAACAGTCAGGGGACAAAACCGCCACAGAAGCTAGAGAAGCTAATCCACATTTGACACACACAAAAACCACTGTTGCTCTCAGGCCCTATTTTGGGGGCTGCCATAAGAGTTCTGTATTTTCCCCTCAACTTTCTGCATCCTTCTGTGAGACCCAGGACTTCCTTCTCATGTCCTGAAGACAGGTTTCCCTGGTAACAGGGCTTTCATTGCTAAAATCAGGATAGTACTAGGCCACCTGGTCAGTTGGTCACCCTGCAAGTCTTTCAACCAAAGAGCCTTGCAAAATTTTACTGAAAATGTGAAGTTTGGAAGGAACACTGTCTGAATTAGTTGACCAAACTTTATTGTGTGTGCTTGAGAGAATGGAGTTAATGAGAAAACACTCAGATGAACATGTATTGAAATTTGAAACCATGTTACCAGCGTAATGCTAGGGAGAAAGTCTGGAATTCTAGCCCACCTGTCAGATAATTTCCCAAACATTTACTCTGGTGATAAGTCATCATGTTCAATTATCTCTGTCTGGCACACACAAAAAGATGAAAAGTAAATATTCAAACATCTTTTCCCAGTAAACATTGTGTTTAGATAACCATCAGAGAGAATGAACATTCTGAAAAACTAGACACTGAAATAATGAAAACAGGTGTGGGATTGATGGGGTTAATACATAATTCAAGTAAGGTAGAAATCAAATGTTTAAGCACACATGACTTGATTGTTTTTCCCCACACACTCTGTTGATGTGTAATCAAGGACTGAGTGATGAGAACCAAAGCAGTTCTCATAGCTCAGAGCCACCTTCACACAGTTTTGGTATCCTTGAGAAGCGTCGCGTCCTTGGGCTAGACTCAAGGCCAGAGAATGATGTTTGAGTTCATTGTAAGTTCATTTATTCAATAAATACAAGAAGTGCCTTCTTGGCATGGCTCTTGAGCTGTTACACCTTGAGCCCCCTGGCTGGTCCTTTCAGGTCTTCGACAACTCATCGCGTCTCCTCCCTTATCTGCGGGTCAGAGGCAGGAAGGGGACTGACAATAGAAAGAATACTTGGACCTCAACAGGCTCCCTATAGTGATAGAGCTGCAACAGACTTTTAGAAGTCATATCAAGCAATGCCTATACACTTTAATAGAAATTGGCTGTTAAGCTACAACTCCTATCATGTGTTAAGTAGTTGTATCATAAATAGTTTATTCAAGGGGAAAAGGGGAGTACATTTAAATTTGTCATTTATATACTGATGTACACATTGATTTAAGTGACCATACCTTTTGTAAATTATTTTTAATGTCATCGTTGCATGGATGTGATCTCAGGGCTTCTTTCCCATGCAGTCCCTCTTCCAGAAGTGAAAGGGTTTCTGGGAATCAGGATAGATTCTCTTCAGCTCTCAGTTCCTTCTGGATTTTTCGTTAGGATATATCCTATTACAGCTCCATTTTTAGCCATCTTGTGTGCCCAGGAGCAGGGGTTGGCCCACTCTGTGTGAGCTGAATGGTATTAAAAGGACAAGTGACTCTAGTGCTGGGTGGCAACCCTAAGCCATCTCCTTTTCCTCTCCTCCTGCCAGCCCCTGCCTCACAGTTTGCCAGTGATTGGGGGACTTGGAGCTCTTTCCATCTGCCATCAGAGTCAGTCATACCTATGGAGATCAAATGCCCTGGGTTTTCAGGGACAGGTCTGATTGTGTCTAATTTTATCGTTTTGAAAACTACAGTTTGTATAATGTGTGGGCAACTGTGATTCAATTTTTATATCTTTAGGAGGACTCATATGCCTACATTCACAAATCAAACAAAGTCAAGTAAAAGAAAAATCAGGGCATGTGTATGCACGGAGTATAAGAGAGGAGCAAATATATTGCAATTCAAACAGTAGGAATCTATGGTCCACAAATTGTTATCATGTGCCTATGCTATAGGTTCAATGAAAGATGAGAAAATAGTAGCACCTTTTTGCATACCTCTTCTCTGTTTTTGTTTTTAAAATACAGTTTCTTCAGAGTGGTACAGCTTCTCACCTCCCCTTTCCAGCGAGGACCCATCGCATCTACACACATGCACACACGCCTGCTCACAAAGACACACACGCACGCCCTCAATTTTAGGAACTTGTCTCCGTGCCCTGTTCTACCACTAGCACAGCAATGAACAGAGGTGTGATATTTTTTGGGGAGCTATGGAAAGAGTGCCATCACTCCCTGTCCCAGGGTAATGGGTCCCTAGAGACAGAGGATCCCCTAGGCAGAAGTTTGTAAAAAATTGCAAGATTCTTTTGCTATTTTGCTATTGCCTTGCAAATGGTGCTGACTTTGGTTCTGACCCCTAAAAAAAAACCTCTCTGCACCTCAATTATTTTCTCTACCATGCTTACATATGACAGAGTTAATAATTCCTGCCACCTGTTTTCCTGTAGGTAAGAAAATTTCAAGCATGCCACCCTCAACATTCTTACCAGAGGGACATTTTATGGTATACATAATTTCCTTGTATGTCCTTCAACAAGAACAAAAATAAAGTGATTTTAAAAAAATAAAATACGTTTAAGAAATCAGGAATACCTCTTCATTCAAAGTTCTTTCTCTGCGTAAATAAACATTGTTTCAAGTTTTGGAGCCATTTCCAGCTTTAAGCCATTTCCTTGTTTAAGGATGGCTTATATCCACCAGAATCTACAATCGGCATGATGTCTGTGAATATGTGACTGATACTTCACAGGCATTTTTCATATACCACTTGCTGTTGTTCCCACGAACATGACTATTTCTTATATTTTTTTGTTCCTCATCTCTTGCCCTCACATTACCCTCAGTAATCCAAGCATTTAATTTTTTATTTTTAGCTTTTTATTATGGGAAATTTCAAACACTAGAAGCAGAAAGACTAGTACAGTGCATGCCATGTACCCAGTAAATTCAGGAATCATCATCTTCAGTAATCATTAACTTTCTTCAATTCTTGTTTAAATTATCTCCCAGCATAGCTAAAAATTTTTTTTTTTCTGGACTACTGTGACGCAAAGTGTAGAAATCAACTCATTTCATCCAGAAATACACTTTAACAGATAAAGGCCGATTTTAACGTAACCAGGGCACAATATCATACCCAAGAAAATCACCAACACTGACTTAACATCATCTACTACCCGATAACTTTTCCGTTTCTCCAATTGTCTCATAAGCGTATTTATATAGTTTGTTTGATCAAATTAGGATCCAAAATGTTCCACCCATGGCATGTGGTTGGTATGTTGCTTAGAGCCTTTTAATGTATTACATTTCCCCCTCACCTTTTCCATGCCATTTATTTGTTGAACAAAATGTAATCCACTCACTTCTTGCCAGGAGTGGGAAGACAAAGGGGTACTGGTTTAGAAGCCTGGCAGGGGCATAATGGCAGTCACAGTTTTCCTAGTCCTTGGGCCAGAGGGAGTAGGATCTGGACAGCTTTTGGCTCATTCCTTTCTTCCCTTTTCTATTTAAAATTTTTTTTCATGTGTTTAACGTGTATAGCTTTTATAATGAAAAGTAGAAAATGTAAATAGAAACAAAGATGCTTCATCAGACTGTGTGCCCTGGTTTTTACTGTCATTGTGGAATGGGTACATATCCCACATTCCATTCATGGGAACTAGCGCTCATCTCCCCCCATCAAGTTTTGACCCACAAACAAACACACCAGTCCTGGGAACTGTCTCCATCAGGTACTTCCCTCCTTACTACTAGTGCACCAGAAGAACTGTGGTAGATCTTGGCAGGGATAACCTGGAAAGGTTAATTTCCTCTACTGAAAGGGGAAGATTCTTAAGCATGTCCCTGCATTTTCCCCAGGAAACAAAGGCCCCTTAGACCCACTGCATTCAGAGCTTACTAGGTTCTCCAAGAAACAGAAGTAGAAATTTCAAACTGGTGTATGAGCTATTATCTTCGCCTCTGAGGCTCCCTGCCATCTCCTCTTGTTTTATATTCAAGAAAGGAACAGCCCCACCTTGACACTTCTCATCTAGGTAGGATCAGTAGAGGTGACAGAGGCCAGGGGTAGTATGCATGATGTTCTCACCACCTGCTGCTTACAGGGCTGGGTAATTTCCAGAAGCAAAATTGTATAACAGGCATACTAGTTTAAAATAATAAATTTAAGTATTTGTCATTATTTTTGCAATAAATCTCTTACTTCCCAGCAGTCATAATGGCTCTGGGGTGGGGGAAAGTGTATATGTCTCCTTGAGAAGAAGGATGGCATGATAAAGAAGAATTAGGTCACTGTCTGTTACAAAGAAGGAGTAAAAGAGAGTGTTTTCTTCTCAGAAGAAGCATGGGAGGGGAAGGAGAGAGAGAAAAAAAGAGAGAGAGAGAGAGGAGAAAATTAGCTAGGCATGTGTGTCCTCATATTGTCTTCTGAAAAATCCAGTAAGTGGTGGTACTAGATGGATGGGAAAGCTGGATATAGAGGCAGCATGTGCCAACAACACTGGGGCTATTATGACTGTTGGAAGACAAAAGCTTTATTGCAGTCTGAAGACACCTCACTCAGAATGGATCTGGAGAAATCAGACCCATGTCTGCACTCCCTGAAACTTCCTCAGCCACCATTCGCCTTAGAAGAGATCAAGACTACCTCACCAGCCTCATGGAAGGGTGCAGAAGGCACCTGAATGTTTGCTGTTGAGCACACCAGGGTCATTCTAACTGGGATGAAGGGATCTCAGAGCACATTGGTCTACAAAGTGGGGTGTGTGCACATACAAGATGGGTAAGAAGAGCTACTGAAGTGTGGGAAGGAGACATTGAAATTCTAAGTGTATTTATTTTTTATCACAGCCTTTTAAATTTCTAAATTTTGTGTGTGTTTTGTCATGAGCATTACGTACTAATGCAGTGTCACCAGGATATAACTTATAAATTAATAAGTATACATATACTGGAGGTATGTGCTCAAAATCATTTATTACTGGTGCATGTACTGGATTCTTGGGGCTGCTGTAACAAATTACCACAAACAGGGTGGTTGGGAACAGCAGAAAGGCATTCTGTCACAGTTCTGGAGGCTAGAAGTCTGAGTCAAGGTGTTGGCAGGGCCACGGTCCCTCTGAAGCCTCTTATGGGAGCCTCCTTCCTTGCCTCTTCCTAGCCTCTGGTGGCGGTGGCAATCTTTGGTGTTCCTTGGCTTGTAGATACATCACTCCAATTTCTGCCTCTGTCTTTGCATGGCATGCTCCTCCATGTGAGTCTGTGTCTCTGTGTGTTCTCTATTTTTTATGAAGACAACAGTCATACTGGATTTAGGGCCCACTGAAACTCAGTATGGCCTCTTCTTAACTAACATCTACAAAGACCTATTTTCCAAGTAAAGTCATATTCAGAGGTAGACATGAACCTTGGGGGCACACTATTCAACCCAGTGCAGTGTATAATGAAAAATGATCGGAGACCATTGTTGTAGCAAATGTTACACTGGGCACCCACATTGGAGTCAACATTCGGTTGCGACCAAATCTCAGGGGGATCCATAGGTCTAGCAAGAGAACAATCCAGTAAGAAAGCAGTATTCAAAGTTGCATAGCCACATAAGCAGAATCCAAAAAATAGCATTCAGTTGGAGGGTGCCTCTGCACTGCCTCCATGATATCACTTAAGCTGCATCCTTTCCTTGAACCTCCAGACATTGATTCGTAGAGAAGTCAGTAGAATTACTGTGCAATTAGAACTGACTCAATAATTGTCTGAAATGAAGCAGCCAAACTGGAAGAGCCTGAAGAGTCTTTAATCATGAAATGTGAGTGGCCATCCCCTGTCCACCTTTACTACCCACTGGAGTATATACTCGAAAAGCAGGGTTAGTTGTGGAAAACAAAGGAGTCATTTTGTTTTTGCACAACAGAGCGTACTGTATTAAATTTTGAGATCCTGTTAACAGTCTATGAACATGTGCCTCCCTGTCAACATATGGTGTCTATATCCCTCTAGTGGTTTCAAACTTCACCTGAAAACTGGCATATCCCAATTGGCATTTTGATCCAGCTCACAGATAATGGAGGGCAGGATCATTGAATATTCAGGAGCAAAGTAGATCATTTGGGTTTGGAGAGACCTGTTTTCAAATCACTCTGTCATTCAACAAGGACTTCGCATGGGCCTATATAAGCTACCTAGCCTCTCTGAATCCCAGTTATCTCACCTGGAAAATGGGGGGTTATAAGCCCTATCTCATTGGGTTGTGGTGAGGGTGAAATTATATAACGTAAATATATGCAGAGATCATAAGAGGTGCTGTACTCCATTAATATAAGCTGTACCTATGAATTACATTCCTTCCTCACTGAGGAATCTGCCCCAGGATAGGGGGAAGAATCCTCTACCACCTTCAAAGCATCCTAGCAACTTTTCTGGCTTTGCTATTGCACACTTTACCTTTAGCTTAATGATTCATGGCATGTGCCCCAAGCTTTGGTGGTCGTCGTGTTTTAACAAAATTTCATATCCTTCATTTAAAGATGAGTGAGGTTAATCCTCTGCTGGCACTGATTTCTTTGCAGGATTACCTCAATAACTTGAAAGTGTTTAGCACCATTATCATTGACATCTTTTCCACTAGATGCTCAAACAGATTGATTCTCTCATGGACTTAATATTTTTTGACTGTTTACTATGCACAAGGTACCATTCTAGGCACCTGGGATATATCAGTGAATGAAGCAAAAACAAACAAACAAAATCCCAATCCCATGGGGCTTGCATTCTAGTAAAATGATGGTAAGAGGATTGACCTCTGGAGTCACCCTCTGGTAATAGATTCTGCTGTAATTTCCAGAGAAATCAGACAAGACAGACAAGCTTTTTTCCCACTTTGGTGGGAATGTGACCAGCTTCATGGTATAACTTTCCTGTCTATAATATTATTAGCAATGATAAGAATCATGCTCTCTGCTTAGCCCCCCTGGCACTTTACAAAGCGGTTGTACACACTGAAATTCACTTAACTCTTCCTAGCCATCTTGTTGAGTAGGTATTATCGTTGTTATGTCTACTTTATGTTGAGGATGCTGAGACTCAAAGAAGTGAAAGGCCTTGTCCACTGTCACACGTCCCAGCAAAAGTGAAGAAGTCAAACCTTCTGATTCCAAATCCCATTCTTTTCCCAGCGGTATAACTACTACAAGCAGCCCCAACCCATGAGGGTTTAAAAAATGGATGATCATAAACCAGGGTGTGCAGGGCAGGACGTGTGTGTGTGTGTGTGTGTGTGTGTGTGTGTGTGTGTGTGTGTGTGTGGTAGGGGTGGGGATGCAGTGGGGTTGGGTGGTTGTCACCAAAAGAGAGAGTGCTTATCAAAGAACAAAAGGCAATTGCCTCAGTGCAGTTAGTGATGTTTCTGCAGCACTGGGGGCTCCCATCCACAGTCAAGGAGTTAGTACCATATTTTATGGCCTGCTGGTTGACTCTATCAGTCCGAGGATGAATGGCCCACATCCTCCCTTCCCAAGCACCACAACTTCTCTCCCACCCAGTCTTTCTCTCGCTGTGCAGAGATCAGTGGCAGCAAGGCCCACACTCTTGATCATGCAAGACAGGTAAAGATAGCCATTTCCTACCCATTTCTTTATAAGAGACGAGTACCCTGTACAGTCTGCCAGAGCAGAGTTGGGATGGGGGTGGGGCCTAGATATGGAGAAGGAACTCACAGCAGCTGGTGGAACCTTGACTTCACTGCCTTAGGAGAGAGACATAACAGCCCCCGAATGTGCTACCACCATTAGCATCCAAAAGCCACAGACATGACTTTTGGCTGGTGATTCCTCCCTCCAACAAAGCAGTACACAGTCGGGTGCAGTGTAAGGGGGAAGGCTACCACGGTCCATGGTTTCTTGGGGGTGGTAAATATGGTGCATCCCACTAGTTCCCCCATTGCTTTCCCATCTCCACTTTGGTGCCAGCTGCACTCATGGAACTGTTTTCTCTGTACATATGGCAACACATGCTGATGTGCATAGACTGTGGACTACTTCGAGGAAAACCCTAGCGTAGAGTCTAACTGGGTCCCTGCTCTAGGTATACAGCTCCTCCCATTCTCCTGGCATGCCCAGTCCTGACACTTTTCTTAAAACTGATCATTCAGAGGCAGTTTTTCAAAATCTACTTGCTGGTTTTATTCTTACATAATCTCATCACTGATCCACACACTTCTTGCCAGGACTGGAGAGGCACAAAGTTCCTGATTTAGGAGCCTGGCAGGGGAATAATGGGTGTCATGGTTTTCCTGGTCCTAAGGCCCCAGGGTCTTGCCTGGGCAGCCGCTGAAGTTTTGTACCCTGCCCTGTGGGACTCTACTGAGAGAGGGCGGAGGGCTTTGGGGACATCAGTCACATGGCGACGGGAAAGGGGGGCCACTCCTCCTCTGCAGGCAGCATGAGCTGGACAGCCAAGGCCCTGTGTTGAGGCCCTCTGCTGTTGATGCTCTTCAGGAGTTTTCAGGCTATGTATTTGTTAGTTACAGGTCCCAAGCCTCCTATCAAAGGTCAGCATGCCGTGGACTGAGGTTTTCTTGGGGAATCAGTCTTATTTTACAGAGCTGAAGGGAGAAGGGGGAGCCAGGAGTCCCCTTGGGAGTTCTGAGAAAATCTTTGCTGTGTCAGCAGCTCTCTCAGTCACAGGATAGCATTCCACTGCCTTCCCTCCTCATTCCCTTTTTCCTCCCAGATACCTGTTTGCTGCTTTGCACACTGATCTCCTACTCCCTGTCCTGGCATGTAGGTTGTTTGTACTTCTTCATTGCCCCCTGCACACATGCGGTCTGTCTTCTTTCTGAGGCGGGATGCTTGGGAGTAGTGTTTGTCAAACACTTTGCATCTACATTCCAAGAGGGTCATGCCAAGGGGAAGGGAGGCCTCACAGTAGGGAGAGGAAGCAGGGAACAGTGAACAGAGGGAGCGGAGAAGCAGGCTGTCCAGGCTGGGTGCCAAGAACTGGGTTCTTTTGTGCCTCAGGGCTCCAGGGAGGCTGTAGGTGTCACCTACTAACAAGTTACTGCTGATCAGGATGTGGAACCACGTGGCCCACCTTCAACTTGCCACCCTACAATTTCTGTGGAAGGTGTGTGTGTGTGTATGGTGTATGCTTTTGTGAGAGACAGGGAGAGAGAGAGAGACAGAGAGGAGAGAGAGGTGGAGCAAGCTTCTCAGATCATTAGCTTCTCATCTATATATTCTAGGCCTGGCAAGAGGGAAGAGCCAGAGGCTTAGGGCTTAGGAATGCATCTTTAACCTCCTTTCTTTCTCAAAATTTGGATAGCATTGGTAGATCTAACTTGCTTCTCCTTCTCATGTGTGTGCATGTTTGTGTACCAGTTTTTGTAATATGTGTTACTTTCTAGGTATGTGTGCATTTATGTGTATTTCTGGGTGTCATATGCCCCTCTGAGATTTTCTCTCTCCTTGTGTGTACATGTGTGTATAATTGTGTACTTGTGTGTGAACTATAAGGCACCTACGCTTTTTTAGATAGGTTTTTGGGTGTAGAAGCAAATATGGTATGTTTATGGGGTGTACATATGGTGAGTGGGCACCAGATTGTTTGTGTACACCTGGGTGTGCGTGTGTCTGCCTGGGAATGTAAGCCTACAAGCACACACTCAGAAATGAAGATTAGGGTGATGTCCCACTTAGGAGAGTGAACATGTGTGAAGCATCTGTCTGCAGGTATTGGGGGGGCACATGAGTGCACCTTTAGGGAGAGGTTGATGTCTTTCTGTGTGACTTGGGAGGCAAGGTGGGGTTGTCACCTGCTGGGGAAAGGGAGGCTTACTTTATCACTTTTGGCACCCAAGACATGCCTGTCAGAACTCCTCAGTTCCTCAGTCAGTGAGTGGAGAATGAGAGCTGGGGCTCCTGAAACAGGAAGGCACAGCAGAGAAGTCAGGAGGTCTTCCAAAACAGGAGTAGTCAGACAGGCTTCCAGGGCTGGGAGCACAGAGCAACCATGTCAGGAACAAACAGGAGGGTGCTAGAATGGCCCATGGCATCCTGGCTTCTGTGAGCTGTGTCAGGGACTGGGGTGACAGGGGCAGCCCAGATGATAGATCAGACACAGGCAGTGGACAACAGGAAGATGTTCTGTAGCCAAAGAGCCAAAGTACAGAAGAGCGTAGGGGGATGGTGGGCCCTGCCAGAGAGCAGAAAAGGAAACAGGTTCTGAGAAAAAAGGAGGCCCCCCCCACCAGCAGGCTGGGCTGTGGTGCCACCTTCCACATACCTCAGCCTGAGGGTTAAACTTGCATGGACTAGCACCAAGCCAAGCCCCAGGGTCTGTATGGCTGAGATGTTTACCAGCCTAAGGTGTGTGTGGACTGCCTTTAATGATGAGCCTTGGGACAAAGAGCAGTTCTATCCCGATGTTTGCAGGACCATATTTTGCTTGTTGTTTGGCCTTCCCTTTTGCCCCTTAGTGCAGTCCCTCAAGGCAAATAATAATTTTGCCCTGTGTGACATGAGGAGAGGGGATTCCTCCACAACAAGAGTGGGGAAACCAGAGTTAGGGAGCAGCCAGCTTCTCTGAACTATCCAGGATGCACCTAGAGAGAGGCACCTCTGATAACTGTTGTCTCCCCAACTAGGCAGTTCCTCCTCAGCAATGCAAAAATATGTGTAGGTAGGTACAAGAGTATGCATGCACACACATGCATGTGCACTGTAAACTGCCCAAATCTGGGTTTTAGAGCTTCCAACTGCCTGGTGCGCTGTGTTGTAAATTCAGGACTTGTTTGCAGATAACCTTGATGGGAGGGAAGGAGGTGAGGGGGACTGGTATCCTGAGAGGAGCAGTGTGGGTTTGGCAGAGCTGTTTTAGAGGCCATGCTTGTGTACAGGGTTGGGGACAGGGCCATGCCACACACCGCTGTATAGTATGCACTTGGCTTTGGCACCTGGGCCCTGGCAGTTGTGTGAACTGGACGCGATGTCAACATCACGAGGGTCTTCATCTTACTTGGAGGCTCACTGAATCTCTCTCAGGGGACGTCAAGCTTGCTTGTTGGAGACTAGAGTGAACAGACAGGTCTTCACAGCAATTTGTGTCACCCTTTTGGGACTCTCAGACATAACAACTATGGAAATCTTTGCCAAGGCGACTGATGAGGTCAACAGTGATAATAGAGGAGGCTCTGAGTCATGGTACTTGTTTGTATCGATATACAGAAAACCAGTGTAAATGTTTACAAATGCATGTGTGTGTAGCATTAAGCATTCATTTCCTATATACATAGTGGTTATTACAATTTTTATATTCATTATTATGATCATCATCATCTTTCTGCTAGGCATTGAAAATATACACACAAATGTTAGCACAGATAACCTCGGGATGGTGGGATTAAGGTTAAATTTTTCCCAAACTCTTTATAGTTTCAGGGCTTGCAGAAATGTGTGCAATGAGCGTGACGCTTTCCTACAATGCTGAAATACAAAAAGCTACAAAGTTCCATCCTTTCTTGACTGTCAAGGCCCAGCAGAAGTGTTGGCCGCTGTGATATCTTCTCGAACTCTTACACTGCTTACCGCTTCTTGCGCACACAACTCTCCTGATGCTCCGTCAGCAATCAAATCATTCGGTATTTCTTCTTTTGTTCTTGCAGTTTCTTGTTATTTAATCTCCTTCATGATAAGAACCACATTTTGTAACAGTTCCCTCACAATAACAACCAGCAATTGAATGTCTCTCATGGACTAGGCACTGTGCCAGAGCAGAAAGGATGAAACTGCAGTTTGTGGACACTTGCTGCTTCGCAAAAGTGTGTTACTGATCTGCGGTAAGTACATAATTTCAAAGTACATGTTTAGAAAGTTCTATGGCATGCTGAGTCTCTGTGATGTTAAAAAAAATGGGGCTTGTATTTTGTGTGTCTTTGCCATTTTTCCTCTTTCTATTAACTAATTTTCCTTGCATTGTACAAATGGATTTATCTGTGAGTGACTAACTTGGGAAAAAAACAAATACTCTAACTTCACTACAGATAATTAGACAAGCAGCAGTCTAGGGGCTTTGTGAAGTTTGACTGATTTATTTTCCACAGTGTTCCTATAAAGCAGGAGGCATTATTCATGTTTTCGATGGTGTACACATAGGCTGACACAAGTTAGATAACTTTGACTAACTCCCCAAGGTATCATGTAGGACCAGCGTGTTTCCTACTCAACTTGCATAGTTTTCCTCAACTTCTGCTCTATTGGTGCCCAGCACTACATTTATCTTAGCAGGACTTCAAAAGTGCTGTTTCAAAAAATTCCTGGTGGTTGCTTTCTACTTCACAGCACCATATGGGCCAGTGATGCCTCAGGACCAGCTCAAGGACAGCTTTTACTGCAGTTGCTGCAGCAGGGCTGGGGAGCATCATGGACGAGCTGGTCTCTGAAAAGAGGGACACAATTTCCAGCATGTTAATTAAAGCACTCTTTGAAGGGAAAACAGGGAAATGATACTAAATATCCATTTGCAGAGGAGTGAGTACCTGAAGGCCTTGATCACTGTTTGTGTGTCATCTGGTGGTTATTGGAGTAGTGTGTGCCTTGGAGATGCTCATCTAAAATAAGCTGCCCTCCAAATCTGGGTGTTTAGTGGCCCCAGCGTCCTCTCTTCTTCCTCTCTTCCTTTGTTCTTATGGAGTCTGAACTCATTCTCACTGGCTCAGATAAGCCACGTGATTATTCTTTTCCCAGGATAGACCTGGACCCTGTGACCTGAGACCCAATCCTGTGAAAGTCTTATCTGGCCTCAGGCTTGCCCTGCAGATGGGGCTCCACCTCACTGTAAAATTCCTTGGGGTCTTTTGCGAGACAACTTTGGTAGGGAGTAGGAAGACAACAGAATGAAGCCAGCTGGAGGAAGTCCCACAGAGGACAAACAGACTGTGGTGTGCGTGTGTGTGTGTGTGTGTGTGTGTGACAGAGGGAGACAGAGAGAGAGACAGAGATGTCTGTTCCACTTGGAGCTGGGCCATCTTCAGAGGAGGGGCCTGTTTTAAGCAAGTCAAGATCGTGGGGGCTCTGCCGCTCAGCCTCAGACTCAGAGTAGAGTTCCATCACTGAAGTAGCAATGCCATACAGGACACTGAGGCAGGTGCTTGGAATACAGACTGTGGCTTTCGTGTGGTCATTCGAAGAAGGCGTGGTGTGGTGGGCAGGCTTGTTACCAGTGAAAGAGGCAGCAGGAGTAATTCCACAGTGACTTGCCACCAGGTTTGAACCTACAGCTATAAGACTGTATGGAGAGTCAGAATGTGGGCTCAAAATTGTATTCCTCCGATTGTTTGCTAAGTGCCCTTGGCCGATCCATCTGTCTACCTTGTGTAGCACATCTCTAACTTGTAAAATGGGGATCATGATTATAACCTCCTTTATTGAGTTATTTGGAGTATTAAATGTTACTAAGGTGCTCTGAAGTGTGCCTGGCACATAACAGATGCTCAGTAGACATGGAGGGTCAACAAACAGGCTGGTGACTGATGGCAGCAGAGGAGTTCAGGGGAACCAGAAAGCTACCTGACCTCTGCACAAACTGGTAAGTACAGGATTTGTAACCCCTCGTGCATGCTCCAGCCCTCTTCTTTATGCAAGGTCCACGGGCTCTCCTGCCTACTCAGAGTTACTGCTCCAACACTCTCTCTGCCTCCCCTGTGCTGTTGATTTCACTCCTCTCCTCTGAGTACACTTCCCTTCAGCACAATGCTATTTCTTCCATCTGAAGTAAATCTTCTCCTGACTCTGTCTTCCCCCACAAGATGCTGCCCAGTTTCTTTGCTCCCCTTTGCAGTGAAACTCCTCATAGGACTTGTCTATGCTCACTGACTCCTCACCTTCCATTCTCTCTTGAGCCTGTCCAAAGCAGGCTTTATCACTCAATCCTCCAATGAAGCTGCTCTCATCAAGGTCACCAGGGACCTCTGCATTGCTAAATCTAATGGTCAATTCTCGCTCCTCCTCTTTATGCACCTGGCATCAGCACTTTGAGCATAGCTGACCACTGGCTCTCCCTTGACACACTGTTTCATGGGGCTCCCAAGACACTACACTCTCAGTCTATAGCACTGATGACAGCTTCTCAGTCTCCTCAGCTGGCATCTCCTCTTCTCCCCGATCCCTTTACGCCACAGGTCTCTGTTAGTGATCTTCTGTTCTTCTCTATGCACACTCACTCCTCTAGCCATTCTCATGGCTAGTCTCATGGCTTTCACGTGCCTTCTATACATCTTAGGCACAAGCTTTTAGCCAAAGTCCTGACTTCTATACAGCTGAATTCTATAGAACTGCTTATTCAACTCACATGAGTGTTGAAGAGACTCTGAATTCAACATGCCCATAACTGAATTCCTGATCCCCTCCCCATCTATAAAACCTGTTCCAACTACAGTGCTTCCCATATCAGTTGACAGCCATTCCATTCTATTCGTTACCTGGGTGAAAAAACTCTGGAGTCATCCGTGACTCCTCTCTGACACTCTACATCCAAGCCATCAGGAATTCTGTTGGGTCAACCTCAAAATGTATCCAGAAACTGAGTAGTTCTCACCATATCTACAGTTACCAGTAGATGACCCAAACCACCTTCGTCTCTAGTCTGACTTACAAGCAATAGCTTCCTACCTGGTCTCCCTACTCCCACCCTTGCCTGTTTTCACTCTATTATCAATGTGGTAAGTCATCAAAGTCAGATCTTGTAACTCCTCTGCTCAACCACTCATTGCCTCCCTCCTCCTGCCCCTCCACATTGCAAACAAGAGCCAAGGTCCTGAAAATGGCCTAGTGGACCCTACATAGTGTGGGATTCTGTTAATCCCTCTGACCTTATCTCCAACTCCTGTCCTTGTTGCTCACTCCATGCCAGCCACACTGACACTTCCTCGAACGTTCCAGATACCCTCGGGCCTTGGGGACAGGGCAATAACTGCTCCTCCTGCCTGACCAACACTCCCTTTGTTTATCAACAAGGTGAATCCCTTCACCTTCTTCATTTCTTTGTTCAAATGCCACCCCTCCAATGAGGACTACTCTGCCCACCCCCTAGTATTAAATTTAATACTCCCTTTTTTTCTTGGCATTTCCAACTTGCCTTACCCTCTTCTGTGTGAGCTCATCACTACCTCCCTCCCCCAACCAGTACCTTCTCAGGTACTGTATAATTTGTTATTCCAAAAGTTTACCTTTTATTTTCTGTTTTTTATGCAAGAGAGCTTATGATTTGTTCATATATACATCCCAGGTGGCTGGAACCGCGACTGGCACAAATGGACCTCTGTAAATATGGGTTGAATGAGTAAATGGATGAGCTATTAGGTAATCACAACATCCAAAATAACACAGGCACAGTTGTTTTTGAGACTTTACATGCTGGGAATGAATCAAGGGCCTCCTTGGTCTGAATTACAGGACGGATTTCAGGCACTTCTCATGTGTTGCACATTTCGCGATCATATTTGCAAGGGTGTTATTTGTCACAGGAACTGAGGCAGAAGTCGACCAGTTAAGAACTTGGCCTGACTTTCATCTGCTCTTTATGGGATCTACCTTCCCCTCCAAACTACCCTGTGTTAGCTTCAAGCCTGTTGGGTGATGAGCAGTACAAGCCTAGATCACTTTTCCTCCCAAAATCTGTTCCCAAAGCCCTGAATCACTCCAGAGTTGTTCTTCTATATAGCTTTGGCTGAGCTAGCTGAGATCTTCCTTTGTGTAGGTGACCTCACACAGATTTTCAAAGAAATTCCATTAGCTCTTTGTTGTTTAACTCACTAGCCCTGGAGTAACCTATATATATAGGTCTCAGTACAGGTCTCAGTCACCCTCTTCCACCACCAGCACTACTTCAAAAGAATTTCCTTCAGAAAGCTGGAATGCTATGCTTCTGCGAAAGGAAGGAGATGGGCTGACTGCTGATGCCGGGGTTCTTGCTCACGAAGCTGAAGAATGAGCTTCACAAACAGTCAAGGTAGGAGAGCAAGGTACAGGCTTTTATTTAGAGATAAAATGAAAGGACAGAGCTCCCGGCTCATGCCAGGAGGGGACAAGAGAGTCCGTAGTGGTGCGTTGTCTAGGGGGTTTTATAGGCAGTTGAGGATTTTTCCGAGAACATGAAAAAACTTAGGGGTGTGGACTTGTTAAGTGGTCCCTGAATATTAAAAATTAACTTAATGTAAGGAATTTCCTGCCTTGATTTCTCTCTGGGACACCGGTGCCTTGGTCCGGGAGCACATCAAAAGGCTGCCTGCCCACTCCCCAAGGTGGGCTGAGGTATTGTCTACTTGCTAAAGAATCTTGCCTCTTGAACTTCCTGGGTGTTAAAATGCAATCTTATCTTTAAGGTGGAATTCTTCCTGCCTTTTACCATGCCGTCTACAGCTGGGTCTGCATGCTAAGTTAGTTGCTCAGTTTGCAAAATCACCTCGTCAGATCTGAAGGAGGAAAGACAGCACATAGGCCTGGGCCTTTTTAGCACGCTAAAGTGAATCTTAAACATGGTTACAAATGATTAGCATAATAAAACATGTGCTACTCTTCTTTATCTGGGGAGCATTAACTGATCTCACTGAAGAATGATTCCAGAGCTCAATGTTTAACATAGAGTTTTAGCAGGGGGGTTTCCTTGCATGTAGTTACATTGCTCTGACTGCAGATATGCACCCTGCCCCCTCCGGAGGCCCTCACCCTACTCTGACTACATCCATGGTCCCTGTCTCATTCCCCCTTTACAGATAGAGACCCCACCTGCTGCTAGGGAAAGGGGGCCATGACCGCTCTGGCTGCTTCATGCTGAGAGGGGGCGCAGTAAAGGGTGCAGCTAGGTCTCCATCAGTGGACGGTTGAGAGGGCCTCGGAAGATGGGCACTTCTATTCCAGGTTCCATTTCTATTACTATTTGCAGTTTTGTGGCTTCTAGGCAAGATAGAACAAATCATGTTATTAAGTTAAGTAGCAATATCTGGAGTTGGATTTTCCATTCTGGAAGGACAAACTTGATGAGATTAAGAATGCATGGTTGAATATGAGAACTAGAAATAGTAAAACTTTAATTGAAATGATAGGAGAAAACTAAAACTTCTGGGAAATCATAGCCAGATATTTTGAAGAAGCTAGAATTCTGGATCTAGTTTATGTCCCAATGACTAGTACTAGGATTTAGTATGGACAAGGCTGCATTATTGAAACAATACTTTTCTCCAAAATCACCCTCATTTTTATTAGAAGTAACCAGGTTAAGAAAATAATTAACACTTGGCTTTATTATTTGCATAAGTGCAGCAAGAAGAGCAATTGATTACATAGGCTCTTTTAAATGTGCTTTGCTGGAACTTTTTGTAAGGAATTTCAGATTGAACTTTAAAAGGCCTCTCAAGGCCAGAAAGCCAAGTGAGACTTGCCATCAGGTTTTGCGTGCAGTACCTGTAGATTTGGGTGAATTCCTCTCTTCTCAAGGTCCCCAAGACATCCTGAGTTTCCTGTACCTGCCAGGAAGTGACCTTCCTTACTCACCTGGTAAGGCTGCTGGGAACCCTGTAAGCAAGGTACCAGGCCAGTTCTTCCAAGGGGCTTTGTTGGCTATATAAAGTCAACCTTAGTTCCTTAAAGCTGTTCATAGCTGAGCTTTATGCACGTGTCTCTCAGGTATGACATTCCTGTCAAAGCCTTGGTAGTATAACCTGTGTTTTTAATTGGTCCTCTTACAAGGAAAGCAGGTTCTTATTGAACTTATGCAAATAAACATAACGGCCATGAAACATAAAAATAGTCACTGAAAGTTTTTAAATTCTGGAGGGATCAGGTAGAGAGAAAGATAAGTTTCAATTCTGCTTATAAAGATTAGTCATTTAATAAACTGTTGTCAGCTTAAGAGAAAAAGCTTAAAACACTTTATCAGCAACATTTGAAACAAAAAGCCACAAAATCATCTGCCTTAGTTTACTTGATCTTATGTAACCAATACCTGTTCTGCCGAAATCTAGTTCTTTACTAGCTTAGGATTAATAAAACAGGGCTATAAATGACAAAAGACTTACAAATGACAATGGTTAAAGATCTGATGAGAGCTTACTGTAAGGCAGTTGACATAAGGAAATTCTGATATTTCTGTAACACAAAACATTCAGTAACAAAGTTTAGCATCATTCCCTTTGACAGTGCTTTCCAGGTAAATATATATCAGATAAATAAGTCAAATTAGCCAAATACTTTCTCCAATGAGAAAAAAATTCCTCTGACATGTTCCAGGGGCCCTCTGGAAAATATCAGAGTTAAGTAGAGGTAAAGGCACCTTTTTGAATTTGATTTTGGAAAGTTGTCAGAAGAATGTTTCTTTGGCATTTGCTTAAATAAGATTATAGGTTGCCATGAAGCAATACTTATTCATTTAACTAGAATCACAACGAAATACCTCAAAGGCAAATAAAGAAGGTTACACAGTTGTTAGCAAAGTTTAGCTTTTAGTCCTTTTAATATTAAGATCTCATTTTCTTAAATACTCCGACAACTCACTGAGACTTTAAGCATGGGAAACTGCTTTGATGAAACAATTAGAGAACCCATTGCAATCTTTGAATACTAAGAGCAGACTAACAGTTAAGAAAACTTTGTCCTTTTTAACTGAAAACAAAATTCTAATCTTGCTGTATACTTGATACCGAGACTCATTTGCTGTAATTTTATATAGCATGACCATATTAAATTCTTCTACAAACTTTCTATAACCTTCTTTTTACATTTAGAGTTCCCTCTGTAAAAACAGCTGTACTTTAGAACAAAGTTACTTTCTGCTATCAAAAGACACATTCTTTAGGATGCAGAAATGTTTTCCTTATTACTTTAAGTAGTTTTAATTAGAACCTAAAACCATTAGGTACCTTAATTTTTAGTGAACACTGAGAAGCAGGCTATTGTAAACTGTTACACTAGCATTCTTTAGATTGACAAATTTATGAACATTTTATAATTTCTGTAACTATGAGCTCTACAGCACAATCTCTCACTAAACACAAAGTATATCTTCTTAACTTAGCAAAACTTTAAGGTTTTAGGTTACCACAAAGAATCTCAGGCTGTAGGTAGGTATACACACTGTAACACACAATTATTAAGGTGCTCACTTGCCACACTTATTTAGTTCACTCATTCCTAACAACTATGCTAGATTACTTACAAGACCTTTACTGAATATTAGACAAAGTCAAGCCTTTAAGCATTTTATTCTTAAAAGATTTAGCAGATAACATCAACTTAAATGACTTTAGGTAAACTTAGGCAGGTGATAACCATAAGGACATGTCCGTTTCAGTTCAACTTAAATTAGCATTAATGCTTAATATTTTCCATTAGAATTCTCCGGAAGTTTTAGAATGCCCAATTTTCACAAGCGCTTGTCTTTAAATCAATTTCATTAATACCATCCGGAGGTAGAAAAATCTTTCATCTACACGCTTAGACACACATACAGAGTGAGACTTAATGACTACAGTTAGCAACACTCTTCATAAAAAGAACATATATACAGACAGATAAACTGACACAGAGACTTGAGTTACTGATATCCAATGCCTTTTCTTTTAGCGTATTTGACTAAAAGTATCTCAGTTTTCAAGAATACACTCTATGGGCGAGCAGTTTATATAACTGGGTTAAAGTTTAGATGGCCCCAGACTAACAGGGCCGATGAAGGCTCTGAACTGGTAGGGACTGTGTGTGTCCAGGTGGCTGGAAATGAAATGCAAGCACAATTCTAGCTCCAGTCATTTAAAGCCAGGCTGTATTGCAGAAGATACATTTCTTCTGTTTCAGGGAGTCTAGTTTACAAACCTCTCAATTTTTGAAGATAATGAACCCAATAAGTAGAATAGATTTCTACCAAAATAATTTACAAAACTAGTTCCATATTATAGTCTACGGGACTTTTGACTATTTTTCTTCCTTGCATTAAAATAAATTTAGTTGCATAACCTTATTATATTGCATACTTCTCTCAGGGGCCAAGCCTCTCCATTAGAGTTTGTATTGAGGCCAGGCTTGTGTGCAGAAGATAAAACACTTCTTTTTCAGGGTCTGGGGATCAAAATTGCCCCAAGTTCCTCAGATTGCATGCCAGAGGCATGTCTGGCTTTAACCTTGAAGAGGATGCTCCCATCTGAAAGAGAGAGAGAGAGAGAAAGACGGGCGTCTAGCACCTGATCAGCCTCTTTCTCTGCGAGGGCGTCCCCTCGCCTTGGACCTTAGGTGATAGTGGTCTATCACCCCCTCTGCCACGCCTACTGGATTTAACCACTCCTTACCAGTGTGGCCTGTACCTTGTCTTGATTCCCCTCTTGCCTTCCCACTAAGCAGGAGTCGCCTCGGAGCTCTGGATTTAGTGGGACCTGACCTTACCAGTGTGCTCCTACTTTATGCCTTTTGGGAGTTTCCCTAGTTTTCTCTGTGCGAGCTTTCTTTGAACGCTCCCTGCCTGTCTGTTAAGTGCAGGGACTGTCTGACTTCTTGCTGCTAGAGCCCTGATCTAAGTCACAAGCCTGTTTTGCTTTCCCGGGGCTGCAGAAAAGGAAATGCCCAGCCCCAGGACGACTGCCTCTAAGGGAAGGAGATCAACAGAATACTTAATTTACTTGTTGTCCTCAGATTTTAGCTTGATTACTTTACAGACTTCATTTACATTACGCAGGAGAAAGTGGTGCAGGCCTAAGAGGACTGCTTTGAATGGGGAGCAAGGGAGCTTTTTGCTAAGGCCAGAAATAAAATTCAGGGGCTGCCACGGACATTTATAGGGGGTGGGGGCTATACTCTCAAACGCCAGTTTCTGCCACTGCCTGGAAATTATCCCGCTAGTCGCCCACTGTAAGAAATCTGATCTATGAGACAAGAGGTCGGGTGTTATCCGCTGAACTCTTGCATAGGCAGCAGTCTAGCCGGAGGTTCACTGAGCGCCGTCAGATCAGTCGGCCAGAGCCGAGATCCAAGGACCACTGTCTATTAGTCCGGTCTGCCCTCGGAGTCTGCAGATTAGGATAGGAAAGTAGGAAATCGGCTCAGCCACTCCCCGACATTCCTGTCTGTCTGGAGGCGGGGGATCAAGGAGCGGCAGACACCAGGAAACCTTTCACCCAAGACTTAAGACTGGTAGCCAATGCTAATCATCTCTTAAGTGGCTAACGGGTGCCCAGACACATTTTTATGATGCAAATAGTACAGCACTTAGGAATAAGAGTGAAGCATAGGTCTCCTACCTTACGGCGGTGAGCATCAGGTTCCGTGAGATTGATGAAGTTAGGAGAGAGTTAGGGACGTCCCCTGCCTCACTCAGAGGCCAGGGTGGCCTGAAGAAGCAAGTTGGAAGTCAGAGAGAGAGAGAGAGAGACAGAGAGGTGCTCCTCACGGATACCCAGTTGGGCTGTTGGGGTCTGATTCCAGACGCGCGGACCTTTGAGAAGCCGCTGAAGTGTAGCCTCAGCCGAGACTCTTGCAGCTGCCCACAGCTTTCCTCAGTCCCTCACATCCGAGGAGATGCCTCTGAAAGGGAATCCTGGCCTCCACTCAGCTGACTTTCCCGGCTCCCAAGGGAGACAGAGGATCCACTGAGGGAGACGCAGGGGAACCTGTCGCTCGAGACTTTGAGATCGGCAGTCGGGCTAGTCCCATTTAAGTGGCGGATGAGCACCCGATGTTGTGCACCACAGACAGCTTCCTTCTATAAGGACAGTGTAAGAAAAGGCAGGCTTGGATGCTGATACTCACCTCCAAAGTTATACCGGATGAGCCCCCAAAGATGATGCCGGGGTTCTTGCTCACGAAGCCGAAGAATGAGCTTCACAAATAGTCAAGGTAGGAGAGCAAGGTACAGGCTTTTATTTAGAGATAAAGTGAAAGGACAGAGCTCCCGGCTCACGCCAAGAGGGGACAAGAGAGTCCGTGGTGGTGCGTTGTCTAGGGGTTTTATAGGCAGTTGAGAATTTTTCGAGAACGCAAAAAAGAGTTTAGGGGTGTGTGTAAGAATATATAATTTATCCTCCATTTGCCCCATGGTCCCAAGCACATAAGCCGGTGAGAATTATGCCTGGGCTTGCCTGGGGCTTGCTGGGTTTACCCCGCCTTATCTCTAAACATCCCGACCCTCCCCCAAGGCAACAGGCCTAGGGGATCTTCCACAATAAAAGGCACCACGCTGCTGCCCTCTCTCTCTCTCTCTCTCTCTCTCTCTCTCTCTCTCTCGGCCTCTCTCTGCTGCCCTCTCTCTCTCTCTCTCTCTTTTTCTCTGTCTCTCTGTCCCGCTGCTCTCTCTGCTGCGCGCTCTCTCTCTCTCTCTCTCCCCCCACCCCCATCTTGGGCAGCCACTCTCTCCTTCAGATAATAAAGTCTCTTGCGTGGGCCCGTGTCTCCTGAGTCGTTCTGGGTAAGGAGGGTCGCGGCGAGATACCCTTTCATTGGTGCTGTGACTTCGGATGAGGCTCTCCCATTGACTTTGCTCTTCCACCGGGAACCTGACCTGCTCTGGGAACCCTCGCTGCCCGATCCTCCTCCACGGGCTCACCGTCCACTTCCCCGGTCGCTCGTCTTCTCGCCGAACACTGGCCTTCGATTTGGTGAGTCTCCCCTTCATGGTTGACTTAAATGTCCCTTTGGAACCTGGGAAGTGACCGTTGAGTGTCCGGCACCCCCAAGGGCTCCTCTGGGACAGGGGCACCCCCAACCATGACTTTCAGAGTCACGGCTGATCCCCATAGTCGACCCTTCTCTGCCTCCCCATGGTGAGAATCCTCATCCACTGAGGCCCGATCTCCCTTTATCTACGTTTCTACTCGACTCGAAAACTCCTGGTACCAGGTACTGAGCCTCCCCAGCGTTTTCGCCTCCGACCCCACAGTTAGAGGTGGTGACGACCCCCTAACTGTGCCTGGTCTTCTCCGCGACCTTCTCAATTGCTCAGGGATGCCTCAGCGACTTCTGAACAGTCTTGTTCTCACCATGGGATCTGGCCCCTCCATTCCCGCAGGTTCACCGCTAGGGTGCTTACTCAATAATCTAAAGCCCCTCCACCTCACTCCAGACCTCAAACCTTTTAAGCTTGTTCGCTACTGTAATGAGATCTGGCCACAATATCCTTTAGACAATCAGTCTAAATGGACCCCAAATGGCTCTTTAGATCCTAAAATTCTCCGCGACTTATACAACTTCTGTGAGCGTACAGGCAAATGGAAAGAGATCCCATATATCCAGGCTTTCTCCTACCTCCGAACCAAGCTCTCTCTCTGTCTCCCCTGCAATCCTAAACACCTACTACTTGCCTTAAAGTCCACACCCCTAAGCGTTTTTCACGTTCCCAAATATCCTCAACTGCCTATAAAACCCCTAGACAATGCACCACCATGGGCTCTCTTGTCCCCTCCTAGCTCATGCCAGGAGCTCTGTCTGTCCTCTCACTGTATCATTACGTCTCGATCTGTATGTTTGTGTCTAAGTGTGTAAATGAAAAATATTTTTCTACCTCCGGATGGTATTAATAAAAATTGATTTGAAGACAAGCGCTTGTAAAAATTGGGCATTCTAAAACTTCCAGAAAATTCTAATAGAAGATATTAAGCATTAGTGCTAATTTAAGTTGAACTGAATAGACATGTCCTTATGGATATCAGCTGCCTAAGTTTACCTGAAGTCATTTAAGTTGATAGTATTTGTTAAATCTTTCAAAGAAAAATGCTTAAAGTGAAGTATAGCTTTGTCTAATGTGAGTAACTATTTAAGCAAGTGCCTTAAAACTTTTAACAACTTCCCAGAATCTAATGCAAAAAGGTTCTTTTACCTCTAGTTCACTCTGATATGTTCCAGAGGGCCCCTGGAACATGTCAGAGGAATTTTTTCTCATTGAGGAAAATATTTGGCTAATTTGGCTTGTTTACCTGCTTAATTACCTAGAAGGCACTGTCACAGGGAATGATGCTAAACTTTGTTACTGAATGTTTTGTGTTACAGAAAGATCCAAATTTCCTTATGACAACTGGCTTATAATAAGCTCTCAGCAGATCTTTAACCATTGTCATTTGTAAGTCTTTTGTCATCTATACTCACTGTTTTATTACCCCTAAACTAGCAAAAAACTATATTTCAGCAGAACAGGTATTAGTTAACATAGGATTAAGTAAACTAAGGAAGATGATATGGTGGCTTTTTGTTTCAAATGTTGTTGATAAAGTGTTTTAAGCTTTTTCTCTTAAGCCGACAACAGTTTAGTAAATGACTGCCTTTATAAGCAGAATTGAAACTTTATCTTTCTCTCTACCTGATCCCTCCAGAATTTAAAAACTCTCAGTGACTATTTTTATATTTCATGGCAGTATGTTTATCTGCACAAGTTCAATAAGAATCTGCTTTCCTTGTAAGAGGACCAATTAAAAACACTGGTTATATTACCAAGGCTTTGACTGGAATGTCATACCTGAGAGACACGTGTGTAAACTCAGATATGAACAGACAGCTTTAAGGAACTAAGATAGACTTTATAAAGCCAACAAAGCCCCTTAGAAGAACTGGCCTGGTACCTTGCTTACAGAGTTCCCAGCAGCCTTACCAGGTGAGTAAGGAAAGTCACTTCCTGGCAGGTGCAGGAACCTCAGGAAGAGAGGAATTCACCCAAATCTACAGGTACTGCAGGAACAAGCTGATGGCAAGTTTGGCTTGGCTTTCTGGCCTCAAGAAGCCCTTAAAAGTTCAATCGGAAATTCCTTACAAAAAGTTCCAGCAAAGCACATTTAAAAGATCCCATGTAATCAATTACTCTTCTTGCTGCACTTATGCAAATAATCAAGCCAACTGTTAATTATTTTCTTAATCTGGCTACTTCTAATAAAAATGAGGGTGATTTTAGAGAAAAGTATTGTTTCAATAATGCAGTCTTATCTATACTAAATCCTAATACTAGTCATTGAGATGTAAACTCGATCCATAATTCTAGTTTCCCCATGATACCTGGCTATGATTCTCAATTAGACTCTTAGCATTTCTAGTTTTCATATTCAGCCATGCATTCTTAATCTTGTCGTTTGTCCTTCCAGAATGGAAAATCCAACTCCAGATGTTGCTACTTAACCTAATAACAATTTGTTCTATCTTGCCTAGAAGCCACAAAACTGCAAATAGTAATAGAAATGAAACCCGGAATAGAAGTGCCAACCTTCCGAGGCCCTCTCAACTGACCAGTGATGGAGACCTAGCTGCACCCTTTACTGCGCCCCCTCTCAGCATGAAGCAGCCAGAGCGGTCGTCGCCCCTGTTCCCTAGCAGCAGCTAGAGTCTCCATCTGTACAGGGGGGAATGAGACAGGGACCATAGGCTTTAGAATAAGGTGAGAGCCTCTGAAGAAAGCAAGGCAGGATATTTGCAGTCAGAGCAATGTTACTACATGCAAGGAAACCCCCCTACTAAAACTCGATGTTAAACATTGAGCTCTAGAACCATTCTTCAGTGAGATCAGTTAATGTTCCCCAGATAAAGAAGAGTAGCACATGTTTTACTATGCTAATCATTTGTAACCATGTGTAAGACTCACTTTAGCATACTAAAAGGCCCAGGCCTATGTGCCGTCTTTCCTCCTTCAGATCTGAGGAGGTAATTTTGCAAACTGAGCAATTAACTTAGCATGCAGACCCAGCTGTAGATGGCATAGTAAAAGGCAGGATTCTTTAGCAAATAGACAATACCTCAGCCCACCTCTGGAGCTGAGCAGGCAGCCTTTTGATATGCTCCCAGACCAAGACGCTGGTATCCCAGAGAAAAATCAAGGCAGAAAATTCCTTATGTTAAGTTAATTTTTAATATTCAGGGAACACTTAACAAGTCCTTCCCCAAGGCTTTAGAGATAGTCCCCATCTTTTTGGACAGGCTCTAACACAAGACCTCAAATCCCTTACTCTCTTGAGCTCCACCCTCCTTCAATATATAGATGATCTCCTGTGTAGTCCCTCCCTACAAACCTCTCAACAGGATACTATTCTCCTTTTAAACTTTCTCTCAGAACACAGCTATTGAGTTACACCCTCCAAAGTTCAGCTGTCTGCCGCTTAGGTCACATACCTGCGAGTTCAGCTCTCCCCGCGCTACAAGGCCATTACTGCAGACAGAAAAAAAAAAAACTTCTCCAAACCATGCCCGTTCCAAACAACAAAGACACCATCCCTAACTACCAAATGGCAAAGACCATACACAGTAATCCTTTCCACGCCAACTGCAGTTAAACTCCAGGGTCTTCCCCATTAGATACACAACTCCCACCTTAAGCCATTTGTCTCATCTTATTCCCCTCCCACCAAATCTCCCACATGTTCCTACTCCACCCTGACAGGACCTCTTACTCTCCATATTTCGCGCTGCTCATCTCCACTTCCACTCATCACTGAAGAAGTTTTTCCAGCACAGAGTCCTAAGACCTCCCTTACAACCGCCATACGTCATGCTTCAGGATTATTAACCCTGGTCTCAACACTTACTCTCTCACCAGACCTATCTTCCCAAGGCCAGCCCTTTCTTCTCTTTCAGACTGTCCAAAAGATTGCACCATCAAGGATTCCCTTTGCCCTACAGGCTTGCTTTGCTGCCTACACATATGTCCCCAAAAATGCTATTAATTCAGCCACCCTATATAAACATAGCAATCAGCCCAAATGCAAAAACTTTCTAACCAAACCTTTAACCAGCTTATATTACAGGATTACCAACCCCTCTCCGAAGATGGTGATCCTTATTGAACCCGGAAAATGCCATCGCCACTGCAGACCAAGGGCTCATCTGAGGACCGCCCCCCATCAATACAAAAATGAACTTCATCGCCCCTAATCAGCAGGAAGCAGTTACTGAAGACTAACCTTCACCCCTTCCCAAATCCTCTACCACTTATAAAACAGAAAAGGGATGAATGTAAGAACATATAATTTATCTTCCATTTGCCCCATGGTCCCAAGCACGTAAGCCGGTGAGAATTATGCCTGGGCTTGCCTGGGGCTTGCTGGGCTTTCCCCGCCTTATCTCTAAACATCCCGACCCTCCCCCAAGGCAACAGGCCTAGGGGATCCTCCACAATAAAAGGCACCACGCTGCTGCCCTCTCTCTCTCTGCCTCTCTCTGTCTGTCTCTCTGCTGCCCTCTCTTTGTTCTGTCTCTTTGTCCCCCTGCTCTCCCTGCTCTCCCTGCTCTCTCTCTCTCTGCATCCCACTGCTCTCTCTGCTGCTCCCTCTCTCTCTCTCTCTCCCCACCCCCATCTGGGGCAGCCACTCTCTCCTTAAGATAATAAAGTCTTGCGTGGGCCCGTGTCTCCTGCGTCATTCTGGGTAAGGAGGGTCGCGGCCAGATACCCTTTCAGTGTGAACTTGTTAAGTGGTCCCTGAATATTAAAAATTAACATAAGGAATTTCCTGCCTTGATTTCTCTCTGGGACACCGGCGCCTTGGTCTGGGAGCACATCAAAAGGCTGCCTGCCCAGCCCCCAAGGTAGGCTGAGGTATTATCTACTTGCTAAAGAATCTTGCCTCTTGAACTTCCTGGGTGTTAAAATGCAATCTTATCTATAAGGTGGAATTCTTCCTTTTACCATGTTGTCTACAGCTGGGTCTGCATGCTAAGTAAGTTGCTCAGTTTGCAAAATCACCTAGTCAGATCTGAAGGAGGAAAGACAGCACATAGGCCTGGGCCTTTTAGTATGCTAAAGTGAATCTTACACGTGGTTACAAATGATTAGCATAATAAAACATGTGCTACTCTTCTTTATCTGGGGAACATTAACTGATTTCACTGAAGAATGATTCTAGAGCTCAATGTTTAACATAAGAGTTTTAGCAGGGGAGTTTCCTTGCATGTAGTTACATTGCTCTGACTGCAAATATCCCGCCCTGCCACCTCCAGAGGCCCTCACTCTACTCTGACTACATCCACGGTCCCTGTCTCACTGCTACTTATCTCACAGTGGCGAATGTGAGCCCAGGCAGAATCCATACCTATCTTTCACCATGGCCATTGTCTGCTCTGTACCTGACTGCTGAGGCCATATCCACAACACTGAGACCAAGGAGGATACCCCTCAGCCTGACCTCTTGCATGGGCAGATACCCACTGCATGCTGCCTGTGTTTTATCCCAGGCATTCCACTCTGCCAGCCTGTTGTACCTTCTGGGTTGGAAACAGCATCAGTGAGTAATGTTGCAGTGCCAGGAAGGTTTCTGCTTGGTTGGCCCACTGTGTGATAGCCAGGACCTAAGATCTGAGAATTGATGGAGTGTTCAGGGGGACAAAGTTTCTGAGCAATATGTTGTGATGGGGAAGACACACTTGTCTTGGGAAGAAATATCTACTGTACACATAACAAAAGCTATGTGTAATAACTATTAAAAGTTATAAAAGCTAAAATGGTGCTCAAGGGTGTGTGGCAACTGGGGCTGTGACAAATCAGAATAAAGGGACGCCCAGTGCTAATCCCCAAATGTCTTATTGACCTTATTTTCCCACACCTCCTCACCCCACCCCAGCATGCTCCTTCTCACTCTTACCCTTGGTTGTAGTGAAGATTGAAGACACAAGATGTCCCCAAGACTGGGTGGAACCCCAGGTGTCCTCATGGTGCAGTCTGATGTTTTAGTAAAACAGTGTGGGCTTCAGACTTGGCCAGCCCTGGGTTCATGCCCAAGGCTGTCACTGACCAACAAGCTGGGCCTAGCAATTTGCTTCTCATATCTGACCCTGAGTTTTCTCCTCTGTAAACTTGGCCTGGTGGGCCCTACCTTGCCGGACTTGCTGCAAAAGTTAGAGACAATGTATGAAAACAGCCATCAAAGTGCCTGGTACAATTAGTCGGGAAATGGCAGCTGCCACTCTTGCTATGCATTATGGACTCGGGCTGTCTATCCCTGAACTGACTAAACAACTGGAGTGTTCTAGGACCCAGAAACTCAGTCCATTTCAGAGACATTCTGGCAACTACAACTGTAGCTTTTCCACTCACTTTGTAGAGACTGTTAGCGTGGGGCCAGCTTAGGTTGCTGACGTATACTGCAAGAGGATCCCAGCTTGTGTCCCATCTGGATACTGCTCCAAGCTCAGAGAATTTATGTAAATGAAGCAATAAATAATCCCTTTTTCTCACTACCTTCCAGAAACCCCTTTCCCTGCCTCTCCCCCAGCCCTGTCATTCAGGGCTGCCTGTGCTTTATCCCAGGCACTCACTCCACTCTGCTCAAGGTAAAGAGTTTCACAGCTACCGGAAATCCTGCCCTTGCTCAGCCTTTAATCAAATGAAGATTAACTCTTTGCAGTACCAAGGTAGTGTCTTGGGGGACAGGGAGGGGTGGATGACACAATAAACCTCCAGGCCAAGGGAGGAATGGGCCTGGCCCATTGATTGCTTCCTTGCTGGGCTGAGGCAGGCCACCCAATCCTTTATGCCTCCCTGTGAAGCCTCATGCCTGAGGCCTTCAGGATTCCAGCAGCCCAGCCATCTCTTCTACAGTGCAGCTTGTGGTAAACTCCCACTCTTCTCCCTTTATACTGGGAACTACTTGTTCTCCAACTGAATTAAGCATCTTGGCCCACACTTGCAAAGTAACTATTTTAGAAAATTGGATGATTTATTCCACACCGGAACCAAAGAAACCTGGGCTCAGACAGGTTTTGGAGGGACACTATTTCTTCCCCTGAGCTAGCTGGAGCTTCCTGTAAAATGCGGGGTAATCTTACCGAGCTGGCAGAGATAATATGTGATAAGCCCCCAATACAGAGGAGAGGCTCAATCAGTCTTTGCTCTCTGCGGGCTCTCCCACTTACTGTCTGACTGACCTGAAGCTGATTGACTTCATTGAGCCCTTATCTGTAAAAGGGGGAGAATTTAAAGTCAGCCTTGTCCTCAAAAGGGTTTGGTGCTGCAGTTGGGGTTACTGAGAGCTGTCTCACTGACTTCACACATTTCTTTTGAACACAGAGACCTTGTGAGTGCATCGTCAGGCAGAGAAGGACAGCAGGGTGGCCTATAGGAAGCAGGGAGCAGGCATGGGGTCTTGTCTAGGATCTGTTGCTTGCCACCCTTGTAGCTTTAGACAGGAAAGCCACTTAGTAATCTGAACCTCAGGTCCACACCTTCTCTATCTCTGGAGGTAGTACTGACAAAGCTGGCCCCTCCAGGGCCAGAAACATGCCTTTGGTTTTTCTGCAGCCCCAGTTTCCCTCACACTGCCTGAATCATTCATAGAAGGCTATCACCATTTTCTTGTTTGCTGAGTGAAGTTGGAGCTGCTGAAGGGTCATAGTATCTACTTTAGTTTGGACCCTCCTTTGCCCTGCAGGCTGATGTCTATGGGTCCCTGGGCCTTTGCCGGAAAGTCATTTGCTAGCCTACCCTAGCCCCAGTGATTTTCCCTTGCACACAGCTGGGAGCATGGTGAGACTGACTGGGGGCAAAGAAAGAAGGTATTCTGGCCACTCTTGTGTGTGATAGGTGTTCCCTCCGAGCCCCAAAAGGCTAAGTGAGGCACCCTTCCTTGAAGCTCCCTATTAGGTGGCTTAGTTCATACCATGTCCAACTCTGGGGGTAAATGTGGTAGGCTTTGGGGGTGGCCAGAGCCTCTTATTTGTGTCCTTTGCATGCAACTGATGAGAGTGTGAGGGATGACTCCCACATCTCCAGATCTGCAGCAGGGTGAGGTAGAGGATTCAGGAGCCCCTAGTGATAATAGAATGGATGGAAAGAACATTGAGCTCCTTGGTACAATGAGGTAAGAAAATAAGAAAGCTCCTGGAGGTAGGAAGAAACCTGATACCACATGCCTTAGTACACCATGGGCCACCATGCCAGGTAAGCCCTCTGGTCTTACTACACTGGCTGAAGGAGAGAGTCAAAGTGCTAATTCTGCCCCACACCCTGGAAACACAGACACACACACACACATTTTTAATAAAACAATTTGTGCACCCTAACAAACTGTATTTCTTGAGAGAAGTGCCAGGTTACCCTTCAGAGATGCCACAGGTTGAGACTTCTCCCTGGTTCATCCAAGAGGGTCTGGTGTTTTGGAGCATTTCTGTTTTTCTTTTTTTACCATTGTTCCAGGATTACCATTATTATTAATCATTTTTGTTCTCATTAAAATCAGCTGTAGCTCCCACCTTTGAGACTCTAGTCCCTGCTCCCCTCTTCCCTACCTCATTCCTTTTTCTCCACTTCCCCTCGACATAACCTTAATAGTTCAGTGAAGAATTTGTTTTTTCTTTAATGTCCATGTTGCCTTTAGTGCCCTCATATTTGCTTCCTTCCCCATCTCTGGCAATAATTTCCCAGACCTCAGGATGTCATCTCAGTGAGAATTTTCTGACAGTCCTATCCTTTTAATTTCTGTAGTATCCCACAACATCCTCTTCCCTGCAACCACCCCTCTCTCCTCTGCCCTTCTCTCAAGCTGAATTAAGTGTATTTTCTATTTCTACAGCATCCCTTCACGTTCCTTTCCCTTTGCCAATGCCTCCTCCCCGCAGCTGGGTTAAGTATCCAAAAAGTACCTAATACATAGTATTGTCAGAGTATGCTCTGATGCCCCTTTCAAATTCCCCCAGGCTTATTTAAGCATCTCTTGGATTTTCATAGCACCTTTTGGTGGCCTCCTTCCTGTCCCACTCCCAAGACAGGTCACGTAAGCTGTTCTGAATTTTCATGGGCACTCCATGCTCACTCCCCACTACAGCATTCACCACACTGCCAGTTTATGTATTTGTCACTCCCACCACCTAATCTAGAATTCCGTAGAACTGAGGGCTGTGTGCTGTGGAGTGTACCCAGAAACTAGACTGGTGCCTCACACATAACCGGTGGTCAATAAATGAACAAGGTGTCTTCGTCATGATGCTTTTATTGTTTTCTATATTCTGCAGTAAATAAGCAAAACCAATGTAGTTGTCAGTCTACACAACAGCAGACACAACGGTTTCCAGAACACTCACACATAAAAGAAGTCCCCCATTCTTCTCTAACATCATTGGTTATTTCAAACTTTCAAAGAACAGCCTATTTCAATGATTTAAAATATGCTCTGGATCCCAGAATGATGAAAGGTTCTCATTTTATAACGTTAGCAAATCTTATATTTAATCTTAATGACAGAAAACACATTTTTGCAATCATATCTTTAAACATATTGTGATCTTAACAACTGTATTAAGATGAATAAAATTTTACGATATCCAAAAGAAACTCTGTTTTGCAATTAAACAATTAGCACTGATCACAAATACCAAACACAGTGTCTACCCCACTCTTCACCATTATATTCAACTCAGGACCCAGGTAATCTACACTTTGGGGTACCTTTGATTCTCTTTCCAACCCCCCTGTAGGGTCTGCCCCCTGTTTTCCCTAAGGGGCGGAGTAACCCCTAGCACCTGAATTGAGGATAGCCTCAACTTCTGCATCATCATCTGAATCCCAATCGTAATTACATGGCCAGTCTTTAGAGCATCGGTTACGCACCCTTGCCACAAAATGCAAGACTTTCAGCTTGCTAGATTCCACATGCGCTCGAGGTCCCCAGAAAAACTCGTACTCCACGGGACTGCTCCGAGGCACCTGCTTATAAATCAGGTACCCTCTGCGCACGAACTCTTCTGTGACGACCTTCTTTGGATCTCCAAAGATGCTGTGCTGCTGGCCAGGCTGCATCCCCAACTTCCCCAGCACTTTCCAGACCAGTGCCTCCTTCGCGCTGTTGCCCATGATGAAGATAAGGGCTAAAATGGACATCAGCAGACTTTTCTTGGTGCCTTGAAAATTGCTCCGGGCTACAGAAGGTTTTTGCGCTAGAACAGTGCTTGAAGCTTCCTCTGGGGTGGTGGAAGCCTTCTCCGCAGTGCTCGGGTTTTCCTCCGAGCCGCTCAGGTCATCCTCGGGGGTGCTCGGGACCACAGAGGTTGCCATCGGGGTCTCGGATGCTTCCGAGGCCTGTATCTTACGATTATTGCGGTTCTCCTCTGCGGCCCTAGCGTTACGGCGGCGCCGACTCTTCCGTCCCCGAGGCATGTCTCCTGCTAGGGGTGCCGAGACTAAGGCAATCCTAGGGAAGGATGCCTGTAACCTCTGCAGAAAGCAACTATCTCTACCTTAAGAAGGGGCCGCCACTGAAGCCACCGATGTCAATAGAGTCTTTGTAGCAAGTAGCCAGACGTTCTCAGCAAAAGAGCTCACTCCCACGCAACCCGAGTTGCTTGAGCAGCACTCGTCACAACAGCAAGGGGGCAAGAAGGCTCGGCAAAATTGGCTCCGCCTCTTCTGCCACGCACTCGCCTAACCCTAAAGAGGAAGTAGGCGGCTCCCACACGCCGACTTCCGCTGTCAGATGGAGAAAGGGGAAGACCACGGGCAAGGGTGGGACTAGAGGAGGAACGACAATTTAGGGATTGGCAAAGGCAGGGATATGCACAGGAGAAATGGATAACATAGATTTCCTGTATTTTTCAGGCGAGTACAAGAATGGCTCAAGGATAGTGTGGAGGAGCACTATCTGACGGGCTGGCTGTGTGTGTGACAGGTTAGGGGTACTGTATTCTTGGAAAGAAACACATGGTCCCAGCTCTCCTTTCCCGTCTTGGCTTACACACCACAGTCATTCACTCACCATGTTTTCAGAAGGAGTTACTGTGTATTCAAATTAATTTGTGGATCCATGTAGGACCCAGATAAGATGTGTATGGCTGAAGTGCTTGGTAATGAGAGGAGATGGGACTGCAAAAGCAAATGGTGTGCAACAAGTGAAGAGCCTTCAAAGTGTTATAATACTCACAGGATTATTAAACAGAGCACTGACTGGATCAGACTTACATTTGTACCGCGTCACAGAGGAGCAGACTATTGTCTGGCAGGTCACTTGGGAAGCAATTAGAATAAGAAGCAAGAGGGAGTGAAAGTGAGCCTTAAGGTCGTTGCCATGGGAATAAAGAGGCAGAAAGGCATTTTAAGGGTGATCATTGACAAGCTTTAGAGACTGGGTGGAAGTGGGGTATGGGAAGAGAGGGAGGTGGAGTGCAGGTTAGCTCCAAAGTTTCTAGCTTCAAGTCTACCTGGATACTTGATTATTTTGCTTCTTTCTTTTATTCTGTAGTCTGAATGTAATTCAGAGCATATTAGGAACTTTTTTCACTCTGGGTGTTTGCTTACTGTTTCCTCGGCCTGATTTGCCTTTCCAGCTACCTAAATTCCCTGTGACATGTCACAAGCCTCTTTCTCCTTGAAGCTTGTCTTGGTGTGCCCAAAGGGTGCTCCCCTGAGGGAGGAGTCTCCATAGCAAGTACTCTGTACCTTTTTATGTCCTTTTAAAGACACTATTTTGCATAAGTCACTTCACCTCTCTGAGCTTCCATTTCCTCATCTATAAAGTGCTGTTAATTGAAGTACCGGCCTCATAGGGTTGTGAGAATTATATGAGATAATAAACAAAAACTATTAATACACGGGTAAAACAGCCTTTGCTTCTCAGGTGTTTCAAGCAGTGTGGAAGAGTGGCATTTAATAAATGCATGTTGAAGGAATACATGGTGGAAAAGATTTTGCACGTTTTTTTTCCTGAACTTTTTAAAAGCAAGTGAATATACCCGTTTGGCCGGAAGAGATTAAATGCCTGCTTGACAGGACTTCAGAACGTAATCCCACTGAGGGAAGGGATCCTGTCTAGCTCCTTGGTGTCTCCCAGCCCTTGTCAGAGTTTGTGAAATAAGATATGGCTACTGTTGGTGAATAAATCTGGGGTGGGACAGTGTGCTCTCTGGAAATCCAACTGCACATACCAGCAACCCTGGATTAGAGCAGTTCCTCTGAGTTTCAGTTGTTTTTTCATCTGTTTGTTTTGTGTTAGCTCTTTGTGAATCTGTGTGTCTAGAGGAGTGCAAAATCACGTGTGTTCTTTGAAACAGATTCTCCATTCTGATGGGATTTTATGGGAGTGTAATCCAGCAAACTTTCTTTTCCCAACAGTCACTTTCTAACTGAAATTTTCTTTATATCCAGAGCCTATCAAGGCTTCCTGTTGGGGAAGCCTATTCATAAACCAATCTGGGGCAGTGTGTGCTTGTTGCTGCACTGCCTTATTCCCAGCAGGGGTGCCATTTCTCTGTCACTGCCCTCATCTGAGTGACCCTTTGTTCCATTCCACAGAAAGGACAAGGCCGCCATGCACAGCACCCTGGTTATATCAGAGCCTATCCTTAAGCAGTGTATAATGTAGGCTGCAGCTTACAACCAGTTTCCTCAAAGAAGTAATCAGGAACAGGGTTTAGGTTGTGAACTACTGTGAGTGTTCCCAAAAGCTCAACAGAAATCACATTTACATAAGACAGGCCACAGAGGTTGCTAGTCAATAAACACAGTGTATTTAGTAGCCAAAATAGCACAGACATGGTATTAACAGGAGGAAATCATAAAACCATGCCTTGGGACATTGCAAATCATAGGTCTGTTTGTATGTAGCACATGACAAAGAATGGGCAACTGACTTGTGAAGGCCCTAGGAGTTACGTAGTGAGGAGGGAAACTAACACTGTTGTGGTAGGCTTTGTACCTAAACTACCTCCACACTGAAATCTTTCAACAACCTTCCACTACCACTGAAATTAGAGAGAGGCTAACTCTCCTGGCCAAGATCATGGCACTGCTGGTGAATGTTAGTATTTGAACTCACATCTTCAGATTGCCATCATATACTTCACAGTTGCTCCAACTGAGTGCACATTTGGAGGTGCAAGAAAGCTTAACATGGAAGGGAGGGTTCTTGCTCCTTTGGAATAGGAGCAGAAGGGAAAGAGATGAGAAGAGGGACAGATGTGGGGAAGAGCAAGGCAGTGATCCTTGCTCATCTTGACAGGTTCTCCATACTTGTCTCTGCACCTTCCAAGCTGTGTCAAGTCCAGCATGTTACTTAATATTTCTAAGCCTCAGTTTCTCCATCTGTGAGTGGGACTATCATAGTGGTGTTGTGAAGATTAAAAGGAAATAACTCATGAAAGATGTGGTAGGCTGAAACATTCCCCCCAGATTCCAAAGATGTCCATATCTCTCTCCCCAGAACCTATGAATATGCTACCTCACATGGCAAAAGGCAATTTAAGGATCTTCAGATGGGGAGATGGTCCTGGATTATCTGGGTGAACCCCAGGTAAACACAAGAGTCCTTTTAGAAGGGAGGCAGTACTGTTAAAGTCAGTGAAAGATCTAACAGTGGAAGTAGAGCTCAAAGAAGAGAGAAGATGCTACACTGATGGCTTTGTGAATGGAGGAAGGGGGTATGAGCCAAGGAATGTAAGGGGCCTTCTAGAAACTGAAAAAGATGGGGAGTGGAGCCTAAAGCCTCCAGGAGGAATGGAGACATGGATACATTTTAGACCTCTGGCCTCCAGAACTGTAAGATAATAAATTTGGTTGCTTTAAGCCACTAAATTTGTTGTAATTTGTCACATCGACAAAAGGAAACTAATATACAAGTCATATGTGCCTCATTCATGTGGAGTGCCTAATAAATAAGAGCCATAATTACTGTTGAGGTGAATTTATATTATTGCCATATTTTCAGTGAAAGTACTGGGAGGGACTGGGGTGGGATATGAGATTGAACTGGGTACCTTGGCAGCACTTCTTGTGGGTGTTGATGCACACTGTCCTTCCCTGGGATTGTCCACAAAGCCACCTATTCCCAGGCCCTGTCCTGGCTATATGCCCGTGTTTTCACAGGCATTGCTCTCACATAGGAAGACATTGCCATAGCCACAACCTGCTGGTTAAGTGCTAGGGGTGGGATAGGGAGGGAAATGCAGAGGTCAGTCTACCCTGCCTCTGTTGCATAACACTAACTCATGACCTTTCCATTGCCTGTTTTGAAATCAAATTTTCTTCTTAGAGAGTCCCCACTTTGTGTACAGTCAAACATTAGCTGGGGTCTTCAGGGTGCCAACCTGCCTCAAATGACATCAGGGGTAACATGAACAAAAGGTGCCAAATATTACACCCATGAAATCAGCCCGTGTGCTTTTGTGGACCCTAGGTGCATACCACTGGTAAGCTTTAGAGTCCCTCCTTAGCTACACCTAGACATGCTCAAGCTTGTTTCCTTTGGGGATTCTAGTTCTTTGTACTTTCTGCTTAAGGGTGGAAATGACTCTGAGTGGGAGTTTGAATATCTACCTCCTGAAAACAAAATAAGGACACAATCACATTAAAGTTCTTCTAGCTGTTAACTGAAACATCACTTAACCAATTATTGTATTTCTTTCCTCAACAGATATCTTATATCCAGCCTATTATTATTCATGATATCAATAATAAGTAACATCCTTCTATAATTTTTAATGTGTATTATCTCTAGGTGGTCATTCTCATTACGATGCTCAATGTAGACATGAGGTATCTGAGACTGACAGGCACAGTGTCATGATATCAAATCTCTGACAGGTAATGAAGCCAGGTTTTTTTATCCCAATACCAGAGACATTGTACTTTTCCCCTCTGAATCATTAATGTTACTATTTGGATTAACATCACCCTGATATACAAGGCTTCATGCCTAGATTTATGCAGCAGGCTCCTTCCTGGCTTTACCCCACCTCATCCAACTGCACCTTGCATGTGGACATAAGAAGTTCCTCCTGAGGTGCTCCCCCACTCACTGTTCACCCCAGACTGTACTCTTTATATGTTGTGTCAGGCTCCTTGCTAGCCCAAAGGGGTAAAACTGAGACCTGATGGATCAAATGAATGAATGAATGTAGAAATGAGGCAACTTATCTTCCCTCCTCAGTATATCTCAGCTGGAGGCAAGTGTGCTTGGCATCCAGATCCAGGCTTGCCTAGGTCATGAGCTTTTCCTGACCAGGCAGGGAGTAACCTTGTGGACTCAGCCCCTGATTGTGTGTGCATGCCTGTGCACACATAAACATGTAGGTGCCCACCCGTTCACCAGAGTTTTCTTGCTCACTTCTCTGCTTGCTTTTGGTTCTGTATGGAGGTTCTGACATTGGTTGCACTGAGTTCAATCATCTACTCACTACCTGTTTGGTCAAGACGTAGCATGCATTATCTCATTTAATGTTTACAGCTTTCCTGAGGAGCAGACACTCTCACTTTAAGCTTGTAGATGTGGAAGTATGACTCATAGATTCCTTACATCTGTAGGCAGCATGGACACAGAAGAGGAATGGGAGTACAGTATCTATAATAATGGTGACCATTTCTTGAGCAGCTCCTCAGTGCCAAGCATTTTGCACACATTGTCCCACTTACCCACCACAGCAATTCGACAAGGTATTTACAAGATTATGCCCAAAATTCTTCAGATGAGGCATGCTAGACAGCAGGAGCATACAACTTGCTCAGTATCAGAGTTAAGTTGTGTAGCCTGGTCTCAAACCTGGTTTTGCTTGATATTATAGTCCAAGCTCTAATCACAGTACCAGACTGATGTGTGGGAGCAAACTGAAGGAGAAAAGACTGTGTAAAGGATTGAAAGTAACAAGGCAACTGAGGATATCTCAGGTGAGTGTAATCCCACTCCTTTCCCCAGCACACTCAGATCCTGGATGGATCTTAACCCTAACCCTAACCCTAACCTAAATAAGACCCTAACCTTAACCTTTATCCTAATCCTAACCTAAATAAGACCCATAGGATGGGTCTTATTTACAGGCCAACTTCATCTCTTCCATAGTTGCCAGGAGTTAATGATTCATGACTTATAGAAGCCCTAATGCATGAAAGCTACTAAAATATTTCAATTCTCTAGTTATGATTTTCTGTAATGGATAGAGGGAATAATTTTGCTCAGAATTTGCTGTTGTATGCAGCCTGTGCTATTGTATTCCATACAATCCTTTTGCAGGGATCTAAAAGTTGGCATAGAAGGAGTACTCCTGGATGGGTGCCAAGAAGTCATGCAAGTCAGCTGCTGGCTTTTCCACCTTGACCAATAGAAGAAAGGCATTTGATAGACAATTGAATAGTATGCACTGCACAAAGACGTGGAGGGAGAAACCAAGTTTTTAAAATGGGGTCCAGAAGTTAAAGTTGTGGGGTTTTAAAGAGGAGAGTCAGCAATATCTGATTCAGAAACATTTATGTGTTCATAAAATAGAGAATTGTTTGGATTAGGGGCATCCAATAATAAGACAGAGTATCATGAATTCTTTGCAGTAATCCAAGCTTATGAAGTATATTACAACATGGTTACCACCAAAGCATTAGCTAATGCCTCTATCATGTCACATAATTATCATTTTTTTATGATGAGAACCGATAAGATCTAGTCTTTTAGCAACTTTGAAATTTATAATACAGCATTGTTGACTATAACCACTATGTGTACATTGTATCTCTAAGACTTATTTATCTTATAGAGTTCCAAGTTTGCACCCTTGAACAACACATCCCCAATTCCCCTGTCACCCAACCTCTGGAACCATCACTCTACTCTCTATTTTTACAAGTTTGGCTTTTTTTTGATTCCACATATAATTGATATTATACAGTATTTGTCTTTCTCTGACTTATCTTAAATAGAACAATGCCCTCAAGGGCTATCCATGTAATTAAAGATAGAACTATTTCCTTTTTTTCTCATAGCTGAATAATATTTCATTGCATATGTAACACAGCTTCTTTATTCATTCATATATTATTCATCATGTATTTGGGTTGTTTTCATATCTTGGTTATTGTGAATAATGCTGTCAACATGGAGGGCATATATCTCTTCACTATCCTGTTTTCATGTCCTTTGAATATATATTCAGAAGAGGAAATCCTAAATCATATGGTTGTTCTATTTTTAGTTTTTTGAGAAACCACCATACTGTTTTCCTTAATGTCTGAACAAATTTGCATTCCCACAAACAGTGTACAAAGGTTCCCTTATTTCCACTTCCTGGCCAACACTTGTTATCCCTTGTCTTTTTAATGATAGCCATTTTAACAAGTGTGAGATAATACCTCATTGTGGTTTCATTTGCATTTCCCTGATGATTTTGATGTTGAGCATAATTTTTATGTACCTGTTGGCCATTTAGATGTCTACTTTGGAAAAATGTCTATTTAGCTCCTCTGCCAATTTTTATCAGAATTTTGCTGTTGTTACTGAGTTCTATGTGTTCTTCATATATTTTAAATTTTAATCCCTTATTTGACATATGGTTTGGAAATAAATTCCCCTATTTCATATTTTTTTATTGTATTGATTGTTTATTTTGCTGTGCAGAAGCTTTTTCATTTGATGCAGTCCCACCTGTTGAATTTTGTTTCTGTTACTTGTGCTCTTGGTGTCGTAGAAAAACAGAAAAATCATTGCCCAAGCCAGTGTTGAGGAGCTTCTTCCCTGTTTTCTTTTACGGGCTTTGCATTGTCAGTCTTATACTTAGGTATTTCATCCATTTCAGGTTAAATTTTTGTGAAAGGTGTAAGATAAGGATCTAATTTCATTTTTCTGCATGTAACTATGCAGCTTTCCCAGCACCATTTGTTCAAGAGACTACCATTTCCCCATCACATGTTCTTTCCTCCTTTGTCAGATATTGATTGATCTTAAAGGCATGAGTTTATTTCTAGGCTGCGTGTTCTGTTTCAGTAGTCTGTCTATTTTTATGCCAGTACCATGCTGTTTTAATTACTAAAGATTTGTAGCACAGTTTCGAAGCAGGAAATATGAATCCTCCAGCAATGTCCTTTCTCAAGATTGCATTGGCTATTTGGGTTATTTTGTGGTTCCATACAAATTTTAGAATTTTTTTCTATTATTGTGAAACATACCATTGGAGTTTTGATAGGAATTGCTTTGAATTTATAGATGGCTTTGGGTAGTATAGACATTTTAGCAATATCAATTTTTCTAATACATGAACATGGGATATCTTTCTAACTGTGACTTCTTCAACTATTTATTTATTTATTTTTAATTTTGGTATCATTAATCTATAATTACATGAAGAACATTATGTTTACTAGGATCCCCCCTTCACCAAGTCCCCCCCACATACTCCTTCACAGTCACTGTCGATCTGCGTAGTAAGATGCTGTAAAATCACTACTTGTCTTCTCTGTGTTGCACAGCCCTCTGCGTGCCCCCCATGCACTATACATGCTAATCATAATGCCCTCTTTCTTTTTCCCCTCCCTTATCCCTCCATTCCCACCCATCCTCCCCAGTCCCTTTCCCTTTTGTAACTGTTCGTCCATTCTTGGTTTCAGTGATTCTGCTGCTGTTTTGTTCCTTCAGTTTTCCTTTGTTCTTATACTCCACATATGAGTGAAATCATTTGAAACTTGTCTTTCTCCACCTGGCTTATTTCACTGAGCATAATACCCTCTAGCTCCATCCATGTTGTTGCGAATGGTAGGATCTGTTTTTTTCTTATGGCTGAGTAATATGCCATTGTGTATATGTACCACATCTTCATTATCCAATCATCTACTGATGGACACTTAGGTTGCTTCCATATCTTGGCTATTGCAAATAGTGCAGTGATAAACATAGGGGTGCATCTGTCTTTTTCAAACTGGAGTGCTGCATTCTAAGGGTAAATTCCTAGGAGTGGAATTCCTGGGTCAAATGGTATTTCTACTTTGAGCATTCTGAGGAACCTCCATACTGCTTTCCACAATGGTTGAACTAATTTACATTCCCACCACCAGTGTAGGAGTGTTCCCCTTTCTCCTCAATCTTGCCAGCATTTGTTGTTGTTTGTCTTTTGGATGATGGCGATCCTTACTGGTGTGAGGTAATATCTCATTGTGGTTTTAATTTGCATTTCTCTGATGATTAGCGATGTGGAGCATCTTTTCATGTGTCTCTTGGCCATCTGAATTTCTTCTTTAGAGACCTGTCTATTCAGCCTCTCTGCCCATTTTTTAATTGGATTATTTGCTTTTTGTTTGTTGAGGTGTTTGAGCTATTTCTATATTTTGGATGTCAATCATTTATCAGATCTATCATTTATGAATATATTCTCCCATACTGTAGGATACCTTTTTGTTCTATTGATGGTGGACTTTTCTGTACAGAACCTTTTTAGCTTGATATAGTCCCACTTGTTCATTTTTGCCTTTGTTTCCCTTGCCCAGGGAGATATGTTCATGAAGAAGTCACTCATGTTTATGTCCATGAGAATTTTGCCTATGTTTTTTTGTAAGAGTTTTATGGTTTCATGACTTACATTCAGGTCTTTGATCCATTTCAAATGTACTTTTGTATATGGTGTTAGACAGTGATCCAGTTTCATTCTCTTACATGTAGCTGTCCAGTTTTGCCAGCACCATCTGTTGAAGAGATTGTCATTTCCCCATTGCATGTCCATGGCTCCTTTATCATATATTAATTGGCCATATATGTTTGGGTTAATATCTGGAGTCTCTAATCTGTTCCACTGGTCTGTGGCTCTGTTGTTGTGTCAGTGCAAAATTGTCTTGATTACTGTGGCATTGTAGTAGAGCTTGAAGTTGGGGAGTGAGATCCCCCCCCACTTTATTCTTCCTTCTCAGGATTGCTTTGGCTATTCGGGGTCTTTGACGCTTCCATATGAATTTTTGAACTCTTTGTTCCAGTTCATTGAAGAATGCTGTTGGTAATTTGATAGGGATTGCATCGAATCTATATATTGCTTTGGGCAGGATGGCCATTTTGACAATATTAATTCTTCCTAGCCAGGAGCATGGGATGAGTTTGCATTTGTTAGTGACCTCTTTAATTTCTCTTAAGAGTGTCTTGTAGTTTTCAGGGTATAGGTCTTTCATTTCCATGGTTAGATTTATTCCTAGGTATTGTATTCTTTTTGATGCTATTATGAATGGAATTGTTTTCCTGATTTCTCTTTCTATTAGTTCATTGTTAGTGTATAGGGAAGCCACAGATTTCTGTGTGTTAACTTTGTATCCTGCAACTTTGCTGTATTCCAATACCAGTTCTAGCAGTTTTGGAGTGGAGTCTTTAGGGTTTTTTATGTACAATATCATGTCATCTGCAAATAGTGACAGTTTAACTTCTTTACAAATCTGAATTCTTGTATTTCTTTGTTTTGTCTAATTGCCATGGCTAGGACCTCTAGTAATATGTTAAATAACAGTGGGGAGAGTGGTCATCACTGTCTTGTTCCTGATCTCAGAGGAAAAGCTTTCAGCCTCTCACTGTTCAGTATGATGTTGGCTGTGGGTTTATCATATATGGTCTTTATTATGTTGAGGTACTTGCCCTCTATGCCCATTTTGCTGAGAGTTTTTATTATAAATGGATGTTGAATTTTGTCAAATGTTTTTTGAGCTTCTATGGAGATGATCATGTGATTTTTGTCACTTTTGTTGATGTGATGGATTATGTTGATGGATTTTCAAAGGTTGTACTGTCCTTGCATCCATGGGATGAATCCCACTTGGTCATGGTGTATGATCCTCTTGATGTATTTTTGAATTCGTTTTGCTAATATTTTGTTGAGTATTTTTGCATGTACGTTCATCTGGGATATTGGTCTGTAGTTTTCTTTTTTCGTGGGGTCTTTGTCTGGTTTTGGTATTAGGGTGATGTTGGCTTCAGAGAATGAGTTTGGGAGTATTCCCTCTTCTGTTTTTTGGAAAACTTTAAGGAGAATGGGTATTATGTCTTCTGTGTATGTCTTATAAAATTCCGAGGGAAATCCATCTTGCCCGGGGGTTTTGTTCTTGGGTAGTTTTTTGATTGCTGCTTCAATTTCCTTGCTGGTCATTGGTTTGTTTAGATTTTGTGTTTCTTCCTTGGTCAGTCATGGAAGGTTGTATTTTTCTAGGAAGTTGTCCATTTCTCCTAGGTTTTCCAGCTTGTTGGCATATAGGTTTTCATAGTATTCCTAATAATTCTTTGTATTTCTGTGGGGTCTGTCGTGATTTTTCCTTTCTCGTTTCTTATTCTGTTGATGTGTGTTGATTCTCTTTTTCTCTTAATAAGTCTGGCTAGAGTCTTATCTATTTTGTTTATTTTCTCGAAGAACCAGCTCTTGGTTTCATTGATTTTTGCTATTGTGTTATTCCTCTCAATTTTATTTATTTCTTCTCTAATCTTTATTATGTCCCTCCTTCTGCTGACTTTAGGCCTGATTTGTTATTCTTTTTCCAATTTCAGTAACTGTGACATGAGACTATTCATTTGGGACTGTTCTTCCTTCTTTAAATATGCCTGGATTGCTATATACTTTTCTCTTAAGATGGCTTTACTGCATCCCTCAGAGGTTGGGGCTTTGTGTGGTTGCTGTCATTTATTTCCATATATTGCTTGATCTCCATTTTAATTTGGTCATTGATCCATTGATTATTTAGGAGCATGTTGTTAGGCCTCTATGTGTTTGTGTGCCTTTTTGCTTTCTTTGTACAGTTTATTGCTAGTTTTATACCTTTGTGGTCTGAAAAGTTGGTTGGGAGGATTTCAGTCTTTTTGAATTTACTGAGGCTCTTTTTGTGGTCTAGTATGTGGTCTATTCTGGAGAATGTTCCATTTGCACTTGAGAAGAATGTGTATCCTGTTGCTTTTGGATGTAGAGTTCTATAGATGTCTATTAGGTCCATCTGTTCTAGTGTGTTGTTCAGTGCCTCTGTGTCCTTACTTATTTTCTGTCTGGTGTGTCTGTCCTTTGGAGTGAGTGGTGTGTTAATGTCTCCCAAAATGAATGCATTGCATTTTGTTTCCTCCTTTAATTCTGTTAGTATTTGTTTCACATATATTGGTGCTACTGTATTGGGTGCATATATGTTTAGAATGGTTATATCCTCTTGTTGGACTGAGCCCTTGATCATTATGTAATGTCCTTCTTTATCTCTTGTTACTTTCTTTGTTTTGAAGTCTATTTTGTCTGATACTAGTATTGCAGCACCTGCTTTTTTCTCCCGGTTGTTTGCATGAAATATCTTTTTCCATACCTTGACTTTTAATCTGTGTATGTCTTTGGGTTTGACGTGAGTTTCTTGTACGCAGCATTTAGATGGGTCTTGCTTTTTTATCCATTCTATTAGTCTGTGTCTTTTGATTGGTGCATTCAGTCCATTTATATTTAGGGTGATTATTGAAAGATATGTATTTATTGCCATTGCAGGCTTTAGATTTGTGGTTACCAAAGGTTCAAGGTTAGCTTGTTTACTACCTTACTGTCTAAGTTAACTCGCTTATTGAGCTATTATAAACACAGTCTGATGATTTTTTCTCTCCCTTCTTATTCTTCCTCCTCCATTCTTCATATGTTGGGTGTTTAGTTCTGTGCTCTTTATAGGAGTGCTCACATCTAGAGCAGTCCCTCTAAGATACCCTGTAGATTGTGGTTTGTGGGAGGCAAATTCACTCAACTTTTGCTTGTCTGGGAATTGTTTAATCCCTCCTTCATATTTAAATGATAATCGTGCTGGATACAGTATCCTTGGTTCAAAGCCCTTCTGTTTCATTGCATTAAATATATCATGCTATTCTCTTCTGGCCTGTAAGGTTTCTGTTGAGAAGTCTGATGATAGCCTGATGGGTTTTCCTTTGTAGGTGACCTTGTTTCTCTCTCTGGCTGCCTTTAATACTCTGTCCTTGTCCTTGATCTTTGCCATTTTAATTATTATGTGTCTTGGCATTGTCCTCTTTGGGTCCCTTCTGTTGGGATTTCTGTGTGCTTCCATAGCCTGAGCAACTATTTCCTCCCCCAGTTTGGGGAAGTTCTCAGCAATTATTTCTTCAAAGACACTTTCTATCCCTTTTTCTCTCTCTCTTCTTCCTCTGGTACCCCTATAATGTGGATATTGTTCCTTTTGGATTGGTCACCCAGTTCTCTGAATATTGTTTCATTCCTGGAGGTCTTTTTATCTCTCTCTTCGTCAGCTTTTATGCATTCCTGTTCTCTGGTTTCTATTCCCTCAATGGCCTCTTGCATCTTATCCATTCTGCTTATAAATCCTTCCAGAGTTTGTTCCACTTCAGTAATCTCCCTTGAGATGTCTGTAATCTTCCTCCGGACGTCATCCCTTAGGTCTTGCATATTTCTCTGCAGTTCTGTCAGCATGTTTATGATTTTTATTTTGAATTCTTTTTCAGGGAGACTGGTTAGGTCTGTCTGTGCAGATCCTCTCTCAGGTGTTGTCTGAACTATCTTGGACTCGACTAAATTTTTTTGCCTTTTCATGGTGAGAGCAGTGGCTGTAGGCAGGTTGCGGGTGTGTCAACTTGGAGAAGAAAGTCTTTTCCTGCTTGCTGGATGCCTTGCCCTTCTCTGCTGCCTGTCATTTACCTTCCCTCCTGGAGCAGCCACTGGGTTAATCTCCTAAGCTGCTGTAGGTGGGGTCTCTGACAGAGGAGCGCGGAGCCCTGTGTGGAGTGGCAGGCACTCCAATTGTGTTCCTTTGTGATAGCAGCGCCCCTGCCAGGCAGCTGTGTGCCAACAGCCGCCTCTGGTTCTGGCACAGGCAGCTGTACATTGGGCTGGCATTCTGGTCGACTGCTGGGAGCGCGCCTGCTCCCTCTGGCTCTACTGCAGGTGTGCGCTGGGTTCTCCCACATGGACCTGTCCCGTATTGCTCTGGCTCCACTGCCGCCGATGCACATGAGCCACACCGGGCCTGTTCGATCGTCGCAGCTGCAGCCTTGCACAAGTGTCTCCTGGTGCCCTCTGGTGTTGTTGGCAGACACGATCCTCTCCCTGTCCCTTCCGGTGCCTCCTCCCCCAGCACGTTCTGCCACTCTCCCACTACCGGGCCAGTGTGTCGGGGTCGCGCCAGTTGGAGTAATGACTGGCAGGCTGCTTAGTCTTGTGAGGGGCTTCAGAGCTGTTCTGCTTCCCTAAGGTCCCCCAGGATTCCCAGCTGCTGGCTAAGTGTGCTGGGACGACTTTGTCCAGCTATTGGGTCCCTGTCTCTTTAAGACTTCCAGAATGTACTTGCTTTTCTTTTGTCTCAGGGGTGCCGGATACAGGGATCTGCCCACAGGTTTTGCTTTTCTGTTTCTCTAATATCCAGCACCCTGTGCACCTTGTGTCTGTGCTCCAGGTGTGGATTTCTAGAGCTGGTTGTTTAGCAGTCCTGGGTTTTCCCTCCCTCCCTGTTCTGACTGCTTTCTTCCTGCCAGGTTCTGGGGTGTGGGAGCGTTCAGGTCCCACCTTCCCGCAGCTTGTATCTTACCCCCTTCATGTGATGTTGAGTTCTCACAGATGTATATGTATCCTGGCTGTTGTACTGCATCCACTGGTGTCTCTTTTAGGAGTAGTTGCATTTATTGTATTTTCATCAATATATATGTTCTGGGGAGGAGATTTCCTCTGAAGTACTCATGCCACCGTCTTCCCATGATCTTCTGACTTCTTCAATTTCTTTCCTCAACATCTTGTAATTTTCATTGTGCAGATCTTTCACTTCCTTGGCTAAATTTACTTTTAAGATTTTATTTTTGCTACCATTATGTTAGGAAAGAGTATGAAACCTAAATGTGATTTATTGACACTACGATGTTCAAACATTTAACAGTAAATTATTAACAAAGGGCCACATGGTGAAAGCTGTTCAGGCTGAACGGGGGTGGGGTGGGGTGGGGGAATTGATAAGAGCCTGGCGATACCTGTTTGAGTTTTTTAAACCTACCAGTAAGATTAAGACAAATGTCAAGGAAATATATAACTGGCTTAGGTGACTTCTGGGAAAGAATGTGAACCCTGTATTATTCAGCCAATGAAGAACCAGGGGAGGGACTCGCACACATGGAGATAAATTATTGGTGCCAAAACTCCCCAGGTGTGCCTGCTCACCAGGCACCCGATCTTGCAAGACAGTCATTAAAGCCTTCCTCTGCTGTTCTTTTTGTCTCCATGTCCACTTATTGAAATTGGACCAATGAGTGTGCTTCTCACAATTTGGGGACTCATCTAGGATCCTCTTGCCTGTGAGACATGGGGGCCCAAGTAGAGTGGTAAGACACATCCCGCCTGGCTTTGGGCGGCCCGCTGTGTCTGAGTGTCTCACTTTTGCATAGAAGCCGAGGGGAGACCCGAGACTGTGGTGCAGAGACAGCGTGACCAATGCAGGAGAGCAAACGCAGGCACTGCAAGCAACCAAGCAACCTCGTGCACGAGCCAAGGTAGAAAAATTGGGCTATAAGTATTGCCTTAGTAGTTGAGCATTTTTCAGAAGTCGAGGGTGTGTGACTGAGTTCTGTAATATAGGAGTGTGTGCAAGAAACTTCCATTATGGGGGGTTGAGTATACAGGGAACTCAGACACAAGACGTCTTGAAAGATGAGAAATACAAACTCTAGGCCTACAGAATCAGAGAAAGGGAATCAGATGAGATCCCTTGGAAATCCCCCCCAGATAACCTGCTGGGGTGAAGGTTACAGTACTGAAGAGATGCCTCCTGTACCAGATTAAAGACAAACAGAAGATAATCAAATTTTGCTGTTTTGACTAAATTAAAGTTAGATCAGATGAAAACTGACTTTTCCAAGTTTAAGTTATTTTATTGATAGAAATAAAGCCTCCAGTTCACTTGATAAATCTGTTAGTTACCAAGGGCGCTCCCCCTATTTCCCCTAATGAAAGGAAAGGAACGACACACAGCAGCAATTCACCGGAGAATTCCGCTTTATTAGGCAAAGGTCCTGGGTTATATAGGAAGGGGCATGGGGTGATTGAGGTGTCACTTCTACGGGGCTGTTGGCTGTTGACTAGGTGCTGGGATTGGGAGGGGGTGTGAGAGGTGATTGGGCTTCAGGTGCCACCGGCAGGAGCCGAGGACCCCGAAGAGAAGCCAGAAGTTTGCCATCTTACTGGTGGGGGCCCTTCATTCCCCCCTTTCTCCTCTACGGGGTTGTGGACATTGCTTTCTCTCTGACTGCTTCCTGCTGAATGGGGGCGGAGAAGGGAGTGAGGGCTTGAGGATTGGGAGGACAGGGTTGATAGGACTCCCCACAGTAAGGATGAGTAGATGTGGACTTCTTCAGGTTGGAAATCAATGAAGGTTCTCTGTAACCATAGGTCGAGGACCTGTTGATTCCAATGGTGCCAAGAGGATACGGGTGCCAGGAGCCAGGCGTCTGTGGCCATTGTTTCCAGGAACTGTTTCCAGCGGGGAGAGGGGTCCATCTCAGTGTGTGGTGAGGAGATCACGTGAGGGTGAGGGATCTTCTGTGACCAGAAGCTGGTAGTTCCTGAGTAAAAGCTGATTGAAAGCTTGATTAGAGATTTTTCCAACTTGGGATTTGATGAACTTTATTATACAGGGTAAGAAGAAACAGGCAAGAAGAATGATTATTATGGGGCCTGCAATGGGCCAGACCAAGGTAAGGAGGGCGTTTGTTAGTATTGAAGAGAATGGGTTGGAATTGGAAGCAGAGTGGAGGCTGGAGGCAAGGTCGGTGAGTTTGGTGATGTCAGTTTCTATAATGCCAGATTCGTTGATGCAATAGCAGCACTCTTCCTGGAGGAAGACGCAGGTGCCGCCCTTCTTGGCTGTAAGCGGATCTAAGGACCGCCGGTTTTGAAGGGTGACCTTAGCTAGTGAAGTGACCTGTCTTTGGAGAAAGGCTAGGGAATCGGCAGTGGATATCAGGGCTCCCTCAAGTTTGGCGTTGAGATCTCTAACTGCCCATAGAGAGTGACCCAAGGCTCACCCTGAAAATCCTGCCCCAATGGCTGAGGTGGCTAGGGAAATACTGACCATAATGGGAAGGACAGCAGCCATTTTTGTGTGCGAGGGTAAGGGAGGTTGGAGCTCAAGGAATTCTACCATGCTATAAGTGTAAGCTGTGGGATTAGGGTGACGAGAATGCAGGGTGTATCGGAGCTGGGAGGCAGTGAGTTGAAAAGACTGCCATTACACCAAAAGAAGTGTCCTGGTTGCATAAAAGTCTTAGAGCCGGAGGTAGGGGTGTAGATAGAGAGGCAGTGAAGTGCGCTGGAGAGGGGTGGAGTTGGGCCTACACAGTGGTGGATGGTGAGATTATCTGTGTATTCTGGTTCCCATAGGGGTATGTCTGCCAGGGGGCAGAGGGGTTGTCCTTCTGCTTTGAAGGAGTAGTTGGAAATATAAAGGGGCATGGCGGCCAGCAGTGGGCGCTGTAGTGATGCGCACAAGAAACAATTGGCGTTGTTGAGGGTGTGGTTGAGAAAGGTGGTGGTGTCTTGAATAAGCTGTAACCAACAGTAGGAGGAATAAGAAGATGAGGAAGTGCCATCAAGAGTTTGGATAATGACTTCTTCGGAATGTCCGATATCTGATGCAACTTGAGAGATCTGGGAGTGAGAGGGAACATACTCTCGAGAGATATGAAGGGTACCGTGGGGGGTCGAGGACCCCCCATAGTAAACTGAGGCTGTGACTCCGGCGGCCCATCGAGAGTCCCAGGGATCTGGGATTCATAAGGGGAATGAGCCGTTGGGATATTTCCTGAAACGGTTGGAGGAGTAATACTGTGGGTACTGGAAGTTACCCATGTAGTGAATGGCACAAGACCAGTAGGAACATCTCCTGTAGGTGTCTGGCCATCACCTGTAATAGGCTTGTTTTTGGTCATAGAGGAAGCAGAGGTAGGGAGAATAAGGGTAGCTGCTAGTGAACACTTAGGTGGAGGGAGGAAAGTGGAGGTATAAAGGCTCAGAGCAGCTTTTCAGAGGGCAGTCTGATGTGGCAATGAGGGCAGTAACTTTTTTTTGATGCTATGTGTAAGTCTGTCTGACTTTGTATTGCCATACAAAGAATGCTGGGGTGGTGGGGAAGACAATAGGAATGAGGAAAAAAAGTAAGAGAGCGGTAAAGGAGGAAAAAGTCATGATTTGGATATGGATGGCAAAGGGGGTGAACGGAATTTTGGAGGAAAGAGGACAGTAAGGTCAGGAGTCTGGAGTGAGGGAGAGTCTGTAAACTTTTGTAGGTTAAGAGATCTTTTAGGTGATGTGGGGACAGAATGGGAAGGGGTGCCCTGAATGTCTGTTTATGAGCTTCTTTCTGCAAGAGCTGTCTAGCGGCTAATGCTTGTAGGCAGGGGGTCCATCCCCGAACTATGGGGTCTAATTGCTTGGAGAGATAAGCTACTGGGGCAAAGGATGGGCCATAATATTGGCCTAGGACTCTTAGAGCTTGACTGGACCTCTCATGAATGTATAATGAGAAGGGCTTTGACAAATCAGGAAGATGGAGAGCTGGGGCTTCCACAAGGGCTTGACGGAGCTTAATGAAGGAGTGTCGGGGTGAGGAGGATAATGGTTCTTTAGGGGGGCCCTTGCTGAGGTCATATAGGGGTCTTGCCAACAGGGAGAAGTTAGGGATCCATGCTCTAAAATACCCAGCCAGGCCTAGAAAGGAAAGGATTTCTGTCTTGGTTTTGGGAATGGGCAGGTCAGAGAGGAGCCGTTTTCTGTTTAAGGTAATGGACTTTCTTTGTTGAGATAGAAGGAATCTGCGGTAAGTGACAGGAGGGGAAGAGATTTGAGCTTTGACGGGAGCTAGTTGGTAACCTCTGGAAGCTAGAAGGTTAAGTAGGGAGGCAGTGTCAATTTGAGACTGTTCCCATGAGGGACTGCAGAGTAGAAGATTGTCCATGTATTGTAATAAGATGGACTTGGAGTGATCATGATGAAACTGTTTGAGGTCCTGAGCTAAGACTTGTCCAAAAATATGGGGACTATCTCGGAAGCCTTGTGGCAAAACTGTCCAAGTGAGTTTTTCAGAATGTCTCGTGCATGGGTCTGTCCAGGTGAAGGCAAAAAAATCTTTGGAGGACGGGTCCAGAGGGATAGAAAAAAATGCGTCCTTGAGATCTAGGACTGAGAAGTGAGATGCCGAGGCAGGGATCTGCGATAAAAGGGTGTATGGATTTGGAACTAAGGGATGGATAGGGACAACGGCCATGTTGATGAGGCGAAGGTCTTGGATGAGGCGGAAAGATCCCGTTGGTTTTTTTAACAGCTAATATGGGGGTATTAAATGGGGAGTGAGTGGGTCTGAGGTAATTTTTGTTTAAGAGATCTTGAATGATGGGTTGGAGGCCTATGAGGGCTGAAGTGGTTAGGGGATATTGGGCCTGACAGATATAATGAGAGGGGTCACATAATTTGATCGAGGCAGGAGGACATAGAGCCACGGAGGGGCTTGTAAAGTCCCAAACTTTGGGATTTACAGGGTGTGTGAGGGTGGAACCGGAGCTTTCATTGGGTAGAGGGGGGTTGTCGGCTATGAGGGCTATCAGTAAGGGAGTACTGGGGGCTGTGGGAGTGGATATAGTTATGGAAATGTGGAGGAGAGAAAGGATGTCCCATCCTAGTAAAGGGATGGGACACTGGGGCATAACCAGGAAGGAGTGGGAGAAAGTTATGGGATTGTCTTGGATTGTGCATAAAAGGGGGGGGGTTTAATGGGAAAATCTGTTTACCTCCTACCCCGACTATAGGAGTAATGGCTTGCGTGGTAGGGCCCCAGTATTCTTGCAAGACTGAGAAGGTGGCTCCTGTATCTAGGAGGAAGGAGATGGGGTGACCGTCTACTGTGAAAGTAACCCTGGGCTCCTGTTTGGTGATGGAAATGGTCGGGCGAGAAGCCCCCGGGCCCCGTCAATCTTCCTCTGCCAGCCCCACTACGGCAGGCTTAGAATGGGGGTTGTTTGTCCAGCCTCCCCTTCGGGTGGTTGGGCAATCAGACCCCCAGTGGCCCTTTTTGTGGCATCTGGGGCATGGGGTGGTAGGAGATCTGGGGGAGGTGCATGCCCTTTACTAACGTCCCTCTTTTCTGAACTTGAAACAAGCTCCTGGGGGGGGGGGCTTGTTTGTAGAGGGGCACCCAGGTTGTGGTTTTATCAGCTGGGCCAACATTTAGAAATTGTCCTGATCAGACTTTTGTTTACGGCGCTCTTTCTCCTCCTCCCGGTTATGGAAGACTTTAAAGGCTACTGTTAGGATCTCAGTCTGTGGGGTAGCGGGGCTCTGTTCTAACTTTTTGAGTTTAGCTTTAATGCTGGGATAGCTTTGAGTTAGGAAGTATGTCATAAGGACATGTCTTCCGTCAGGCGTTTCTGGGTCAAGGCTGGTATACTGTAATAGGGCTTGAGTGAGTCTGTCTAAGCTATGTCCTGGAGGGGCGGGGCGATAATTTTGGGAGGGCCTCAGGACTAAGTCTGAGGGGGACTGAAGGGTTCTGACTCAGTCTGTGGGGTAGTGATGCGGTCTAGCCACGCCTAGTCGAGCAGGTCTTGAAGTGCGGAAGGGGGGCAAAGAAAATAAAGAAAGATAGAATCGGACTCACGTGTCGCCAGCCAGCAGCCCAGCTGCTTGCTTCTGCCTCTCTAGTTGGGCTTGAACTCATGACTCTGAGGTTAAGAGTCCCATGCTCTACTAACTGAGCTACAGCAGGGCTCCAGTTAATTGCTTATGGAATGCGTAAACAGAATGTTCTTTGTTCTCCATTCCTGTCATATCGGCAAGCGGGGGATGGGCATAGCTAGAAGCAGGGGCGGTGTTTGTACACATCTTCAAGTTCTCTCTATTTTCAGAGTGAGGAGTCTTGGCTCATATTCGAGGACAAGATATGTTTTTGTGGACAGATAATTTCCAAGGACTGCACTGGTTGTTCTCAAGCTTGTGCTTTCCCATGCTGCGTTCAGACATGGGGGAAGGTGCTTTCTCACTCTCCCTACAAACATGTGAGAAGACAAAGGCATTCCCTAACAGGGGAGAAACAGGTGATGAGGGCAAAGATGGAGGAGGCCCCTGGGACCTAGTTAAAGGGGGGCTGAAAGGCTCAGGCTTAATCTGCGGGTGATGAAGGCAGAGGAGGTGATATGGGGGAGGAGATGGTGGGGGAGGAAGGGAGAAGGGCTGTTGTAGGAGAAGAAGGGGAAGGGAGTGAACGGGAGGCTTTTGCAGGGGTGGTGGCTTGCAGGCTAGTTGAAATTGGGAGGGGGCGGGGTGAGGAGGAGGCAGAAAGCTTCGATATAGGGAATCTCCTTCCATTTTTACAGGCGCTGGCAGTAGTTAAAGAGATTGCGAGTGATGTTAGTATCAAGAGTTCCCCCTGCGGGCCATTGGTTGTTATTGTCTAGGGGGTATGTCAGCCAATCTTGGGAGCAATATTTACAGAGAAGTTTTGGTGTTATATCAGGTGTCAGGAAGAGGGTAGCCAGATGCTTAAGCAGGCATTCAAGAGGTGAACTTTCAGGGAGGGATGAGGAGGCTCCCATGGCTAAAGGACAGAGAAGGAGTCAAACAGGAGAAGACGAACAGAGATCCTCGGACTGGAAGCAGACCGCAAGGAGACAAAGGGAGTCCCCGATGATCCTTGGTGGTCTGCAGAAACTCATATACGAGTTGGAATTTCTTAGGAAGTGTGGGTTGTCACCCAGACTTCCCTAAGTAGGCAGAGTGCCGGAGTCACGAGGTATCTAGTACTAGGAGTCTTCAGCAGACAGAACAGATTTTGGCGGAAGGAACAGAAGGAGGAGGGGGGGAAAGGGAGCGTTCTCATCCGCAAAGGAGTCACCTCGTTTATGGCTGTTGGAGGGGGGGCCTGAGGGTCTGCCGCAGCTGTGAAGGCCTGAGGCAGGGAGAGTTCCCTCCTCGTCCCCGAGTGTCAGGGTCTTGCCGGAAGATCACGGTCAATGGCACTGCGATAGCTTGGGGAAGAGTGGCCCACTCCGGGGGGAAAACTTACCTAAAGGCCAGAGAGGAGTGGTGAGTGTGATGAGCCAGCACCGGAAAAAGAGGATGAGGGCAAGCTGCTGCTTCTGTCGGGGGGAAGACGGGGCCCAGTTTGGGTGTCCCGTCTCCCGGGATTTGGCACCAATGAAAGGAAAGGAGTGACACACAGCAGCAATTCACCGGAGAACTCCGCTTTATTAGGGAAAGGTGCTGGGTTATATAGGAAGGGGCATGGGGTGATTGTGTTGTCACTTCTACGGGGCTGGTGGCTATTGGCTAGGTGCTGGGATTGGGAGGGGGGCGAGAGGTGATTGGGCTTCAGGTGGCGCCGGCGGGAACTGAGGATCCCGAAGAGAAGCCGTAAGTTCGCCATCTTACTGGTGGGGGCCCTTCACCTAACACCAGAGAAGGGAAAACTAAAGAGAAACTACAAGAGACTTCCCAGGACAAGCCCTGGTGTTGAGAGAGCATTGTGTGTTTTCCTCAGTCCCTTTCCCCACCGCAGCCACAGCCACAGCAGAAAGTTGAGGGGCGGGGACACAGTGGTGAGGCGGAGAGTGAGTTTTGTTTAAAGTTACTGAGAGAGAGAAAAAGTACAGGCGGCCTCGGCAGGAAGGGATGCCCTAAGAAGCTAGAGAAAGTTTTTGGTTAAAAAGTTGTGCACTTTACCTGGGCATAGAAGCCACAGGGCATAAATCTGCAAAGAAGTAAAAAGCTAACCTTTGCAAACATTATGGTTTCTCTCTCACTTACCAACTTTACATTTCCCTGTATGGCCCCGGAAGATGACTGGTTAGCCAGAGACAAGTAAGATTCCTCAAGGGAGGAACAACCTAAGACAGGCACAGTCGCAGGGGGGCCATCAGGTGAGAATTTGGGGATCAACAGAGGTGAGGCTCAGAACCTCACCCCCCCTGCTTTGAGAGAAATCTTCTGCATCCGTGGATGTCTTGCTGCCCTTGTCTAGCCTGGATTAATACTTAGTCCATAGGCACACACCTGATCATCTGATCATCTACATTTGCCCTCTTACAGCACGAAACTATGTTTTCTACCTTTATCTTGCATCTACCTACCACTTCAGCATTTTATTAAAAATAAAAATAATAATACTAATAAAGGGAGAAATGTGGGATCAACATATAAATCAAGTATAAAAATCAAACAAATATTCATATTTGACCTGATTGTTTATAGCTCATAATGCGTGATCAAAACCATTTCTGTGATGAATGCCCTTGTACTGTTCACCATGTAAGAATTTATTCACTATGTAAGAATTCGTTCGCCATGTAAGAACTTGTTTGTTATGCTTCAGAAGATTGGCGACTGATGAGAATTAGGCTTGAGATGGATTAATGATTGTACATTGAGCATTGACCCCCCTATACAGAATTTTATTGTTGTTAACAACCATTTGATCAATAAATATGAGAGATGCCCTCTCAAAAAAAAAAACAGTTGTGCACTTTAAAGGTGCCTGCGTCCTCTGAGAGAAGAGCGCCCCAGGGGTTGGGGGTTCCCTTTTTAAAGATTCTTTAAGAGTGTAGCAGAGACCTGGAAGTGTAGACCTGTTAGGTAGTCTCAAGTATCCTTGATGAGATACTGTATTTCTTATTAGTCCTCTAATTAATTCTGCAAAATTAGCATATGACAAGTAATTTACTGCTTTAGTCCCCTCCCAGGATAGCAGCTTCCTGGTTTAAAAGCATATCAAGACTGGCTGCCCTTCTTCCAAAGGGGGCATAGTTATTGTCTGTTTGCTAATGAGTACGTTGAAAATCTTGCTTCTTGACCTCCTAGGTATTAAAATGCAATCTTTGAAATGAAATCGTTCCTGCCTTTTGCTATGTTGTTTACAGCTGCGCCTGCATGCTGCATTGATTGCCTGGGTTGCAGACTATTTGATTAGAATCAGAGGAAAAAAATAGTATAAGTAAAGTTTAAAAAAAAGAACAAAAAAAGCAGCTAGGCCTATATGATTAACATAATAAAGACAGGCTATGCTGCAGTACCCTCCTTTATCTGAGGAATATTCAAACATTCCATGCCAAGTTACTCATGTCTTTTTGAGCTTTAATTAACTCTGAGTCTTTTTAGTAGACTTTCCTGGGCTTTTTCTCTTTCCACCCCACTCATATCTATTTAACATTAGAACCCACTTTCTTGTCTCCCTCCCTCTGTGTAATTATAACATTCCAGAATATCTCCCCTGGCTTTCGCATATCTGCATATCAGCAAGTGTTTAGGAGCAGCAAGAAGTATGGCTTTAGTGCATTTGCAGCGTTCTTCCAGTAGAGAGAAGTTCATCTCCATAGCAATGGGTAATTACCTGAGCAACGGGGGGCTATTCTGTACCTGAGAGGTGAGGCGGTAGACGGGCTTTTAGCTGATGCTAGAGCCTGAAGGAAACAGCCCCAGACTGCAGCTTGTGAACAATAAATAGATTTTAAACTTTATTTCTTCCTTTGACTGATTTCAGTTTTTAGAAGTATTTTTTTTTTTAGGTATAAAAATTTAATAACTAAAATGCAGCAAATCAGTTTTTTTTTTTAGAGGGCATCTCTCATATTTATTGATCAAATGGTTAACAATAAAATTTAGTATAGGGGGGTCAATGCTCAATGTACAATCATTAATCCATCTCAAGCCTAATTCTCATCAGTCGCCAATCTTCTGAAGCATAACGAACAAGTTCTTACACTGTGAACGAATTCTTACATAGTGAATAAATTCTTACATGGTAAACAGTACAAGGGCATTCATCACAGAAACTTTCGGTTTTGATCACGCATTATGAGCTATAAACAATCAGGTCAAATATGAATATTTGTTTGATTTTTATACTTGATTTATATGTTGATCCCACATTTCTCCCTTTATTAGTATTATTATTTTTATTTTTAATAAAATGCTGAAGTGGTAGGTAGATGCAAGATAAAGGTAGAAAACATAGTTTCGTGCTGTAAGAGGGCAAATGTAGATGATCAGATGATCAGGTGTGTGCCTATGGACTAAGTATTAATCCAGGCTAGACAAGGGCAGCAAGACATCCACGGATGCAGAAGATTTCTCTCAAAGCAGGGGGGGTGAGGTTCTGAGCCTCACCTCTGTTGATCCCCAAATTCTCACCTGATGGCCCCCCTGCGACTGTGCCTGTCTTAGGTTGTTCCTCCCTTGAGGAATCTTACTTGTCTCTGGCTAACCAGTCATCTTCCGGGGCCATACAGGGAAATGTAAAGTTGGTAAGTGAGAGAGAAGCCATAATGTTTGCAAAGGTTAGCATTTTACTTCTTTGCAGATTTATGCCCTGTGGCTTCTATGCCCAGCACTTGTCTCGAGGTATCTTTACCACCTGGAGGAATTATGATACTCGGTAAATTCAATATGAGGAATGAATTCTATTTAAGGGTTGTAATTAGGAAGGAAGAAGAAAAGTTATAGATATAGCATATGAAGGAAACATGGGAGGATTGATTATTTCTTTGACATATCTTCTTGTATAGTACCTTAAGTATGTATAGGTTTTAAACTACTAACTAATTTGCACACACATATTAACATAATAGGAATACAGTAACATAAACAAAGTAAATCTATAATTACCATCCATCTCCAGTGAAGCCAAGAAAACCATTTAGGCACCCTAGGCATTTGTGAAAATTTATCTATGATATGATGGATATTGTCCAACTGTACTTGAAGAGTCTGAGAAAAATCAGACAAATTAAAACAGCCCATTTCTAGGATCTGTTCACATCCCATATGTTCTTTTAACTGTAGATAGTCTATAGTCATGAGATTTTGGAGTGCTACAACTTGCACCCCTCCCAACTCCTGGTTGAGTTCCAACAGTACAGATCCGGTCAAATTCGTTGTCTTACTGTATGCACATGCCAGCCTAGACATCTCCCTCCTCATTCCTATGACAAGTCCAGGAGACGGTGGGCTGGATGCAGCCACAACCGCAGCATTGTCCGGATCCCTGTGGAGGCTTTTTGATGATCATCCCTCGGCACAAGTCCTCCAGAGAGTGCTGATGCCGGAAGCTCCTCCTCATATCGTATCTTAGTTCATTTTCTGGGTATCCAAGCTAGGCCTTGATCTTCTGCATAGAAACAAACAGACCCTTTGCCCGCACTTTGACATGCCCTCTATACCACTGTGCAGAACTCATTGGAGGTCAGCACACAGTAACTGCTTTTTTTTTTTTTATTAAGAGAAAGGAATATTTTCAGAAAAGAGTACATCCACAGCTAATCATCTGACACCCTTTAAGTGATCAACATTAAGGATATTTAAAGCATGCGTTGATCTTTGATTTACCAATAGTTTTATCCTATCAAGGAGTAGTCCCCCTTTTCTTTATTTATTTATTTCTTTTTTTTTTAATTTTTAATCTACACTTACATGAAGAATACTATGTTTACTATGTTCTCCCCTATATCAGGTCCCCCCTAACAACCACATTACCGTTACTGTCCATCAGCTTAGCAAAATGTTGTAGAGTCACTACTTGTCCTCTCTGTGTTGTGCAGCCCACCTCCCCTTTCTCCCTCCACCCCATGCATGCTAATCTTAATACCCCCCTTCTTCTACCTCCCCCTCACCCCTCCCTGCCCACCCATCCTCCCCAGTACCTTTCCCTTTGGTACCTGTTAGTCCATTTTTGGGTTCTGTAATTCCGCTGCTGTTTTGTTCCTTCAGTTTTTCCTTTGTTCCTATACTCCTCAGATGAGTGAAATCATTTGGATTTCTCTTTGTCTGCTTGGCTTATTTCACTGAGCATAATACTCTCCAGCTCCATCCATGTTGCTGCAAATGGTTGGATTTTTCCACTTCTTATGGCTGAGTAGTATTCCACTGTGTATATGTACCACTTCTTCTTTATCCATTCATCTACTGATGGACATTTTGGTTGCTTCCAATTCTTGGCTATTGTAAATAGTGCTGCGATAAACATAGGGGTGCATCTGTCTTTCTCAATCTTGATTGCTCGTTCTTAGGGTAAATTCTTAGGAGTGCAATTCCTGGGTCAAATGGTAGGTCTGTTTTGACCATTTTGATGCACCTCCATACTGCTTTACACAATGGTTGAACTAATTTACATTCCCACCAGCAGTGTAGGAGGGTTCCCCTTTCTCCACAGCCTTGCCAACATTTGTTGTTGTTTGTCTTTTGGATGGCAGCTATCCTTACTGGTGTGAGGTGATACCTCATTGTAGTTTTAATTTGCATTTCTCTGATAATTAGCGATGTGGAGCATCTTTTCATGTGTCTCTTGGCCATCTGTATTTCTTTTTTAGAGAACTGTCTGTTCAGTTCCTCTGCCCATTTTTCAATTGGGTTGTTTGTTTTTTGTTTGTTGAGGCATGTGATCTCTTTATATATTCTGGACATCAAGCCTTTATCGGATCTGTCATTTTCAAATATATTCTCCCATACTGTAGGGTTCCTTTTTGTTCTATTGATGGTGTCTTTCACTGTACAGAAGCTTTTCAGCTTAATGTAGTCCCACTTGCTCTTTTTTGCTGTTGTTTTCCTTGCCCGGGGAGATATGTTCAAGAAGAGGTCACTCATGTTTATGTTTAAGAGGTTTTTGCCTATGTTTTTTCCAAGAGTTTAATGGTTTCATGACTTACATTCAGGTCTTTGGTCCATTTTGAGTTTACCTTTGTATATGGGGTTAGACAATGGTCCAGTTTCATTCTCCTACATGTAGCTGTCCAGTTTTGCCAGCACCATCTGTTGAAGAGACTGTCATTTTGCCATTGTATGTCCATGGCTCCTTTCTCAAATATTAATTGACCATATATGTTGGGGTTAATTTCTGGAGTCTCTAATCTGTTCCACTGGTCTGTGGCTCTGTTCTTGTGCCAGTACCAAATTGTCTTGATTCCTATGGCTTTGTAGTAGAGCTTGAAGTTGGGGAGTGAGATCCCCCCTACTTTATTCTTCTTTTTCAGGATTGCTTTGGCTATTTGGGGTCTTTGGTGTTTCCATATGAATTTTTGAATTATTTGTTCCAATTCATTGAAGAATGTTGCTGGTAATTTGAGAGGGATTGCATCAAATTTGTATATTGCTTTGGGCAGGATGGCCATTTTGACGATATTAATTCTTCCTAGCCATGAGCATGGGATGAGTTTCCATTTATTAGTGTCCCCTTTAATTTCTCTTAAGAGTGACTTGTAGTTTTCAGAGTATAAGTCTTTCACTTCTTTGGTTAGGTTTCTTCCTAGGTATTTTATTCTTTTTGATGCAATGGTGAATGGAATTGTTTTCCTGATTTCTATTTCTATTGATTCATTGTTAGTGTAAAGGAAAGCTACAGATTTCTGTGTGTTAATTTTTTATCCTGCAACTTTGCTGTATTCCGATATCAGTTCTACTAGTTTTGGAGTGGAATGTTTAGGGTTTTTTATGTACAGTATCATATCATCTGCAAATAGTGACAGTTTAACTTCTTCTTTACCAATCTGGATTCCTTGTATTTCTTTGTTTTTTCTGATTGCTGTGGCTAGCACCTCCAGTACTATGTTAAATAACAGTGGGGAGAGTGGGCATCCTTGTCTGGTTCCTGATCTCAGAGGAAATGCTTTCAGCTTCTCACTGTTCAGTATAATGCTGGCTGTGGGTTCATCATATATGGCCTTTATTATGTTGAGGTACTTGCCCTCTATTCCCATTTTGCTAAGAGTTTTTATCATGAATGGATGTTGATTTTTGTCAAATGCATTTTCAGCATCTATGGAGATGATCATGTGGTTTTTGTCTTTCTTTTTGTTGATGTGGTGGATGATGTTGATGGATTTTCGTATGTTGTACCATCCTTGCATCCCTGGAATGAACCCCACTTGTTCATGGTGTATGATCCTTTTGATATACTGTTGAATTCTGTTTGCTAATATTTTATTGAATATTTTTGCATCTACATTCATCAGGGATATTGGTCTGTAATTTTCTTTTTTGGTGGGGTCTTTTCCTGGTTTTGGTATTAGGGTGATGTTGGCTTCATAGAATAAGTTTGGGAGTATTCCCTCTTCTTCTATTTTGTGGAACACTTTAAGGAGAATGGGCATTATGTCTTCTCTGTGTGTCTGATAAAATTCCCAGGTAAATCCGTCTGGCCCAGGGTTTTGTTCTTGGGTAGTTTTTTGATTACCGTTTCAATTTCTTTGCTCGTAATTGGTTTGTTTAACGTTTATGTTTCTTCCTTGGTCAGTCTTGGGAGGTTGTATTTTTCTAGGAAGTTGTCCATTTTTTGTAGGTTTTCCAGCTTGTTGGCATATAGGTTTCCATAGTAGTCTTTAATAATTATTTGTATTTTTGTGGAGTCTGTCATGATTTTTCCATTCTCATTTCTGATTATGTTGATTTGTGTTGATTGTCTTTTTCCCTTAATAAGTTGGGCTAGAGGCTTATCTATTTTGTTTATTTTCTCGAACCAGCTCTTGTTTTCGTTGATTTTTGCTATTGTTTTATTCTTCTCAATTTTGTTTATTTCTTCTCTGATCATTATTATGTCCCTCCTTCTGCTGACTTTAGGCCTCCTTTGTTCTTCTTTTTCCAGTTTTGATAATTGTGACATTAGGCTATTCATTTGGGATTGTTCTTCCTTCTGCAAGTGTGCCTGGATTGCTATATACTTTCCTCTTAAGACTGCTTTCGCTGCGTCCCACAGAAGTTGGGGCTTAGTGTTGTTGTTGTCATTTGTTTCTATATATTCCTTGATCTCTATTTTGATTCGTTCGTTGGTCCATTGATTATTTAGGAGCATGTTGTTAAGCCTCCAAGTGTTTGTGAACCTTTTTGTTTTCCTTGTAGAATTTATTTCTACTTTTATACCTTTGTTGTCTGAAAAATTGGTTGGTAGAATTTCAATATTTTGGAATTTATTGAGGCTCTTTTTGTGAGCTAGTATGTGGTCTATTCTGGAGAATGTTCCATGTGCACTTGAGAAGAATGTATATACTGTTGCTTTTGGATGTAGAGTTTTATAGATGTCTATTAGGTCCATCTGTTCTAGTGTGTTGTTCAGTGCCTGTGTGTCCTTACTTATTTTCTGCCCGGTGGATCTCTCCTTTGGGGTGAGTGGTGTGTTGAAGTCTCCTACAATGAATGCATTGCAGTCTATTTCCCTCTTTAGTTCTGTTCGTATTTGCTTCACATATGCTGGTGCTCCTTATTGGGTGCATATATATTTAGAATAGTTATATCCTCTTGTTGGACTGAGCCCTTTATCATTATGTAGTATCCTTCTTTATCTCTTGTTACTTTCTTTGTTTTGAAGTCTATTTTGTCTGATATTAGTACTGCAACCCCTGCTTTCTTCTCACTGTTGTTTGCCTGAAATATGTTTTTCCATCCCTTGACTTTTAGTCTATGCTTATCTTTGGGTTTAAGGTGAGTTTCTTGTAAGCAGCATATAGATGGGTCTTGCTTTTTTATCCATTCTATTACTCTATGTCTTTTGATTGGTGCATTAAGTCCATTTACATTTAGGGTGACTATTGAGAGATATGTACTTATTGCCATTGCAGGCTTTAGATTCGTGGTTACCAAAGGTTCAAGGTTAGCTTCTTTAGTATCTTACTGCCTAACTTAGCTCGCTTTTTGAGCTGTTATATACACTGTCTGGAGATTCTTTTCTTCTCTCCCTTCTTATTCCTTCTCCTCCATTCTTCATATGTTGTGTGTTTTGTTCTGTGGTGTTTTTAGGAGTGCTCCCATCTAGTGCAGTCCCTGTAGGATGCGCTGTAGAGGTGGTTTGTGGGAAGCAAATTCCCTCAGCATTTGCTTGTCTGGGAATTGTTTAATCCCACCATCATATTTAAATGATAGTCGTGCTGGATACAGTATCCTTGGTTCAAGGCCCTTCTGTTTCATTGCATTAAGTATATCATGCCATTCTCTTCTGGCCTGTAGGGTTTCTGTCGAGAAGTCTGATGTTAGCCTGATGGGTTTTCCTTTATAGGTGACCTTTTTCTCTCTATCTGCCTTTAAAACTCTTTCCTTGTCCTTGATCCTTGCCATTTTAATTACTATGTGTCTTGGTGTTGTCCTCCTTGGATCCTTTCTGTTGGGGGTTCTGTGTAATTCCATGTTCTGTTCGATTATTGCCTCCCCCATTTTGGGGAAGTTTTCAGCAATTATTTCCTCAAAGATACTTTCTATCCCTTTTCCTCTTTCTTCTTTTTCTGGTATCCCTATAATACGAATATTATTCCTTTTGTCTTGGTCACATAGTTCTCTTAGTGTTGTTTCATTCCTGGAGATCCTTTTATCTCTCTCTATGTCAGCTTCTATACGTTCCTGTTCTCTGGCTTCTATTCCTTCAATGGATTCTTGCATCTTATCTATTCTGCTTATAAATCCTTCCAGGGATTGTTTCACTTCTGTGATCTCCTTCCTGACATCTGTGATCTCCTTCCGGACTTCATCCCACTGCTCTTGCATTTTTCTCTGCATCTCATCCCATTGCTCTTTCACTTTTCTCTGCATCTCTGTCAGCATGTTCATGATTTTTATTTTGAATTCTTTTTCAGGAGGACTGGTTAGGTCTGTCTCCTTCTCAGGTGTTGTCTCTGTGATCTTTGCCTGTTGTTTTGCCTTTTCATGGTGATAGACATAGTTTGCAGACCTGGTACGAGTGACCGCTAGAAGAGCTTCCCTTCTTGTTGGTTTGTGGCCTTCCTCTCCTGGGAGAATAGCGACCTCTAGTGGCTTGTGCTGGGCAGCTGTGTGCAGACAGGGCTTCTGCTTCCTGCCCAGTTGCTATGAGGTTTATCTCTGCTGTTGCTGTGGGTGTGGCCTGGTTGGGGCTGCTCCTCCAAAGTGGTGGAGCCCCGTTGGAGGGGTAGTGGCCGGAAGGCTATTTATCTCCGTAAGGGGCCTCTGTGCTCCCTGCTGCCCAGGGGGTTAGAGTGCCCAGAGATCCCCAGATTCCCTGCCTCTGGTCTAAGTGACCTGTCCTGCCCCTTTAAGACTTCCAAAAAGCACTCTCCAAACCAAAACAACAACAGCAACAATGAGAGAGGGAACAGAAAAAAAAAAAAAAAAGGAGAAAACACGTGATTTTTTTTGTCCTCAGGCGCCGGTCCCAGGCACCCCCTCACCAGTCCCGCCACCCTGCCTCCCTAGCACTGGGGTCCCTGTCCCTTTAAGGCTTCCAAAAAGCACTCGCCAAAAAGAGAAAAAAAAAAAGGGGGATAAACGCGCGATTTCCTCTGTCCTCAGGCGCCGGTCTCAGGCACCCGTCCACCGGTCCCACAGGGAAAAATGTGGGATATTTTTTGTCCTCAGGCGCTGGTCCCAGGCACCCGCTCACCGGTCCCACCACCCTGCCTCCCTAGCAACGGGGTCCCTGTCCGTTTACGGCTTCCAAAAAGCACTCGCCAATAAAAAAAAAACCGTTCCAGTTTCTTTCCACCTGCCGGGAGCCGGGGGGAGGGGCGCTCGGGTCTCGCTGGGCTGGGGCTTGTATCTTACCGCCTTCGCAAGGCGCTGGGTTCTTGCAGGTGTGGATGTGATCTGGATGTTGTCCTGTGTCCTCTGGTCTCTATTTTGGGAAGATTTTTCTTTGGTATATTTTCATAGCTCTATGTGTTTTGGGGAGGAGATTTCCACTGCTCTACTCACTCCGCCATCCTGGCTCCGCCCCTAGAAGTATTTTGCCCCAAGATTTCTTCTCCCTAGACTTAACAATGTAAGAAAGACTTAGAGTTTCCCCTTGCCTTCTGGGGAGTCCACCAGGAATCCCAAGATGTTTCCATTGAGAAAAGTCCCACTAAGACAAGGGGAAATTTGTTAATGTTCCCCTCACTGGTACTGAGGTGAGAAATTTTAATCATTGCTAGAAGATCCCCTTTGCCTAGTGGACCAACTAGATCAATTCCTGGGACGTAATATATATACTTAAATTGAACTGATGTCCATCATGAATATCCTATTCCCTAGTGGTGAGGGGGATGATCAAGAAACCTGCTATGTCCATTTGGGAACAAAAACACCCACTGGGCCAGGGTGTTCAGTCTGTGGAACAAAAGTTTCCAAACGTAGATACTAAATGAGATAATAATAATCTAAAAGATAGAATTAAAATGTGAAATCTTTGAGGGCTAATTATAAATAGAATTAGGGAATCAGTCCCAAGATCTTAAAATGTTTCGAAAGTGTTTGAAGTCCAATGAGAAAAAGAGGAATCCCAACTGCATTTTCATAGAGACTCAGGAACCAGATGAGAAAGTATTCAAGACTTGATCCAGAAGCTCAGGTAGGACAGGGTCTTTTAAAAGTCAATTTTGTAACCAAAAGTTAGCCAGATATTGCTAAGAAATTACAGAATTCAAATGGATAGAATGAGAAACCTATAGAAGAATTACTGAGAGAAGCTCAAAAAGTATTTGTTAGAAGAGAGGCTAGAAGCTTGTATTTCAAATTGTTAGAGAGAGTGCCAGACCCTCTCCAATAGACCCTAGGGGAACTGCAAATTCTAGGAGACTTGAAAGCAATCCTTAGTCACCACCCCAATCATGGCACTCCCATCATTAGAGAAGCTGTTTCACTAGTTTGTTACAGTTGGACAAGGTTCTCTGTGGGGTTTTTGTAAGATAAATTCTAGCCAAAATAAGCAGGTGATGAGAGGCAACAAAGGGCCAGGCAGTTTATCTGGGTACAATTCCCAGGCAGGTTCACCAGTCTGAAACACAGGCTGGGGAAGTCGTGCACAACTAGACAGGTGGGGAATTTTTAAAGAAGGTAGGGGGAGGCAGAGCATAGATTTACAGCAGTGTGAGGATTGGCTAGCCTAAGGCACATTGTTCAGGTTGGGAGGGGGCAGCAACCAGGAACTTTGGCATGTTATCAGTTTCCGACATGCTCACTCTCCTTTCTGGTGCCTCCAACCTTACACTTCAGCCTTTTGGTTATAATGGGTGCTGACTCTATCTGTCTACTGCTTGCTGAGAGGGGCAGCGTGGGTAAAGTTGAGGCTGGTGGGAGGTCAGAGGAGGCTTGGAGGGAAGGGGCGAGTACTGATGTACCTACATGGTCTTGTGCACTTCTACTGTCTGACTTCTCTATCGGTGGCTGGAAGTTTTAGCAGATATGTTGTCTTCATATCTTAGGACAGATATATCTAGCATGATCACTCAGGCTTTGCCCCATCTAGTACTGTAGTCTGGACGATGAGACACAGACTGAGGCTTGTTCATAGCAGGCAGCCAACTACCCACAGCATGGCTCTGGGCTTGGCAAGGGTGATAGGGGTGTTTGAGTCTAGGCATCTTCAGTCTTCGAGTAGGTTCAGCAGGTTCAGAGGGGAGTCCCTTAGGGGGGCCTGTTTCTCACGAGACTCTGTCACGGGAGGATGACTCTCTTTAATTGGGCACTCTACTTTCTAATGACTTCTCTTACTGCAAACTGGGCAGGGTTTAGTTGGATTGTTGGTTGGGCTGGGGCATCTCTTTGCCCAGTGGTCTTCTTGGCTACACCAGAAGCAGGGGTTCTGGAGGCTCGTGAGCTCCAAACTGCTCTTTGGTGTGATGAGACCCCTGCCCTGCTGGCTGCAGGGCCACCACGAAGGCTCAGGTTTGGGACACTGTCCTCTTCTCATGTTCTTTATCATGGGTATTAAAGACTAAAGGCTATGGTTACCAGGTCATGGAGTGGAGTTTGGGGTTCTTCTTCTGCCTTTTTAACTTACATCTTGTGTAACTAATACTTGTTCTGGTGAAATCGAGTTCTTTACTAGTTTAGGAGTAATAAAACAGTGACTATAAATGACAAAAGACTTACAAATGACAATGGTTAAAGATCTGATGAGAGCTTACTGTAAGATAGTTGACATAAGAAAATTTGGATATTTTTGTAACAAAACATTTAATAACAAAGTTTAGCATTGTTTCTTTTGACAGTGCTATCTAGGTAAATATATATCAGGTAAATAAGCTAAATTAGCCAAATATTTTTCTCGATGAGGAGAAAAAAATTCTTCTGACATGTTCCAGGGGCCTTCTGGAAAATATCAGAGTTAACTAGAAGTAAAAGCACTTTTTTGAATTTGATTTTGGGAAGTTGTCAAAAGAAAGTTTCTTTGGCATTTGCTTAAATAAGATTATAGGTTGCTATGAAGCAATACTTATCTATTTAACTAGAATGACAATAAAAGATTTTAAAGGCAAATACAGAAGGTTACACAGTTATTAGCAAAGTTTAACATTTAGTCTTTTGATATTAGAATCTCATTTTCTCAAATACTCAGACAATTCATTGAGATTTTAAGCATGAGAAATTATTTTGATAAAAAAATTAGAAAGCCTTTTGCAATTTTTCAACATTAAGAGCAGACTAACAGTTTAAGAAAACCTTGTCTTTTTAACTGAAAACAAAATTCTAATTTTGCTGTGTACTTGATATCAATACTCACTTGCTTTAATTTCACATAGCATGACTATATCAATTTTTCTACAAGCTTTCTACAACTTTCTTTTTATATTCAGTGTTCTCTCTCTTTAAATAAATAGCTGCACTTTAGAACAATTACTTTCTTTTAGATTCAACAAAACGAATTTCTATTCTTTATACTTTCTCTTATTAAAACACACATCTTTTGCATACAGAAATATTTTCCTTATTATATTAAGTAGTTTTTATTAGAACTTAAAACTATTACTTTAACTTTCAGTGAACACTGAAAAATAGGCTACTGTAAACTGTTACACTAGCATTCTTCAGATTGATACATCTATGAACGTATATTATCATTTTTGGAAATGTGCTTTACAGCACAATTTCTCATTAGGCACAAAATATATCTATATAACTTAGCAAACTTTAAGAATTTTGGTTACCACAAAAATTCTCAGGCTGTTTGCATATATATATACACTGTTATACATTAATACAGTGTTATTATTAAGATGTTTATATGCTACACTTGTTTACTTATTTTTAGCTACCATGTTAGATTACTTACAAAACTTTTACTAAATATAAGACAAAGTCAAGCTTTTCTTTAAGCATCTTCTTGAAATGTTGAACAGATAACATCAAATTAAATGACTTTAAGTAAACTTTGGCAGCTGATAACTATAAGGACATGTCCATTTCAGTTAAACTTAAATTAGCATTAATGCTCAATATTTTTTATTAGATTTTCTGGAAGTTTTAGAATGCCCAATTTTCACAAGTGCTTGTTTTTAAATCAATTTTTATTAATACTATCCAGAGATAGGAAAATATTTTTCATTTACACACTTAGACACACAAACATACAAATTCAGACATAACGACTACAGTTAGCAACACTTTGCAATATAAAAACATGTACAAAGACAGACAAACTGATATAAAGATTTGAGTTACTGATATTTAATTGCTTTCTTTCTTTTTAGCTTCTTGTTTGTGGCTTCCAGAACTGGAAGGTGGGCGGAGCATGTTCCAGTGGGGGAAGAGGGCAGTGAAGGTGGAAAGAGAGGGGGAGGTGGTGGTGCAGCCACGGGAAGAGGAGAGGAGCAGGAAGATGGCATGGTTGAGAATGTAGGACTTTAAGATGGCAGCAACATGGGGGAGGACAAAGAACTTAAGGATGGTGGTGGAGAGGGGTGGGGGTAGCGATCTGAGAGAGGTGGGAGACTAAGGTCTTCGAGTAGCTCTGTAAAGGAAGAAGAACTGGGTAGAGTAAGAGGCTGACAATCTTTAACTGGAGATCAGGCCAGGAGAACTTGGGTCATTTAACACAACATAAAGGTCTGGGCAGGAGCACAAAGTCTAAAAAGCCTGCACATATGGGATTTCACACCACTCTCTGCTCCGGTGGCAATAATTAGTCAAGTCAGTGAGGAGGACAAAATCGAAAGTTCCCTCAGGGGACCAGTGAGATTAGTTGTCCAAGGGATACTGAGGCCAGGCCTGAGAGCAAAGGAAGACCAGCTTCCATTTTCGATCTTCCTGGGACAAATATAGAGTAGCCAAATTAGAAATGAGACACCACAACGGAGTCTGAGCCTCTGCTTTTGAGGGCTGGTCCCCCATGTGTGCATCACCTCCTCAACTAATCCCACTGAGAGGAGCGCCCAGCATCCCATGTGCACCAAGTCAGGGGAGACGTCCTGGGGCCTGGGTTAGGGATGTCTCCCACACCACAGGGCCAGGGCCAAGCTGGGTGCCTGCAGAGGGTGTGCCGGATGCCCCAACCTGGACATAGCTATGATTTCAAATGGACCAGGTGAAAATGGGTTAGGAAGGGAAACAGACTGGGGGAAACTGAGAGACTCACTGGAAAATAGTCCAAGCAGCAGAGAGCAGGCTGAGGTCCCGGGTCAGGGAAGGAGGGGGCAGGGCTGCCAATGGCCAGTTGGGGCCCTGCACTCACGCTCCTTCCCGGGTTTTGTCACCAAATGTAAGATAAATTCTAGCTGAAATAAGCAGGCAACAAGAGGCAACAAAGGGCCAGGCAGTTTATTTGAGCACAATTCCTGGGCCAGGTTCACCAGTCTGAAACACAGTCTGGGGCAGTCATGCACAACTAGAGAGATGGGGAGTTTTTAAAGAAGGTAGGGGGAGGCAGAGCATAGATTTACAGTGGTGCAAGGATTGGCTAGCCTAAGGTACATTTTTCAGGTTGGAAGGGGGCAGCAGCTGGGGACGTTGGCACATCATCAGTATCCAACATGCTCACCCCTCCTTCTGGTGCCTCCAATCTTATAGTTTTGACCTAAGCCTGGAGAGGAATAAAATAACCAGTAGCCTTTATGTCTAAACTATTAGACCCTGTCTCTCATGGATGGACTGAATGTGTCCAGGCAATCACAGCCACGAGCTTACTGGTAGAAGAGAGCAAGAAATTAATTTAGAGGAACCCTCATGGTCAGTAGTCCTCACCAGTTTCGGGTCATACTTACTTAATCAGTAGGCTAGGCGCTAGATAATAGATTCTCAAATTTTAAAATATGAAGCAAGTTTACTTGAAAAAGATGACCTGATCTTAACCACAGACACTGTCTCAATCCGACCAGCTGCTTATGGGCAGGAGAAGCTGAAAGCCAATCAGGATTAAGACATAGTTACATAGACCTCATAAAATATCAGAATTAGAGTAGTCTATACCTTTAGAAAAATTTAGACAGAAAAAAGTCTCATAAACAATAAAAGAAAGGAATTGATTCATGGAGAATTAATTAGAGAAGTTCTAGAAAATCTTGTACTTCCAGCTGAGATTTCTATAATGCATGTGAATAGTCACCAGAAAAGAAGTTCTTATTAAGCAACAGGTAAGAAGATTGCTGATGGAGCTGCTAAAGAGGCTACATCTGAAGATGAAATTAGATTTTTTGACCTCACCCCAAATATCCTTAAAATCTCATTGATCTCAAAGTTTTCCAAGAAGGAGATTAAGAAGCTACAGGAGGTGGGGGCATCTCAAAATGAGAAAGGGAGGTAAACTTTACCAGATAAGAGAGAAATGATCAGCCAGCCTATTATGAAAGAGGTGATGAACATGTTACATAGACGGAGCCATTGGGGTCCCCAGGCGATGTGTGATGCTTTGCTAAAAGTTTATGAGTGTATTAACATTTATACCATTGCTAAACAGGTTTGTAAGAGCTGCATAACGTGCCAAAGAATTAATAAAAAGTGTATGGGAAATCCAGTATCTGGAGAGAGAATCCCAGGAATGACCATTCCAAAGTATTCAGATTGACTTTACTGAAATGCCAAAAGTGGGAAAGCTTAAATATTTAGCAGTGATTGTTGACCATCTCACTGGATGGGTAGAGGCCTACCCATTAAGAACTGCAATGGCAGGATCAGTGATAAAAGTACTTTTAACCTCGAGACAAGTGCTGGGCATAGAAGCCACAGGGCATAAATCTGCAAAGAAGTAAAAAGCTAACCTTTTCAAACAATATGGCTTCTCTCTCACTTACCAACTTTACATATAGTTGTCTATATAACTTAGCAAACTTTAAGAATTTTGGTTACCACAAAAATTCTCAGGCTGTTTGCATATATATATATATATATATATATATATATATATATATATATATATATATATACACTGTTATACATTAATACAGTATTATTATTACGATGTTTATATGCTACACTTGTTTACTTATTTTTAGCTACCATGTTAGATTACTTACAAAACTTTTACTAAACATAAGACAAAGTCAAGCTTTTCTTTAAGCATCTTCTTGAAATGTTGAACAGATAACATCAAATTAAATGACTTTAAGTAAACTTTGGCAGCTGATAACTCTAAGGACATGTCCATTTCAGTTAAACTTAAATTAGCATTAATGCTCAATATTTTTTATTAGATTTTCTGGAAGTTTTAGAATGCCCGGAAGATGTGAATAGTCTGGTTAGATGACTGGTTAGCCAGAAACGGGTAAGATTCCTCAAGGGAGGAACAACCTAAGACAGGCACAGTCGCAGGGGGGCCATCAGGTGAGAAATTGGGGATCAACAGAGGTGAGGCTCAGAACCTCATCCCCCCTGCTTTGAGAGAAATGTTCTGCATCCGTGGATGGTTTATTGCCCTTGTCTAGCTTGGATTAACACATAGTCTACAGGCACACACCTGATCATCTACAATTGCTCTCCTACAACACTAAACTATGTTTTCTACCTTTATCTTGCATCTACCTACCACTTCAGCATTTTATTAAAAATAATAATAATAATAATAATAAAGGGAGAAATGTGGGATCAACATATAAATCAAGTATAAAAATCAAATGAATATTTAAAAAAAAAGTACTTTTAGAGCAAGTTATTCCTAAATTTGAGTTAATAAAAAATGTTGATTCAGATAACGAGAGTCATTTTACTTCAAAAGTACCACAGAAAATAATGATTATTATATGAGCTACCATATCTGGGAAGAGCAAGACTTGCCCACTATAGAAACAAAAGATCAATTTTTAAGAAAATATGTGCTGGCCATGTCTTCTAACTTATCGTCTCTCAAGCTGAAAGAACTCCTCACCCAGACTCCCTCACTTGAATTCTTCGCTCACTGCTTCCAGCCTAGAGACTTAGTGTTAGTAAAATTCTGGAAAGATAGACTCCAGCCCAGCTGGGAAGGCCCCTACCAAGTGCTCCTGATCACTTGAAATGCAGTGAAAACAACTGAAAAGAGTTGGACCAGAGTAAGGAAACTGACTGGGGGATCTGGGGACAAAACAGAATTGGCAGATGTCCCAGGTGGCTAACCAACCCTTAAGGCTGAAACTAAAAAGAACCTAAAAATATTAACTTTTATCTTTCTAACTCTGTCACAGAGAGCCCTAGAATGGGAAGGAACTCTTGGTTATCCTGTCAAACTGGTAATCAATATTACTAAAACATCAAGCCCCAAACCATTAGGTTTGATGCTTGTCAGGTTCTCTCTTTTAGTGACCTAAATGACCAAAGACAGCTTTCTAGAGATAATAAGTATCTCTGTCCTGAATGGACAAATTTTAATAGAATAAAAAAGGCAAGTAAGTCCCATGTCCAAAGTAGAGCAGTGTTTGGTAGACTACCCAGTTTTAAGGGTGGACAGCCCCTCATGCAGTAGAAAAATCTTTAAAAGGAAAGCTCCACTTAGCTAAAGGAATTCCTTCTGACAGTTGCCAAGACAGTGTAACCCCCTTTTATTAACTATACATAAACCTCAAGACTTAGACTCAGACCCTGTAATTGTCCCTCATGTTTACAGACTCGGTGCAGATGTCATTAGAGTATATCCTGTGAGAAAGTTTGGTCTTAATTTAATTGAAGGCAAAACTTTACCCATAGTAGCCACCCCCAATCCTGAGAAATAATGAGCCAGAGTTTCCCCATAATGACCCTAGACTAATTACTGTAACAGAGATAAAAGTTCTAAAACAGACTCTTAAAATAGAGATAAGTTATAGAGACATCAAAGCCTGGGTAGAGTGAGTTAAATTTTCAGTACTCGCTTTAAATAAAAGCGATTGTTACGCATGTGCTGCTAGATGGCCACAAGCACAGGTAGTCCTGTTCCCTCTTGGCTGGGACACAGACTCCACTGAAATGAACTGCATGTTAGCCCTGTACCAGGACAAGGATGCTTGGGGAAATTAGACTTGCAAGAGCTTGTCTTTACTCTTTCATGCACTAAAGAAGTCAAACCCGAAGGCAATCCCCTCTTTTTCCATAGAGAAGATGAATCACTCCTCATGCCTCTCTAGGCAAGGGGAAGGTTTCACAACTCCTGTGGGGAATATACTGACTTGTACCCATGTCCTAAATGTCTCTAAAGAAGGCAACTTCTCGAAATTACGCATCCCCTGAGTAGATGTTTAGTAGTACTGTGGAAAAGAAAACCTGCGCTACTCGTTGCCACCCACCTGGACTAGGACTTATGCTTTAGACCAATTAGTCATTCCATTTACCCTCGCATTTCTCTCCACACCCAGTGAAAAAATTTTCATAGAAGTCGCAGATCATTACAAGGCACCATTTAAACTAATGAATTAGCTGAAAACTGGCACCAGTGACCCTTTTACAGACTGGTTGGAAGGATAGTTTAAAAAATAGAAAAGTTTAGTTGCCTCTGTTTTAACATCCCTTGTTATAGTTGCAAGAGTTGTAACTGCTATAAGATGCTGTATTATCCCTTGTGTGAGAGGCCTGACTCAAAAGCTTATAGATGCAGCCATAAACAAGCAAATGCTTATGACCTACACCCAAAATAATCTTATGTTATTAGAAGAAAATTTGAACTATGAGAAAGAGAGTAAAAAGCTATTAGAGAAATTTGAGAAAAGACCAAGTGTAAATTAAAATACATTACTGAGAATAAAATCAGTAATTCTTAAATAAAAAGAGGGTGGAACTGCTAGGAAAGAGTATAAAACCTAAATGTGATTTATTCCCACTAAGATGTTCAAACATTTTAACAGTAAAGTATTAACAAAGGGCCACGTGGTGGAAGCTGCTCGGGCTGAGAGTTGGGGTGGGGGAACTGATAAGAGCCTGGCGATACCTGTTTGAGTTTTTTAAACCTACCAATAAGATTAAGACAAATGTAAAGGAAAGATAGAACTGGCTTAGGCAACGTCTGGGAAAGAACATGAACCCTGTATTACTCAGCCAATGAAGAACCAGGTGAGGGACTCGCACACTAGGAGATAAATTATTGGTGCCAAACTCCCCAGGTGTGCCTGCTCACCAGACACCAGATCTTGCAAGACTGTCATTAAAGCCTTGCTCTGCTGTTCTCTTTGTCTCCATGTCCACTTATTGAATTTGGACGAGTGAGTGTGTTTCTCACACATTGTGAATAGGATAGTTTTCTTCATTTCTTTTTCAGATTTTTCAGTATTACTGTATAGAAGCACACTGATTTCCATATGTTGATTTTGTAATCTGCAACTTTATTGTATTAATTACTTCCAACAGTTTTTTTGGTGGAGTCTTTTGGGTTTTTCTATATACAAAACTATATTATATCTTCTACAAACAAAGACAATTTTACTTCTTCCTTTCTGACTTGGATGCCTTTTATTTCTTTTCTTACCTGATTGCTCTTGGTATGACTTCTGGTACTATGGTGAATAATAGTGGTTAGAGTGGGCTCCCTTGAACTCTTCATGATGTTAGAGAAAAATCTTTCAACCTTTGACTTCGGAACATCATGTTAGCTGTGGATTTGCCATGTATGGCCTTTATTATATTGAGGTATATTTTTTCTATACCCAATATGTTAAGCATTTTTATCATGAAGGGTTGCTGTATTTTGCTAAGTGCTTTTTATGTATGTATTGAGATGATCATATGATTTTTATCTTTCATTCATGTGACTTATAACATTTATTGATTTGTGTATGTTGAATGATACTTTCTGTGAAGGATAAATCCCATTTATTCATGGTGTGTGATCATTTTAATGTATTGTAGAATTTGGTTGCAAATATTTTGTTGACAATTTTTGCATCTACACTCATCATGAATATTGTTTTGTAGTTTTCTTTCTATAGTGTCCTTATCTGACATTGGTGTCAAGGTAATGCTAGTATTGTAAAATGAATTTGGTAGTGTTTCATGGTCTTCATTTTTGTGGAGGAGTTTGAGAAGGATTGTCACTAATTCTTTATATGTTTGGTAAAATTTATCATTGACATCTGGTCCTGGTCTTTTCTTTGTTGGGAGAATTTTGATTATTGATTCAGTCTACTTATTTGTTTTTGGTCTGTTCATACTTTTCTACTTGTTTATCACTCAGTCTTGGTTGATTTTACTTCTATGAATTTATTCATTTCTTCTAGGTTACCCAGTTGGTTGGCATATAGTTGTTCATAGTAGTGTTTTGTGATCCTTTGTATTACTGTAGTATCAGTTGTAATGTCTCTTCTTTCATTTTAATATTGTTTACTTGACTTTTCTTTGTTTTTTCTTAGTCTAAAGGTTGTCAAGTTTGTATACCTTTAAAAAACAGCTCTTAGTTTAACTGATTTTTAAAAATTGTTTTTCTAGTATCTATTTCCTTTGTTTCTGCTCTGATCTTTGTTGTTTCGTTCTTTCTGCTACCTTTGAGCTTAGTTTGTTCTTTTTCTAGTTTCTTTCAGTGTAAAGTTAGTTTATTTAAGATCTTTGTATTTTCTTACTGCAGATGTATTACTATAAATTTCCCTCTTAGACCTTCTTTTGAAAAATATCACTCATTTTGTTGTTTTTAGAACAATTATTTTAAATTATTTGGCACACAATTCCTGGGTCTCCATTTCTTTGGGGCCAGCTCGTGAAGTTTTGCTGTATTTCTTTGGTGAAGTCATGTTTCCCTGATTCTTCGTGATCCTTGTAGCCTTGCAAAAGTGACTACATATTTGAAGAAGCTGTCACCTCTTCCAAACTTTATGGAAGAGTATCATTTACATTATAAAGGAGACTTTCATTTGTAGTTAGGGGTATGATGGAGCTTTCTGTGGCTCTGGGTCTAGTTGTGCAGGGCACAACATGCAGAGGTATGTGGTTGTACTGGGTCCAGTGAGGTGTGATATCTCTTCAACTCAAGACACTAGAGTCTTCAGCTTTGCCAACTGTGTGTTCCTTGGCAAACACCACAGCGGTCTAAAGTGGTTACAAGATTGTTTGGGTCCTTAATGGTACCTCCAGGTCCAGTGGCTAGGATTCAGGATAGATAGCAGTGGTGGCCAGAGCTTGTACTGGGCGCATACTCAGCTTTGACAGCCAGCTGTAGGTGCCTGCACAGTGGCAGGAGCCAGCTTCAGACTCACATGTAGTAGTGGGTTCACGGCAGAAAGCAAAGGACAGGACCAACTACGTGCTCACTGCAGCTTTGGGGTGATCCTGGCTCTTGGTATGTTTTCCCATTGCTACACAGTTCCTGCCCCACCAAAGGTAAATGAAGTGCACTGGAAGCTGGTGATGGGTGTCAGGATATTGGTTTTAAAGTGTGCAACTGGAGGGGATTTCTCTAAGTGGGTGCATGGTGGTGGGGTCAGCTGAGGGGATCTGTGCTGGCACTTTTGCACTTACACACCCACAGAAACCTGATCTGGCTGCTGCAGTGGTTCCAGTGAAAGCAGGGTGGGGAAATTGGAGAAGGACTTCGGTGGCTGTGAATGGCAATACCTGTGGGCTGAAAGCTGTAAAATCTTCAGGAGGTCTTTCATGGGTCTTCCTATTGTTACTTTCTTCAATGGTGAAATCTGCTGGGTTTCTCTTCAAAGCAGGGCACTATGAACTGTGATTGCTCCTACTGTGTGGCTGCATTTGGTAGTCTCATCTTTTCTTCCTTGTTCCTAGCTGTCTCTACACATCTCAGCTTTTCTGGTTCTTGTGGGGTGAAACTGAAGTGGGAACATGGTGTAGTACTCTGAAAACCTAGAGAAGCTGGCTACTCACCCAATTCTGCTCTTCCATTCCTGGTGTGTGGAACACTTTCTAACTGGGAAGTTCCCTTTGTCATTTCATTGAGCAATGCTGGCTTGTAAGGTGGGATGGTGCAAGCAAAATAAAGCTGTTTTCTTTCTCTTCTTGTTCAGTTATTCTCAAGTTTTTTGTTTCACTATGTTCCAGAAGTTTCTTAGGTGGATTCTAGAGCCTTCCCGTGGCTGTTTTTGTTCAACAATTGTTGATGTTTGTGTGTGTGGGTGAAGGTTGGGTTCTTCTATGTTGACATTTTGATTATTTCTGTGATGTATATGGATTAAGCAAATTAAATTCAAATTAAAAGAAAGAAATTTAGATAATTTCATTAGAAATTGTAAACTGGGATCTAATAATATGCTGTTCATAAGAGAAACACTTTAGATTCAAAAACACAAAGAGACTAAAAGTAATAGGATAGAAAAAGATATAACATGCAACAATAACTAAAAGAGGACTGGGGCAGCCTTACTAATAGTAGACATAACAGACATAAAGACAAAAATTCCTATTAGAGACAAAGAAAACATTTTAAACTGATAAGAGTCAATCCATCATGAAGATATAGAAATTAAAAACATAAATGCATTTAACAATAGGACCCTAATATAAAACAAATATAGGACAAATATAAAACAAAAAACTAACAGAATTGAAGGAGAAAATACATAATTCAAAAAACATACTTTAAAACTTCAATATTCCACTTGGAATACAGGATGGAATAATTAGATAGAAGACAGAGAAAGAAAGAGAAGAACTGAACAACATTATTAATTAACAAGACTTTCAAAACATCTATAGATAAAGCCACAAAAGAATAGCACAACACATACTCTTGTTAGGTACACATGGAACATTTTCCAGAATTGGCCATATATTAAATAGTATAACAACTCTTGATAAATTTAAAAAGATTGAAATTATTCAAAATATGACCTCTGATCACAATAGACTGAAATTAGAAATTAATAACAGAAATGAGTTTGGGAAATTCAGAAATATATGGAACTAAAACAACAAACTCCTAAATAATTGATGGATCAAAAAGAAATTACATGGAAAATTAGAAAATACCTTAATATTAATAAAAATGAAAATAAAGCATACCAAAATTTACAGGATATAATAAGAGCACAGCTCAGAGAGAAATTTATACCTATAAATGTCCATGCTTAAAAAGAAGAAATATTTGAAAATAGCCTAACATTCAACCTTAATAAACTAGAAAACTAAGAGCAATCTAAACCCAAAGCACATAAAAGAGAATAATAAAGATCAGAGGAGAAATAAATGCTACAGATGGGATTAAAGATGGTGGCATGAGAGGAGAGACAGAGGCTTCCTCCTAAAACTGGATACACTTAGAAAATCTAATTGGTGCAACTAATCCTGAGAGAGCAACAGGAAAGAGGATGGCATCAGAATGCATACACCTGGAGAAAAGAGCAGACTTCATTGAACTGGGTAACATACCAGAGCTGTGGCTCTGCAGGACCTGAGCCCCTCCCCAACCACAGGTCACTGGCAGGAGAAGAGAAACTGATCAGGGAGGGAGGGGAAGGCTTGGGACTGCTGAATACCTAGCTTTGAGCATCTGCTCTGGGAGAACAAACTTACATTTCATGGTGCTTTCATGAGACTCACATGACTACTGGGTTGGAAAGTTAATACAGGCAGAGTTCCTGGGGAGACTGGCATTCTGGCTGCTTGTGGAAAGCAGGGATCTGTATCTGGCTGCTCTGGGAGAAAAACATACCTGTGTGACCAGTCCACTGGCTCAGGCAATGGAGACAGGCACAAGATCCAGGAGGCAGGGAACAGCTCTTTCCTCCCCCCAGGTACCAGTACAACTCCCCTGCAACCACCAACATTGCTTCAGGGGCTGAGCAGCTCCAGAATAGGGCTTCTGGACACTAGAGGGTGCCATATACTAAGATGAAACGCCAAAGGAACCTTGTCCAGAGTAAAATTATTAATAAATTAAATATTCAAATGATATGGACCTCTTGACTTTCCTGAAAGGGAGTTCAAAATAAAAATCGTCAACATTCTAATGGAAGTATGGAAAGACATTCAAGAACTCAGCAATGAATTCAGGTCAGAGATCCAATCACTGAAGAGCATGATGGAGGGAATTAAAAGAAGGTTTGATATGGTGGAGGAGACAATAAATGAAATAGAAACTAGAGAAGAGGAATACAAAAAAGCTGAGGCACAGAGAGAAAAAAGGATCTCTAAAAATGAAAGAATATTGACAGAACTGTGTGACCAATCCAAGCAGAACAATATTCGCATTAAAGGGGTACCAGAAGAAGAAGAGAGTGAGAAAGGAAAAGAAGGTGTCTTTGAGGAGGTAGTTGCTGAAAACTTCCCCAATCTGGGGAAGGACTTAGTCTCTCAGGCCATGGAGATCCACAGATCTCCCAACACAAGGGACCCAAGGAAGACAACACCAAGACACATAGTAATTGAAATGGGAAAGATCAAGGGTAAGGACAGACTGTTAAAAGCAGCCAGAGGCAGAAATAAGATCACATACAAAGGAAAGCCCATCAGGTTAACATGAGACTTCTCAGCAGAAACCTTATAGGCCAGAAGGGAGTGGCATGATGTACTTAATGCCATGAAGTGGAAGGGCCTGGAACCAAGATTACTTTATCCAGCAAGGTTATCATTTAAATTTGAAGGAGAGATTAAACAATTTCCAGATAAGCAAAAGCTGAGAGAGTTTACCTCCCACAAACCATCTCTACAGTCTATTTTGGAGGGACTGCTATAGATGGAAGTGTTCGTAAGGTTGGAAAGCTGTCACCAGAGGTAATAAAACCATGGTCGGAGAGTGGAGCAGCTGATTGTGAGGCAAATGCAAAATTAAATTGACTATCCACAAAGTCAATCAAGGGATAGACAAAAAGTACAGAATTTGATACCTAATATGTAAAGAATGAAAGATGAAGAAAAAGGAGGAGAAATAGAAAAGAACCTTTAGATTGTGTTTGTAACAGCATACTAAGTGGGTTAAGTTAAACTCTTAGATAGTAAGGAAAGTAACCTGGAACTTTTGGTAACCATGAATCTAAAGCCTGAAATGGCAATAAGTACATACCTATCGATAATCACCCTAAATGTAAATGGACTGAATGCACCAATCAAAAGACATAGAGTCACTGAATGGATGAAAAAACAAGCCCCATCTATATGCTGCTTACAAGAGACTCACCTCAAACCTAAAGACATGCACAGACGAGAAGTCACTGGATGGAAAAAGATATTTCATGCAAACAATAAGGAGAAAAAAGCAGGTATTGCAGTATTAGTATCAGACAAAATAGACATAAAAACAAAGAAAGTAACAAGAGATAAAGAAGGAAATTACATAATGATAAAGGGCTCAGTCCAACAAGAGGATATAAACATATATGCTCCCAATACAGGAGCACCAGAATATGTGAAACAAATACTAAGAGAACTAAAGGAGGAAATTGAATGCAATGCATTCATTTTAGGAGACTTCAACACACTATTCACTCCAAAGGACAGATCCACCAGACAGAAAATAAGTAAGGACACAGAGGCACTGAACAACACACTAGAACAGATGGACCTAATAGACATCTATAGAACTCTACACCCAAAAGCAACAGGATACACATTCTTCTCATGACATGGAATATTCTCGAGAATAGACCACATAGTAGGCCACAAAAAGAGCCTCAGTAAATTAAAAAAGATTGAAATTCTGCCAACCAATCTTTCAGACCACAAAGGTATAAAACGAGAAATAAATTGTACAAAGAAAGCAAAAAGGCTCACAAACACATGGAGGCTTAACAACATGTTACTAAATAGTCAATGGATCAATGACCAAATTAAAATGGAGATCCAGCAATATATGGAAATAAATGACATGAAAATAAATGACAACAACAACACAAAGCCCCACCTTCTGTGGGACGCAGCAAAAGCAATCTTAAGAGGAAAGTATATAGCAATCCAGGCATATTTAAAGAAGGAAGAACAAACCCAAATGAATAGTCTAACGTTATAATTATCAAAATTTGAAAAAGAAGAACAAATGAGGCCTGAAGTCAGCAGAACAAGGGACATAATAAAGATCAGAGAAGAAATAAATAAAATTGAGAAGAATAAAACAATAGAAAAAATCAATGAAACCAAGAGCTGGTTCTTCGAGAAAATAAACAAAATAGATAAGCCTCTAGCCAGACTCATTAAGAGAAAAAGAGAATCAACACACGTCAACAGAATCAGAAATAAGAAAGGAAACTTCACGATGGACCCAACAGAAACACAAAGAATTATTAGAGATTACTATGAAAACCTATATGCTAAGAAGCTGGAAAACCTAGAAGAAATGGATAACTTCTTGAAAAATACAACCTTCCAAGACTGACCAAGGAAGAAATACAAAATCTAAACAAACCAATTACCAGCAAAGAAATTGAAGCAGTAATAAAAAAACTACCCAAGAACAAAACACCCTGGCAAGATGGATTTACCTCGTAATTTTATCAGACATACAGAGAAGATATAATACAAATTCTCCTTAAAGTTTTCCAAAAAATAGAAGAGGGAATACTCCCAAACTCATTCTATGAAGCCAACATCACCCTAATACCAAAACCGGGCAAATACCTCACAAAAAAAGAAAATTACAGACCAATATCCCTGATGAATGTAGCTGCAAAAATACTCAACAAAATTTTAGCAAACCGAGTGCAAAAATACATCAAAAGGATCATACACCACGACCAAGTGGGATTCATCCCAGGGATGCAAGGATGATACAACATTCGAAAATCCATCAACATCATCCATCACATCAACAAAAACAAGGACAAAAATGACATGATCATCTCCATAGATGCCGAAAAAGCATTTGATAAAATTCAATATCCATTCATGATAAAAACTCTCAGCAAAATGGGTATGGAGAGCAAGAACCTCAACATTTAAAAGGCCATATATGATAAACCCACAGCTAACATCATACTGAACAGCGAGAAGCTGCTGAAAGCTTTTCCTCTGAGAGCGGGAACAAGACAGGGATGCCCACTCTCCCCACTGTTATTTAACATAGTACTGGAGGTCCTATTCATGGCAATTAGGCAAAACAAAGAAATACAAGGAATCCAGATTGGTAAAGAAGAAGTTAAACTGTCACTATTGGCAGATGACATGATATTGTACATAAAAAACCCTAAAGACTCCACTCCAAAACTACTAGAACTGATATCAGAATTCAGCAAAGTTGCAGGATACAAAATCAACACACAGAAATCTGTGGCATTCCTATACACTAACAATGAACCAATAGAAAGAGAAATCAGGAAAACAATTTAATTCACAATTGCTTCAAAAAGAATAAAAGACCTAGGTATAAACCTAACCAAGGAATTGAAAGACCTATACCCTGAAAACTACAAGACACTCTTAAGAGAAACTAAAGGGGACACTAGCAAATGGAAACTCATCCCATGCTCTTGGCTAGGAAGAATTAATATCATCAAAATGGCCATCCTGCCCAAAGCAATATACAGATTTCATGCAATCCCTATCAAATTACCAACAACATTCTTCAATGAACTGGAACAAATAGTTTAAAAATTCATATGGAAACACCAAAGACCCCGAATAGCCAAAGCAATCCTGAGAAAGAAGAATTAAGTGGTGGGAATCTCACTCACCAACTTCAAGCTCTAGTACAATGCCATAGTAATCAAGACAATTTGGTACTGGCACAAGAACAGAGCCACAGACCAGTGGAACAGATTAGAGACTCCAGACATTAACCCAAACATATATGGTCAGTTGATATTCGATAAAGGAGCCATGGACATACAATGGGGAAATGACAGTCTCTTCAACAGATGGTGCTGGCAAAATTGGACAGCTACATGTAAGAGAATGAAACTGGACCACTGTCTAACCCCATACACAAAAGTAAATTCAAAATGGATCAAAGACCTGAATGTAAGTCATGAAACCATAAAATTCTTAGAAAAAAACATTGGCAATAATCTCTTAGACATAAACATGAGTGACCTCTTCTTGAACATATCTTCCCAGGCAAGGAAAACAAAAGCAAAAATGAACAAGTGGGACTATATCAAGCTGAAAAGCTTCTGTACAGCAGAAGACAACATCAATAGAACAAAAAGGTACCCTACAGTATGGGAGAATATATTTGTAAATGACAGATCCAATAAAGGCTTTACATGCAAAATATATAAAGAGCTCACCCACCTCACCAAACAAAAAACAAATAATCCAATTAAAAAATAGGCAGGGAAACCAAACAGACAATTCTCCAAGAAAGAAATTTAGATGGCCAACAGACACATGAAAAGATGCTGCACATCGTTAGTTATCAGAAAAATGCAAATAAAAACCACAATGAGATATCACCTCACACCAGTAAGGATTGCCATCATTGAAAAGACAAACAACAAGAAGTGTTGGCGAGGTTGCAGAGAAAGGGGAACCCTCCTACGCTGCTGGTGGGAATGTAAATTAGTTCAACCATTGGGGAAAGGAGTATGGAGGTTTCTTAGAATGCTCAAAATAGACTTACCATTTGACCCAGGAATTCCACTTCTAGGACTTTACCCTAAGAATGCAGCACACCAGTTTGGAAAAGACAGATGCACCCCTATGTTTATCACTGCAGTATTTACAATAGCCATGAATTGGAAGCAACCTAAGTGTCCATCAGTAGATGAATGGGTAAAGAAGATGTGGTACATATGCACAATGAAATATTATTTAGCCATAAGAAGAAAACAAATCCTATCATTTGCAACAACATGGATGGAGCTAGAGGGTATTATGCTCAGTGAAATAAGCCAAGCGGAGAAAGACAAATACCAAATGATTTCACTCATCTTTGGAGTATAAGAACAAAGGAAAATCTGAAGGAACAAAACAGCAGCAGAATCACAGAACTCAAGAAGGGACTAACAGTTACCAAAGGGAAAGGGACTGGGGAGAATGGGAGGATAGGGAGGGATAAGGGGGAGAAGAAGAAAGGGGGTATTATGATTAGCATGTATAATATGGGGAGTGGGGGAAAGGGGAGGGCTGTGCAACACAGAGAAAACAAGTAGTGATTCTACAACATCTTATTATGCTGATTGACAGTGACTGTAATGGGGTTTGTGGGGGGACTTGGTGTAGGGAAGTACCTAGTAAACGTAATGTTCTTCATGTAGTTATAGATTAATGATAACAAAATAACAAAATAAAAAATAAAAATAATAATAATAAAAAAATTTAAAAAATAGAATGCTACAGAGATTGAAAAACAATAGAGAAAATCAGTGAACCAAAAATTGGTTTTGCAAAAGATAAACAAAACTGACAAATTTTTAGCAGAACTGAGGAAAAAAAGAGAACACTCATCTAACAAATAGGAATGAAAGATCAGATATTATTACAGACCTTAAGGAAAATAGAATAAAGAAACAAAAAATATTGTGAATTATTGTATTTAATTAGAAACACTAGAAAAAGTAAACAAAGTTCTAGAAAGGCACAAAATAGCAAAACTCACCCAGTAAGAAATTTTAAAAATATGTATCAACTTATAACATGTAGAGATTCAATTAGGCATTTCAAAAACTTTCTGCAAAGATAAGCCCGGGATCACATGCTTTCACTGAACTCTACCAAAAGCTCAAAGAATAATAACACCTTATTTCCCAACGTCTTTCAGAAAAAAGTATTGGAAGGAATATTTTTAAACTCATTCAATGAAACAAGTATTTCTTTCATAGTAAAAGTATATAAAGACCTCACAAGAAACCAAAATAACAGACCAATATCCCTTATCAGTATAGACACAAATTCCTCAACAAAATACTAGCAAACTAAATCTAGCAGTATATTAAAAAGATTATATACCAAGATCAAGTGGGATATTACTCATGAATGTAAGGTTGATTTATCATACCATTAATAGAAAAGACAAAAACACAGGAATACATCAGTTGATGCAGAGAAAGCATCTGACAAAATTCAACACTCCTTTATGATAAAATTATTCATGTAGGAATAGAAGAGAATTTACAGAATCTGATAAAATACATATATAAATTTACAGAATTTGATAAAATACCTATAAAAATCCACAGCTAACATCAGGCTTAATAGTGAAAGACTGAATGCATTTTCCATAAGATCAGGAACAAGTCAATGATGTACACTCTCATTACTTCTATTAAATATTGTAATGGAAGTTATAGCCAGAACTATTGGGGATTAAAAATAAAAAATAAAAACCTTTCAGATTGGTATTTTTCTGTTTTGAAAAAGCTGTATATTTCTTTTTTGCGGTGGCATGATTTTATACATAGAAAATTCTAAGTAATTCACACATACCCAAACTATTCAAGGTAATGAATGAATTTAGCAGGGTTTCAGTATAAAAGATCAATACACAATAGTCAATTGTATATATATTAGCAATGAGAAAACAGAATGAAATTAAGTAATCATCTCAAATTATGATAATATCAAAAGGAATAAACTGCACTGGACTAAATTTAAAAAAATGCCCAAAACTCATGCACTGAAAACTATAAGACATTGTTGAAATAAATGAAAGAAGATTTAAATAAATGGAAAGACACTGTTCATGGATCAGAAACTGTTAGGATAGCAATGTTTCTCAAATTAATTTACAAATTAAATACAATCCCTATTAAAATACCAACAGTCTTATTTAAAGAAATTGCAAGCCAACACTAAAATTAATATGAAAATGGAAGGGACCCAGAATATCCATACCAATCTTGAAAATGAAAATCAAAGATGGCAGGCTCGCAATTTCTGATTTAAAATCTTACTATGAAGCTACAGTATTGAAGTCAATGTGATACTGACATAAGGATAGACATAGAAATCCATGGAATAGAACTGAAAATCCAGAAATTAATCTATATTTCTATGGCTAACTGATATTTGATAAAGATGTCAAGACAATTTAATGGGCAAAATTAGTTTTCAACAACTGGTATTGGGATAACTGGATACCTATATACAAAGCATAAAATCAGCTCATGGATATAAGGCTTACATAGAAGAGCAAAAACTATAAAAGTTTTAGAAGAAAAATAATTGTAAATCTTGACCTTTGGTTACGTAATGGTTTATAAAATATGAGTCAGGGAAAAATGATGGTGGAATAGGAAGGCAAGGCAGAAACCTCCTCCCACACATACACCAAGGAAGCAACTACAACAAATACAACTAAACCTGAAAATTACCTGAAGACTGCAGAACAGACCACCTACACCTGGTGAAGAATAAGACCAAACAGAAAAGAGTGAAGTGGCAGAGCCATGATAGAGCAAGACCCAAGCCCTTACCTCCATCGCAGCCCACAGGTGGGAGGAAGAGGAATAGAGCAGGAAAGGGATAGGCACCAAGGAACTCTGCACACCTAGTCGTAGAGATCTGCTCTGGGAACACGATTCCACATTTCATTGGGTTATTGTGATTAGTGAGGCTGGACACCAGGGACGGTTGGAACACTCTGGGAGGCTGAGACTCCAGCTGCTTGTGGAGGACAGGCACACTTGGTCAGTTCTGTTGAGATCCAAAAGAGAAGTAGCAGGTTGAAAGATTTTCCAGCAGCAAGGGGTGTGTGCCATAGGAGCAGAAGTTGTATAGAGCTCTCTCTGTGTGAGAAAGAACAGTTAGACAACACTTTTCCAGCTCTTCCTTGGCCCAGAAGTTTGGGCACTCATGGGAGCCCCAAATGATATATCCCCTTCACTGGGGCTCATCCCTGAGGCACTTCCCTGAACACCACCAGGGTGCCAAGCCATGTGGCCCAGAAGTGACAGACTTTGCTGCCTGGTAAGCAAAGAAAGTCTTTCCCAGCTTTCTCTTTACCAATTCAGCCCAATTAGAGAGACACATGCAGAAGCCAGATTTGAGAGCTCCTTCCTCCACTCCAGGGCAGACAAGTCTGGTGCCATGAGCCCCACCAACACAAGGGAGCACCTGTGTGCCTCACCATTGCCCCAGGATCCTCAGGTCCAGCCACTGCATGACCACCATCGCTGCAATGAGACTCACTACCATGTGCACACATGCCCTGACACCATGTGAATTGCCCACTGCATGACCCAGAGCCACATGACTGCCACAACCACCCCTTAAAGCCAGCAGCCCTGCCATCATTGTAGGGCATGCAGAAGGCAGCCCCATTCATAATGATTCCCGGAGAAGCTACTGCTCTGGTCATAAAGGGCCAGCTGAGACAAATTGTAGGCTGAAGAAGACTGAGACAGACCACTGTTGGCAGATAGACTAAAAGGCAGCCCCCACCTATTGCCCTCCAACAGCAACTTGGGCTGCATCACAAAGAAGAACCAGGTGCTGGAGAGTAAAGAGTCCTGAGCTTCTCAGCACCACAGGTCATATTCTTCATAAAGCTATTACTCTTTAAACTAGGAAGCATGGAGGATCTATCTAACAAAGAAAGGAACACAGAAATCCTGACAAAATGAGGAGGCAGAAAGAGGGTTAAATGAAGATAAAGATTTCAAAGTAACAGTCATAAATATGTTCACTGATTGGCAGAAAAGTATTGAAGATCTCAGGGAGGATTTCAACAGAGATAGAAGAGCTGAAAAGAGCCACATAGAGATGAAGAATGCAGTAACAAATGAAATGTACAATCGAGGGAATGAATAATAGATTGCTGCAAGTAGAGAGGACAATAAATGAGATGGAAGTTATAGAACAGGAACAAAATGAAGCTGATGAACAGAGAGAAAAAATCTGTACAAATGAAATAATGCTAAGAGAGTTGTGTGACAACTCCAAATGAAACAATATTCACATAATAGGGGTATTAGAAGGAGAAGAGAGAGAAAAAAGGATAGAAAGTCTCTTTACTGAAATAATTGTTGAAAACTCCACCAATCTGGGGAAGGGAATAGACACTCAGGTCATAGAAGAGCAGAGAGCCCTTAACAAAAGGAACTCCAGGAAGACAACACCAAGGCATTTAATAATGAAAATGAGAAAGATTAAGAATAAGGAGAAAGTATTGAAAGCAGCCAGAGAGGAAAATATTACTTAAGAGGGAATTCCCATCAGACTATCAACAGACATCTCAGCAGAAACATTGCAGGCCAGAAGGGAATGGCATGGAATATTTAATGTACTGAAACAGAAGAACCTTCAACCAAGTATCCTGTACTCAGCAAGATAATCATTCAAATATGAAGAAGAGAATAAACATTCCCTAGATAATGAAGGCTGAAGGAATTTATAACCATTGAACTGGCATTAGAGGATCTGTTAAAGGGACTCCAGTAGGTGGAACTGTTCCTAAGCCTAGATACTTTTCACCAGTGAAATCAAACCCACAGTAAAGTTAGTAGATCAATTAATTACTAAGCAAGAGTTATATTAAAATAAAACAAAAGTGGTAAAACCAAATATACGCAAAATCAGTCAAGGAAACAAAAAAAGTGCAGGATATGACATCTAATACATAAAATTTAGAGGAGGAAGGAGAAGAAAAACGGAGTCTTTTAGATAGTGTTTGAAAGTGAGCAATCATCAACTTAATATAGACTATTATGTAGTTAGGAAGATATCCTTGAACTTCATGGTAACCACAAACCTAAAATCTATAATAGATACACAAAAAAATCAAAAGAGAAATCCAATCACAACACTAAAGAAAACCATCAAATAATAAGAGAAGACTATGGAGAGGAAGAAAGGCACAGAGAGAAACTACAAAACCAACCAGAAAACAATAAAATGGCAATCACTACAAATATAATTATCTTAAATGTAAATGGACTGAATGCATCAATCAAAAGACAAACTGGAAGAATGGATAAACAAGACCCATCCATATACTGCCTACCAGAAAGTCATTTTAGACTCTAAAACATACACAGACTAAAAGTGAAGGGATGGAAAAAGACATTTCATGCAAATAAGAGGGAGAAGAAACCAGGAGTAGCAGTACTTATACAGACAAGGTAGATTTCCAAACAAAGAAAGTAACAAGAGAGAAAGATTACAAAATTTACAAAATGATAATGGGATTAGTCCTAGATGATATAACCATTATAAATATCTATGCACCCAATATAGGAGTACCTAAATATGTAAAACAAATACTAACAGACTTAAAGGGGGCAATAGATTGCAACTCATTCATTTTAGGAGACTTTAACACACCACTCACATCAATAGATCAACCAGACAGAAATGTGGAAACAGGCACTGAAAAATATAGTAGATCAGATGGACTTAACAGATACAAGCAACAGGATACACATTTTTCTGTATGGCACATGGAACATTCTACAGAATAGATCACATACTAGGCCACAAAACAAGCCTTAATAAATTAAAAAAGATTGAAACTTTATCAAGCAACTTCTTAGACCACAATGGTATGAAACTAGAAATAAATTACATAAAGAAAACAGAAATCATACAAACACATGGAGGCTAAACAAAATGCTTCTAAACAATCAATGGATCAACGAACAAATTGAAACAATACATGGAGACAAAATCAAGTAATACATGGAGACAAATAAAAACAAAAATAAAACAGTCCAAAATTTGTAGGGTTGTACAAAAATGGTTCCAAGAGAAAGTAGAGGCCTACTGTAAGAAATAAGAATAATCCCAAATAAACAGTATAAACTCACAATTAAAGAAACTAGGAAAAAGAAGAACAAATGAAGCCAAAAGTTAGTAGAAGGGGGGATATTATGAAGATGACAATATAAATAAATAAAATAGAGATTAAAACAGTAGAAAAAATAAATGAAACCAGAAGCTGATACTTTGAGAAAATTAACAATCCCCTAGCCAGACTTATCAAGAAAAAAAGAGTACACAAACATACAAAATAAATAACAAAAATAAACACAATATTCACAAAGAATACCATAAAGATAGAAAGAATTATTACAGACTTCTATGAAAAGTTATATGCCAATAGATTGTACAAACAAGAGATGGACAAATTCCTAGAAAAATACAACATTCCAAAACTGACCCAGGAAGAAACAGAAAATCTGAACAAATCAATTACCAGCAATGATTTGAATTAGTAATAAAAAAACTCCCAACAAACAAAATCCCAGGTCCAGATGGCTTCATGCCTGAATTCTACCAAACATTTTAAGAAGGGCTAATATCCATCCTTCTTAAAGTATTCTAAAAGGTAGAAGAGGAGGGAATATTTCCATACACATTCTATGAGACCACCATCACTCTAATACCAAGACCAGACAAAGATACTACAATAGAAAATCATAGAACAATATCACTGATGAACATAGATGCAAAAATCCTCAGTAAAATATTAGCAAACTGAATTCAAAAATACATAAAAAAACATTATCCACCATGACCAGGTGGGATTTATTCTAGGAATGCAAGTATGGTATATTTGTAAATCAAACAATATCATACACCACATTAACAAAAAGAAGGATAGAAATCAAATGATCATCTCAGTAGATGATGAAAAAGCATTTGACAAAATTCAACATCTTTTCATGATAAAAGCTCTGAAAAAAATGGGTACAGAGGGTACATATTGCAACATAATGAAGGCCATATATGACAAACCCACAGCTAACATCATACTCTATCATGGAAAACTGAAAGCTTTTCTTCTAAGATCAGAAACAGGACAAGCATGTACACTCTCATTAGTTTTATTCAACATAGTGCACTGAATTTTGTAGGCACACTAATAAGAAAAGAAAAAGGTACAAAAGCTATCCAAATTGAGAAGGAAAAATTTTAACTATCACTATTTGCAGATGACATGATATTATACATAGAAAAATAAAAAATAGTCCATCAAAAAATTATTATAGCCAACAACTGGTTCAGCAAATTTGCAGGATAAAGAATTAATACACAGAAATATGTTGCATTCCTATATACTAACAACAAACTAGCAGAAAGAGAAATCAGAACAATTCATTTGAAATTGCATCAAAAAGAATAAAATACCTAGGAATAAACCTAACCAAGGAGGTGAAAGATCTGTACTCTGAAAACTAGAAAACACTCATGAGAGAAATTAAAGACACAAATAAATGAAATTCTATCCCATGCTCATGGGTAGGAAGAATTGATATTGTCAAAATGGCCATCCTCCCCAGAGCCATTTGCAGTTTCAATGTAAACCCTATCAATATACCAACAGCATTTTTCAATGAACTAGGATAAATAATTCTAAATTTTGTATAGAAACACAAAAAAACCCAATAGCCAAATCATGAGAAAGAAGAAAGCTGGAAGTATTACGCTTCCTTACTTCAAGCTATACTACAAAGGTATGGTAATCAAAACAGTATGGTACTAGCACAAGAATAGACCCATAAATTAGTGGAACAGAATATGGAGCCTTGATATAAACCCATGCATATATGTTCAATTAATATATGATAAAGGAGCCATGAATATACCATGGGAAAGATAGCCTCTTCAATAACTGACAGCTACATCCAAGAGAATGAAACTGTATTACTGTCTAGCTCCATACACAAGCATAAACCCAAAATGGATCAAAGGCCTGAATATAATACAGGATACAATAAAACTCTTAGAAGAAAACATAGACAATAACCTCTTGAACATAAGTATGAGCAATATTTTCCTGGCACATCTCCTTGGACAAGGAAAATGAAATAAAAAATGAACAAGTGGGACTACATCAAATTAAAAAGCTCTGTACAGGAAAGAACACCATCAGCAGAACACAAAGGTAATTAATCTACTTTATGGGAGAATATATTCATAAATGATTCATCCAATAAGAAGTTAACATCTAAAATACATAAAGAACTCACATGCCTCAACACCAAATAAACAACCCAATTAAAAATGGGCAAAGTAACTGAATAGACACTTCTCCAGAGAAATACAGATGGCCAAGAGGTGCATGAAAAGATGCTCCACATGGCTATTCATCAGGGAGATGTAAATCAAAACCACAATGAGGTATCACCTTACACCAGTTAGGCCACTATCCAAAAGACAAGAAATAAAAGGTATTGGTGAGGATTTGGAGAAATGGGAACCCTCCCACATTGTTGATGAGAATGTCAATTGGTGTAGTCACTGTAGAAAACAATATGGAGGCTCCACAAAAACCTATAAATAGAAATGCCATTTGACCCAGTAATCCCACTTCTAGAAATTTAGCTGAAGTAAACAAAATCCCTAATTCATAAAGATATATGCACCCCTGTGTTTATTGTCACATTATTTACAATAGTGATGATATGGAAGCAACCTAAGTGTCCATCAATAGGTGAATAGATGAAGAAGTGGTGCATATACACAGTAGAATATTATTCAGCCATTAAAAAGAAATCTTGACATTTGCAACAACATGGATGGATCTTAAGAGTATTATGCTATGTGAAATAAGTCAGGTGGAAAGAGATAAATACTATATAATTTCACTTATTTGTGGAATATAAAAACAAAGCAAAAGAAAATGAACAAATCATCAATAGACTCATAGTCACTGAGAAGTGACTGGTAGTTACCATGGGAGAGAGGCTAGGATGGGTGGGATGGTGTGGGGGATAAAGAGGCACAAAAATTCTCTATCATAAGTTGGTCTCAAGGATAGTAGTATAGCATCAAGAATATAGCCAGTGATTCTGTAACATCTTCCTATGTTGACAGATTACAACTGCATTAGTTGTGGTGAGGATTTAATCATATGGGTAACTAATGAAACACTCTTGTATATTTGAAACCAGTATAGGATTGTATATTGATTGTTCTTGAGTAAAAAATAAAAACAAATGACTCTTAAACCACAAACAACCAAAGAATGAATAGATAAATTCAATATCATCAAAATTAAACCCTATTGTTATTCAAAGGACACTATCACAAAAGTATAATGACAAAGCACAGAATAGGGGAAAATATTTGAAAATCATATATGTGATAAGTTCTAACATCCTGAATATATGAAGAACTCTTACAAATCAATAGTAAAAGACAAATGACTGCATTTTTAAAATGGGTAAATGATTTGAATAGATATTTCTCTAAGAAAGATTTGCAAATGGCTAGTGAAAAATGAATGGATTTTCAAAACACTCACTGGGGAAAATTCAATTCAAAATAAAAATAAGTTACTACTTTATATTCACCAAAATAGGATGATTATAATAAAGATAGATAATAACTGATGGGGACAGCCTTTGTCTTCTCACATGTCTGAACACAGAATGGGAAAGCACCTTCCCCCACTTCTGAATGCAGCATAGGGAAGCACCAGCTTGAGAACAACTGGTGCAGTCCTTGGATGTTATCTGCCCACTGAAGCATATCTTGTCCTCGAAAACGAGCCAGGAAGCCTCACTCTGAAAACAGGGAGACCTTGAGGATGTGTGAAAACACTGCCCCTGCTTACTGGCAGACTAAGAAAATCAACAAGGTGCTCTGGCCTGTCCTCCCTGAGAAGGCAAAGATGAGTATAGCACTTGGTTGAGGTCCGAGAAAGGCAGTATAAAAATAAAGGTGCTGTGCCACATCAGGGCTGTAGCCATTGTCTGTCTATTTGTCTGGGTTGTCTGTTTTTTGTTCTCTCATTTCACCTGAGAAACAGAGCGGCACGCAACATCTGGCGCCCAACGTGGGGCACGAGTGGACGACCCCACTGTGAGGCAGGACCTCACAACCCTGAAGAAATTGGAGAGAGGATGCCAGGGGTGACTTGGGGCTCAGAAAGGGACCGACTTCAGGTAAGCCGACAACCGTGATAGTTGGACTTCTGGAAGAAACATGGAGTACTAATGGGGAACTTTCCCTCTCTTGAGAGGGAGTATGAACAGCTCATACAGGGACTTCTGCATTCTCTTGGCGTAACTGCCAAAGACGAGCTGTTGAAAGATTTATTTACCAGGGTCCGGAAACACTGCTTTTGGTTTCGCTTTCAGTCAGAGGTGCAACTAAATAATGAAGCCTGGCGTAAAGTTGTTAAAACTCTTCGCCAGGCTCATCAGTAAGGGGACATAATACCTGCTACTTTGTGGGTCCCTTTGTAGCACTATTTCTCAAGCTTTGCAGCTGTTAGAAACGGACTCTGAGAGAGATGCTTGCTCTGCTGTCTCAGATAAGCATAGTCCTCTATATGAAGATGTTCCAGAGGTTTTGAGTTTGTCACCTCCTCCTGATGAAGGTGGGGTTGAGTCTGATCAGGAAGACAATAGTTCTAGTGTATTTTCTGCCTCTCATTCAGAAGCTCACTTGTATATTGACAGAGTTTATAGAGAAATTGACAGTAGCTGCCCCTCCCCCCAAGCTTTCACACTCTGCTAGGCTGCTTTCTGCCTTTCCCACTTTTCTCCTGCCTCCGCTGCCGCTACCGGCTGCTGGACGCTCCTTTACCATTCCCAAGGGACCTGGTCCTGGTGCTTGTGATGAAGATCTCCCACCATCTGCTGATTTTGTCTCTCTTTCCGCCTCTCATCATACACCCACTAGCTTTTCTGTCTTCCGAATCACTAGACTAGTGATTGCTCCTAATGCCCAATTCCCTCAAGGAGGACTTGAGGTAAATTATCTCCCAGTAACATATAAGGTCCTGAAAGAGTTAAAACAAACCATCCGAAATTATGGCCCCCAGTCTCCTTTTGTATTAGGCCTACTTAACACTGTTTCTGCAGAAAATTTGCTGCTACCCTTGGATTGGGAAAATATCTGTAAAACTTTTGGAAGTGTCGCAATGGTTACAGTTAAAAAGTTGGTGGTATGAGGAAGCTACCTCACAAGCTAGGAGGAATGCCACTCGGCAACCTCCTGCTCTGGTGGAGTCTGAACTCACCGGGACGGGGCCTCATTGCCTCCTTGGAAGCTCAAGCTGGACTTAGTGATTTGGCCTTAACCCAGGTGAAGTCCATAGTGTTAAAATCATAGATGAAAATTGAAATCTCAGGAAAGATAGCGCCTTCATTCACAAAAACCACCCAAGGTCCTTTGGAACCATATACTGATTTTTTTTCTCATTTAAAGGATGCTGTTTTCCACAGCTTAGGAGATAGTCCTGGAGCTAACATGCTTCTTCAAGTATTAGCATTTGAAAATGCAAACCCGGAGTGTCAGAAAGCACTTTGCCCGTTAAAAGCTAGCGGCGTTCCGGTTGATGAATTTATAAGAGCCTGTGCTGGCATAGGCGGAGTTGCTTATCAAGCTGAGATTCTTGTTGCTGCACTTCAAAAAAGTACTCCTAAATTAACTTGTTTTAATTGTGGAAAACTTGGACATATAAGTAGAGAATGCAAAAACAGAAAATACGATTTCTCACAAAAAGGGTCTAAGATGCCTTCAGAGTTCGGTAAACGCTGCGGGAGAGGGAGGCATTGGACTCAGACATGTAAATCCCATACTGATAGGGATGGCAACCCTCTCCCCCCACCAGGAAAGGGTGGGGAGGGGCCTCGGTCCTGGGCCCCGCAGAACAGCAATACAGGATCTCCTTCTTTCCCTGTCAGCAATGGGGTGGCATACTAAATGAGCAATTTTCCAAATTAACAGTGTCCGGTCTTTGGGCAGCTACCCTTGGCAGTGCTCTCAGTTCTGCTTAAAATTATACTTTATTCCCCAGTGGAGGAGTGCACAAATTATCAATGGGTGTGTTTGGTCCCATCCCTCCAAAGACTGTGGGACTGATTATCGGCCGTAGCAGTTCCACCATGGAGGGATTATCTGTACATGTAGGAGTGATAGATGAAGATTATAACAGAGAAATTAAAATTATGGCAAGTGTTCCCCAAACATTACACGCTCTCCCTGGAGATTGTATAGCCCAATTGTTGCTTCTTCCTTATGTAACCTTCCCAAAAATAGAACAGTCCCGAAGTGGTGGTTTCGGTAGTACAGGGAAGAAAATTTTTTGAGAAACATTAATTAATGATCAGAGACCCACTCAGATCTTAAAAATACAAGATATAGAATTTTTAGAACTAATTGACACTGGAGCTGATGTCTCCATTATTTCTTTAAGTGCATGGCCTACATGATGGGACAAACAAAAAGTACAAATTACCTTATCTGGGTTGGGAAGTACCCGAGATGTCTTTCAAAGCTCCTTGTCCATGACATGCGTCGGGTCAGAGGGACAAACGGCTGTTGTCTCTTTTTATATACTGGTTATCTCCATCAATCTATGGGGCCGAGATGTACTTAAACAATTTGGAACTTTTTGTAATATTCCATCTTTGTCCCCACAAACCAAGAATATCATGATGAATATGGAATTTGATCCTTTCACCCATGCTAATCCACCACAAATAAATCTCACACAAAAACCTTTAAATTAGAGGCCACTGCCCACCTGTTTCCTCGAGCATTGCAGCTAAAATGGGTCCAACATAAACCTGTCTGGGTGGAGCAGTGGCGGCTTCCAAAACATAAACTCGAGGCTCTAAAATCTTTAGTTGAGGAACAGTTAGAACTTCAACATATTGAACCGTCTGTCTCCTCTTGGAATTCACCAGTATTTGTTATAAAAAGGCTAGTGGCAACTGGAGGCTTCTGACAGTTTTAAGAGAAGTTAATAAATGCATTAAGCCTTTGGTTCCTCTACAATTAGGAGTGCCCTGCCCCTCTATGGCCCCTAAAGATTGGCCCTTATTAGTGATTTATTTGAAAGACTGTTTTTTTACCATCCCTCTACAGGATTCAGATAAAGAAAAATTCGCTTTTACTGTTCCTAAATATAACCATGATAGACCCACAGCCAGATACCAGTGGCATGTCCTGCCTCAAGGTATGCTCAATAGCCCAACCTTATGCCAAGAACTTGTAGACAGAGCCCTCTCGCCAGTTAGACAACAATATCCTCAAATTCTCTTATATCATTACATAGATGATATTCTTTTAGCTGCACCTACTGTATCTGTGCAACAGGAAGCTTATCAATATCTCCTATCTCAATTGTTCTTATATAGCTTATGTATAGCTCCTGAAAAAGTACAGCAAAGCCTTCCTATACATTATCTTGGATACATTCTAGGAGATACACAAATCAAACCTCAAAGGATTTCGATTAGATGTGACAACTTAAAGACCTTAAATGTTTTCCAGAAACTCTTAGGTGACATTAATAGGTTATGTCCCTCCTTAGGCATCCCTACCTATGCCTTGCAGCATATATTTCACACTCTAGAGGGCGCTCCACAGTTGGATAGCCCTCTCTCCTTATCCCCTTTGGCTGAACAAGAACTCCAATTTATTGACGACGTATTTCAGAACCCTTTCTTTCACGCCTAGACCCTTCACATCCTCTCTCTGTACATTTTCCGTACTCCTCACTCACCTTCTGCTGTGCCAGGCCAACCTCACGGTCTTTTAGAGTAGATTTTTTTTTTAACTAACAAGCAAAAAAAAAAAAAACGACTGGTGACATATCTTGATAAAATTGCTTGCTTAATTCTTAAAGGTCCTCATCGGTGTCATCAACTTCAAGGTGTCGATCCTTCCCAAATTATTTCTAATTTATCCTCCTCAGAAATTTCTCAGTGTCTTGAGTTCCACCTCAATTGGCAGATTGCCTGTGCTGATTTTAAAAGTACATTTGATAATCATTATCCTCCTAACAAACTATTTTCCTTTTTAAAAATTCGCCCAATAGTGCCTCCCACCATCATCGCTTCAATCCCAGTAGCAGGCCCTACGCTTTTCACTGACGCCTCCAGTTCTGGAAAAGCTAGGTATTGGTCAGAGAATAAATAGAAAATCGTTTTCTCTCCATATGCCTCTGTACAACAGAGCGAATTGTTTGCTATTTTCTTAGCTCTTCAAGATTTTCCCTGCCTTTTTAATATTGTCAGTGACTCTCAATATGCTGTGTATACTGAATCCCTGTTGCCTTTTGCACACTTGCCTTCCTCATTTGCTTCACAACCTACTTCACTTCCCTCCTATCACTCTTCTGCGCTGTCCAGGCACTTATTCTCCATTACCTTTCACCTTTTTTCATCACTTATGTTCGTTCACATTCTTCTCTTCCAGGTCCTCTTAGTTACAGAAATGCTAAAATTAATTCTCTCCTAATAGGTACTATCCAAGCATCAACAGAAGAACATGCACTGCATCATACTAATGCCCGTGGTCTACATTCTCAGTTCCATATCACATGCCAGCAGGCCCGTGACATCCTCTACTCTTGTTCTATTTGTCACTCCCTTACTCCCTTAACACCCCTTCTCTCCCACAAAGATGTAATCCCCGTGGTCTTTACAGGAACCGTATCTGGCAAATAGATGTTTTTCAATTCCCTCCCTTCGGGAAGCTGCGCTACGTTTACCACACCATTGACATCTTTCTCATTTTCAGTGGGCGACCCCTTCATCTTCTGAAAAAGCCAATACAGTTATTCAGCATTTGTTATCCTGCTTTGCTGTTATGGGTCTCCCCCAAACTTTGAAGACTGATAATGCCCCTGCATACACCTCCAAAAAGTTATCCACTTTCCTATAACATTATCATATTCAACACATTACTGGCATCCCTTTTAATAGTCAAGGTCAAGCCATTATCGAACGTGCCATTAGGACATTTAAAGTTTATTTACATAAACACAAGGGGGGGAGATACAGGAGATTCCCTTATTATCATGACCCACACGGACGCTTATATACAAAGTTTTATTTACTCTCAATTTTTTGAATCACTGGGACGCTCTTCCTAAAGGTTTGGTGACAGAAACACATTTTACCACCTCAACTGCTCATTCTTCTGTTTACAAACCCATCTTCTACAGGACTCTGGAAAGACAATGGCTCCCTAGACATGTTCTACATTGGGGATGTGGTTATGCTATGTTTTCACAGGAAACCAGTGTGGTTGGCTACCTAGCAAATGCCTGAAATTGCGCCATGACCAAAAATAGTAAGGATGAAGATTTTCTACGAGAATTCCAAGACCTCAATGTCAGGGCTCAGATCCATACTAGGGGATCTAGACAGGCTTCAGTCCATACCTGGGGATAGCTAAAGAAACTCACCCAAGAAAGCGAACGTGTTGTCCTACAAGCAGGCCAAACGTTGGCACCTTTGTCTCTCTTTTTGGTGATGATGGCCATTGTCACATGTCAGGTAGGTGCAGATTATGTATACTGGGCCTATATCCCCAACCCCCTCTTTTCCAGGCTGTCTCATGGGGATACCCTGAGGTTTTAGTGTATACGAATGGAACACAATAGATGTCAGGACCTTTTGACCCTCTTTTGCCTGCACATCCCAACAAAGAAGGGAAATCTGCTGGAGGAAATAACAATTCTGTTCTTTCCCCATAGGGGCAGAGGGTAGCCCCCTATGCATTGGAAAGGGATCTCATTGTCTTCAAACGTCACACAAAGCCTGGGGTCTCAGATATAATCATTCTCATCTCACCTTGAGCACCTTTATGCTGTCTGTGAAAAACTTTAAAGTAAGAAATAGTACCACAGAGAGACACCCCCCTATGCTTGTCTCTTTGTGCCCAATTCCTGAAGTAAATGCTGAGATTTCTCATTTTACATGGACCCGATGTAGAGGGCATAACCCAAAAATATTAATATCCAGTACAGAAGCAAATAATCAATCTTTCTCCATTATTGATTGGAGTCCTCATGGTGATTTTAGAACAAAATTTTCCCAAATACCTCTCAAGTGGCATAAAGAAAATCACAGCATCTCTGCCCAGGCTAATGAAACTATTATTTGGCATGAGGCAGGGTTGACTCCCCCTCTGACTCATTTGAGTGGATCGGTAATGGTTCAAGGACATATTTGGAAACTGCTTGCAGCCCTTGAACCTATTAAGACGTGGAGAGGAAATATGTCCTATGAGAATAACTCCATTAAAGTACATTTACATACTAACATCACTAAAAATATCCAAGCATGTGTACGATTCCCTTTTCTACTTCTAAAGGGCTCCATGACTTGGCACCCAGAAATGGATCTCTAAATTGCACCTCGGAATGTCAGCTTTTTATTTGCATCAATGCCTCTCTAACTTTAAATTCTAATTCACAGAGCCTTTATTTGCATCACGCATGGACAGAACTCTGGCTCCCAGTGAATCTTACCCACCCTTGGAGCGAGTCTGCTGGAATAACACAATTATACCAATTAGTCACTGACCTCACTCATAGAACAAAGTGCTTTGTAGGAACACTTATAACTGTAGTTTTAGGACTTACAGCTATTGCTTCTACAGCAGCAGTAGCAGGAGTAGCTCTACCAGAAAGTCTCCAAACAGCAGATTTTGTGCAAAATTGGCATTACAATTCCCACTTATTATGTCAGCAACAACATGATATTGATATTCAATTGGAAACTGATATTCAAAATCTTAAACAAACAGTCTCCTGGCTTGGAGACCAGATTCGCGTACTTACTACGCAGTCCTCACTGAGATGTGATTGGAATTCCACTCAGTTCTGTATAACCCCAATCCCATATAATACCTCATCAGAATGGGCTAAGATAAAAGATCTTTGGGAGTACAAAAACACATCTGCGAGAATATGAGAACTTGAAACCCAAATAGCCAATACCTTTGCCCAAGAACTTCCCAAATTAAGTAGAGAAGATATTTTTAAAGAAATAGCTCAAGAACTCTCTGACCTTAACCCTATATCACAGATTAAAGGAGCTTTTGCTTCTTCTATGCTTAGCTCAGGAACTTTGTTCTTACTAATATGTTTCTGTCTCCTAGTCTACTGCTGGTAGAAACGAAGAAAACAAACCATGAAGCAAAACACTCAAGTTATGTCTGTCTTACGACACGTTCAATCTCAGCCATGAAATATTTAAGGAAAGGAGGAGATGATGGGGACAGCCTTTGTCTTCTCACATATCTGAACACAGAATGGGAAAGCACCTTCCCTCACTTCTGAATGCAGCATAGGGAAGCACCAGCTTGAGAACAACTGGTGCAGTCCTTGGATGTTATCTGCCCACTGAAGCATATCTTGTCCTCGAAAACGAGCCAGGAAGCCTCACTCTGAAAACAGGGAGACCTTGAGGATGTGTGAAAACACTGCCCCTGCTTACTGGCAGACTAAGAAAATCAACAAGGTGCTCTGGCCTGTCCTCCCTGAGAAGGCAAAGATGAGTATAGCACTTGGTTGAGGTCCGAGAAAGGCAGTATAAAAATAAAGGTGCTGGGCCACATTGGGGCTGCAGCCATTGTCTATCTATTTGTCTGTGTTGTCTGTGTTTTTTGTTCTCTCATTTCACCCGAGAAACCGAGCGACACGCAACAATAACAAATGTTCACAAGGCTGTAGAGAAATGAAAAGCTTCTTACACTAATTTTGGGATTGTAAAATGATTCAGCTTCTAGGAAAAGCTTAGAAGTTTGTAAAAAAATTAAACTAGGCTTAACATATGACCAAACAATTACATTCCTAAGAATACACACAAGAGAATTCAAAACATATATTTACATAAAAATGTGCACATTAATGTTCAGAGCACCATTAATCACAATATCTGAAATGTGAAAACAGTCCAGATCTCGAACAGATAATAATCAAGTAATGAATGGATACATAAAATATGGTACGTCCATACAAAGGGAAGAAATACTGATAATACTGATACATGATACAACATGAATGAAACTTAAAAACATAAGTGAAAGAAGGTCCACATATTGTGTGATTCATTTTATTTTAAATGGCCAGAGTAAGTAAATCTACTGATACAGAAATATATTATTGTCTTATGGGGAATTAGAGTATGATTAATAATGAGTACATATTTATTTTTGGGGTGATAGAAATGTTTGTAAATTGATTTGTGGTGACATTTGCATAATTCCCTGGAAAGACTAAAAACCATTCAATTTTACACCTTAAAAAGGTGAATTCTATGATGTGTGAATCATTTCTTAATAAAAAATTATAAATTATTTTGGAGTCAGTTCTCCATTCCTTGTCTATCTTAATATGTGTGTTACCTGTCCATTTCCTTTACTGGTAGTTTATAAGCGTCTGCTTGGAAACTCCAGCAATAAAAACTCACTGGTGTATCTTCAGTCGGCAGAGACACACCAAAGATGATGCACTTTTCTATTTTTTTAACAGTAGAGAAGAGAAAATTATGAATTAAAAAAATTTTTTTATGTACTGTTTGAATTTCCTAAATATACATGCCTTACCATTTTGTCAACAGGAGTTACCTGAGCCATTTAGTTTTATTTCAGATACTTTTCTGTATTTAAGAAAAGATGTTACTTTAAATACTTAATTTTTAATTGTGTTAAAATATACATAACATAAAGTTTAGCACTTCAACCATTTTTAAGTGTATATTTCAGTGTCATTAAGTACTTCCATGTTGTACAACCATCACCACTATCCATCTCCAGAAGTTTCCCCACCTTGTAAAACTGAAACTCTGTACCCCTTAAAAAATAACTCCCCATTCCCTCCTCCCATACCCTTTGGCAACCACCATTCTACTTTCTGTCAATGAATTTGACTATTCTAAATACCTCATTTGTATTTGTGCAGTATTTATTCTTTTGTGACTGGTTTATTTAAATTAGCATATTGTTTTCAAGGTTAATTCATGATGTAGCATGTGTCAGAATTTCCCTCCTTTTAAAATCTGAAAAATATACCATTTTATGTATATCTGCATTTTATGTAACCCTTCATCCACTGAAATACATTTATGCTGTTTCTACCATAATGCTGCTATAAAAATGGGTGTAAAGATATCTCTATGTCCCTATTTTCAATTTTTTGGGTGTATACATATGGCAATTCTATTTTTATTTTTTGATGAGCTTCCATACTGTTTTCCATAGAGGCTGCCATTTAACATTCCCTTCAGCAATGCACAAAGGGTGCAATATCTCCACATTACCACCACCACTTGTTTTTTTCTGTTATTTTTATAATAACCATTCTAGTAAGTGTGAAGTGGTAACTTATGGCTTTGATTTTTCATTTACCTAATATTAGTGATTCTGAACATCTTTTCATCTATTTATTGGCCATTTATGTATATATTCTTCAGAGGAAATGGCTCTTCAAGCCTTTGCCTGTTTTTCAAAAAGATTGTTTTACGTTTTTAGGTGTTCTCTATGTATCTTAGATATTAATCCCTTCTCAGAAACATAATTTAAAAGTATTTTCTATTACATGAGTTACCTTTTTAGTCTGTTTATTATATCCTTTGATGCATAAGGGTTTTTAATTTGGATTAAATCTAAATGTCTACTTTTTCTTTCATTGCCTGTTTTTTGGTGTCATATCAAAGGAACCACTGACCAATCCGATGTCATGGATTTTTTGCCTTATGTTATCTTCTAAGGGTTTTATACTCAGAGTTTCTTGTTTTAGTATTTCATCCACTTTGAGCTAAATTTTGAATACAATGTTAGATAAGGATGCAACTTCTTTCTTTTGCATGTGTATATCCAGTTTCCCCAGAAATATTTGTTGAAATGGCTGTCCTTTCTCCCACTGAATGATCTTGGAACCATTTTTGAAAATAATTTGGAAATATATGTGAAGGTTCATTGCTGGGTTCATTTTATTCTATTCATCCATATGTCCGTCTTTTTGCTAGTATCACACTGTTTTGATTACTGTAGCTTTGTACTAAATTTGGAAACAAGGAAATGTGAGTCCTCCAAATTTGTTCTTTTTTAACATGATTCTGGCTATTCAGTGTCCCCTGAGATTCCATATGAATTTTAGGATATGTTTTTCTATTTTGCTAAAAAAGGCGTGCTGGGATTTTGATACATATTGCAATAGATTGTTTTTGGTAGTATTGACACCTTAACAATATTAAATCTTCCAGTTCATGATCATGGTGTGTCTTTCCATTTATTTATGTCTTCTTTCATTTTTTCCAGCAATGTTTTGTAATTTTCATTGTATGCCTCCTTACTTAAGTTCATTTTTAAATATTTCATTCTTTTTATTGCTGTTGTAATTGGAATTGTTTTCACAATTTTCTTTTTGGATTTTTAATTCTTAGTGTATATAAACACAAGTTATTTTTGTAGGTTGAATTTGTATCCTGCTACTTTGCTGAATTATTTAATTCTCACAGATATTTGCAGAATCTTTAGGGTTTCTGCATTTAATTTCACATTATCTATGAACAGTGGTAATTTTAGTTTTTCCTTTTCAATTTGGATGCATTTTTTCCTTTTACTTTAATAATTACTGTGGCTAGATTTTCCAATGCTACATTGAATAAAAGTGGTGAAAGTGGGCATCTATTTCTTGTTCCCAATCTCAGAGGAAAATCTTTACATCTTTCACAGTTGTGTGTGATGTTATTTGCGGGTTTTTCATACATGCCTTTTATTATGCTGGCATAGTTTCCTTCTACTTCTAGTTTGTTGAGTATTTTTTAACACAAAAGGGTTTTGAATGTTTTCAAATGCTTTTTCAGCGTCAATTGAGATGATCATATATTTTTCTACCTTGTTTTGCTAATATGCTATATTATATTCATTTGTTTTATATGTAGAACTATCCTTGCATGCTCTGAATGAATCTCACTTGGTCATAGTTTGTAGTACTTTTAATATGCTCTTGGATTGTGTTTGCTGGTATTTTGTAGAGGATTTTTGCATCTATGTTTATAAAAGATATTAGTCTGTAATTTTCCTTTCTTGTAGTGTCTTTGGCTTTGTTTATTAGGGTAATACTATACTCATGTAATGTGTTAGGAAGTATTCCCTTCTCTTCAACTTTTCGGAAGAGTTTGTGAAGGATTGGTGTTATTTCTTTAAATGCTTGGTAGAATTCATGAGTAAAGCAAGATCCAGGGCTTTTCTTTATTGGGAGATATTTTTATTACTGATTCATTCTTTTTACTATTTACTAATTATGTCCTTATTTATGGATCTATTCATATTTTCCTATTTCCTCATGACTTATTCTTGGTAGATTTTATGTTTCTAAGAATTCATCCATTCCATCTAAGTTATCAAATTTGTTGGTGTACAATTGTTAATACTACTATCCTGTAGTGACTTTTATTTTTGTAAAATTGGTGATAATGTTTCCATTTTCATTTCTTATTTTAGTACTTTGAGAATTTTTTTATTAGTCAACATAGATTAAAATTTTTGTTAATATTTTCGGTGTAACAATTTTTTGTTTTATTTTGGTACGTTGTGTTTTCATTTTCATTAATTTATAGCTTTTTTCCCTGAGTTAAAATTGGTACATAATAGTATATAAATTTCAGATGTACAGCATTATAGCTCAACATCTGTGTGCACTACAAAATGATCATCAGCAAAAGTCTAGTTAACATCTATCAAGATACAATTGAACCCATTTTGTCTAATGCCCCAACCCATGTCCCCTCAGGTAGCTATCAATTGGTTCTCTGTATCTATGGATTACTTTTTGTATTGATTTGTTTGTTTGCTTTATATTTTAGATCCAACATCGTGAAATCATATGGTATCTGTCTTTCTGCATCAGACTTATTTCACTTAGCATAATACCCTCAGGGTCCATCCATGTTGTCGCAAAAGGGAGAATTTAATTCTTCTTGATTTCTGATTAGTATTGCAATACGTGTATGTATGTATGTATGTATGTATGTATGTATGTATGTATCATTTTATCTCTATACCACACCCTCATCCATTCATCTACTGATGGGTAAATAGGTTGCTTTCATATCTTGACTATTGTAAATAATGCTGCAATGAACAGAGGGGTACACAGATCTTTTTAAATTAGTGTTTTTGTTTTCTTTGGATAAATAGCCAGAAGTGGAATAAATAGATCATATCGTAGATATACTTTTAATTTTTTGAAGAATATCCATACTGTTTCCATAGTGCAACAATATATTTTCCCACCATTAGTGTACAGTTGTCAAGCGAGGCAAGAATATACAATGGGTAAAAGACAGTCTTCAATAAATGGTGTTGGTAAAACTGGACAGCTACATGCAAAAGAACGAAACTGGAATGCTGTCTTACACCAGACACAAAAATAAACTCCTTTCCTCCACATCCTCTTCAACACTTGTCATTTCTTGTCTTTTTGATACTAGCCATTCTAACAAGTATGAGGTGATGTCCAATTGCGGTCTGATTTCTGTAATAATTAGAGATGTTGAATATATTTAATGGTACTATTGGCTGTATGATTTCTTTGCAAAAATATCTGTTCAGATACTTTGAATTGAGTTGATTGTTTATTGTTGAGTTGTTGGAGTTCTTTATATATTTTTAATTTTAACCCATTATAAATATATGATTTGCAAATATTTTCTCCCATTACTACTTTGTCTTTTCATTTTTGTAATTTTTTGAGATGTTGATATACAATATTATATTAATTTCAAGTATACATGAGTCAACAGTTACATGCATTATGAATTGCTCACCATGATAAGTGTAGTTACCAGCTGTGACCATACACAGATATCATAATATCACTGGCTATATTCTCTATGCTATAATTTTCTTCCTTGTGACTAATTTATTTTATAATTGGAAGTATAAAGGTCTTTATCCCCTTCACCTATTTTGCCCTCACCCCACTTGTCTATGGCAACCACCAGAATGTTCTGTGTGTGCGTAACTCTATTTCTCTTTTGTATTTTCATTTGTTCTTTTTTTAGATTCCACATATAATCGAAATGATATGGAATTTGTCTTTCTCTCCCTCACTTATTTTACTTAGCGTAATACCTTCTAGGTCCATTCATATTGTTGCAATTGGCAGGATATACTTTTTGGTACCTGAGTAATATTCTACTGCATATATGTACCACATCTTCATTATCCGTACATTTGTTGATTGCTTCCATATATTGGCTATTATAAATAATGCTACCATAAACATAAGGGTGCACATACCTTTTGGTTTGTTTGTTTTTGTTTTGTTTAGTTTTGTTTTGCTTTTTTGTTTGTTTGTTTTAATATTCTATTCTCTTCCTTGGATCCCCACTCTTTTTTTTTAAATCTACAATTACATGAAGAACATTAATTTTACAAGGCTCCCCACTTCACCAAGTCCCCCCCACATACCCCTTCACAGTCATTGTCCATCAGTGTAGTAAGCTGCTGTAAAATCACTACTTGTCTTCTCTGTGTTGCACAGCCCTCCCCGTGCTCCCCCCACACTATACATGCTAATTGTAATGCCCCCTTTCTTTTTTCCCACCCTTATCCCTCCCTTCCCACCCATCCTCCCCAGTCCCTTTGCCTTTGGTAACTGTTAGTTCATTCTTGGGTTCTGTGATTCTGCTGCTGTTTTGTTCCTTCAGTTTTAATTTGTTCTTATACTCCACATATGAGTGAAATTATTTGGTACTTGTTTTTCTCCACCTGGCTTATTTCACAGAGCTCCATCCGTGTTGTTGCAAATGGTAGGATTTCTTTTCTTCTAATGGCTGAATAATATTCCATTGTGTATATGTACTATATCTTCTTTATCCATTCATCTACTGATGGACATTTAGGTTGCTTCCATTTCTTGGTTATGGTAAATAGTGCTGTGATAAACATAGGGATGCATATGTCTTTTTCAAACTGGAGTTGCAAGATTTTGGAGCACTGCAACTTGCACTTCTCCTAATTCTTTGTTGAGTTCCGACAGTATAGATCCAGTCAAATTTGTTGTTTTACTGTATGCACAGGCCAGCTTAGATATCTCCTTCTTCATTCCAATGGCAAGTTCAGGAACTGGTGGGATGAATGCAGCTACAACTGCAACAGCAGCAGGATCTTTGTTGAAGTTTTTTGATGATCATCTTCTGGAATGACTCTTCCAGAGAATGTTGATGTTGGAAGTTCTTCCTCATATCGTATCTTAATTTGTTTTCTGGGTAGCCAAATTAGGCTTTGATCCTCTGTATAAACACAAACCAACCCTTTGCCCACACTTTGGTATGCCCTTTATACCATTGTGAAGAAATTATTGGAGATCACCACACAGGCAATGCTTTTTTTTTTTAAGATAATGGAATATTATCAGAAAAATGTACTTCCATAGCTGATCATCTGACACAATTAAAATGATCAAAATTAAGGATATGTAAAGCATGCATTAATCTTTGATTTGAAGTTAGTTTTATCCTATCAGGGAATAATCCCCCTTTTATTTCGCTTTTTTTTGTTATCAGTAATCTACAATTACATGAAGAATATTATGTTGACTAGGCTCTCCCCTATACAAGGTCTCCCCCACAAACCCCATTACAGTCACTGTCCATGAGCATAGCAAAATGTTGTAGAATCACTACTTGTTTTCTCTGTGTTGTACAGCCCTCCCCTTCCTCCCACCCCACCCCCATTATGCGTACTAATCATAATACCCCCTTTGTTCTTCCCCCCTTTATCGCTCCCTACCCACCCATCCTCCCCAGTCCCATTCCCTTTGGTACCTGTCACACCATTCTTGGGTTGTGTGATTTTGCTGCTGTTTTGTTCCTTCAGTTTTTCCTTTGTTCTTATACTCCACAGATGAGTGAAATCACTTGGTATTTCTCTTTCTCTGCTTGGCTTATTTCACTGAGCATAATACCCTCTAGCTCCATCCATGTTGTTGTAAATGGTAGGATTTGTTTTCTTCTTACGGATGAATAATATTCCATCGTGTACATGTACCACAACTTCTTTATCCAATTCATCTACTGATGGACACTTAGGTTGCTTCCAATTCTTGGCTATTGTAAACAGTGCTGTGATAAACATAGGGGTGCATCTGTCTTTTTCAAACTTGAGTGCTGCATTCTAAGGGTAAATTCCTAAGAGTGGAATTCCTGGGTCAAATGGTAAGTCTATTTTGAGCGTTTTGAGGAACCTCCATACTGCTTTCCACAATGGCTGAACTAATTTACATTCCCACCAGCAGTGTAGGAGGGTTCCTCTTTCTTCACAACCTCACCAACATTTGTTGTTGCTTCTCTTTTGGATGGTAGCCACACTTACTGGTGTGAGGTGATACCTCATTGTGGTTTTAATTTGCATTTCTCTGATAACTAGCAATGTGGAGCACCTTTTCATGTGTCTGTTGGCCATCTGTATTTCCTTTTTGGAGAACTGTCTGTTAAGTTCCTCTGACCATTTTTTTTTTTTTTTTTTGTGGAAGAAGAGCTCATGAGCACTTTATAAGATAAAAGTAGGTGTAAAAAAAACACAGCATATCTGCAAAGAGCTACTTTATAAAACACTAAGAAAAAAGGATGTTCAAGACCTAACTATACATTTAAGTTTAAATGCATTCTTGTAGTCAACTAAAAATTACATTTACTCATAAAAATACTTTTCATGTTTTCACTTACATATGTGTTATAAAATATTCTAAAACCCAAATTTGAAGTAACTTTAGGATAAATAATTTATTTGGAGAAAGTCCAAATGTAGCATTTTGTCAGTATAAATCGAATACTTAGTAATGTATTCTTTAAGCCACAGTTGGTGATCTATTTAAAATATTTAACATCAGTGTTTTAGAATAGCTGCAGTAACTATGGTTTTTATTAAATAAAAATTAACATTTGCTTGTAAATTTTTTTTTTGAGAGGACATCTCTCATATTTATTGATCAAATGGTTGTTAACAACAATAAAATTCAGTATAGGGGGGTCAATGCTCAATGCACAATCATTAATCCATCTCAAGCCTAATTCTCATCAGTCTCCAATCTTCTGAAGCATAATGAACAAGTTCTTACATGGTGAACGAATTCTTACATGGTGAACAGTACAAGGGCATTCATCACAGAAACTTTCGGTTTTGATCACGCATTATGAACTATAAACAATCAGGTCAAATATGAATATTCGTTTGATTTTTATACTTGATTTATATGTTGATCCCACATTTCTCCCTTTATTATTATTATTATTTTTATTTATTTATTTATTTACTTTTTGAGAGGGCATCTCTCATATTTATTGATCAAATAGTTGTTGACAACAATAAAATTCAGTATGAGGGGGGGTCAATGCTCAATGTACAATCATTAATCCATCTCAAGTCTAATTCTCGTCAGTCTCCAATTTTCTGAAGCATAACAAACAAGTTCTTACATGGTGAACGAATTCTTACATAGTGAATAAATTCTTACATGGTGAACAGTAGCACGGCATTCATCACAGAAACTTTCGGTTTTGATTACGCATTATGACCTATAAACAATCAGGTCAAATATGAATATTTGTTTGATTTTTGTACTTGATTTATATGTTGATCCCACATTTCTCCCTTTATTATTATTATTATTTTTATTTTTAATAAAATGCTGAAGTGGTAGGTAGATGCAAGATAAAGGTAGAAAACATGGTTTAGTGCTGTAAGAGGGCAAATGTAGATGATCAGGTGTGTGCCTATGGACTAACTATTAATCCAAGCTAGACAAGGGCAGCAAAACATCCACGGATGCAGAAGATTTCTCTCAAAGCAGGGGGGATGAGGTTCTGAGCCTCACCTCTGTTGATCCCCAATTTCTCACCTGATGGCCCCCCTGCGACTGTGCCTGTCTTAGGTTGTTCCACCCTTGAGGAATCTTACCCGTCTCTGGCTAACCAGTCATCTTCCGGGGCCATACAGGGAAATGTAAAGTTGGTAAGTGAGAGAGAAGCCATATTGTTTGCAAAGGTTAGCTTTTTACTTCTTTGCAGATTTATGCCCTGTGGCTTCTATGCCCAGCACTTGTCTCGAGGTATCTTTACCACCTGGAGGAATTATGATACTCGGTAAATTCGATATGAGGCACGAATTCTATTTAAGGGTTGTAATTAGGAAGGAAGAAGGAAAGCTATAGATGTAGCATATGGAAGAAACATGGTAGGATTGATTATTTCTTTGACATATCTTCTTGTAGAGTACCTTAAGCATGTATAGGTTTTAAACTACCAACTAATTTGCACTCACATATTAACATAATAGGAATGCGGTGACATAAACAAAGCAAATCTATAATTACCATCCATCTCCAGTGGAGCCAAGAAAACCATTTAGGCACCCTAGGCATTTGTGAAAATTTGTCTATGATATGATGGATATTGTCCTACTGTGCTTGAACAGTCTGAGAGATATCAGACAAATTAAAGCAGCCCATTTCTGGGATCTGTTCACATCCCATATGTTCTTTTAACCGTAGATAGTCTATAGTCATAAGATTTTGGAGTGCTACAACTTGCACCCCTCCCAACTCCTGGTTGAGTTCCAACAGTACAGATCTGGTCAAATTCGTTGTCTCACTATATGTACATGCCAGCCTAGACATCTCCCTCCTCATTCGAATGGCAAGGCCAGGAAATGGTGGGGTGGACGCAGCCACAACCGCAGCATTGCCCAGATCCCTGTGGAGGCTTTTTGATGATCATCCCCCGGCACGAGTCCTCCAGAGAGTGCTGATGCCGGAAGCTCCTCCTCATATCGTATCTTAGTTTATTTTCTGGGTATCCAAGCTAGGCCTTGATCTTCTGCATAGAAACAAACAGACCCTTTGCCCACACTTTGACATGCCCTCTATACCACTGTGCAGAACTCATTGGAGGTCAGCACACAGGGACTGCCTTTTTTTTTTTTATTAAGAGAAAGGAATATTATCAGAAAAGAGTACCTCCATAGCTGATCATCTGACACCCTTTAAGTGATCAACATTAAGGATATTTAAAGCATGCGTTGATCATTGATTTACCAATAGTTTTATCCTATCAAGGAGTAATCCCCCTTTTCCTTCTTTCTTTTTTTTATCTTTAATCTACACTTACATGAAGAGTACTATGTTTACTATGCTCTCCCCTATACCAGGTCTCCCCTAACAACCACATTATGGTTACTGTCCATCAGCTTAGCAAAATGTTGTAGAATCCCTACTTGTCCTCTCTGTGTTGTGCAGCCCACCCTCCCCTTTCTCCCTCCCCCCCATGCATGCTAATCTTAATATCCCCCTTCTCCTCCCCCCCCTTATCCCTCCCTGCCCACCCATCCTCCCCAGTTCCTTTCCCTTTGGTACCTGTTAGTCCATTTTTGTGTTCTGTAATTCCGCTGCTGTTTTGTTCCTTCAGTTTTTCCTTTGTTCTTATACTCCTCCCTCTGCCCATTTTTTAATTGGATTATTTGTTTTTTTTTGTTTGTTGAGGTGGGTGAGCTCTTTATATATTTTGGACATCAAGCCTTTATTGGATCTGTCATTTGCAAATATATTCTCCCATACTGTAGGGTACCTTTTTGTTCTATTGATGGTGTCTTTTGCTGTACAGAAGTTTTTCAGCTTAATGTAGTTCCACTTGTTCAATTTTACTGTTGTTTTCCTTGCTCGGGGAGATATGTTCAAGAAGAGGTCACTCATGTTTATGTCTAAGAGGTTTTTGCCTAAGTTTTTATCTAAGAGTTTTATGGTTTCATGAGTTACATTCAGGTCTTTGATCCATTTTGAATTTACTTTTGCATGTGGGGTTAGACAATGGTCCAGTTTCATTCTCCTACATGTAGCTGTCCAGTTTTGCCAGCACCATTTGTTGAAGAGACTGTAGTTTTGCCATTGTATGTCCATGGCTCCTTTATCAAATATTAATTGACCATATATGTTTGGGTTAATGTCTGGAGTCTCTAATCTGTTCCACTGGTCTGTGGCTCTGTTTTTGTGCCGGTGCCAAATTGTCTTGATTACTCTTGCTCTGCAGTAGAGCTTGACGTTGGGGAGTGAGATCCCCCCTAGTTTAATTTTCTTTCTCAGGATTGCTTTGGCTATTCGGGGTCTTTGGTGTTTCCATATGAATTTTTAAATTATTTGTTCCAGTTCGTTGAAGAATGTTGCTGGTAATTTGATAGGGATTGCATGAAATCTGTATATTGCTTTGGGCAGGATGGCCATTTTGACAATATTAAATCTTCCTAGCCAAGAGCATGTGATGAGTTTCCTTTTGTTAGTGTCCCCTGTTGTTTCTCTTAAGAGTGTCTTATAGTTTTCAGGGTATAGCTCTTTCACTTCTTTGGTTAGGTTTATTCCTAGGTATTTTATTCTTTTTAATGGAATTGTGAATGGAGTTGTTTTCCTGATTTCTTTTTCTATTGGTTCATTGTTAGTGTATAGGAAAGCCACAGATTTCTGTGTGTTGATTTTGTATCCTGCAACTTTGCTCTATTCCAATATCAGTTCTAGTAGTTTTGGAGTGGAGTCTTTAGGGTTTTTTATGTACAATATCATGTCATCTGCAAATAGTGACAGTTTAACTTCTTCTCTACCAATTTGGATTCCTTGTATTTCTTTGTTTTGCCTAATTGCCATGGATAGGACCTCCAGTACTATGTTAAATAACAGTGGGGAGAGTGGGCATCCCTGTCTTTTTCCCGATCTCAGAGGAAAAGCTTTCAGTTTCTCGCTGTTCAGTATGATGTAGGCTGTGGGTTTGTCATATATGGCCTTTATTATGTTGAGGTTCTTGCCCTCTATATGCATTTTGTTGAGAATTTTTATCATGAATAAATGTTGAATTTTGTTGAATGCTTTTTCAGCATCTATGGAGATGATCATGTGGTTTTTGTCCTTTTTATTGATGTGGTGGATGATGTTGATGGATTTTCGAATGTTGTACCATCCTTGCATCCCTGGGATGAATCCCACTTGGTCATGGTGTATGATCCTTTTGATACGTTTTTGAATTCGGTTTGCTAATATTTTATTGAGTATTTTTGCATCTACATTCATCTTGTATATTGGACTGTAATTTTCTTTATTGGTGCGGTCTTTGCCTGGTTTTGGTATTAGGGTGATGTTGGCTTCATAGAATGAGTTTGGGAGTATTCCCACGTATTCTATTTTTGGAAAAATTTAAGGAGAATGTGTATTATGCCTTCTCTGTGTGTCTGATAATATTCCGAGGTAAATCCATCCTGCCCAGGGGTTTTGTTCTTGCGTAGTTTTTTGATTACTGTTTCAATTTCTTTGCTCGTAATTGGTTTGTTTAACTTTTGTGTTTCTTCCTTGGTCAGCCTTGGAAGGTTGTATTTTTCTAGGAAGTTGTCCATTTCTTCTAGGTTTTCCGGCTTGTTGGCATATAGGTTTTCATAGTAGCCTTTAATAATTCTTTGTATTTCTGTGGAGCCTGTTGTGATTTTTCCGTTCTCATTTCTGATTCTGTTGATTTGTGTTGATTCTCTTTTTCTCTTAATAAGTTTTGCTAGAGGCTTATCTATTTTCTGTTTCTCAAAGAACCAGCTCTTGGTTTCATTGATTTTTGCTATTGTTTTATTCTTCTCAATTTTATTTCTATTCTGATCTTTATTATGTCCCTCCTTCTGCTGACTTTAGGCCTCATTTGTTCTTCTTTTTCCAGTTTCGATAATTGTGATGTTAGACTATTCATTTGGGATTATTCTTCCTTCTTCAAGTGTGCCTGGATCGGTATATACTTTCCTCTTAATTTTTTTTTTTTTGCTGCGTCCCACAGAATTTGGGGCTTTGTGTTGTTGTTGTCATTTGTTTCCATACATTCCTTGATCTCTATTTTAATTTTTTCATTGATCCATCGATTATTTAGGAGCATGTTGTTAAGCCTCCATGTGTTTGTGAGCCTTTTTGTTTTCTTCATAGAATTTATTTCTACTTTTATACCTTCGTGGTCTGAAAAGTTGGTTGGTAGAATTAAAATATTTTGGAGTTTACTGTGGCTCTTTTTGTGAGCTAGTATGTGGTCTATTATGGAGAATGTTCCATGTGCACTTGAGAAGAATGTATATCCTGCTGCTTTTGGATGTAGAGTTCTATAGATGTCTATTAGATCCATCTGTTCTACTCTGTTGTTCAGGGCACCCGTGTCCTTACTTATTTTCTGCATGGTGGATCTATCCTTTGGGTGAGTGGTGTGTTGAAGTCTCCTAAAATGAATGCATTGCAGTCTATTTACCCCTTTAGTTCTGTTAGTATTTGTTTCACATATGCTGGTGCTGTTGTGTTGTGTGCACATATATTTAGAACAGTTATATCCTCTTGTTGGCCTGAGCCCTTTATTATTGTGTAGTGTCCTTCTTTATCTGCTGTTATTTTCTTCCTTTTGAAGAGTATTTGTCTGATATTAGTACTGCAACCTCTGCTTTCTTCTCACTGTTGTATGCCTGAAATATGTTTTTCCATCCCTTGACTTTTAGTCTGTACATGTCTTTGGGTTTGAGGTAAGTTTCTTGTATGCAGCATATAGATGGGTCTTGCTTTTTTATCCATTCTATTACTCTGAGTGTTTTAATTTGTGCATTCAGTTCATTTACATTATGGTGACTATAGAAAGATATGTACTTTTTACCATTACAGGCTTTAGATTTGTAGTTACCAAAGGTTCAAGGTTAGCATCTTTAGTATCTTACTCTCTAACTTAGCTCGCTTACTGAGCTGTTATATACACTGTCTGGAGACTCTTTTCTTCTCTCCCTTCTTATTCCTCCTCCTCCATTCTTCATATGTTGTGTGTTTTTTTCTGAGTTATTTTTAGGAGTGCTCCCATCTAGAGCAGTCCCTGTGGTATGCCCTGTAGAGGTGGTTTGTGGGAGGCAAATTCCCTCAACTTTTGCTTGTCTGGGAATTGCTTAATCCCTCCTTCATATTTAAATGATAATCATGCTGGATACAGTATCCTTGGTTCAAGGCCATTCTGTTTCATTGTATTAAATATATCATGCCATTCTCTTCTGGCCTGTAAGGTTTCTGTTGAGAAGTCTGATGATAGCCTGATGGGATTTCCTTTATAGGTGACCTTTTCTTCTCTAGCTGCCTTTAAAACTCTTTCCTTGTCCTTGATCTTTACCATTTTAATTATTATGTGTCTTGTTGTTGTCCTCCTTGTGTCCTTTCTGTTGGGAGTTCTATGTATTTCCGGGCCTGTTTGATTATTTCCTGCCCCAGTTTGTGGAAGTTTTCAGCAATTATTTCTTCAAAGACACTTTCTATCCCTTTTTCTCTCTCTTCTTCTTCTGGTACTCCTATAATACGGGTATTGTTCCTTTTAGATTGGTCACATAGTTCTCTTAATATTGTTTCATTCCTGCAGATCCTTTTATCTCTCTCTATGTCAGTTTCTATGCATTCTTGTTCTGTGGTTTCTATTCCATCAATGGCCTCTTGAATCTTATCCATTCTGCTCATAAATTCTTCCAGAGTTTGTTTCACTTGTCTAATCTCTTTCCAGTCATCTGTAATCTCCCTTCGGACTTTATCCCTTAGGTCTTGTGTATTTTTCTTCATCTCCGTCAGCATGTTTATGATTTTTATTTTGAATTATTTTTCAGGAAGACTGGTTTGGTCTGTCTCCTTCTCTGGTGTTGCCTGTGTGATCTTTGTCTGCCTGTATTTTTGCCTTTTCATAGTGATACAGATAGTTTGCACAGCTGGCATGAGTAACGGCTGGAAGAACTTTCCTTCTTGTTGGTTTGTGGCCTTCCTCTCCTGGGAGAACAGCGACCTCTAGTGGCTTGTGCTTGGCCGCTGTGCACAGACAGTTCTTGTGATTCCTGCCTGGCTGCTATGGAGTTCATCTCCCCTGTTGCTGTGGGTGTGGCTTGCCTCGGGCTGCTGCTCTGACATGGTGGAGCCGTGTTGGAGGGGGAGCGGCCGGGAGGCTATTTATTTCCCTGAGGGTTCTCTGTGCTCCCTGCTGCCCATGGGGTTAGAGTGCCCAGAGATCCCCAGATTCCCTGCTGCCCGACTAAGTGTCCCAGGACACTTCCGTCTAGATTTGAGGTCCCTGTCCCTTTAAGACTTCCAGAAAGCACTTGCAAAAAAGAAAAAATTAAATAAATAATTAAAAAAAAAAAAGCCTCTCACTGTTCTTTGTCCCTGAGCACCAGCCTCAGGGACCTGCTCACAGGTCCTGCTGTCCTATTTCCCTAGTATCCAGGACCCCCTGCATGCACTGTGTCTGTGCTCTGGTGTGAATCACTAGGTCTGGGTGTTTAGCAGTCCTGGGCGCCCTCTCCCTCCTCGCTCTGACTCCTCTCCTCCCACCGGGAGTTGGGGGAAGGGGCGCTTAGTTCCTGCTGAGCTGGGGCTTGTATCTTACACCCTTCACATGGCGCTGGATTCTCACAGGTGTGGATGTGGTCTGGATGTTGTCCTGTGTCCTCTGGTCTCTATTCTAGGAAGAGTTGTCTTTGTTATATTTTCATAAATACATGTGGTTTTGGGAGGAGATTTTCGCTACTCTACTTACGCCACCATCTTGGCTCCTTATCTGCCCATTTTTAAATTGGATTATTTGCTTATAGTTTGTTGAGGTGTGTGAGCTCTTTATATATTTTGGATGTCAATCCTTCATCACATCTGTCATTTATGAATATATTCTCCCATACTGTAGGATACGCTTTTGTTCTATTGATGGTGTCCTTTGCTGTACAGAAGCTTGTTCATTTTTGCTTTTGTTTCCCTTGCCCAGGGAGATATGTTCATGAAGAAGTCACTCATGTTTATGTCCAAGAGAATTTGCCTACTTTTTTTCTAAGAGTTTTATGGTTTCATGACTTACAATCGGGTTTTTGATCCATTTTGAATTTACTTTTGTGTATGGGGTTAGACAGTGATCCAGTTACATTCTCTTACATGTAGCTGTCCAGTTTTGCCAGCACCATTTGTTGAAAAGACTGTCATTTCGCCGTTGTATGTCCATGGCTCCTTTATCAAATATTAATTGACAATATATGTTTGGGTTAGTGTTTGGAGTCTCTATTCTGTTCTACTGGTCTGTGGCTCTGTTCTTGTGCCAGTACCAAATTGTCTTGATTACTATGGCTTTGTAGTAGAGCTTGAAGTAGGGGAGCAAGATCCCAGCCCCCCCCCACACTTTACTCTTCCTTCTCAGGATTGCTTTGGCTCTTCAGGGTCTTTGGTGTTTCAATATGAATTTTTGAACTATTTGTTCCAGTTCATTGAAGAATGTTGTTGGTAATTTGATAGGGATTGCATGAAATCTGTATATTGTTTTGGGCAGGATGGCCATTTTGATGATATTAATTCTTCCTAGCCATGAGCATGGGATGAGTTTCCATTTGCTAGTGTCCCCTTTAGTTTCTCTTAAGAGTGTCTTGTAGTTTTCAGGGTATAGGTCTTTCAATTCCTTGGTTAGGTTTATACCTAGGTCTTTTATTCTTTTTGATGCAATTGTGAATTAAATTATTTTCCTGATTTCTCTTTCTATTGGTTCATTATTAGTGTATAGGAATGCCACAGATTTCTGTGTGTTGATTTTGCATCCTGCAAGTTTGCTGAATTCTGATATCAGTTCTAGTAGTTTTGGAGTGGAGTCTTTAGGGTTTTTTATGTACAATATCATGTCATCTGCCAATAGTGACAGTTTAACTTCTTCTTTACCAATCTGGATTCCTTGTATTTCTTTGTTTTGCCTAATTGCCATGAATAGGACCTCCAGTACTATGTTAAATAACAGTGGGGAGAGTGGGCATCCCTGTCTTTTTCCTGATCTCAGAGGAAAAGCTTTCAGCTTCTTTCTGTTCAGGATGATGTGGGCTGTGGGTTTGTCATATATGGCCTTTATTATGTTGAGGTACTTGCCCTCTATATGCATTTTGTTGAGAATTTTTATCATGAATGGATGTTGAATTTTGTCGAATGCTTTTTCAGCATCTATGGAGATGATCATGTGGTTTTTGTCCTTGTTTTTGTTGATGTGGTGGATGATGTTGATGGATTTTCGAATGTTGTACCATCCTCGCATCCCTGGGATGAATCCCACTTGGTCATGATATATGATCCTTTAATTTGTTTTTGAATTCGATTTGCTAACATTTTGTTGAGTATTTTTGCATCTACGTTCACCAGGGGTATTGCTCTGTAATTTTATTTTTTGGTGGGGTCTTTGCCTGGTTTTGTTATTAGCGTGATGTTGGCTTCATAGAATGAGTTTGGGAGTATTCCCTCCTCTTCTATTTTTTGGAAAACTTTAAGGAGAATAGGTATTATGTCTTCTCTGTATGTCTGATAAAATTCCGAAGTAAACCCATCTGACCCAGGGGTTTTGTTCTTGGGTAGTTTTTTGATTAATGATTCAATTTCGCTGCTGGTAAATGGTCTGTTTAGATTTTCTGTTTCTTTCTGGGTCAGTCTTTTAAGGTTGTATTTTTCTAGGAAGTTGTCCATTTCTGCTAGGTTTTCTGGCTTATTAGCATATAGGTTTTCATAGTATTCTCTAATAATTCTTTGTATTTCTGTTGGGACCGTAGTAATTTTCCTTTCTCGTTTCTGTTTCTGTTGATGTGTGTTGACTCTCTTTTTTCTCTTAATGAGTCTGGCTAGAGGCTTATCTATTTCTTTCATTTTCTTGAAGAACCAGCTCTTGGTTTCATTGATGTTTTCTATTGTTTTATTCTTCTCAATTTTATTTATTTCTTCTCTGACCTTTATTATGTCCCTCCATCTGCTCACCTTAGGCCACATTTGTTCTTCTTTTTCCAATGTCGATAATTTTGACATTAGACTATTCATTTGGGATTGTTCTTCATTCTTTAAATATGCCTGGATTGCTATATACTTTCTTCTTAATACTGCTTTTGCTGCATCCTACAGAGGTTGGGGCTTTGTGTTGTTGTCGTCATTTATTTCCATTTATTGCTGGATATCCATTTTAATTTGGTCATTGTTCCATTGATTATTTAGGAGCATGTTGTTATGCCTCCACATCTTTGTGAGCCTTTTTGCTTTCTTTGTACAATTTATTTCTAGTTTAATACTGTTGTGGTTTGAAAAGTTGGTTGGTAGGTTTTCAATCTTTTGGAATTTTCTGTGTCTCTTTTTATGGCCTACTATGTGGTCTTTTCTGGAGAATGTTCCATGTGTTCTTGAGAAGAATGTGTTTCCTGTTGCCTTTGGATGTAGCGTTCTATAGATGTCTATTAGGTACATCTGTTCTAGTGTGTTCAGTGCCTCTGTGTCCTTACTTATTTTCTGTCTGGTGAATCTGTCCTTTTCAGTGAGTGGTGTCTTAATGTCTCCCAAAATGAATGCATAGCATTCTGTTTCCTCCTTTAATTCTGTTAGTATTTGTTTCACATATATTGGTGCTCCTGTATTGGTTGCATATATGTTTATAATGGTTTATTCTCTTGTTGGACTGAGCCCTTTATCATTATGTAATATCCTTCTTTATCTCTTGTTACTTTCTTTATTTTGAAGTCTATTTTGTCTCACGCTAGTATTGCAACACCTGGTTTTTTCTTTTCTTTGTTTGAATGAAATATGTTTCTCCATCCCTTGACGTTTAATCTGTGCATGTCTTTGGGTTTGAGGTGAGTCTCTTGTAAGCAGCATATAGATCATTCTTCCTTTTTTATCCATTCTATTACTGTGTGTCTTGTGATTGGTGCATTCAGTCCATTTGCATTTAGGGTGATTATTGAAAGATATGTACTTATTGCCATTGCAGGCTTTAGATTTATGGTTACCAAATGTTCAAGGTTAGCCTCTTTAGTATCTTACTGCCTAACTTAGCTCGCTTACTGCGCTGTTATATACACTGTCTGGAGATTCTTTTCTTCTCTCCCTTCTTATTCCTCCTCCTCCATTCTTTATATGTTGAGTGTTTTGTTCTGTGCTCTTTTTATGAGTGCTCCCATCTAGATCAGTCCCTGTAAGATGCCCTTTAGAGGTGGTTTGTGGGAGGCAAATTCCCTCATCTTTTGCTTGTCTGGGAATTGTTTAATCCCTCCTTCATATTTAAATGATAATTGTGCTGAATACACTATCCTTGGTTCAAGGCCCTTCTGTTTCATTGCATTAAATATATCATGCCATTCTCTTCTGGCCTGTAAGGTTTCTGTTGAGAAGTCTGATGATAGCCTGATGGGTTTTCCTTTGTAGGTGACCTTGTTTCTCTCTCTCTGGCTGCTTTTAATACTCTGTCCTTGTCCTTGATCTTTGCCATTTTAATTATTATGTGTCTTCTTGTTGTCCTCTTTGGGTCCCATCTCTCGGGAGTTCTGTGTGCCTCCATAGTCTGAGTAACTATTTCCTCCCCCAGTTTGGGGAAGTTCTCAGCAATTATTTCTTCAAAGACATTTTCTATCCATTTTTCTCTCTCTTCTTCCTCTGGTACCCCTATTATGCAGATATTGTTCCTTTTGGATTTATCACACAGTTTTCTTAATATTGTTTCATTCCTGGAGATTCTTTTATCTCTTCTGCGTCAGCTTCTATGCGTTACTGTTCTCTGGTTTCTATTCTATCAATGGCCTCTTGCATATTATCCATTTTGCTTATAAATCCTTCCAGAGATTGTTTCACTTCTGTAATCTCCCTCCAGACATCTGTATTCTCCCTCCGGACTTCATCCCTTAGCTCTTGCATAATTTCTGCAGCTCTGTCAGCATGTTTATGTTTTTTATTTTGAAATCTTTTTCAGGGAGGCTGGTTAGGTCTGCCTCTGCAGATCCTTTCTCAGGTGTTGTTTGAACTGTCTTGGACTGGACTAAATTTTTTTGCCTTTTCATGCTGAGATCGGTAGCTGTAGGCTGGTTACAGGTGTGTCAGCTGGGAGAAGAAAGTCCTTTCCTGCTTGTTGGATGCATTGCCCTTCTCTTCTGCCTGTGATTGTTATCCCCACTCCTAGAGGAGCCAACAGGTTTGTCCCCTAAGCTGCTGTGGGTGGGGTCTCCGTCAGAGCAGCACGGAGCCCTGCAGGGAGTGGTAGGCATGGCATGTGCACTCCTCTGTGCTAGTAGCACCCCTGCCCTGCAGCTGTGTGGCAGCAGCAGCCTTTGGGTCTGGCCCGGGTTTCTGTGCATTGGGCTTGGATTTGGGTCAGCTGCTGGGAGCATGCCTGCTCCCTCTGGCTCCGCCACAGGTGCATGTGGGGTTCTCCTGCACGGACCTTTACTGGCCTCCTCTGACTTCACTGCCACCATTTGGCATGAGCCGCACCCAGGCTTTTTGGTCGTGCTGCTTTGTGCTCACACAAGCCTCTCCTGGTCCCGTCTGGTCCTGTTGGCACATGGATCTGGTACTGGTCCCTTCCGGCACTGCCGTCCCTGGCACGTGCTGCCACTCTCCCACTACTGGGCCGATGTGTCTGGGTCTGCACCTGTTGTAGGAATGACTGGCAGGCTGCTTAGTGCCATGAGGAGCTTCAGAGCTGCACTGCCTCACCGCGGTTTGGGGTGCGTAAGTTTCCCCGGGATTCCCAGCTGCTGGCTATGTGTGCGGGGACAACTTCGTCCAGTTATGGGGTCCCTGTCTCTTTAAGACTTGCAGAAAGCACTTGCTTTTCTTTTGTCTCAGGGGCCCACTTTGCGGGGACCTGTCCGCAGGTTTTGCTTTTCCGTTTCTCTCATATCCAGCACCATGTGCACCTTGTGTCTTCGTTCTGGGTGTGGATTTCTAGAGCTGGTTGTTTAAGAGTCCTGGGCTTTCACTCCCTCCCCATTCTGACTCCTTTCTTCCCACTGGGTTTTGGGGTAGGGGAGCATTCATGTCCCGTCTGGCCGGGGCTTGCATCTTACCCCCTTTGTGTGATGTTGAGTTCTCACAGATGTAGATGTATCCTGGCTGTTGTACTGGATCCACTGGTGTCTCTTTTAGGAATAGTTGTATTTATTGTATTTTCATAAATATATATGTTTTGGGGAATAGATTTCCTCTGAATTACTCACTCCACCATCTTCCCATGATAATCCTTCATTTTTTAATTAGGTTATTTTGGTGTGTGTGTGTTGATTCATATGAATGTTTTATATATTTTTTATGTTAACCCCTTATTGTTTAAATCATTTATGAGTATATTCTCCCATACCATAGATTGCATTTCTGTTCTGCTAATGGTGTTCTTTGCTGTACAGAAGACTTTTAGTTTTATGTAGTCCACTTGCTCATTTTTATTTTGTTTCCCTTGCCAAAGGAGATGAGTCCAGGAAAATATTGCTCCTACTTATGTTCATGAAATTTTTGCATATTTTCTTCTATGAGTTTTATGGTATCCTGTCTTACATTCACGTCGTTGATCCTTTGAGTTTACTTTTGTGTATGGAGTTAAAAAATAGTCCAGTTCCATCTCTTGCACATATCTGTCCAGTTTTCCCAACACCAGTTATTGAAGATGCTGTCTTTTCCCCCATTGTGTAGTCATAGCTCCTTTATTGTATATTCATTAACCATATATATATATATGAGCTTTTATCTGACGATGGCATTTATTTTTTGAAATACAGTTGATATCCAATATTATATTGGTTCAGATGTATAACATAGTGATTTGATAACTATATGCAGTACTAAATGATCACAAAGGTTCACGTAGTTACCGTCTGTCAACATACAAATAAATTGCAGTATTATTGGCTATATTCTCCATGCTGTGCTTCCATCCATATGACTAATTTATTTTATAATTTGAAGTTTGTACCTATTTATTTCCTTCACTTATTTTGCACATCCCCACAGTCCTCCTCCCCTACAGCAACCACCAGTCTCTTCTCTGCATTTACGGGTTACTGTTTTGTTTGATTGTTTTGGTTTCTAGATTTCACATATAAGTGAAATCATATAGTGCCTGTCTTTGTCTTATTTCACTTAGCATAATACCCTCTAAGTGTGAATGGTAAGATTACATACATTTTTATGGCTGAGTAATATTCCACTGTATATGTGTACCACCTCTTCTTTATCCATTCATTCACTGAAGGTGACTTAGGTTGCTTCCAATATCTTGGCTATTGTAAATAATGCTTCAATAAATATAGGAGTGCATATATTTTTTCATATCAGTGATTTTGATTTCTTTGGCCAAATTCCCAGAAGTTGAATTATTGGATCCAATGGCATTTCCATTTTTAAGTTTTTGAGAAACTTTCATACTACTTTCCATAGTGGCTGTCCTTTTATCCTTTGTTGTGGAGGATTTGTTCATCTTATTTTCAGGTCTTTTCTGAGGAAATTATACCATATTTAGTAAATTTGTTTTGTTTGTGGTTAGAAGTGAGTTCAGGCTCTTCCTACATCACCATATTGAACCTTTACAATTTCTAGATATTTTCTAATTTGTCTTATGATTTCTTTTTAGACTCAGGTATTGTGTAAGAGGGTGGTGTTTAATTTCCATAATTTTGTGAATTATCCACTTTTCCTTCTGTTACTGATTTCTAATCCTGTTGCGATTAGAAAAGGTACTTTGTATGATATCTGTATTTTTAAGTCTCTTGAGACATAATTTGAGGCCTATGGTAAAGTGTGTACTATAAGATTTGAGAGGAGTATTTGTCTTATTATTGTTGGATAGATAGTTTTGTATGGGTCTGTTAGATCTAGTTGTTTTTTTCTGTTATTTAAGTCCTCTGCTTCCTTCCTTATATTGTGTATATTTGATCCATGTAATACTGAAACTGAAGTATTAATTTTTCCAATTATTTGTTTCTCCCTTCAATTAGTCAAGTTTTTTCCATTTTATTGATGTATAACTGAAATATAATATCATATATGTATAAGGTGTAAAACATGATTTGATATATGCACATATTGCAAAATGATTATTACAATAATTTTAGATAATTTCTGTCACCACACACACACAGTCACAACATTTTTCCTGTTATGAGAACTTTTAAAGTATATTCTGTAAAAATTTTTCAAATATAGTATCTTTTAATAGTCATCATGATGTACATTGTGTCCTAAGATCTTATTTATCTTATAACTGGAGGCTTGTATCTTTGAACTAATTTTATCCACTTTGATCAACCCCCACCCCCACCTCTGGCAACAAATTTTGACTTGTATTTCTATGTGTTTTTTAAAATTTCCACTTATAAGTGAGATTATATAGTATTTGTCTTTCTTAGACTTATTTCATTTAACATAATGCCCTCAAGGTCCACCCATGTTGTTGAAAATGACAATATGTCCTTCTCTTTTATGGCTAATATTCCATTTTCTGTGTCTATTCATCTATTTTCTATTCACCTGTTGATGGATACTTAGGTTGTTTCCATGTCTTGCCTATTTAAATAATGCTAAAATGAAGTTTGGATTGCAAACATCTCTTTGGGATAGTGATTTCTTTTCCTTCAGATATTTACTCAGAAATGGAATTCCTGGATGATGTGAAGGCTCTATTTATAAGTTTTTGAGGAAAATCTTTACTGTTTTCCATAGTGACTATGCCAATTTACATTCTCATCCAGAGTGTGCAAGGGTTCCTTTTAGTCAACATCCTTGCCAGGATTTGTTATTTCTTATGTCTTCAATGATAGCTATTCTAATTGGTGTGGTGTGACAGCTCACTCTGGGTTTGATTTGCATTTCCCTAGTAATCAGGGAACTTTTTAATGTACCTGTTGATGACTTGAATTTCTTTAGAGAAATGTCTATTCCGGTGCTTTGACAATATTTTAATTGCAGTATTTATGTATGTTTTTCTTTGCTATTAAATTGTATTAGTTTCCTAAATATTTTGGGTATTAACCCCTTAACAAGTGAGTGGTTTGAAAATATTTTTTTCCATTACCTTTTCCTTTTGTTGATCATTTCTTTTTGCTGTGCAGAAGCTTCTTAGTTTTATATAGTCCTGTTACAGGCTTAGATGTTGGTTTTCCCAGGATCGTGTCTTGGAGGTGACAAACAGTGAAGCCAGTAAACAAGAGCATAGAGGAAGCAGCAAAGTTTTTTAAATTTTTTATTAAGGTATGACTGATATACATTCTCATAAAGGTTTCACATGAAAAAGCAATGTGGTTACTACATTTACCCATATTATCAAGTCCCCACCCATACCCCAATGCAGTCGCTCTCCATCAGTGCAGCAAGATGCCACAGATCCACTATGTGCCTTCTCTGTGATACACTGTTCTCCCCGTGATCCCCGGTACAATGTGTATTAAACATAATACCCCTCAGTTCTCTTCTCCCTCCCTCCCCACCTGACCTTCCACACCCCTCTCCTTTGGAAACCACTAGTTCATTCTTGGAGTCTCTGAGTCTGCTGCTATTTTGCTCCTTCAGTTTTGTTTCATTGTTATACTCCACAAATAAGGGAAATCATTTGGCATTTGTCTTTCTCTGCTTAGCTTATCTCACTGAGCATAATGTCCTCCAGCTCCATCCATGCTGTTGCAAATGGTAGGATTTGTTTCTTTCTTATGGCCGAATACTATTACATTGTGTATATATGCAACATCTTCTTTATCCATTCATCTACTGATGGACACTTAGGTTGCTTCCATATCTTAACTATTGTAAAAAGTGCTGCGATAAACATAAGGGTGCATATGTCTTTTTGAATCTGAGAAGTTGTATTCTTTGGGTAAATTCTAAGGAGTGGGATTCCCGGGTCAAAAGGTATTTCTATTTTTAGTTTTTTGAGGAACCTACATATTGCTTTCCACAATGGTTGAACTAGTTTACATTCCCACCAGCAGCGTAGGGGGGTTCCCCTTTTTCCGCATACTCTCCAGCATTTGTTGTTCTTAGTCTTTTCGATGCTGGCCATCCTTACTCGTGTGAGGTGATATCTCATTGTGGTTTTAATTTGCATTTCCCTCATGATTAGTGATGTGAGGCATCTTTTCATGTGTCTGTTGGCCATCTGAATTTCTTCTTTGAAGAACTGTCTCTTCATATCCTCTGATGATTTGTTAATTGGGTTATTTGCTTTTTGGGTGTTGAGGCGTATAAGTTCTTTATATATTTGGGATGTTAACCCCTTGTCAGATATTTCATTTACAAATATATTCTCCCATACTGTAGGATGCCTTTTTGTTCTGTTGATGGTGTCCTTTTCCATACAGAAATTTTTAGTCTGATGTAGTCCCATGAGTTCATTTTTGCTTTTGTTTCCCTTTCTCTAAGAGATGTGTTCAGGAAGAAGTTGCTCATGCTTATATTCAGGAGATGTTTGCCTATGTTGTCTTATAAGAGTTTTATGGTTTCATGACTTACTTTCAAGTCTTAATCCATTTAGAGTTTACTTTTGTATATGGGGGTAAACAATAATTCAGTTTCATTCTCTTGCATGTAGCTGTACAGTTTTGTCAACACCAGCTGTTGAAGAGACTTTCATTTCCTCATTGTATATCCATGGCTCCTTTATCATATATTAATTGACTATATTTGGTTGGGTTTATATCAGGGCTCTCTAGTGTGTTCCATTGGTCTATGGGTCTGTTCTTGTGCCAGTACCAAATTATCTTGCTTACTGTGGCTTTGTAGTAGAGCTTGAAGTTAGGGAACGTAATGCCCCCAGCTTTATTCTTCCTTATCAGAATTTCTTTGGCTATTCAAGGTCTTCTGCAGGTCCATATGAATTTTGGAACTATTTGCTCTAATTCGTTGAAGAATGCTGTTGGTATTTTCATAGGAATTGCATTGAATCTATAGATGTCTGTTAGGTCCATCTGTTCTAATGTGTTATTCAGTGCCTCTGTGTCCTTACTTATTTTCTGTCTGGTTGATCTGTCCTTCAGAGTGAGTGGAGGGTTGAAGTCTCCTAGAATGAGTGCATTGAATTCTATTTCCCCTTTTAATTCGGTTAGTATTTGTTTCCCATATGTAGGTGCTCCTGTGTTGGGTGCATAGATATTTCTAATGGTTATATCTTCTTGTTGGATTGACGCCTTTATCATTTTGTAATGTTGTTCTTTGTCTCTTGTGACTTTCTTTTTTTTTGAAGTCTGTTTTGTCTGATACAAGTACTGTAATGCATGCTTTTTTCTATTAGTTGCATGGAATATCTTTTTCCATCCCTTCACTTTTAGTCTGTGTATGTCTTTGGGTTTAAAGTGAGCCTCTTGTAGGTAGCATATAGATGCATCTTGTTTTTTTATCCATTCAGTGACTCTATGTCTTTTGATTGGTGCATTCAGTCCATTTACATTTAGGGTGATTATTGATAGGTATGCACTTATTGCCATTGCAGACTTTAGATTCATGGTTACCAAAAGTTCAAGGTTACCCTCCTTACTATCTAAGAGTCTAACTTAACTCACTTAATATGCTATTACATCCACAATCTAAGGGTTCTTTTCTTTTTCTCCTCCTTTTTCATCCTCCTCCATTCTTTATATATTAGGTATCATATTCTGTACTCTTTGTCTATCCCTTGATTGACTTTGAGGAGAGTTAATTTAATTTTGCATTTGCTTAGTAATTAGCTGTTCTACTTTCTTTACTGTGGTTTTATTACCTCTGGTGATAGCTATTCAACCTTAGGAACACTTCCATCTATAGTAGTCCCTCCAAAATAGGCTATAGAGATGGTTTGTGGGAGGTAAATTCTCTCAGCTTTTGCTTATCTCCAAATTGTTTAATCCCTCCTTCAAATTTAAATGATAATCTTGCTGGATAAAGCAATCTTGGCTCCAGGCCCTTCTGCTTCATGGCATTAAATACATCATGCCACTCCCTTCTGGCCTGTAAGGTTTCTGCTGAGAAGTCTGATGTTCGCCTGATGGGCTTTCCTTTGTATGTGATCTTACTTCTCTCTCTTGCTGCTTTTAATAGTCTGTCCTTATTCTTGATCTTTTCCATTTCAATTACTATGTGTCTTGGTGTTGTCTTCCTTGGGTCCCTTGTGTTGGGAGATTTGTGCATCTCCATGGCCTGAGAGACTATCTCCTTCCTCAGATTGGGGAAGTTTTCAACAACTACCTCCTCAAAGACACTTTGCATCCCTTTTTCTCTCTCTTCTTCTTCTGGAATCCCTATAATGTGAATATTGTTCCATTTGTATTGGTCACACAGTTCTCTCAATATTCTTTCATTGTTAGAGATCCTTTTTTCTCTCTGTGTCTCAGCTTCTTTGTATTCCTCTTCTCTAATTTCTATTTCATTTATTGTCTCCTCCACCATATACAATCTGCTTTTAATACCCTCCATTGTGCTCTTCAATGATTGGGTCTCCAACCGGAATTCATTCCTGAATTCTTGAATATCTTTCTGTACCTCCATTAGCATGTTAATGATTTTTATTTTGAACTCCCTTTCAAGAAGAGTCATGAGGTCTGTGTCATCATTCTCAGGGGTCATATTAATTTTACTCTGTACCACGTTCCTTTGGCATTTCATATTTGTATATGGCACCCTGTAGTATCCAGAAGCTCTCCTCTCTAGAGCTGCTCAGCCCCTGAAGGAATGTCGGGGGTTGCAGGGGAGTGGTATTATTGCCTGGGGGGAAGAAAGAGCTGTTTCCTTCTTCCCAGCTGCTATGCCTTTCTCCACTTCTGGAGCCAGTGGGTCAAGCACTCAGGTATAAGCTTTTGTCCCAGAGAAGCTGGATTAGGATTCCTGCTTTTCACAGGTGGCCGGAATCTCAGTCTCTCCAGGAATTCTGCCTGTCTTAGCTTTCCAACTGCATAATCACAAGGTTATCATGAAAGCACCATGAAATGTAGGTTTGTGCTCTCAGAACAGATCTCCAGAGCTAGGTATTCAGCAGTCCCAGGTCTCCACTCCCTCCCCACTCCATTTCTCTTCCTCCTGCCAGTGAGCTGGGGTCAGGGAAAGGCTTGGGTCTTGCTGGGCCACAGCTTTGGTACATTAACCTGTTCCATGAGGTCTGCTCTTTTCTCCAGGTGTATGCAGTGTGGCACAGTCCTCTTTCCTGTTAATCTCTCAGGATTAGTTGTATTAATTATATTTTTGCATTATATGCAGTTTTAGGAGAAAGCCTCTGTTGCACCTCTCACACTGTCATCTTTAATCCATCTCAACCAGCAAAGTTTTTAATAAAGGATGAAAAAGAAAAAATGGACTCCCGCTAACTGGGAGGTGCCCCAAGGTAGGACACTGCTTGGTCTGTAGTGTCTAGGGTTTATAAGTGCAAAATTGGAGTATATCTACCCATGTGGCTGGGATTTGTTGTTAGGGCCATGATGGGATTGGGAAACTCCCTTGTTTGTCAGGCTCAATTTTCCCAGATGTCCAGGATGATGTTTTTTGTTTATTGTGAAGACTTGATCCTAATTGTCTTCTGCCTGCACCTCACCTGGATCTTGAGCTATGTCTGCCTGTGTCTGTTGTTTTGAGTTCTATCTACCTGCATCTAATACCTGTCTCAGTTCACTCTCTTAAATAGATTTTGTTGCTTCTGTTTAGGTGTCATATCTAAAAATTAATTTCCAGATGCACATCAAAAAGTTTCCTCCCTACTTTTTCTTCTAGAATTTTTATGGTTTCATATCATACATTTAAATCTTTAATATATTTTGAGTTAATTTTTGAGAGTGCCATAAGATAGGGGTTGAATTTTATTCTTTTGATGTGAATATCCCATTTTCTGAGCCCCACATATTGTAGAGACTGTTTTCTCTCATTTGAGCATTATTAGCACCCTTATGAAATATTAGCTGACCATATATAAATGGTTTTTTTACTGGACTCTAGATTCTCTTAGTCATTGTATTGGTTTCTGTGTCAGTATCCCACTACTTTGATTACTTTAGCTTTGTAATATACTTTGAAATAAGGAAGTATGATGCCTCCATATATATTCTTTCTTAAGATTCATTTGGACATTTGTGATCATATATGTTCCATTCCCATTTTAAGATTTTTTTCTTAAATGCCATTGGAATGTTGACAGGGATTGCATTGAAAATATAGATGGTTTTGGATCATTTGGAGATTTTATCAATATTAATTGTTTCAGTTCAATAAATGGGATATCAATTCATTTGTGTCTTTTTCAATTCATTTCACCGGTGTTTAACAGTGTAGCTATCCTTCACATCCTTGATTAAATTTATTCTTTAAAAAATTATTTTTGAAGCTTTTTAAATGCTATTGTTATCTTAATTCCTTCATAGATAATTTGTTGTTAGCCTATGGAAGCATTGTTGATTTTTATATGTTAGTATTGTATCCTGCAACTTTACTGTTTGCTGATTAGATTTGTTTTTTTTGTGTGATGGTATTAGAATTTAATTTAAAATCTTGTCATGTGCAAATACAGATGACTTTACTCCTTTCTAAATCCTATGTCTTTTGTTTTGTTTTTTTGTTTTATTACTGAGGCTGACTTCCAGTTCAATGTTGAATAAGAGTTGTAATAGTGAGCACCCTTTTCTTTTCCTGCTCTTAAAGGAAGAGCTTTCAATCTTTCACCACTGACTATGATGCTAGCCATTGACTTGATATATATTGTCCTTATTATGTTGAAGCACATTCCTTCAAAACTAATTTACTGAAATTTTTTCATCATGAATAGGTACTGAATTTTGTCAAATTGCTCTTTCTTCATCTATTATGATATGATTTTTACTCTTCATTTTATTAAAATGATGCATCCCATTTATTGATTTGTATATGTTGAAATACTCTTGATTACCAGAGATGAGTCCCACTTGATCATGGTGTATGATACTTCTAATGTGCTGCTGAATTCAGTTTGCTGTATTTTGTTGAACATTTTTGCTTGTGCATTCATCGAGGTTATCAGACTAATTTTTTATAGTGTCCTTACCTGACATTGTATCAAGTTAATGCTGGCTTTGTAAAATGACTTTTGGAGTATTCCCCCTGCAATTTTTTGGAAATGATTGAGTAGGATTGACATTAATTCTGTAATTGTTTCATAAAATTCATCAGTGAAGCAATCTGGTCCTGGTATTTTCTTGGGAGGTTTTTGATTACTGATTCAATATCCTTCCTTGTTATTAATCTATTCAGATTTTTTAATTTTCTTCCTGATTTAGTTGTAACTTGTATGTTTCTAGAAATTTATCCATTTCTTCAAATTTGTCATTTGTTGACTAATAGATGTTTATAGTACTCTGATTCTTTAATTACTGTGGTATATCAGTTTAATGTCTCTTTATTCATTCATAATTATAATTTTTTGGGTCTGCTCTCTTTTTTGGGTTGGTCTTGGTAAAGGCTTATTGTTTTGTTTATCATTTCAAAGAACCTACTTTCACTGTTGTTGATATTTTCTATTGTTTTCTTGCTCTTTCTTTTAATTCTGCTCTAACTTTTATTATATCCTTCCTTTGGCTAACTTTGGGCTTAATCTGTTCTTTTTCTCTTTCTTTTAGCTGTAAAATTATTGCTTATTTTACATCTTTTTATTTTCTTGATGTTTGTGCTTATAACTCTAAACTTTCCTCTGGGACTGCTTTTAGTGCATCCCATAAGTTTTGGTATGTTGCATTTCCATTTTCATTTGTCTCAAGAAACTTTTCAATTTCCCTTTTAATGTCTTCTTTGATCCTTTGGTTGTTCAGGATCTTATTGTTTAATTTTCATATATTTGTCATATTTTCAGTTTTCTTCTTGTTATTGATTTCTAGTTTCATCTGGTTGTGGTAAAAAAAATACATGGTATGATTTCAACTATGTTAAATTTGCTAAGATTTGTTCTGTGTCTTAACATATGCGATATTTTAGAAAATGTTCCATGGTGATTGACAAGAATGTCTACTCCTCTATTTTTAGATGTTCTTTGTATGTATATTTGATATAAACATGTATGTGTATTTAGGTATATTTGGTCTATAGTATTCCAATCTGTTGTTTCCATATTGATTCTTTGTGTAGGTGGTCTACCTATTGAGAGTGAATTAACAAATTCTCCAGCTATTATTATATTGCTGTTTATTTCTCCTTCGAGTTCTGTGTTTTTATATATTTATGTATATAAATAATGGTTGCATATTTAGAGCATATAATCTTGGTAGAAGACTCTTTAATTGTTATATAATCACCTTTGTCTCTTTGACAATTTTTGTGTTAGTGTCTGCTTTGTATGATATACAAACTACTTCTGCATTCTTTTGGTTACCATTTGCTCAAAATATCTTTTTGTATCTCTTAACTCTATCATTGTGCATCTTTAAAGGTAAAGTGAATCTCATAAGCAATTTATCATCACTTTTGATCTTTTATGAATTCATCCATTCTGTCTTTTTTCCAGTTTTATTGAGATATAATTGACATATAAAATGGTATTACTTGTTTTTATGCAACATGATGATTTATGAATACATTGTGAAATAACCAAAATAAGGTTAAATAACATCCATCACATCACATAGTTACATATTTTTTCACAGTGAGTTTTAACATTTATTCTCTTAGCAACTTTCAAAAATACAGTATTGATAACTTTAGTCACCAGTCTGTATATTAAAGCCTATGTCTTTTGATTAAAGAATTTAACATTTCCTTTTGAAGTATTAATCGGTAGGTAAGGGCTTAGTCTTGCTGTTTTGTTAATTATTTTCAAATTGTCTTACAGATACAATTGTTCCTTGCTTCTTATCTTGCTGTTCTTTTGTAATTTGATATCTTTTGATAGAACTGTGGTTTGACTTCTTTATCATGCTCTTTTGTGTAGCTAACACAGCTTTTTCCTTTGTAATTACCATGAGGCTTCCAGAAAATATATTTATAACATCCTATCTTATACTGATGACACCTTAAATTTGATGACTTTCCTTAAGTTTACATTTTCATTTCATCTCACTTTTTAGGTTATTGATATTATAATTTTAATGTTTTTTGTATTTTCAATAAAAAAGCAAATTATAATATCATGGCTATTTTAGTATGTTTGTATTTTACTTTTTAAACTATAGTTTTAACTGTATTATGTTCCACCATTGCAATACTAGAGAATCTGATTTTGATTCTGTATTTACCATTACTTGTGAGTTTTCCACCTATATTCATACATTTTCATGATGTTAACTAAAATCTTTTTACTTCTTTAAAATTTTACATATAGTTGTGCTAAACTCCCTCAGCTCTTTTGGTTGCTGTTGTTCTTCAGGAAAGTCATGTTTCTCCTTCATTTCTGAATAACTTTGCCTGGTATAGTATTCTTGGTTGGCAGGGTTTTTCTCTTTAAAAATATGAATATATCCCATTCTTTCGACTTAAAAAGTTCCTATTGAAAAATCCACCCATAGCTTCATAGAGGGTTCCCTTTTATGTCACTCTTCCCTTGTTGCTTTCATAATTCACTGTTTGGAGTTTGACAAAATCCAGGCAGAAAAAGAATTAATAACTTGGGATTGAAGGAACTGATGAGAATGGTTGTAATTTTTAATGATGTTTTACTTAAACATTGTTGGTTTTCAATGTTTTGGTTTCCCAGGTTTAAGGAAAACTTTTTCTCTTTTCTCTTAAGCAATCTATGACTTACAGCAATTTTGTAAACTTTTGTAAACAGAAATGAAGCATTTACTTTTTCCCTGCATGTTCGCTCCAGATTCTGTATTATCTTTGATAGATATTGGAGTTACCATAGAGAAAAATATTTTGTGGTAGTGGTACAATACAGCACACTCTTGTGGGTATTAAATTCTAGTCATATTTATTCTTTTTGAGGTTATGTTTTTACATGTAAACTGGACTGGGTCCTGAATTATTCTAGTTTCCTCAAATATCTGGCTAATACTCTCCAAAAAAATATTTCCAATTTTATTACATCCTTCTCACACAGAATCACTAACAAAGACTTTCCTTGAACCTCTTTGAAGGGACCATACCATGTCATTACCCAAATGGCAGCCAAACTTCAGGGTCTTGAAACTTGAGTCCACATCTCCCAAATAAAATGGTTCCTCCAGACTCAAAATTGCACACCAGCTGTAGATATAAAATTAAAATTAACTAGAAAGCTACCACCCCATTAATAAATAACACCTTGTGGTGGATAGTTCTCCCAGGATCATGGATCAAGATCTTCATCTCCAATATGAAGTTTTTATTCCTTTTGCCCTTTGGCTACTAGTCTTTTTCTATTAATGCACATAAATCCAAAGTTTTTTTACTCTGGCAACTATTGCTGAATCTACTGCTAAGGCCATAGATATACCACAAAAGTCCCTAGACTTTTTTGCCATGGAAATTTTAGATAATAGAATTGCTTTACATAAATTATTGCCTAAATAAGAAGGAGTATGTGCCACAGCAAATACTTCCTGCTGTTTCTGGGTCAACAGCTCTGGTATTTCTTGTAGCAAAAATATATGAAATTAGCAAACAAGCCACTTGGCTAAAGCAGTTTGATGCTTCTTTGGGTAATTTCTGTTTGATACCTACTGGATCAAACTCCTGCAGGAACTCAAAGTATATTTTTAATTGAAGTATAGTTGATACACAACTAGGAATGTTAATAATACTGTAATATATTTGTATAATGACAGATGGTAACTACACTTATCATGGTAAGCATTTAGTAATAAATATAATTATTGAATCACTATGTTGTACACCTGAAACCAATAAAATATTGAGAGCTCAAAACCTTTTGCACATGAGCATGTGAATTTCCAAAATTTACATTTTGCAAAAAGAGAAGTTTCTGTGACTCCTTCACATGGGTTCTCATGTACTGTGGTAACAATCCCATTGGTGAAGCCTTGAAGTAGACTACAATTAAGTTAAGAGAATTTTAAATTGTAAGGTTCAATAGGATTATGAAAGTTGTAGTGTCTAATGTAAAGTGATTTATGCAAAGAAGTTGTGTCTCTTTTACCTGAATGTTTATGGAAATGTATGTCTGGCTGGGGAACACTTCCCTTACCTACCATTGTAAAACCAAAACCTGTTGATAAAGTCATAAAAAAGGCTACAGTTAAGGATGTAAGGGTTAATGGGACTAAGATGAAAATTTGGAAGAGAACTGGTATGTTTGATCAGTGATCACATAAAGTGGTCGTGTCCATTGTAACAGAATGCATTATGAGATTGGATATTGTGTTTGACTGGAGAACATTTCTTCTACCTTGTATTGTAAAACAGAAAGCATGTATGTATTTCCTTCAATCAATATTAATTGTACATGTTAAATGGGTATGAATAATATTCTCTAAGCCCAAACTGTGCAGAACAGAAGCTGTATTGCTGGTAATGACAAATTATCTGTGTGATAATGGCCCGATGTGGAGCATAGACAAAAGCTTATAGCAAAAACATGTGAATATTTCCTAACAATGAATACTAGGACTTTGAACTAGAATATTCCCATTTGGGGGCAATTGTTAGCTTGTTGTTATATATTGAAACTGCCACTGTGACTGAAAGGCATAAATTTTCTTGAAATTTGAAATACCAATAATGTCTTGGATGATGTTGGAAAAACACTCTAATGGGGATGGTAGTGCTCATTATATTTCCATAATAAAGTAGAAATGCTTATACAATATCTGGTTACCTGAGGAACACAAGAAGGAGATACCTATATGTTGGGAGCCTTTTTTCCTCTAGGGCTAACTCTGGAACTGTGTTGGGAGCTGTAGGATTCTATTACCACTTGGACAGTGCCCTACAAACAGCTCTCAACTGACCAAAAAATAGCTGTCTGACTTCTGGATGGCAGCTCCAAGGTGAATGGACAGCATCTTATTTGAAAGGCCACCATTCTGATCAAAGAAGATAAAACCAACTCAGTGGGCTTAACTGCATACTATTTTCCTAGCAGTGATGGAAGAATTAAACATTGATAACAGTGTCAAAGTTTAGGTCTTACTGACTCATGGGTGATGGCCAATGGCCTGCCCATATGGTCAGAGTGCAATAGAAAGCTGGCCTATTAAATGGATTCCCAGATAGGGCACAACCCCATAGAAATCACTATGTGAATTTGAAGGGTGTATTAAAGTAGAACATACCAATGTTCATCAGAACTACCCTCCAAATTTGGAATCTGATTAGAATTGACAAGCAGACATTTTCATGTCCTTTCTTAAGTTGATCAACTGGCTTCATGAAATGGTTATGGATTACTGCTGCAATGCATAAAATGACTGAATCTAGATATATTCCTCTTGTATCTTCTGAGGCACAAAATGTCAATAAGAACTGTTCTGTCTGTCAGCAAAAATTGCAGAGATAACAGATGGCCATGCAGCAGATTCCTTGTGGGGAAGGCTCTGAACAGAGTTGACAAGTCTGACTGATGCTGATAGCCCTGGGGTGCTACAAATGTGTCTTGACAGCAATAGACACTGACTCTGGACTGAGTTTTAGATACCAGGTGAGAGATACAAATTCTCAGGGTGCTTTAAAATAACTGGAACAGAAGATATTGCATCAATTTAGACAGATGACAATCATTTCTTCATACAAAGGAACATACTTTTAGTACATAATGTCCAACAATTGGCAGAGACATAGCCTTCTCAGAGCAATAGTTTGATAGAGAATCAGAAGAAGCAATTAAAACATTGGTTGTCTAAAATTGGGGGAGATAAGAGACATGAAAGTCTGGCTTATAAGCCTTCACAAGTATGTGCTTACATTCGACATGGGTGAGGTTAAAAAACTGACGTCATTGCATAGATTCCTCTGTCTCACTGGTATATTTGGGAAAGAGGGTATGTAGAAGGATGTTGGTATGACTATGAAATTTTTAGACACTGAGAGGAGAAAGGACAGTGGCACAATATCTGTACTTTTCCTTTCTTTTCTACATCACCTCAAGTTTTTTTTCCCCCTATCTGATGCAATCATCACAAGTCCAGGGATGCAACTACAAGTGTCAGAGGCAGGGATGATTTCTAGATGAGAAACAAATTATATTTTAAACCTATGTTAGACCTCTTAAGGGCCTTATGGAGTGGGTTGTGTCTTCACCGCATCTGGCAAAACTGGGGTTAACAGTAAATGCAGCTATATTGCCTAATGGTAAAAATAGTCCACTAGCTCTGCACTTGTTTAACATTACCCTATCTGAATGAGTGGATTAATGGGGTGTACTTGATAGCCCAGTATTGCTGCCTTCAATCTAGACCTGTACAGTGGCCAAACCTAGTATCCCTTCTAAAGGTGGAAAATTTTGGTCATAAATGTGAAGAAAGAGGACAAGAAGCTGAGGGTAAAGGAATGAATAAATAGGTTATTCAATGAAGAAAATCCATATTATATTAACACTTTGAAAGGGTCTCAGAGCAAGAGATGATGTTGTCTTTAGCTCAACTTTACCAGAGGCCTGAAAGAGTAAAGAAATATCACTATATATATATATATATATATATATATATATATATATATGTGATATGATATAACTATATGACATGAGACCACTTCTGCTTTTAGAACCTGACAAGATCAAATAGAAGCCTAAAAACCTCAGTGGCCTCACCTTGGAGATACATTATATGATGATGGACTGGATAATTATTAATGACAATAGGATTCTAATAACGTTCCAGTATCTTTTGTCTTTTATGATTGTTTTGCAATAAGACAGCCATGTTCAAAGACCAAGGGGTAGGATGAGATATTGTGAGATTATAAGAAATACATATTTTTGTTTTTTTCCCCAACTCCTGGCCAGGAATCCTAAAACCTTGGTAACTTCCTTAGTAATAAAGATGCTAGGAGCATCTTTTATACTAATATTTGGTCTTTGAGCCTAGTTCCTGACATTGCTTCTTAAACCCTTTGGATTTCCTAGGCAATAAGAACACCTTTTTTTCTAATTAGGCAACTCTTGGTGGGCTCCTGGATAGCTTCAAGATGGTGATTGTTCAGATAAAAGACAAGAGCATTATTAGAGGGTTGGAAATTTCAGCTTCTATATCCATCCTCTGGGGAGGAGAGAGGGAACAAGATTGAGTTAACAACCTATCACACCAACATGATGAAGCCTCTGTAAATATCCCTAAAGTATGGAGTTTGGATAGCTTTCATGTTGGTGAACACATCCATTTTCCAGGAAGGTGACATACCCCAAATCCATGGGGACAGAAGTTCCTGTCTTGGAACACCCAGACCTTGTCCTATGTACATCTTCATATGGCTGTTCATTTGTGTATTTTATCATATCCTTTACTACATAATTTTATATAATCAGTGTAAATGAGTGTATTCTTGAGTTATGTGAGCCAATATAACAAGTTATTGAACCTGAAGAGGGTGTTGCAGATACCCCTGTTTATAGTCATGTCAGATAGAAGTGGGGGTAACCTGAGAATCCACTACTTGCAGTTGGCATCTGAAGTGGGTTCAGCCTGTGGGACTGAACCCTTTAACATGTGGGATCTGTTACTAACTCCAGGTAGATAGTGTCAGAATTGTATAATTGTAGGATACCAAGTTGGTATTGGGAAATTGGTTGTTGTGGGGGAAAAAACACTTATTTGTGGCCAGAAATATTGAGAGGAGTAGAGGGAACATTTTTACTTATGTAGAATATTTTTATTATCAGGCTAAAACATATTTGTTACACTGTTAAGGCAGATACCATATTACTAAGGTTCTCTGTTTTGGTGTCTGTAAATTTTACTATTTATTATATGTCTTGGTTCACTTTTTAAAAAAGAGCTACCAGATGACTCACAGGAAGAAAGATGATCATCACCTGGCAAAATTGCCTGTTGTTCTGGAGCATATTGAACAGATGAAGGACATAAATCCTGTTTTCCTTTTGGAGTATAAAGTGTTTCAGCCAGTTAGCCAAACTAGCTTACTGGAATTCTGATAGATCTAAAAGCAAAAAAGCCTTGATTGCTGAAGAGATTGTTAATCCTCTTGGTATTTGCTGCTGTACAACATTACTAAAGGGTCATTGAATTTAAATGTCTCCTGTTTATCCTTTGCTAACTATATCATGTCGAAACTATCTCTTGATGTACTTCAAATTTTTTCTTTTCCTTTTGATTGAAACTCACATACTTCATCCTCCTCCAACAATTCAGTGTCTGTATAATTTCCAAATGTATATATTTGGCTACCCTACCAAAGATAAAAATTATAATTCTTATGACTCCCTGCCATTAATTAAAAATCTGTTACATTAGCAGGAGGAACAAAATGAGGAGATGGCTGCTGGGTCTTCCACCACCATCCTGGGTAAATTTATTGCTGAGCTTACATTTTAAGACACCCTCTGCCTCTGCCACCACTGTCTCTGCCTCCCATGTACATTTCTCTAGTAAAATTTTCATTTCAGTTATTTTGCTTATCAGCTCCATAATTTATGTTTTGCCCTTTTAAAAATTCATTTATCTTTATTTATATCTTCATTTCATTCATATGTTGTTTTTATGATTTCCTTTTGCATTTTGCCCATGATATCCTTTAGTTCTTCGAGCACGTTTAAAAATTTTAAAACCCTTTTCCTAGTGAGTTGAAGTCCTGACTTCTTCAAGGATGGCTCAGTCAATTTACTATTTTTTCTTTTGAGTGGGCTATACTTTCCTGTTTCCTTGTTGTTGTTGTTGTTGAAACATGGTTCCATATATTACAGTGTAGTAACTCTTGAAATCAGATATCTTCTTTCCTCATGATGTTTTTTAGTTGTTGAATCTCTAGCAATCCATTTGTTTTGTGGCTTTTCCAAACTACATTTGCAAAGACTTATTCCTTTTCATGTGTGGATACTGAAATCTCTGTGCTTTAGCTTGTGCTCAACTAATGATTTGAAAGACTTTCATTGAACTCAAGGAGGTAAAAAAAAGCAAAAAGAAACAAACAAAAATAAAAATCTAACAAAACCGCACATTCCTCTTTCATGGCAGATTGAGTCTGTGACAACACACTCCTTCAATATTTAAATATTCACTGAGCCAAATGATCAGTCTGAAGTAAAGGCTCAGGATTTTCTCAGTTCTTTTCCAATCATGCATCTGCTCTGGGCATGCACATGGTCTTCCAAAGCCCCCGTATACATGAGAAGTTTTGGTGGATGACTACATATTTTTATCATAATTATTTGCTCAACAAAAGATTTTAATTAAACTTTCAGTGTTTTGAGCAATACCCACAACTTTTCTGGCCTGTGTGCCAGTACACACGTTGGAGACCATAAAGTTTTTAAGGCTGTTAAATTTTACACCAACAGACACACTGCAAGTTCTCTGAAAGACACAAAGAGAGGAGGAAATGAAAAAGCATATTGGACTCCTACAAATAGGAAATAGTCTGGTAAAACTAATCACCAGCAAACATGTGATAACCTTCAAGAAAAAGGAAAGGAGACTCTGAGAATGGAGCATTGGGCTCGTAAGGTGGGTCCAAGACCTGTAAAAAAAATTTTAAGTCAATAAACAATGTAGTTTGCTAGGATGAATTTGTGGGGACTTTTTTTTTTAGCTTTTTTTCATCGAAGCATAGTTGATAATCAACATTGTATTGGTTTCAAGTATATAAAAAAGTGATTGGACAGTTGCACACATTATTAAATCCTTACTCCAAGTGTAGTTACTATCTGCCAACACAGAAAGATGTCACAGAACCACTTCAAATATTCTCCTTGCTGCACTAACATCCTCATGACCAACTTATATTATGACTTAGATTTTTGTGCCTCTTTATCCCCCTCACCACTCACATCCCATCGCAACCTCTCCCCACTTCTCAGTGTCTGTAAGTCTATGACGATTTTGTTCATTTTGTTTTGTTTTTAGATTCCATATATAAGTGAAAATCATATGGTATTTGTCTCTCTACCTGGCTTATTTCATTTAGCATAATATGATCTAGGTCGATCCATGTTGATGCAAATGTAAGGATTTTTATGGTTGACTATTCCATTGGGTGTATGTACCACCTCCTTATTGATTCACCTATTGATAGATACTTTTGTTGCTTACATATCTTGACAATTGTAAATAATGCAGCAAAAAATATTGGGGTGCACGTATCATTTAGAATAACATTTTCTTTCCTCAGATAAATTCACAGAAGTATAGTTACTGTGTAAGATGGTATTTCAATATTTACTTTTTTGAGAAACTTTCATACTGCTTCCCATACTGGCTGCATCAAATTACATTCCCAACAAGATAAGAGGGTTCCCTTTTCTCCACATCCTTGCCAACGCTTGTTATTTCTTGTCTTTTAGATAGTAGCCATTCTAACTGGTGTGAGGTGATGTCATTGTGGTCTTAATTTGCATTTTCCTGATGATTAGCACTGTGGAGTGCCCATTGGCCATTTGTGTTTATTCTTTGGAAAAATGGCTGTTCAGGTCTTCTGTCTATTTTTGAATCAGGTTTTTTTTGGGTATTGAGGTATATAAGTGCTTCATATATTTTGGATGTTAACCCCTTATCAGATAAATCATTTATGAATGTATTCCCCCAAACTGTGGGTTGACTTTTAGTTTTGTTGCTGGTGCTCTTTGCTGTACAGAAGCTTTTTAGTTTGATGTAGTCCCATTTGTTCATTTTTCCTTTTGTTTCTCTTACCAGTGATACATGTACAGAAAAAAATTACTCATACTGTTACTCAAGAGATTTTTGCCTATATTTTCTTCTAAGCATTTTATGGCTTCATGTCTTATATTTAGGGTTCAATTCATTCCAAGTTTACCTTTGTGTATGAAGTAAGACAGTAATCCAGTTTCATTCTCTTGCATGCAGCTGTCCAGTTTTCTGAACACTTTTATTGAAGAAATATCTATTTCCCCAATGTATATTCATGATCCATTTATCATATATTAATTGACCATATATGCATGGGTTTATTTATGGGATCTTTATTCTATTCCATTAATGTATGGGTCTATTCTTGTGCCAGTACCATACTGTTTTCATTATTGTGGCTTTGTGGTTCTTCTTTCTTAAAATTCCTTTGGCTGTTTGGATCCTTTAGTGGTTCCATATGAACTTTGGGATTATTTGCTATAGTTCATTGAAAAATGCCATTGGCGTTTTGAAATGGATTGAATTGTATCTCTAAGTTACTTTTGTCAGGGTACCATTTTGACAATATTAATTCTTCCTACTGATATGCATGGAACAGCTTTCCATTGATTTGTGCCTTTTTCAGTTTTTCTCATCAGTGTCTTATAATTTTCAGAGCAGGTCCTTCACTTCCTAGCTTAGGTTTATATGTAAGTATTTTATTCTCTATAGGATGCAATTGTAAATGGAATTGTTTTCCTGATTTCTTTCTGTTAGTTCATTTTTAGTATATAGGAATGCAACAGATTTATGTATATTGATTTTGTATCCTGAAACTTGGCTGAACCAACTTATTGGTTCTAACAATTTTTGGTGGAGTCTTTAGGGTTTCTTATACATGGTGCCATATCATTGGCAATTAGTGACAGCTTTAATTCTACCTTACCAACTTTGCTGCATACCTTTTACCTCTTTATTTTTTTCTGATTTCTGTGGCTAAGAACTCCAGTACTAGTACTAATCTAATAAAAGTGGTGAGATTGGGCATCTTGTTCCTGATGTTAGAAGAAAAGCTTTCAGCTTTTCATCATTAAGTATGATGTCATCTGTGAATTTGACATATGTGGCATTTATTACATTTTTCCCTCTACACCCATTTTGTTAAATGCTTTTAGCATGTATTGATATGATCATATTGATTTTATTCTTCCTTTTGTTAATGTGGTATATCACATTGGTAGATTTATGAAAATTGTACCATCATCGCATCCCTGGAATAAATCTCACTTGGTTGTGATGGATGATACTTTTGATGTATTTTAAAATTTTGTCTGCTAATATTTTGTAGAGACTTTCTGCATGTAGTCGTAGAGGATATTAATCTGTAGTTTTCATTTTTTATATTGTGTTAATCTGGTTTTGATGTTAGAGTGACGCTGGCTCACAGAATGAGTTTGGAAGTACTCCCACCTCTTCTATTTTTCACGATACTTTAAGGAGAATGGGTATTAACTCTTTAAATGTTTGGTAGAATTCAGCTGTGAAACAGTCTGGTCCTGAAATTCCATTTTTTGGGAGTGTTTGATTACCAATTCAATTTTGGAACTAGTAGTTGCTTTGTCTATATTTTCTATTTCTTACTTGGTCAGTCTTGGAAGAGTACATTCCTAAGAATTTATCCATTTCTTCTAGGTTTTCTGATTTATTTGCAGGTGATTTTTCATATAATTCTCTCACAATCATTAGAATTTCTGTGGTGTCAGTTTTAACTTCAGTTTCATTTCTGATTATGTTTGTGTCCTCATCCATTTTTTTATGATAAATCTGGCTAGAGTTTTGTTAGTTTATCTTGCTGAAGAATCAGCTCTTGGTTTTATTGTATTTTTTTGCCAGTTGTTTTCTTATTCTCTATTTTATTTATTTCTGTCCTGATCATTTTTATGTCCTTCCATTAACTTTGGCCTTTGTTTGTCCTTTTTCTAGTTCCATTAGTTCTGAGGTTAGACTTTTTATTTGGGATTTTTCTTATTTCTTGAAGTAGGCCCATATTGCTGCATAATTCCCTTTTGGAACCGCTTTTGCTGCATCATACATATTTTGAACTGTTGTGTTTCTTTTTCATTTGTCTACATGTATTTTCTTTATTTACTCTGGTTTGTTCATTTATCTACTGATTATATAGTGGCAAGTTGTTTTTTCTCCATATGTTTGTGGGGTTTTTGTATTCTTCATGAAATGGCTTTCTAATTTTACACCATTGTTGTCTGAAGAGGTGCTGGATACAATTTAAATATTTTTGTATTTATTGAGGATCTTTTACATCCTAATATCTGATCTATTCTAGAGAATATTCCATGTGAACTTGAGAAAAATATGTATCCTGATGGTTTTAGGTGGAATGTTCTATATATATCTGTTAAGTCCAACTGGTCCACTGTGTTGTTCAACACCTCTGTTTCCTTATTTATTTTCTGTCTGGATGATATGTCCATTGATGTAAGCAGGGTTTTAAAATTCTATATGATTTTGTTGTCATTGTCATCTATTTCCTCATATAAGTTTGTTAGTATTTGTTTTATATATTTAAGAGCTCCATTATTAGGTGCATAGATATTTACAATTGTTATATCCTCTTGTTGGACTGATCACTTTGTCATTATATAGTGCCCTTCTATTTCCTGTTACTTTCTTTGTTTTGAAGTCTATTTTGTTCTGATATAAATACTGCTACTCCTGCTTGTTTCTCCCTTTTATTTGCATGGAATGTCTTCTTCCATTCCTTCACTTTCAGTATATATATGTCTTGAGATCTGAAATTAATCTCTCATAGGCAGCATATAGATTGGTGCTGTTATTTTATCTATCCTCCATTCATTTGACTGGTGATTTTAGTCCATTTAATTTAAGGTAATTATTATTAGGTATGCACTTATTGCCATTTTACTAATTGTTTTCTGATTGTTTTTGAGTTCCTCTCTGTTACTTTCCTCCTTTATTTTACTCTTGTGGTTTGATACTTTTAGTGTTACACTTGGGTTTCTAGTTTTTACTTTTTGTGTGTCTATTATGGGCTTTAGGTTTGTGGTAAACATCATGATCTAGATAGTTTCCTAAATATGTAACAATCTATATTTGATGGTTGCTCTCCTTTAAACACAATCTAAACATGCTACTCTTTTATTCTTGTTCCTCCACACCTTATGTATAAGATATCAGAATCCGCATATTTTTTTGTATCTCTTTACTGGTTTTGTGTACAGTTGATTTTACTGATCGTTTTGAATTTCATTCTTTCATTTGACTTAATTGGTCTGCTAACTTTACTATAGGTTTATTTTCAGTGGTGAAAGATATTTCAACTTAAGAACATTTCCATCTACAGAATTCCCTTTTTCATATCCTGGAAATCTGATTTAGTGGTGGTCAATTCTTTTAAATTTCATTTATCTGGGGTAGAGTCACAATGGAAGCATGAGTAGAGCAGCAGAAATCTCCTCCCAAAACCAAATATATCTATGAAAATATAACAAAGACAACTCTTTCTAGAATAGAGACCAGAGGACACAGGACAACATCCAGACCACATCCACAACTGCGAGAACCCAGCACCTTGTGAAGGGGGTAAGATACAAGCCCCGGCCTGGCAGGACCCGAGCACCCTTCCCCCCAGCTCCTGGTGGGAAGAGTGGAGTCGGAGTGGGAAGGGAGGGAGCCCAGGACTGCTGAACACCCAGTCCCAGCCATCCAGACCAGAGTGCAGACACACTGCATGCGTGGGGTCCTGGATACTAGGGAATCAGGTCAGCAAGACTGGTGAGGGGGTAACGGAGGCTGGCGCTGGAGGACAAACAAAAGTGAGCGGCCATTATTTATTTTTTTTTGGCGAGTGCTTTTTGGAAGTCTTAAAGGGACAGGGACTCCAATACTAGGGAAACAGGGAAGCAAGACTGGTGAGCGGATGCCTGAGGCCAGCACCAGAGAACAAAGAAATGCAAGCAGCCATTTTTTTTTCTTTTCTGGCGAGTGCTTTCTGGAAGTCTTAAAGGGACAGGGACCCCAATACTAGGGAAACACGGAAGAAAGTCTGGTGAGCAGATGCCTGAGGCCGGCGCCTGAGGACAAAGAAAAGTGAGTGGGTTTTTTTGTTTGTTCATTTTTTTTGGTTTTTTTTTCAAATTATTAATTAAAAAAGTTTTTCTTTTTTTGTTTTGTTTTGGCGAGTGCTTTTTGGAAGTCTGAAAGGGGCAGGGCAGGACACTTAGTCCAGAGGTAGGGAATCCAGGGATCTCTGGGCAGTGTAACACCCTGGGCAGCAGGGAACACGGAGGCCCCTTACTGAGATAAATAGCTTCCCGGCCACACCCCCTCCAACAGTGCTCCACCATTTTAGAGCAGCAGCCCAAGCCAGGCCACGCATGCAGCAACAGCGGAGATAAACTCCATAGGAGCTGGGCAGGAAGCAGAAGCCCTGACTGCACAAAGCTGCTCAGCACAGGCCACTAGAGGTCGCTGTTCTCCCAGGAGAGGAAGGCCACAAACCAATAAGAAGGGAAGTTCTTCCAGCTGTCACTCGTTCCAGCTCTGCAAACTATTTCTATCACCATGAAAAGGTAAAATTACAGGCAAACCAGATCGCAGAGGCAACACCAGAGAAGGAGACAGACCTAACCAGTCTTCCTGAAAAAGAATTCAAAATAAAAATCATAAACATGCTGATGGAGATGGAGAGAAAAATGCAAGAGCAATGGGATGAAGTCTGGAAGGAGATCACAGATGCCAGGAGGGAGATTACAGAAGTGAAACAAACTCTGGAAGGATTTATAAGCAGAATGGATAAGATGCAAGAGGCCATTGATGGAATAGAAACCAGAGAACAGGAACACATAGAAGCTGATGCAGAGAGAGATAAAAGGATATTCAGGAATGAAACAATATTAAGAGAAATGTGTGACCAATCCAAAAAGAACAATATCCGTATTATAGGGGTACCAGAAGAAGAAGAGAGAGGAAAAGGGATAGAAAGTGTCTTAGAAGAAATAAAGCTGAAAACTTCCCCAAACTGGGAGAGGAAATAATCGAACAGACTATGGAAATACACAGAACCCCCAACAGAAAGGACCCAAGGAGGACAACACCAAGACACATAATAATTAAAATGGCAAAGATCAAGAAGGCGGAGCCAGGATGGCGGCGTGAGTAGAGCAGTGGAAATCTCCTCCCAAAAACACATAGAGCTATGAAACTATAACAAAGAAAAATCTTCCTAAAATTAAGACCACAGGACACAGGACAACATCCAGACCACATCCACACCTGCAAGAACGCAGCGCCTTGTGAAGGGGGTAAGATACAAGCCCCGGCCCGGAGGGACCCGAGCACCCCTCCCCCCAGCTCCCGGTGGGTGGAAAGAACCCGGAGCAGTTTTTTTTTTTTTTTGGCGAGTGCTTTTTGGAAGCCTTAAAAGGACAGGGACCCCGTTGCTAGGGAGGCAGGGTGGCGGGACTGGTGAGCGGGTGCCTGGGACTGGCACCTGAGGACAAAGAATATCGCGTGTTTTTCCCTACGGGACCGGTGGGCAGGTGCCTGAGAACGGCACCTGAGGACGGAGGAAATCGTGCATTTTTCCCCTTTTTTTTTTCTCTTTATGGCGAGTGCTTTTTGGAAGCCTTAAAGGGACAGGGACCCCGGTGCTAGGGAGGCAGAGCAGCAGGACGGGTGAGCGGGTGCCTGGGACCGGCACCTAAGGACAAAGAATATCCTGCGTTTTTCCCTGCAGGACCGAAGGGCGGGTGCCTGAGACCGGCGCCTGAGGACGGAGGAAATCGCACGTTTTTCCCCTTTTTTTTTTCTCTTTTTGGCGAGTGCTTTTTGGAAGCCTTAAAGGGACAGGGACCCTGGTGCTAGGGAGGCAGAGCAGCAGGACCAGTGAGCGGGAGCCTGGGACGGGCGCCTGAGGACAAAGAATCTCCTGCTTTTTTCCCTTGCGGGACCGGAGGGCAGGTACCTGAGACCAGCACCTGAAGATGGAGGAAATTGAGTGTTTTTCCCCCTTTTTTTTTCTTCTCTTTTTGGCGAGTGCTTTTTGGAAGCCTTAAAGGGACAGGGACCCCGTTACTAGGGAGGCAAGGCGGAGGGACTGGTGAGCGGGTGCCTGGGACCAGCGCCCGAGGACAAAGAATATTGCGCGTTCTTCCCTGCGGGACCGGTGGGCGGGTGCTTTTTGGAAGCCTTGAAGGGACAGGGACCCTGGTGCTAGGGAGACAGGGCAGCAGGAACAGTGAGTGGGTGCCTGGGACAGGCGCCTGAGGACTAAAAAAAAAATCACGTGTTTTTTCCTTTTTTTTTTCCTGTTCCCTCTCTCATTGTTGCTGTTGTTGTTTTGCTTTGGAGAGTGCTTTTTGGAAGTCTTAAAGGGGCAGGACAGGTCACTTAGACCAGAGGCAGGGAATCTGGGGATCTCTGGGCACTCTAACCCCCTGGGCAGCAGGGAGCACAGAGGCCCCTTACGGAGATAAATAACCTCCCGGCCGCTCCCCCTCCAACGGGGCTCCACCATTTTGGAGGAGCAGCCCCAGCCAGGCCACGCCCACAGCAACAGCGGAGATAAACCCCATAGCAACTGGGCAGGAAGCAGAAGCACTGTATGCGAACAGCTGCACAGCAAAAGCAACTAGAGGTCGCTATTCTCCCAGGAGAGGAAGGCCACAAACCAACAAGAAGGGAAACTCTTCCAGTGGTCACTCGTACCAGCTCTGCAAACTATCTCTATCACCATGAAAAGGCAAAACGACAGGCAGACAAAGATCACAGAGACAACACCTGAGAAGGAGACAGACCTAACCAGTCCTCCTGAAAAAGAATTCAAAATAAAAATCATGAACATGCTGACAGAGTTGCAGAGAAAAGTGCAAGAGCAATGGGATGAGATGCAGAGAAAAATGCAAGAGCAATGGGAAGAAGCCCAGAGGGAAATCACAGATCTCAGGAAGGAGATCAAAGAAGTGAAACAATCCCTGGAAGGGTTTGTAAGCTGAATGGATAAGATGCAAGAGGCCATTGAAGGAATAGAAGCCAGAGAACAGGAACGTAGAGAAGCTGACATAGAGAGAGATAAGAGGATATCCAGGAATGAAACAACACTAAGAGAACTATGTGACCAAGCCAAAAGGAATAATATTCATATTATAGGGATACCAGAAGAAGAAGAAAGAGGAAAAGGGATAGAAAGTCTCTTTGAAGAAATAATTGCTGAAAACTTCCCCAAACTGGGGGAGGAAATAATCTAATAGACCATGGAATTAAACAGAACCCCCAACAGAAAGGATCCAAGGAGGACAACACCAAGACACATAGTAATTAAAATGGCAAGGATCAAGGACAAGGAAAGAGTTTTAAAGGCAGCTAGAGAGAAAAAGGTCACCTGTAAAGGAGAACCCATAAGGCTAACATCAGACTTCTCAACAGAAACCCTACAGGCCAGAAGAGAATGGCATGATATGCTTAATGCAATGAAACAGAAGGGCCTTGAACCAAGGATACTGTATCCAGCACGACTATCATTTAATATGATGGCGGGATTAAACAATTCCCAGACAAGCAAAAGCTGAGGGAATTTGCTTCCCACAAACCACCTCTACAGGGCATCCTACAGGGACTGCTCTAGATGGGAGCACTCCTAAAAAGTGCACAGAACAAAACACACCACATATGAAGAATGGAGAAGGAGGAATAAGAAGGGAGAGAAGAATCTCCAGACAGTGTATATAACAGCTCAATAAGTGAGCTAAGTTAGGCAGTAAGATAGTAAATAAACTAACCTTGAACCTTTGGTAACCACGAATCTAAAGCCTGCAATGGCAATAAGTACCCTAAATGTAAATGGAATGAATGCACCAATCAAAAGACACAGAGTAATACAATGGATAAAAAAGCAAGAACCATCTATATGCTGCTTACAAGAAACTCACCTTAAACCCAAAGACAAGCATAGACTAAAAGCCAAGGGATGGAAAAACATATTTCAGGCAAACAACAGTGAGAAGAAAGCAGGGGTTGCAGTACTAATATCAGACAAAATAGACTTCAAAACAAAGAAAGTAACAAGAGATAAAGGAGGATACTACATAATGATAAAGGGCTCAGTCCAACAAGAGGATATAACCATTCTAAATATATATGCACCCAATACAGGAGCACAAGCATATGTGAAGCAAATATTAACAGAAATAAAGAGGGAAATAGACTGTAATGCATACATTTTAGGAGACATCAACACACCACACACCCACCAGGCAGAAAATAAGTAAGGACACACAGGCACTGAACAACACACTAGAACAGATGGACCTAATAGACATTTATAGAACTCTACATCCAAAAGCAACAGGATATACATTCTTCTCAAGTGCACTTGGAACATTCTCCAGAATAGACCACATACTAGCTCACAAGAAGAGCCTCAGTAAACTCCTAAATATTGAAATTCTACCAACCAATTTTTCAGACCACTAAGGTATAAAAGTAGAAATAAATTCTACAAAGAGAAAAAAAAGGCTCACAAACACATGGAGGCTTAACAACATGCTCCTAAATAATCAATGGATCAATGAACAAATCAAAATTGAGATCAAGGAATACATAGAAAAAAATGACAACAACAACACTAAGCCCCAAGTTCTGTGGGACGCAGCGAAAGCAGTCTTAAGAGGAAAGTATATAGCGATCCAGGCACACTTGAAGAAGGAAGAACAATCCCAAATGAATAGTCTAACATCACAATTATCAAAACTGGAAAAAGAAGAACAAATGAGGACTAAGGTCAGCAGAAGGGGGGACATAATAAAGATCAGAGACGAAATAAACAAAATTGAGAAGAATAAAACAATAGCAAAAATCAACAAAATCAAGAGCTGGTTCTTTGAGAAAATAAACAAAATAGATAAGCCTCTAGCCCAACTTATTAAGAGAAAAAGAGAATCAACTCAAATCAACATAATCAGAAATGAGAATGGAAAAATCACGACAGACTCCACAGAAATACAAAGAATTATTAAAGACTACTATGAAAACCTATATGCCAACAAGCTGGAAAACCTAGAAGAAATGGATAACTTCCTAGAAAAATACAGCCTCCCAAAACTGACCAAGGAAGAAACCCAAAAGTTAAACAAACCAATTACCAGCAAAGAAATTGAAACGGTAATCAAAAAACTACCCAAGAACAAAACCCCGGGACCGGACGGATTTACCTTGGAATTTTATCAGACACACAGAGAAGACATAATACCCATTCTCCTTAAAGTTTTCCTGAAAATAGAACAGGACAGAATACTCCCAAACTCATTCAATGAAGCTAACATCACCCTAATACCAAAACCAGGCAAAGACCCCACCAAAAAAGAAAATTACAGACCAATATCCCTGATGAATGTAGATGCAAAGGTACTCAATAAAATATTAGCTAACAGAATTCAACAGTATATCAAAAGGATCACACAACATGACCGAGTGGGGTTCATCGCAGGGATGCAAGGATGGTACAACATTCGAAAATCCATCAACATCATCCACCACATCAACAAAAAGACAGACAAAAACGACATGATCATCTCCATAGATGCTGAAAAAGCATTTGACAAAATTCAACATCCATTCATGATAAAAACTCTCAGCAAAATGGGAATAGAGGGCAAGTACCTCAACATAATAAAGGCCATATATGATAAACCAACAGCCAGCATTATACTGAACAGCGAGAAGCTGAAAGCATTTCCTCTGAGATCGGGAACAAGACAGGGATGCCCACTTTCCCCAGTGTTGTTTAACATAGTACTGGAGGTCCTAGCCACGGAAATCAGACAAAACAAAGAAATACAAGGAATCCAGATTGGCAAAGAAGAAGTTAAACTGTCACTATTTGCAGATGATATGATACTGTACATAAAAAACCCTAAAGACTCCACTCTGAAACTACTAGAACTGATATCGGAATACAGCAATGTTGCAGGATACAAAATTAACACACAGAAATCTGTAGCTTTCCTATACACTAACAATGAATCAATAGAAAGAGAAATTAGGAAAACAATTCCATTCACCATTGCATCAAAAAGAATAAAATACCTAGGAAGAAACCTAACCAAAGAAGTGAAAGACTTATACTCTGAAAACTACAAGTCACTCTTAAGAGAAATTAAAGGGGACACGAATAAATGGAAACTCATCCCATGCTCATGGCTAGGAAGAATTAATATCGTCAAAATGGCCATCCTGCCCAAAGCAATATACAGATTTGATGCAATCCCTCTCAAATTACCAGCAACATTCTTCAATGAATTGGAACAAATAATTCAAAAATTCATATGGAAACACCAAAGACCCCGAATAGCCAAAGCAATCCTGAAAAAGAAAAATACAGTAGGTAGGATCTCACTCCCCAAATTCAAGCTCTACTACAAAGCCATAGTAATCAAGACCATTTGGTACTGGCATAAGAACAGAGCCACATACCAGTGGAACAGATTAGAGACTCCAGAAATTAACCCAAACATATATGGTCAGTTAATATTTGATAAAGGAGCCATGGACATACAATGGCAAAATGACAGTCTCTTCAACAGATGGTGCTGGCAAAACTGGACAGCTACATGTAGGAGAATGAAACTGACTGGACCATTGTCTAACCCCATATACAAAGGTAAACTCAAAATGGATCAAAGACCTGAATGTAAGTCATGAAACCATTAAACTCTTGGAAAAAAACATAGGCAAAAACCTCTTAGACATAAACATGAGTGACCTCTTCTTGAACATATCTCCCCGGGCAAGGAAAAGAACAGCAAAAATGAGCAAGTGGGACTACATTAAGCTGAAAAGCTTCTGTACAGCGAAGGACACCATCAGTAGAACAAAAAGGAACCCTACAGTATGGGAGAATATATTTGAAAATGACAGATCCGATAAACGCTTGACGTCCAGAATATATAAAGAGCTCACATGCCTCAACAAACAAAAAACAAATAATCCAATTAAAAAATGGGCAGAGGAGCTGAATAGACAGTTCTCCAAAGAAGAAATTCAGATGGTCAAGAGACACATGAAAAGATGCTCCACATGGCTAATCATCAGAGATATGCAAATTAAAACCACAATGAGGTATCACCTCACACCAGTAAGGATAGCTGCCATCCAAAAGACAAACAACAACAAATGTTGGCGAGGCTGTGGAGAAAGGGGAACCCTCCTACACTGCTGGTGGGAATGTAAATTAGTTCAACCATTGTGGAAAGCAGTATGGAGGTTCATCAAAATGCTCAAAACAGACCTACCATTTGACCCAGGAATTCCACTCCTAGGAATTTACCCTAAGAACGCAGCAATCAAGTTTGAGAAAGACAGATGCACCCCTATGTTTATCGCAGCACTATTTACAAAAGCCAAGAATTGGAAGCAACCTAAATGTCCATCGGTAGATGAATGGATAAAGAAGATGTGGTACATATACACAATGGAATACTACTCAGCCATTAGAAGTGGAAAAATCCAACCATTTGCAGTAACATGGATGGAGCTGGAGACTATTATGCTCAGTGAAATAAGCCAAGCGGAAAAGAGAAATACCAAATGATTTCACTCATCTGAGGAGTATAGGAACAACGGAAAAACTGAAGGAACAAAACAGCAGCAGAATTACAGAACCCAAATATGGACTAACAGGTACCAAAGGGAAACGAACTGGGGAGGATGGGTGGTCAGGGAGGGATGGGGGGGAAGAAGAAGGGGGGTATTAATATTAGCATGCATGGGGGGGAGGGAGAAAGGGGAGGGTGGGCTGCACAACACAGAGAGGACAAGTAGTGACTCTACAACATTTTGCTAAGCTGATGGACAGAAACCATAATGTGGTTGTTAGGTGGGACCTGATATAGGGGAGAGCAGAGTAAACACAGTATTCTTCATGTAAGTGTGGATTAAAAATTTTAAAAAAAAAGAAAAGAAGGAAAGAAAGAAAGAAAAGGGGGATTTCTCCATGATAGGATAAAACTATTGGTAAATCAAAGATCAATGCATGCTTTAAATATCCTTAATGTTGATCACTTAAAGGGTGTCAGATGATCAGCTATGGAGGTACTCTTTTCTGATAATATTCCTTTCTCTTAATAAAAAAAAAAAAAGCAGTTACTGTATGCTGACCTCCAATAAGTTCTTCACAGTGGTATAGAGGGCATGTCAAAGTGTGGGCAAAGGGTCTTTTTGTTTCTATGCAGAAGATCAAGTCCTAGCTCGGATACCCAGAAAATGAACTAAGATACGATATGAGGAGGAGCTCCAGCATCAGCACTCTCTGGAGGAATTGTGCCGAGGGATGATCATCAAAAAGCCTCCACAGGGATCCGGACGATGCTGCGGTTGTGGCTGCATCCAGCCCACCGTCTCCTGGACTTGCTGTAGGAATGAGGAGGGAAATGTCTAGGCTGGCATGTGCGTACAGTGAGACAACGAATTTGACCAGATTTGTACTGTTGGAACTCAACCAGGAGTTGGGAGGGGTGCAAGTTGTACACTCCAAAATCTCATGACTATAGACTATCTATGGTTAAAAGAACATATGGGATGTGAACAGATCCCAGAAATGGGCTGCTTTAATTTGTCTGATGGTTCAAGTACAGTTGGACAATATCCATCATATCATAGATAAATTTTCACAAATGCCTAGGGTGCCTAAATGGTTTTCTTGGCTTCACTGGAGATGGATGGTAATTATAGATTTGCTTTGTTTATGTCACCGTATTCCTATTATGTTAATATGTGTGTGCAAATGAGTTAGTAGTTTAATACCTATACATACTTAAGATACTCTACAAGAAGATAGGTCAAAGAAATAATCAATCCTCCCGTGTTTTCTTTCATATGCTACATCTATAGCTTTTCTACTTCCTTCCTAATTACAACCCTTAAATAGAATTCATGCCTCATATCTAATTTACCGAGCATCATAATTCCTCCAGGTGGTAAAGATACCTCGAGACAAGTGCTGGGCATAGAAGCCACAGGGTATAAATCTGCAAAGAAGTAAAAAGCTAACCTTTTCAAACAATATGGCTTCTCTCTCACTTACCAACTTTACATCTCCCTGTATGGCCCCGGTAGATGACTGGTTAGCCAGAGACGGGTAAGATTCCTCAAGGGAGGAACAACCTAAGACAGGTACAGTCGCAGGGGGGCCATCAGGTGAGAAATTGGGGATAAACAGAGGTGAGGCTTAGAACCTCATCCCCCCTGTTTTGAGAGAAATCTGTATCCGTGGATGTTTTGCTGCCCTTGTCTAGCTTGGATCAATACTTAGTCCATAGGCACACAGCTGATCATCTGATCATCTACATTTGCCCTCTTACAGCACTAAACTATGTTTTCTACCTTTATCTTGCATCTACCTACCACTTCAGCATTTCATTAAAAATAAAAATAATTATAATAATAAAGGGAGAAATGTGGGATAAACATATAAATCAAGTACAAAAATCAAACGAATATTCATATTTGACCTGATTGTTTATAGGTCATAATGCGTGATCAAAACAGAAAGTTTCTGTGATGAATGCCCTTGTACTGTTCACCATGTAAGAATTTATTCACTATGTAAGAATTCGTTCACCATGTAAGGACTTGTTCGTTATGCTTCAGAAGATTGGAGACTGATGAGAATTAGGCTTGAGATGGATTAATGATTGTACATTGAGCATTGACCCCCCTATACTGAATTTTATTGTTGTTAACAACCATTTGATCAATAAATATGAGAGATGCCCTCTCAAAAAAAAAATGGCAAAGATCAAGGGCAAGGAAAGTGTTTTAAAGGCAGCTGGAGAGAAAAAGGTCACCTATAAAGGAAAACCCATCAGGCTATCATCAGACTTCTCGACAGAAACCCTACAGGCCAGAAGAGAATGGCATGATATATTTAATGCAATGAAACAGAAGGGCCTTTAACCAAGGATACCCTATCCAGCACTACTGTCATTTAAATATGATGGTGGGATTAAACAATTCCCTGACAAGCAAAACCTGAGGGAATTTGCTTCCCACATAACATCTCTGCAGTGCATCTTACAGGGACTGCTCAGGATGGGAGCACTCCTAAAATGAACACAGAACAATACACCCAATATATGAAGAATGGAGGAGGAGGAATGAGAAGGAAGAGAAGAAAAGAATCTCCAGACAGTGTATATAACAGCTCAGTATGCAAGCTAAGTTAGGCACTAAGACACTAAAGACGCTAACATTGAACCTCTGGTAACCACGAATTTAAAGCCTGCAATGGCAATAAGTACATATCTCTCAATAGTCACCCTAAATGTAAATGGAGTTAATGCACCAATCAAAAGACAGAGTAGTAGAATGGATAAAAAAGCAAGACCCATCTATGTGCTGTTTACAAGAAACTCACCTCAAACCCAAAGACATGTACCGACTGAAAGTCAAGGGATGGAAAAACAAATTTCAGGCAAACAACAGGGAGAAGAAAGCAGGGGATGCAGTACTAATATCAGACAAATACTCTTCAAAAGAAAGAAAATAACAAGAGATAAAGAAGGACACTACATAATGATAAAGGGCTCAGGACAACAAGAGGATATAACCATTCTAAATATATATGCACACAACACAGCAGCACCAGCATATGTGAAACAAATACTAACGGAACTAAAGGGGGAAATAGACTGCAATGCAGTCTATTTTTTAGGACCACTCACGCCAAAGGATAGATCCACCGGGCAGAAAATAAGTAAGGACACAGAGGCACTGAACAACACACTAGAACAGTTGGACCTAATAGACATTTATAGAACTCTACATCCAAAAGCAACAGGATATACATTCTTCTCAAGTGCACATGGAACATTCTCCAGAATAGACCACATACTAGCCCACAAAAGAACCTCAGTAAAATCCAAAATATTGAAATTCTACCAACCAATTTTCAGACCACAAAGGTATAAAAGTAGAAGTAAATTCCACAAAGAAAACAAAAAGGTTCACAAACACATGGAGGCTTAACAACATGCTCCTAAATAATCAATTGACCAATGAACAAATGAAAATAGAGATCAAGGAATATATAGAAACAAATGACAACAACAACACTAAGCCCCAACTTCTGTGGGACGCAGTGAAAGCAGTCTTAAGAGGAAAGTATATAGCGATCCAGGCACACTTGAAGAAGGAAGAACAATCCCAAATGAATAGTCTAACATCACAATTATCAAAACTGGAAAAAGAAGAATAAATGAGACCTAAAGCCAACAGAAGGGGGGACATAATAAAGATGAGAGAAGAAATAAACAAAATTGAGAAGAATAAAACAATAGCAAAAATCAACAAAACCAAGAGCTGGTTCTTTGAGAAAAAGAACAAAATAGCTAAGCCTCTAGCCAAACTTATTAAGAGAAAAGGAGAATCAACACAAATTAACAGAATCAGACACGAGAATGGAAAAATCATGACAGGCTCCACAGAAATACAAAGAATTATTAAAGACTACTATGAAAACCTATATGCCAAAAAGCTGGAAAACCTAGAAGAAATGAACAACTTCCTAGAAAAATACAACCTTCCAAGACTGACCAAGGAAGAAACACAAAATCTAAACAAACCAATTACCAGCAAAGAAATTGAAGCAGTAATCAAAAAACTACCAAAGAACAAAACCCCCGGGCCGGACGGATTTACCTTGGAATTTTATCATACACACAGAGAAGACATAATCCCCATTCCCCTTAAAGTTTTCCTGAAAATAGAAGAGGACGGAATACTCCCAAACTCATTCAATGAAGCCAACATCACCCTAATACCAAAACCAGGCAAAGACCCCACCAAAAAGTAAAATTACAGTTCAATATCCCTGATGAATGTAGATGCAAAAATACTTAATAAAATATTAGCAAACAGAATTCAAAAAAATATCAAAAGGATCATACACCACAACCAAGCGGGATTCATCCCAGGGATGCAAGGATGGTACAGCATTCGAAAAATCCATCAACATCATCCACCACATCAACAAAAAGAAAGACAAAAACCACATGATCATCTTCATAGATGCTGAAAAAGCATTTGACAAAATTCAACATCCATTCATGATAAAAACTCTCAGCAAAATGGGAATAGAGGGCAAGTACCTCAACATAATAAAGGCCATCCATGATAAACCCACAGCCAACATTATACTGAACAGCGAGAAGCTGAAAGCTTTTCCTCTGAGATCGCGAGCTAGACAGGGATGCCCACTCTCCCCACTGTTATTTAACATAGTATTGGAGGACTTAGCCACGGCAATCAGACAAAACAAAGAAATACAAGGAGTCCAGATTAGTAAAGAAGAAGTTAAAGTGTCACTACTTGCAGATGACATGATATTGTACATAAAAAACCCTAAAGATTCCACTCCAAAATTACTAGAATTGATATTGGAATACAGCAAAGTTGCAGGATACAAAATTAACACACAGAAATCTGTAGCTTTCCTATACACTAACAATGAACCAATAGAAAGAGAAATCAGGAAAACAATTCTGTTCACAAATGCATCAAAAAGAATAAAATATCTAGGAATAAACCTAACCAAAGAAGTGAAAGACCTATATCCTGAAAACTACAAGTCACTATTAAGAGAAATTAAAGGGGACACTAACAAATGGAAACTCATCCCATGCTCATTGCTAGGAAGAATTAATTTCATTAAAATTGGTATCCTGCCCAAAGCAATATACAGATTTCATGCAATCCCTATCAAATTACCAGTAACCGTCTTCAATGAACTGGAACAAATAATTTAAAAATTCATATGGAAACACCAAAGACCTCGAATAGCCAAAGCAATCCTGAGAAAGAAGAATAAAGTAGGGGGATCTCACTCCCCAACTTCAAGCTCTACTACAAAGCCGTAGTAATCAAGACCATTTGGTACTGGCACAAGAACAGAGCCTCAGACCAGTAGAACAGATTAGAGACTCCAGACATTAACCCAAATATATATGGTCAATTAATATTTGATAAAGGAGCCATGGACATACAATGGCGAAATGACAGTCTCTTCAACAGATGGTGCTGGCAAAACCGGACAGCTACATGTAGGAGAATGAAACTGGACCATTGTCTAACCCCATACACAAAAGTAAATTCAAAATGTATCAAATACCTGAATGTAAGTCATGAAAGCATAAAACTCGTAGAAAAAAACATAGCAAAAACCTCTTAGACATAAACATGAGTGACCTCTTCTTGAACATATCTCCCTGGGCATGGAAGACAAGAGCAAAAAGGAACAAGTGGGACTATATTAAGCTGAAAAGCTTCTGTACAACAAAAGGCACCATCAATAGAACAAAAGGGCATCCTACAGTATGGGAGAACATATTTGAAAATGACAGTCCGACAAAGGCTTGACGTCCAAAATATATAAAGAGCTCCCCCACCTCAACAAACAAAAACAAACAATCCACTTAAAAAATGGGCAGAGGAACTGAACAGACAATTCTCCAAAAAAGAAATACAGATGGCCAACAGACACATGAAAAGGTGTTCCACATTGCTAATTATCAGAGAAATGCAAATAAAGCTACAATAACATATCACCTCACACCAGTACGGATGGCTACCATCCAAAAGACAAACAACAACAAATGTTGGCGAGGCTGTGGAGAAAGGGGAACCCTCCTACACTGCTGGTAGGAATGTAAATTAGTTCAACCATTGGGGAAAGCAGTATGGAGGTTCTTCAAAAAGCTCAAAATAATCTTACCATTTGACCCAGGAATTCCACTCCTAGGAATTTACCCTAAAAACGCAGCACTCAAGTTTGAAAAAGACAGATGCACCCCTATGTTTATCGCAGCACTGTTTACAATAGCCATGAATTGGAAGCAACTTAAGTGTCCATCAGTAGATGATTGGGTAAAGAAGATGTGGTACATATACACAATGGAATATTACTCCGCCATAAGAAGAAAACAAATCTTACCATTTGCAACAACATGGATGGAGCTAAAGGGTATTATGCTCAGTGAAATAAGCCAAGCAGAGAAAGAGAAATACTAAATGATTTCACTCATCTGTGGAGTATAAGAACAAAGAAAAACTGAAGGAACAAAACAGCCGCAGAATCACAGAACCCAAGAATGGACTAACAGGTACCAAAGGGAAAGGGACTGGGGAGGATGGGTGGGTAGGAAGGGATAAGAGGGGGAGAAGACGAAGGGAGGTACTAAGATTAGCATGCATAAAGGGGGGGTGGGAAAATGGGGAGGGCTGTACAACACAAAGAAGACAAGTAGTGATTCTACAGCATTTTGCTATGCTGATGGACAGTGACAGTAAAGGGGTTAAAAGGGGGGACCTGGTATAGGGGAGAGCCTAGTAAACATAATATTCTTCATGTAATTGTAGATTAATGATAATAAAAAAAAGAAAGTGGGATTACTCCTTGATACAATAAAACTAACTGTAAATCAGCGATTAATGCAGGCTTTAAATATCCTTAATTTTGATCATTTAAAGGGTATCAGGTGATCAGCTATGGAAGTACATTTTTCTTATAATATTCCTTTCTCTTAAAAAACAAAAAGAAAAACAAAAGCAGTTCCTGTGTGTTGACCTCCCATAAGTTCTTCACAATGTTATAAAGGGCATATCAAAGGGTGTGCAAAGGGTCTGTTTGTATTTATACAGAGTATGAAAGCCTAATTTGGCTACCCAGAAAACGAACTAAGATATGATATGAAGAAGTTCCAACATCAACATACTCTGGAAGAGTCATTCCGGAAGATGATCATCAAAACACGTCAACAAAGATCCTGGCGCTGTTGCAGTTGTAGCTGCATTCATCCCACTGGTTCCTGAAATTGCCATTGGAATGAAGAAGGAGATATCTAAGCTGGCCTGTGCATACAGTAAAATAACAAATTTGACTAGATCTATACGGTTGGAACTCAACCAAGAATTAGGAGAAGTGCAAGTTGCAGGGCTCCAAAATCTTGAGACTACAGACAATCTACTGTTAAAAGAACATATGGGATGTGAACAGTTCCCAGGAATGTGTTATTTTAAATTGTTTGCTTTTTCTCAAACTATTTAAATTCAGTTAGACAATATCCATCATATCATTGATAACTTTTCACAAATGCTTAGGGTGCCTAATTGGTTTTCTTGGTTTCACTGGAGATGGCTGATAATTGTAGGTCTGCTTTGGTTATGTAACTGTATTCCTATTATGTTAATGCATGTGCACAATTTAATTAGTAGTTTAAAACCTATATATGCTTAAGTTACTCTACCAGAAGATATGTCAAAGAAATAACCAATCTTCTATAGCTTTTTTTCTTCCTTCCTAATTACAACCCTTAAATAGAATTCGTGCCTCATATTGAATTTACCGAGTATCATAATTCTTCCAAGTGGTAAAGATACCTCAAGACAAATGCTGGGCATAAAACCCACAGGGCATAAATATTCAATGAAGTAAAAAGGTATCCTTTCAAACAATATTGCTTCTCTCTCACTTACCAACTTTTCATTTCCCTGTATGGCTCCAGAAGATGACGGGTTAGACAGAGAAGAGTAAGATTCCTCAAGGGAGGAACACCCTAAGACAGGCACAGTCACAGGAGGGCCATCAGGTGAGAAATTGTGGACAAACACAGGTGAGGCTTAGAACCTCACCCCCCCTGTTTTGAGAGAAATCTTCTGCATCCGTGCATATTTTGTTGCCCTTGTCTAGCTTGGATTAATACTTAGCCTATAGGCACCCACCTGATCATCTACATTTGCTTTCTTACAGCAGTAAACTATGTTTTCTACCTTAATCTTGCATCTACCTACCACTTCAGCATTTTATTAACAATAATAATAATAATAATAATAATAATAATAATGATAATAATAATAATAATAATAAGGGAGAAATGTGGGATTCACTTACAAATCAAGTATAAAAATCAAATATTAGTATTTGACCTGATTGTTTATAGTTCATAATGCGTGATTAAAACCGAAAGTTTCTGTGACGACTGCCCTTGTACTGTTCACCATGTAAGAAGTTATTCACTATGCAAGAATTTGTACACCATGTAAGAATTTGTTCATTGTACTTCAGAATATCTGAGATTGATGAGAATTAGGCTTGGGGTGGATTAATGATTGTGCATTGAGTCCCCTGTACAGAATTTTATTTTTGTTAACTGTTAATAACCATTTGATCAATAAATATGAGGGATGCCTCTCAAAACAAAATTTCATTTTTCTAGGCAACTTTTAATCTCTCCTTTGCTTCTGAATGATAACCTTTCTGGGTAGAAGATTATGGGTTGTAAGTTCTTCCTTTTCATTATATTAAATATTTCATGCTACTCCCTTCTGGTCTTTAAGGATTCTTCCAAGAAATCTGTGGATAGCTTTATGTAGATTCCTTTACAGTTAATTGCTTCTTTCTTTCTGCTTTTAAGATTCTCTTTATCTTTAATCTTTGCCATTTAAATTAGTATTTGTCTTTCTGGGGTTCTTTTTGTTAGGGGCTCTATTTTCTTCCAGGACCTGGGTGTCTATTTCCTTCCCCAGATAGGGAAGTTTTCAGCTATAATTTCATCACAGTCTTTATACTCCTTTTTTCTCTGTCCTCCTCCCATGTTATGTGAATATTGTTTTATTGGATTCATCACAGAGCACTTTTATGCTCTCATTTATAGAAATTCTTTTGTTCTCTCTGTTCCTCAGTTTCTTTTCCTGTTCTCTTTTTTCAGTCTCATTTACTCTCTCCTGTACTTCCAGAAATCTGCTGTTCATTCCCTCCATTGTATTTTTCATTTCTGTTATTATATTCTTCAGTCTGTATGGTTCTTTTGTAAATCTTCTGTCTGTTGATGCTCTCATTGAGATCATAAATTCTTTTCTGTAAGTCATTGAGCATTTAAAAAAAAATTTATTTTTGGTATCATTAATCTACAATTACATGAAGGACATTATGTTTACTAGGCTCCCCCCTCCACCAAGTCCCCCCCACATCCCCGTTCACAGTCACTGTCCATCAACATAGTAAGATGCTGTAAAATTACTACTTGTGTTCTCTGTGTTGCACAGCCCTCCCTGTGCCCTCCCCACACTATACATGCTAATCGTAATGTCCCCTTTCTTTTCTTCCCACCCTTATCCCTCCCTTCCCACCCACCCTCCCCAGTCCTTTTCCCTTTGGTAACTATTAGTCCATTCTTGGGTTCTGTGCTTCTGCTGCTGTTTTGATCCTTCAGTTTTCTTTTGTTCTTATACTCCACATATGAGTGAAATCATTTGGTACTTGTCTTTCTCCACCTGGCTTATTTCACTGAGCATAATACTCTCTAGCTCCATCCATGTTGTTGCGAATGGTAGGATCTGTTTTTTTCTTAAGGCTGTGTAATATTCCATTGTGTATATGTACCACCTCTTCTTTATCCATTCACCTACTGATGGACATTTAGGTTGCTTCCATATCTTGGCTATTATAAATAGTGCAGCAATAAACATAGGGGTGCATCTGTCTTCTTCAAACTGGAGTGCTGCATTCTTGGGGTAAATTCCTAGAAGTGGAATTCCTGGGTCAAATAGTATTTCTATTTTGAGCATTTGAGGAACCTCCCTACAGCTTTCCCCAATGGTTGAATTAATTTACATTCCCACCAGCAGTGTAGGAGGGTTCAGCTTTCTCCACAACCTTGCCAACATTTGTTGTTGTTTGTCTTTTGGATGGTAGCCATCCTTACTGGTGTGAGATATGTCATTGTGGTTTTAATTTGCATTTCTCTGATGACAAGCGATGCGGAGCATCTTTTCATGTGTCTGTTGGCCATCTGAATTTCTTCTTTAGAGAACTGTCTATTCAGCTCCTCTGCCCATTTTTTAATTGGATTGTTTGCTTTTTGTTTGCTGAGGTGTGTGAGCTCTTTATATATTTTGGATGTCAAGCCTTTATTGGATCTGTCATTTACGAATATATTCTCCCACACTGTAGGATACCTTTTTGTTCTATTGATGGTGTCCTTTGCTCTACAGAAGCTTTTCAGCTTCACATAGTCCCAGTTGTTCATTTTTGCATTTGTTTCCCTTGGCCGGGGAGATATGTTCAAGAAGAGGTCACTCATGTTTATGTCTAAGAGGTTTTTGCTTATGTTTTCTTCTAAGAGTTTAGTGGTTTCATGATTTACATTCAAGTCTTTGATCCATTTCGAATTTACTTTTGTGTAGGGGGTTACACAGTGATCCAGTTTCATTCTCTTACATGTAGCTGTCCAGTTTTGCCAGCACCATATGTTGAAGAGACTGTCATTTCCCCATTGTATGTCCATGGCCCCTGTATCAAATATTAGTTGACCATGTATGTTTGGGTTAATGTTTGGCGTCTCTTCTGTTCCATTGGTCTGTGGCTCTGTTCTTGTGCCAGTACCAAATTGTCTTTATTACTGTGGCTTTGTAGTAGAGCTTGAAGTTGGGGAGTGTGATCCCCCCCCCCCACTTTATTCTTCCTTCTCAGGATTGCTTTAGCTATTCGGGGTCTTTGGTGTTTCCATATGAATTTTTGAACTATTTTTTCCAGTTCATTGAATAATGCTGTTGGTAGTTTGATAGGGATTGCATCGAATCTGTATATTGCTTTGGGCAGGATGGCCATTTTGATGTTATTAAGTCTTCCTAGCCAGGAGCATGGGATGAGTTTCCATTTGTTAGTGACCTCTTCAATTTCTCTTAAGAGTATATTTTAGTTTTCAGGGTACATGTCTTGCACTTCCTTGGTTAGGTTTATTCCTAGGTATTTTATTCTTTTTGATGCTATTGTGAATGGAATTTTCTTCCTGATTTCTCTTTCTATTAGTTTATTGTTAGTGTATAGGAAAGCAACAGATTTCTGCGTGTTAATTTTGTATCCTGCAACTTTGCTGAATTCCGATATTAGCTTTAGTAGTTTAGGGTTTTTTATGTACAATATCGTCATCTGCAAATAGTGACAGTTTAACTTCTTCTTTACCAATCTAGATTCCTTGTATTTCTTTGTTTTGTCTAATTGCTATGGCTAGGACCTCCAGTACTATGTTGAATGACAGTGGGGAGAATGGGCATTCCTGTCTTGTTCCCGATCACAGAGGAAAAGCTTTCAGCTTCTCGCTGTTCAGTATGCTGTTGGCTGTGGGTTTATCATATATGGGCTTTATTATGTTGAGGTACTCTATACCCATTTTGTTGAGAGTTTTTATCATGAATGAATGTTGAATTTTATCAAATGCTTTTTCAGCATCTATGGAGATGATCATGTGTTTTTTGTCTTTCCTTTTGTTGATGTGGTGGATGATGTTGATGGATTTTCAAATGTTGTCCCATCCTTGCATCCCTTTGATGAATCCACTTGGTCATGGTGTATGATCCTTTGGTGTATTTTTGATTTCGGTTTGCTAATATTTTGTGGAGTATTTTTGCATCTACGTTCATCAGGGATATTGGTCTGTAGTTTTCTTTTTTGGTGGGGTCTTTGCCTGGTTTTGGTATTAGGGTGATGTTGGCTTCATTGAATGAGTTTGGGAGTATTCCCTCCTCTTCTATTTTTTGGAAAACTTTAAGGAGAATGGGTATTATGTCTTCTCTGTATGTCTTATAAAATTCCGAGGTAAATCCATCTGGCCCGGGGGTTTTGTTCTTTGGTAGTTTTTTGATTACCACTTCAATTTCTTTGCTGGTAATTGGTCTGTTTAGAATTTCTTTTTCTTTCTGGGTCAGTCTTGGAAGGTTTTATTTTCCTAGGAAGTTGTCCATTTCTCCTAGGTTTCCCAGCTTATTATCATATAGGTTTTCAAAGTACTCTCTAATAATTCTTTGTATTTCTGTGGTGTCCGTCATGATTTTTCCTTTCTTGTTTCTGATTCTGTTGATTTGTATTGGCTCTCTTTTCCTCTTAATAAGTCTGGCTAGAGGCTTATCTATTTTTTATTTTCTCGAAGAACCAGCTCTTGTTTTCATTGATTTTTGCTATTGTTTTATTCTTCTCAATTTTATGTATTTCTTCTCTGATCTTTATTATGTCCCTCCTTCTGCTGACCTTAGGCCTCATTTTTTCTTCTGTTTCTCATTTCGATAATTATAGTGTTAGACCATTCATTTGGGATTGTTCTTCCTTCTTTAAATATGCCTAGATTGCTATATACTTTCCTGGTAAGACTGCTTTTGCTGTATCCCACAGTAGTTGGGGCTTTATTTTGTTGTTGTTGTTTGTTTCCATGTATTGCTGGATCTCCATTTTGATTTGGTCATTGATTCATTGATTATTTAGGAGCGTGTTTTATGCCTCCATGTGTTTGTGAACCTTTTTGCTTTCTTTGTACAATTTATTTCTAGTTTTTGCCTTTGTGGTCTGAAAAGTTGGTTGGTAGGATTTCAATCTTTTGGAATTTACTGAGGCTCTTTTTGTAGCCTTGTATGTGGTCTATTCTGGAGAATGTTCCATGTGCACTTGAGAAGAATGTGTATCCTGTTGCTTTTGGATGTAGAGTTCTGTAGATGTCTATTAGGTCCATCTGTTCTAGTGTGTTGTTCAGTGCCTCTGTGTTCTCACTTATTTTCTGTCTGGTGTATCTGTCCTTTGGAGTGAGTGGTGTGCTGAAGTCTCCCAGAATGAATGCATTGTATTCCATTTCCTCCTTTAATTCTGTTAGTATTTGTTTCACGTATTTTGGTGCTCCTGTATTGGGTACATATATATTTATAATCCTCTTATTGGACTTAGCCCTTTATCATTATGTAATGTCCTTCTTTATCTTTTGTTACTTTCTTTATTTTGAAGTCTATTTTATCTGATACTAGTATTGCAACACCTGCTTTTTTCTCTCTGTTGTTTGCATGAAATATATTTTTCCATCCCTTGACTTTAAGTCTGTGCATATCTTTGTCTTTGAGGTGAGTCTTTTGTAAGTAGCATATGGATGGGTCTTGATTTTTTATCCATTCTATTATCTGTGTCTTTTGATTGGTGCATTCAGTCCATTTACATTTAGGGTGATTATTGAAAGGTATGTACTTATTGCCATTGTAGGCTTTATGTTTGTGGTTACCAAAGGTTCAAGGTTAGCTTCTTTACTATCTTATTAAGCTGTTATAAACACGGTCTGATGGTTCTTTATTTCTCTTCCTTCTTATTCCTTCTCCTCCCTTCTTCATATGTTGGGTGTTTTGTTCTGTGCCCTTTTTAGGAGTGCTCCCATCTAGAGCAGTCCCTATAGGATGCCCTGTAGAGGTGGTTTCTGGGAGGCAAGTTCCCTCAACTTTTGCTTGTCTGGGAATTGTTTAATCCCTCCTTCATATTTAAATGATATTCGTGCTGGATACAGTATTCTTGGTTCGAGGCCCTTCTGTTTCATTGCATTAAGTATATGGTGCCATTCTCTTCTGGCCTGTAGGGTTTCTGTTGAGAAGTCTGATGAGAGCCTGATGGGTTTTCCTTTGTAGGTGACCTTTTTTTTTTCTCTGGCTGCCTTTAATACTTTCTCCTTGTCTTTGATCTTTGCCATTTTAATTATTATGTTTCTTGGTGTTGCCCTCCCTTGTCATGGGATTTCTGTGTATCTCTGTGGTCTTAGAGGCCATTTCCTCCCCTAGTTTGGTGAAGTTTTCAGCAATTATTTCTTCAAAGACACTTTCTATCCCTTTTTCTCTCTCTTCTTCTTCTGGTACTCTTATAATGCAGATATTGTTCCATTTCGATTGGTCACACAGTTCTAACGTTCTTTCATTCCTTGAGATCCTTTTATCTCTCTCTGCATCAGCTTCTCTGCATTCCTGTTCTCTGCTTTCTAGTCCATTAATCATCTCTTGCATCTCGTCCATTCTATTTTGAAGTCCTTCCAGATCTTGTTTTATTTCTGTATTCTCCCTCCTTAGTTCTTGCATATTTCTCTGCAAGTCCATCAGAATGGTTATGACTTCTGTTTTGAATTCTTTTTCAGGAAGACTGTTTAAATCTATCTCCCCATGTTCCTTCGCAGGGGAAGATGTAGAAAGTGTTGAAGCTGTCTAGGTTAGTCTTGTCTGGATCAAATTTTTTTGCCTTTTCATGTTTATAGTTGCAGTGGAGTGCTATTGACGTGTCTATCAGCTGGAAGATTCAAGCCTATTTCCACTAGCCTCTTGGCCTTTCTTTACTGGGACAATTGCGACCCCTAGTGGCTCACATTGGGCAATTGCATGTAGAGTGGGTCTTTGTATCTTCCCTGGGAGGTATGGAGGAAGCTCCCTTGTGGAGGGTGTGGCCAGCCTCAGGCTGCTGCTCTGCTATGTCGGGGCCCAGGAGGTGTAATGGACTGGAAGGGGGGCTGTTTGGCTGTTTACCACTGTGAGGGGTCTCAGAGCTTTTGCCCACGGGGTTAGGGCACCCGGAGTTCCCAGGAATTTCAGCTGCTGGCCTGTGACCTAGGATGCTTCCATCCAGATGTGAGTTCTCTGTCCCTTTAAGACTTTCAAGAAGCGCTCGCTTTTCTTTGTCACAGTTGCGCCGGCTTCGGGACATGCTCACAGGTCCTACTGTCCTGCTTCTGTAGTGTCTGCAACCCCACGCATGCACTGTATCTGCGCTGTGTTGCGGATGGCTAGGGCTGGGTGTTTAGCCGCCAGTAGCTGGTGTGAGGGGTGCTCGGGTCCGACCGGGCTGCGGCTTGCATCTTACCCCTTTCACCAGGCGCTGGATCCTTGCAAGTGTGCATGCAGTCTGGCTGTTGTCCTGTGTCTTCTGGTCTATCTTTTAGGATTAGTTATATTTGTTTTATTTTAAAAAATATATGTTTTTGGGAGGAAATTCCCACTGTCCTACTCACGCCGCCATCTTGGCTCCTAGGACTCATTGAGCATATTTTTTTTTTTTTTTGGATTTTTTTTTTTTGAGAGGGCATCTCTCATATTTATTGATCAAATGGTTGTTAACAACAATAAAATTCAGTATAGGGGGGTCAATGCTCAATGTACAATCATTAATCCATCTCAAGCCTAATTCTCGTCAGTCTCCAATCTTCTGAAGCATAATGAACAAGTTCTTACATGGTGAACGAATTCTTACATAGTGAATAAATTCTTACATGGTGAACAGTACAATCGCATTCATCACAGAAACTTTCAGTTTTGATTATGCATTATGACCTATAAACAATCAGGTCAAATACGAATATTCGTTTGATTTTTGTACTTGATTTATATGTTGATCCCACATTTCTCCTATTATTATTATTATTTTTATTTTTAATAAAATGCTGAAGTGGTAGGTAGATGCAAGATAAAGGTGGAAAACATAGTTTAGTGCCGTAAGAGGGCAAATGTAGATGATCAGATGATCAGGTGTGTGCCTATGGACTAAGTATTAATCCAGGCTAGACAAGGGCAGCAAGACATCCACGGATGCAGAAGATTTCTCTCAAAGCAGGGGGGGTGAGGTTCTGAGCCTCACCTCTGTTGATCCCCAAATTCTCACCTGATGGCCCCCCTGCGACTGTGCCTGTCTTAGGTTGTTCCTCCCTTGAGGAATCTTACCCGTCTCTGGCTAACCAGTCATCTTCCGGGGCCATACAGGGAAATGTAAAGTTGGTAAGTGAGAGAGAAGCCATATTGTTTGCAAAGGTAAGCTTTTTACTTCTTTGCAGATTTATGCCCTGTGGCTTCTATGCCCAGCACTTGTCTCGAGGTATCTTTACCACCTGGAGGAATTATGATACTTGGTAAATTAGATATGAGGCACGAATTCTATTTAAGGGTTGTAATTAGGAAGGAAGAAGGAAAGCTATAGATGTAGCATATGAAGGAAACATGGGAGGATTGATTATTTCTTTGACATATCTTCTTGTAGAGTACCTTAAGTATGTATAGGTTTTAAACTACTAACTCATTTGCACACACATATTAACATAATAGGAATACGGTGACATAAACAAAGCAAATCTATAATTACCATCCATCTCCAGTGAAGCCAAGAAAACCATTTAGGCACCCTAGGCATTTGTGAAAATTTATCTATGATATGATGGATATTGTCCAACTGTACTTGAACCATCAGACAAATTAAAGCAGCCCATTTCTGGGATCTGTTCACATCCCATATGTTCTTTTAACCATAGATAGTCTATAGTCATGAGATTTTGGAGTGCAACAACCTGCACCCCTCCCAACTCCTGGTTGAGTTCCAACAGTACAGATCTGGTCAAATTCGTTGTCTCACTGTATGCGCATGCCAGCCTAGACATCTCCCTCCTCATTCCTATGGCGAGTCCAGGAGACGGTGGGCTGGATGCAGCCACAACCGCAGCATCGTCCGGATCCCTGTGGAGGCTTTTTGATGATCATCCCTCGGCACAAGTCCTCCAGAGAGTGCTGATGCTGGAGCTCCTCCTCATATCGTATCTCAGTTCATTTTCTGGGTATCCGAGCTAGGACTTGATCTTCTGCATAGAAACAAAAAGACCCTTTGCCCACACTTTGACATGCCCTCTATACCACTGTGAAGAACTCATTGGAGGTCAGCATACAGTAACTGCTTTTTTTTTTTTTATTAAGAGAAAGGAATATTATCAGAAAAGAGTACCTCCATAGCTGATAATCTGACACCCTTTAAGTGATCAACATTAAGGATATTTAAAGCATGCATTGATCTTTGATTTACCAATAGTTTTATCCTATCAAGGAGAAATCCCCCTTTTCTTTCTTTCTTTCCTTCTTTTCTTTTTTTTTAAATTTTTAATCCACACTTACATGAAGAATACTGTGTTTACTCTGCTCTCCCCTATATCAGGTCCCACCTAACAACCACATTATGGTTTCTGTCCATCAGCTTAGCAAAATGTTGTAGAGTCACTACTTGTCCTCTCTGTGTTGTGCAGCCCACCCTCCCCTTTGTCCCTCCCCCCATGCATGCTAATCTTAATATCCCCCTTCTTCTTCCCCCCCCATCCCTCCCTGCCTACCCATCCTCCCCAGTTCCTTTCCCTTTGGTACCTGTAAGTCCATTCTTGGATTCTGTAATTCCATTGCTGTTTTGTTCCTTCAGTTGTTACTTTGTTCTTATACTCCTCAGATGAGTGAAATCATTTGGTATTTCTCTTTCTCCGCTTGGCTTATTTCACTGAGCATAATACTCTCCAGCTCCATCCATGTTGCTGCAAATGGTTGGATATTTCCACTTCTTATGGCTGAGTAGTATTCCATTGTGTATATGTACCACTTCTTCTTTATCCATTCATCTACCGATGGACATTTAGGTTGCTTCCAATTCTTGGCTATTGTAAATAGTGCTGCGATAAACATAGGGGTGCATATGTCTTTCTCAAACTTGATTGCTGCGTTCTTAGGGTAAATTCCTAGGAGTGGAATTCCTGGGTCAAATGGTAGGTCTGTTTTGAGCATTTTGATGAACCTCCATACTGCTTTCCACAATGGTTGAACTAATTTACATTCCCACCAGCAGTGTAGGAGGGTTCCCCTTTCTCCACAGCCTCGCCAACATTTGTTGTTGTTTGTCTTTTGGATGGCAGCTATCTTTACTGGTGTGAGGTGATACCTCATTGTAGTTTTAATTTGCATTTCTCTGATAATTAGCGATGTGGAGCATCTTTTCATGTGTCTTTTGGCCATCTGTATTTCTTTTTTAGAGAACTGTCTGTTCAGTTCCTCTGCCCATTTTTTAATTGGGTTATTTGTTTTTTGTTTGTTGAGGCATGTGAGCTCTTTATATATTCTGGACGTCAAGCCTTTATCGGATCTGTCATTTTCAAATATATTCTCCCATACTGTAGGGTTCCTTTTTGTTCTACTGATGGTGTCCTTCGCTGTACAGAAGCTTTTCAGCTTAATGTAGTCCCACTTGCTCATTTTTGCTGTTCTTTTCCTTGCCCGGGGAGATATGTTCAAGAAGAGGTCACTCATGTTTATGTCTAAGAGGTTTTTGCCTATGTTTTTTTCCAAGAGTTTAATGGTTTCATGACTTACATTCAGGTATTTGATCCATTTTGAGTTTACCTTTGTATATGGGGTTAGACAATGGTCCAGTCAGTTTCATTCTCCTACATGTAGCTGTCCAGTTTTGCCAGCACCATCTGTTGAAGAGACTGTCATTTTGCCATTGTATGTCCATGGCTCCTTTATCAAATATTAATTGACCATATATGTTTGGGTTAATTTCTGGAGTCTCTAATCTGTTCCACTGGTATGTGGCTCTGTTCTTGTGCCAGTACCAAATGGTCTTGATTACTATGGCTTTGTAGTAGAGCTTGAATTTGGGGAGTGAGATCCTACCTACTGTATTTTTCTTTTTCAGGATTGCTTTGGCTATTCGGGGTCTTTGGTGTTTCCATATGAATTTTTGAATTATTTGTTCCAATTCATTGAAGAATGTTGCTGGTAATTTGAGAGGGATTGCATCAAATCTGTATATTGCTTTGGGCAGGATGGCCATTTTGACGATATTAATTCTTCCTAGCCATGAGCATGGGATGAGTTTCCATTTATTCGTGTCCCCTTTAATTTCTCTTAAGAGTGACTTGTAGTTTTCAGAGTATAAGTCTTTCACTTATTTGGTTAGGTTTCTTCCTAGGTATTTTATTGTTTTTGATGCAATGGTGAATGGAATTGTTTTCCTAATTTCTCTTTCTATTGATTCATTGTTAGTGTATAGGAAAGCTCCAGATTTCTGTGTGTTAATTTTGTATCCTGCAACATTGCTGTATTCTGATATCAGTTCTAGTAGTTTCGGAGTGGAGTCTTTAGGGTTTTTTATGTACAGTATCATATCATCTGCAAATAGTGACAGTTTAACTTCTTTGCCAATCTGGATTCCTTGTATTTCTTTGTTTTGTCTGATTTCCGTGGCTAGGACCTCCAGTACTATGTTAAATAACACTGGGGAAAGTGGGCATCCCTGTCTTGTTCCCGATCTCAGAGGAAATGCTTTCAGCTTCTCGCTGTTCAGTATAATGCTGGCTGTTGGTTTATCATATATGGCCTTTATTATGTTGAGGTACTTGCCCTCTATTCCCATTTTGCTGAGAGTTTTTATCATGAATGGATGTTGAATTTTGTCAAATGCTTTTTCAGCATCTATGGAGATGATCATGTGGTTTTTGTCTTTCTTTTTGTTGATGTGGTGGATGATGTTGATGGATTTTCGAATGTTGTACCATCCTTGCATCCCTGGGATGAACCCCACTCGGTCATGTTGTGTGATCCTTTTGATATACTGCTGAATTCTGTTAGCTAAAATTTTATTGAGTACCTTTGCATCTACATTCATCAGGGATATTGGTCTGTAATTTTCTTTTTTGGTGGGGCCTTTGCCTGGTTTTGGTATTAGGGTGATGTTAGCTTCATTGAATGAGTTTGAGAGTATTCCGTCCTGTCCTATTTTCAGGAAAACTTTACGGAGAATGGGTATTATGTCTTCTCTGTGTGTCTGATAAAATTCCAAGGTAAATCCGTCCGGCCCCGGGGTTTTGTTCTTGGGTAGTTTTTTGATTACCGTTTCAATTTCTTTGCTCGTAATTGGTTTGTTTAACTTTTGGGTTTCTTCCTTGGTCAGTTTTGGGAGGCTGTATTTTTCTAGGAAGTTATCCATTTCTTCTAGGTTTTCCAGCTTGTTGGCATATAGGTTTTCATAGTAGTCTTTAATAATTCTTTGTATTTCTGTGGAGTCTGTCGTGATTTTTCCATTCTCATTTCTGATTATGTTGATTTGAGTTGATTCTCTTTTTCTCTTAATAAGTTGGGCTAGAGGCTTATCTATTTTGTTTATTTTCTCAAAGAACCAGCTCTTGATTTTGTTGATTTTTGCTATTGTTTTATTCTTCTCAATTTTGTTTATTTCGTCTCTGATCTTTATTATATCCCTCCTTCTGCTGACGTTAGGCCTCATTTGTTCTTCTTTTTCCAGTTTTGATAATTGTGATGTTAGACTATTCATTTGGGATTGTTCTTCCTTCTTCAAGTGTGCCTGGATCGCTATATACTTTCCTCTTAAGACTGCTTTCGCTGCGTCCCACAGAAGTTGGGGCTTAGTGTTGTTGTTGTCATTTTTTTCTATATATTCCTTGATCTCAATTTTGATTTGTTCATTGATCCATTGATTATTTAGTAGCATATTGTTAAGCCTCCATGTGTTTGTGAGCCTTTTTTTTCTCTTTGTAGAATTTATTTCTACTTTTATACCTTTGTGGTCTGAAAAATTGGTTGGTAGAATTTCAATATTTTGGAGTTTACTGAGGCTCTTCTTGTGAGCTAGTATGTGGTCTATTCTGGAGAATGTTCCATGCACACTTGAGAAGAATGTATGTCTTTTTGCTTGTGGATGTAGAGTTCTATAGATGTCTATTGGTTCCATCTGTTCTACTGTGTTGTTCAGTGCCTCCATGTCCTTCCTTATTTTGTGCCCAGTGGATGAGTGGCGTTTTGAAATCTCCTAAAATGAATGCATTGCAGTTTATTTCCCCCTTTAATTCTGTTAGTATTTGTTTCACATATGCTGGTGCTCCTGTGCTGGGTGCATATATATTTAGAATGGTTATATCCTCTTGTTGGACTGAGCCCTTTATCATTATGTAGTGTCCTTTACCTCTTGTTACTTTGTTTTGTAGTCTATTTTGTCTGATATTAGTATTGCAACCCCTGCTTTCTTCTCTCTGTTGTTTGCCTGAAATATATTTTTCCATCCCTTGACTTTTAGTCTATGCTTATCTTTGGGTTTAAGGTGAGTTTCTTGTAAGCAGCATATTGATGGTTCTTGCTTTTTTATCCATTCTATTACTCTATGTCTTTTGATTGGTGCACTAAGTCCATTTACATTTAGGGTGACTATTGAAAGATATGTACTTATTGCCATTGCAGGCTTTAGATTCGTGGTTACCAAAGGTTTCAAGGTTGGCTGCTTTAGTATCTTACTGCCTAACTTAGCTCGCTTATTGAGCTGTTATATACACTGTCTGGAGATTCTTTTCTTCTCTCCCTTCTTATTACTCCTCCTCCATTCTTCATATGTTGTGTGTTTTGTTCTGTACTCTTTTTAGGGGTGCTCCCATCTAGAGCAGTCCCTGTAGGATGCCCTGTAGAGGTGGTTTGTGGGAAGCAAATTCCCTCAGCTTTTGCTTGTCTGGGAATTGTTTAATCCCACCATCATATTTAAGTGATAGTCGTGCTGGACACAGTATCCTTGGTTCAAGGCCCTTCTGTTTCATTGCATTAAGTATATCATGCCATTCTCTTCTGGCCTGTAGGGTTTCTGTCGAGAAGTCTGATGTTAGGCTGATTGGTTTTCCTTTATAGGTGACCTTTTTCTCTCTAGCTGCCTTTAAAACTCTTTCCTTGTCCTTGATCCTTGCCATTTTAATTACTATGTGTCTTGGTGTTGTCCTCCTTGGATCCTTTCTGTTGGGATTTCTGTGTAATTCCATGGTCTGTTCGATTATTTCCTCCCCCAGTTTGGGGAAGTTTTCAGCAATTATTTCCTCAAAGAGACTTTCTATCCCTTTTCCTCTTTCTTCTTCTTCTGGTATCCCTATAATACGAATATTATTCCTTTTGGTTTGGTCACATATTTCTCTTAGTGTTGTTTCATTCCTGGAGATCCTTTTATCTCTCTCTATGTCAGCTTCTATACGTTCCTGTTCTCTGGCTTCTATTCCTTCAATGGTCTCTTGCATCTTATCCATTCTGCTTATAAATCCTTCCAGGGATTGTTTCACTTCTGTGATCTCCTTCCTGACATCTGTGATCTCCTTCCAGACTTCATCCCACTGCTCTTGAATTTTCTCTGCATCTCTGTCAGCATGTTCATAATTTTTATTTTGAATTCTTTTTCAGGAGGACTGGTTAGGTCTGTCTCTTTCTCAGGTGTTGTCTCTGTGATCTTTATCTGCCTGTAGTTTTGCCTTTTCATGGTGATAGAGATAGTTTGCAGAGCTGGTACATGTGACCGCTGGAAGAGCTTCCCTTCTTGTTGGTTTGTGGCCTTCTCCTGGGACAATAGCGACCTCTAGTGGCTTGTGCTTGGCAGTTGTGCTCAGACAGGGCTTCTGCTTCCTGCCCAGTTGCTATGGGGTTTATCTCCACTGTTGCTGTGGGCTTGGCCTGGCTGGGGCAGCTCCTCCAAAATGGTGAAGCCCCATTGGAGGGGGAGCAGACGGGAGGCTATTTATCTCTGTAAGCGGCCTCTGTGCTCCCTGCTGCCCAGGGCATTAGAGTGCCCAGAGATCCCCAGATTCCCTGCCTCTGGTTTAAGTGATCTGTCCTGCCCCTTTAAGACTTCCAAAAAGCACTCTCCAAACCAAAACAACAACAGCAACAATGAGAGAGGGAACAGAAAAAAAAAAAGGAAAAAACACGCGATTTTTTTTTTTTGTCCTCATGCGCCGGTCCCAGGCACCCGCTCACTGGTCCTGCTGCCCTGTCTCCCTAGCACCGGGGTCCCTGTCCCTTCAAGGCTTCCAAAAAGCACCCACCCACCGGTCCCGCAGGGAAAGAATGCTCGATATTCTTTGTCCTCAGGCACTGGTCCCAGGCACCCACTCACCAGTCCCGCCACCCTGCCTCCCTAGCAATGGGGGCCCGTCCCTTTAAGGCTTCCAAAAAGCACTCGCCAAAAAAAACCGATCCGGTTTCTTTCCACCCGCCGGGAGCCGGGGGGAGGGGCCCTTGGGTACCGCCAGACCGGGGCTTGTATCTTACCCCCTTTGCAAGTTGCTGGGTTATTGCAGGTGTGGATGTGGTCTCGATGTTGTCCTGTGTCCTGTGGTCTCTATTTTAGGAAGATTTTTCTTTGTTATATTTTCATAGCTCTATGTGTTTTTCGGAGGAGATTTCCACTGCTCTACTCACGCCACCATCCTGGCTCCTCCTCATTGAGCATTTTTATGACTGGTACTTTGACATCTTTCTCAAGAAGATTGCTAATTTGCATTTCGTTGAGCACTCTTTATGTGTCTTATTTGTACTTCTGTTTGTAACATATTCCTCTGCCTCCTGAATTTCTGTTTCTTAGTTTTTATTAAATAGATTCCAGTATATGCATTTATGTCTGTTAATTTCTCTAAAAATAACATGAAGCAATATTCTACTAATTTTCATGTGTAGTGTATTTATCATTCATTTGAAAATGTTTTCTAATTTTCATTGTTTTTGACAAATTATAATTTATATTTAAACTGTGCTTTATATTTCCAAATATATATATTTTATATTTTTCTAGTTGATTTAAAATTTTGGTATCATTAATCTGCAATTACATGAACAACATTATGGTTACTAGACTCCCTCCATCATCAAGGCTGCACGACATACTACATTATAGTCACTGTTCATCAGCATAGTAAGATGCTATAGAATCACTACTTGTCCTCTCTGTGTTATATGGCCCTCCCTGTGCCCCCTATATTATATCTGCTAATCATAATTCCCCCCCTTTTTTCCCCCTTACCCCTCCCTTCCCACCCATCCTCCCCAGTCCCTTTCCTTTTGGTAACTGTTAGTCCATTCTTGGGTTCTGTGAAACTGCTGATGTTTTGTTCCTTCAGTTTTTTTCTTTGTTCTTATACTCCACAGATGAGTGAAATCATTTGTTTCTTGTCTTTTTCCACCTGTCTTGATTTTTTTTTTGAGAGGGCATCTCTCATATTTATTGATCAAATGGTTGTTAACAACAATAAAATTCTGTATAGGGGAGTCAATGCTCAATGTACAATCATTAATCCATCTCAAGCCTAATTCTTGTCAGTCTCCAATCTTCTGAAGCATAACGAACAAGTTCTTACATGGTGAACGAATTCTTACATAGTGAATAAATTCTTACATGGTGAACACTACAAGGGCATTCGTCACAGAAACTTTTGGTTTTGATCACGTATTATGAACTATAAACAATAAGGTCAAATATGAATATTCGTTTGATTTTTATACTTGATTTATATGTGGATCCCACATTTCTCCCTTTATTATTATTATTATTATTATTATTATTATTATTATTATTATTATCATTATTTTTAATAAAATGCTGAAGTGGTAGGTAGATGCAAGATAAAGGTAGAAAATATAGTTTAGTGCTGTAAGAGGGCAAATGTAGATGATCAGGTGTGTGCCTATGGACTAAGTATTAATCCAAGCTAACCTGTCTTGATTTTTGCAGTTGCATTAGGGTCAGAAATATGATATGTATAATACTAACTTTAAAATATTTCTTAAAAATTGCTTATGACCCAGAATGGGGTGAATTTTCTCAATTGTTATATAGGTGCTTAAAAATAATGCTTACAATTCTGGGGAAAAAGTGTGAAGAAGTCAAGGCAGAGACCTCCTCCCAAAATCCCAAAAAAAAAGCAAATACAGCAAATAAACTAAACCTGCAAAACTGAAGACTGCAGAACCTACTACTTACACCTTGGGAAGATGAGAAGACCAGAGAAAAGGGAAAGTGGAAAAGCCAAGATCCAGTGAGACCCAAGCCCTCCCCATCCCAGACCACAGGTGTGAGGGAGAGGAACAAAGCAGGGAGGGAGTTGGAATCCAGGACCTCTGAACACCTGACCCTGGAGATATGCTATGGGAATATGAACCCACATTACATAGTGCTCTGGGGATTAGTGAGTATGGACAACAAAAACAGATGGAACATTTGGTGAGGCTGAGATTCCAGCTGCTTGTGGAGAACAGATACACTCTATAAGCCTCCCTGAGACAAAAGTGAAGCAGGCAGTCTGAAAAACTTCCCAACAGCAAGAGGGTTGCCAGAGGTTCATGTGTTACACAAGGCCAAGAGGACTGTTTCTTCTGTTGCTCAGAAGAAACAGCCAGTGAATAACACCTCCCCAGCCCACTCTCAGCCCAGAATGTTAAAACTCTCAGAAGTCATAGAAGCCCAATATCCCTTGCTGCTAACACAATCATGAAGCTCCTCCCTGTGCATGCAGTCTTTGGCTAGCAGTGGCTGGCAGTGGAGTCAGACTTTGCTCCCAGGTGGGCAGAGGGAGTCCCTCCCAGCTTTCTTTTCTGTCTCAGGTAAGCTGGGAACTACATGTGGGAGCCAGCCTTGGGAGTGCTATTCTCCCAGCAGGTACTGGTCCTGCTCACCTGCAGGACACTGCCATAGCAACAGGCTTGGAGGAGGGCAGCTCCACCCATGGTAGTTCCAGCAGCATAGCACCAAGACTCCTTCTGCAGGCATGGTCTGTGGTTGGCCCACTTGACTTGGAAGTGGAGGCAGACATTGCAGCCAGGACAGCATAGGGAGACCCTCCAAAATTTATCAGTCCTGTTTTGGCCTAGCCAGGGAAGTACTGTGGGAGATAGCCACAGGAGCTCCTTCCTCCTTGCAGGCACCAGTCTCACTCACCTGCAACCCCTGCCATTTTTGCAGGATGGGTTGAGGGCAGCTCTACCCAAAGCAACCCCAGTGGAACAGGTCTGAATCTTTTCCTTGAATGAATGATTAGCTAATGGCCCTCACAGCCCATCTGAAATCAGATCACCATAGGACAGACAGAAAGGCATCCTGCCCACTGCACACCAAGAGCTTGAACTTCCACACTGGAAAGTGAAGTGTATTGAGCTTCTGGGTACTAAAGGGTTCCTCCTTCATAAATAAATTATTCCATAAGAAACAATTTTTAAAAATGAAGAGGCAGAAGAACTTTGTCCAAAGAAAACTACAAGACAAAATACCAGAAAAAAGGCTGAGTGAAACTAAAATCACCAATCTTCTTTATAAAGACTTCAAAGTACAAGTCATAAAAATGTTCACAGATATTCAGAAAAATATTCAAGTTCTCAGGGAGAATCGCAGCAAAAAGACAACCTTCAAAAAAGTCACTCAGAGCTGAAGAATACAGTATCTGAAATGAAAAACACAATGGAGGGACTTAATAGAAGGCTTTCACATGTTGAAGGTATTGTAAATAATCTGGAAATTAGTGAGCAAGAAAACAATGAATCCAAAAACAAGGAGAAAAAAGGATCTTGAAGAATGAAAGAATAAGAAGAGAGCTGTTTGACCAATCCAAATGGAACAATATTCATATAACAGGGGTACCAGAAGAAGAGGGACACAAGGGAATAGAAAGTGTCTTTGAGGAAACAATTGAAAACTTCCCCAAACTGGGGAAGGAAATAGACCCTAAGATCATGGAAGCACAGAGAGCACTTAACAAAAGAAACCTAGGAAGACAATGCCAAGACATATAATAATTAAAATGTCAAAGAGTAAGGACAAGAGAGAGTACTGAGAGCACCCAGGGAGGAAAAAAGTGGATTACTTATAAAGGAAATTCCATCAGGCTGTCAGCAGGCTTCTTAGCAGAAACTTTACAGGCCAGAAGGGAACGGCATGATATATATAATGTAATGACACTGAAGGACATCACAGCAAGAACATTCTACCCAGCAAGATTATCATTTAGGTTTGAAGCAGGGATTAAACAATTTTCAGATAAATGAAAGTTGAAGGAATTCACCACCACTGAACTAGCCTTATGGGATATATTGTAGTTGCTGCTGTAGATGGAAATGTTCCTAAGGCTAAATAACTGTCACCAGTGAAAACAAAACAACAGTAAAGTTAGTAGACCCATTACCAAGCAGGTATGAAATTAGAGTAGCTACTTACAAAATCAGTCAAGGGATACACAAAAAGTGTACAATAAGACATCTAATATATAAAGTTTGAAGGAGGAAGAAGATAAAGGGGGGAAGAAAAAGAGTTTCTAGATTGTATTTGAAATGGAGTAACCAGCGATTTAAGATAGACTGTTAGATAGTAAGGAAGATATTCTTGAATTTTTGTAACCACAAATCCAAAGCCTACAACAGCTATAAGTACATAGCTATGAAAAATTACCTTAAATGTAAAAGGAATGAAAGCACCAATCAAAAGAATTACAGGGAAGAATGAATAAAATAATAAGACCCTTCTATATGCTGCCTACAAGAGATTCATTCTGTGAAGCCAGCATCACTCTAATACCAAAACCAGAAAAAGATACAAGAAAAAAATAAAATTATGGAACAATGTCCCTGAATAACACGGATGCAAAAATTGTGAACAAAATATTAGCAAATAAATTAAAAATGCATAAAAAAGATGAGCCATCTTGACCAACTAAGATTTGTTCTAGGGATGCAAGGATGGTACAATATTCATAAATCAATCTATGTCATACACCACATTAACAAAAAGAAGGATAAAAATCACAAGATCACCTCAATGGACACAGAAAAAGCATTTGACAAAATTCGACATCCAGTCATAATAAGAACTCTTAAAATGTATTTAGATGGTATTTACCTTAACATAATAAAGGCAATATATGACAAATCCACAAACAAGATCATACTTAATTATGAAAAGTTGAAAGCTTTTCCTATCAGATCAGAAACCAGACAAGGATTTCCACTCTCACCACTTCAATTCCACATAGTACTGGAAGTTCTAGCCATGGCAATCAGACAACACAAAGATAAAGGCATGCAAATTGGCAGGAAAGAAGTTAAATTGTCACTATTTGCAGACGGCATGACAGTATATATAGAAAATCCTAACCTTGAACCTTTGGTAACAACAAAACCAAAGCCTGCAATGGAAATAAGCACATATCAATCTATAATCACTCCAAATGTAAATGGACTGAATGCACCAATCAAAAGACACAGAGTAATAGAATATATAAAAAAGCAAGACCCATCAATATGTTGCTTACAAGAGACTCACCTCAAACTCAAGGACATACACAGCCTAACGGACAAGAAGTGAAGGGATGGAAAAAGATGTTTCATGCAAACAATAGGGAGAAAACAGCAGATGTTGCAGTATTTGTAACAGACAAAATAAACTTCAAAACAAAGAAAGTAACAAGAGATAAAGAAGGATATTACATAATGATAAAGGGGTCAGTACAAGAGGATATAACCATTAGAAATAACTATGGATCCAACACAGGAGCAATGACTTATGTGAAACAAATACTAACAGAATTAAAGGAGGAAATAGAATGCAGTGCATTCATTTAAGGAGAGTTCAATACTCCACTCACTCCAAAGGACCGATCAACCAGACAGATAATAAGTAAAGACACAGAGGCACTGAACAACACACTAGAACACATGGATCTAACACACACGTACAGAACTCTACACCCAAAACAGCAGGATACACATTCTTCTCAAGTGCACATGGAATATTTTCCAGAATAGACCACATACTATGCCACAAAAAGAGCCTCAGGAAATTCAAAAAGATTGCAATTTTACCAACCAACTTCTCAGACCACAAAGGTATAAAATTAGAAATAAATTGTACAAAGAAAACAAAATGACTCCCAAACACATAGAGGCTTAACAACATACTCCTAAATAATAATGACCAAATTAAAACATAGAACAAGAAATATATGAAGACAAATGAAAACAACAGCACAACACCCCAACTTCTGTGGGACACAGTGATGGAAGTTCTAAAAGGAAAGTATATAGCAATCTAGGCCTACTTAAAGAAGGAAGAGCAATCACAAATGAATAGTCTAAAGTCACAATTATTGAAACTGGACAAAGAAGAACAAATGAGGCCCAAAGTCAACAGAACGAGGGGCATAATAAATATAAGAGAAGAAATAAATAAAATTGAAAACAATAAAACAATATAAAAAATCAATGAAAGCAAGAGCTGGTTTTTTGAGAAAATAAACAAAGTAGATAAATCCTTAGCCAGACTTTTTATGAGAAAAACAGAATCGACACAAATAAACAGAATCAGAAATGAGAAAGGAAAAATCACTTTGGACATGACAGAAATACAAAGAACTGTTAGTGAATACTATGTAAATCTATATGCTAACAAATTGGATAACCTAGAATAAATGGACAACTTTCTAGTAAATAAAACCTTCCAAGACTAACCAAGAAAGAAACAGAAAATATAAACAGACCAATTACCAGCAACAAAATTTAATCAGTAATCAAAACACTACCCAAGAGCAAAACCCCTGAGCCAGATGGATTCACTGCTGAATTTTATCAGACATTTAGAGAATACGTAATACCCATCATCCTTAAAGTTTTCCAAAAATATAGAAAAGGAGGGAATACTCGCAAACACATTCTATGAAGCCAGCATCACTCTATTACCAAAACCAGGCAAAGACACCACAAAAAAGAAAATTACAGACCAATATCCCTAATGAATAGAGATGCAAAAATACTCCACAAAATATTAGCAAACTGAATTCAAAAATACATCAAGAGGATCATACACTGTGATCAAGTGGAATTCATCTCAGGGATGCAAGGATGGTACAACATTAGAAAATCCATCAACATCATCTACCACATCAACAAAAAGAGGGACAAAAACCACATGATCATCTTCAAAGATGCTGTAAAAGCATTCAACAAAACTCAACATCCAATCATGACAAAAACTCTCAACAAAATGGGTATACAGGGCAAGTACCTCAACATAATAAAGGCCATATATAAGAAATTCACAGGCAACATAATACTTAACAGCTAGAAGGTGAAATCTTGTCCTCTAAGATCAGGAACAAGACAGGGATACCCACTTCCCCACTTTTATTCAACATAGTTCTGGAGGTCCTAGCCATGGCAATCAGACAAAACAAAGAAAAACAATGCATCCAGACTGGTAAAGAAGAAGTCAAACTGTCACCATTTGCACATGACATGATATTGTACATAAAAAACCCTTATGACTCCATTCCAAAACTACTAGAACTAATATGGGATTTCAGCAAAGTTGCAGGATCCAAAATTAATATTCAGAAATCTGTTGCATTCCTATACACTAATGATGAACTAGCAGAAAGAGAAATCAGGAAAACAATTCCATTCTCAACTGTATCAAGAAAGAATAAAATACCTAGGAATAAACCTTACTAAGGAAGTGAAACCCTGAAAACTACAAGACACTCTTAAGAGAAATTAAAAAGGACACTAACAAATGGAAACTCATCCCATGCTCTTGGCTAGGAAGAATTAATATTGTCAAAATGGCCACCCTGCCTAAAGCAATCCACAGATTCAATGCAATTCCTATCAAAATACCAACAGCATTCTTCAAAGAACTGGAATAAATAGTTAAAAAATTCATATGGAACCAAAAAAGACCCTGAGTAAGCAAAGCAATCCTGGAAAGGAAGAATAAAGCAGGGGGATCTCACTTCCCAACTTCAAGCTCTACTACAAAGCCACAGTGATCAAGACAATTTGGTACTGGCACAAGAACAGACCCACAGATCAGTGGAACAGAATATAGAGTCCAGATATTAACCCAAACATATATAGTCAATTAATGTGCAATAAAGGAGCCATGGATATACAATGGAGAAATGACAGCCTCTTCAACAGCTGTTGTTGGCAAAACTGGACAGCTGCATGTAAGAGAATGGAACTGGATCATTGTCTAACCCCATACACAAAGGTAAAATTGAAATGGTTAGAAGACCTGAATTTAAGTCATGAAAGCATAAAACTCTTAGATAAAAAATAGGCAAAAATCTCTTGGACATAAACATGAGCAACTTCTTCATGAACATATCTCCCCAGGCAAGGGAAAAAATGAAAAAATGAACAAGTGGAACTATATCAAGCTGAAAACCTTCTGTACAGCAAAGGACACAATCTATAGAATGAAAAGGCGTCCAACAGTATGGGAGAATATATTCATAAATGACAGATCCGATAAAGGGTTAACATCCCAAATATATAAAGAGCTCACGCACCTCAATAAACAAAATGCAAATAATCCAATTAAAAAATGGGCAGAGGAGCTGAACAGATGCTTCTCCAAAGAAATTCAGATGGCCAACATATACATGAAAAGATGCTCCACATTGCTAATCAGCAGAGAAATGTAAATTATAACCACAATGAGATATCACCTCACATCAGTTAGGATGGCCACCATCCAAAAGACAACAACAAATGTTGGCAAGGGTGTGGAGAAAGGGGAACCCTCCTGCACTGCCGGTAGGAATGTAAATTAGTTCAACCATTGTGGAAGGCACTATGGAGGTTCCTCAAAAAACTCAAAATAGAAATACCATTTTACCCAGGAATTCTACTCCTAGGAATTCAACCAAAGAATGCAGGAACCAAGTTTGAAAAAGACATATGCACTCCTATGTTTATTGTAGCACTATTTTCAATATCCAAGATTTGGAAGCAACCTTAGTGTCCAGCAGTAGATGAATAGATAAAGAAGATGTGGTGCATATACACAATGTAGTATTATTCAGCCATAAGAAGAAAACAAATCCTGTTATTTGCAGCAACATGGATGGAGCTAGAGGGTATTATGCTCAATGAAATTAGCCAGGCTGAGAAAGACAAGTGTCAAATGATTTCACTCATCTGTAGAGTATAAGAACAAAGAAAAACCTGAAGGAACAAAACAGCAGCAGACTCACAGAACCCAAGAATGGACTAACAGTTACCAAAATGAAGGGGTTGGGGAGGATTGGTGAGAAGGGAGGGATAAGTGTGTAAAAGGGGCATTACAATTAGCATTCATACATTGGGGGAAGTAAAAGATTGGCCGTACAACACAGAGAAGAAAAGTAGTGATTCTATAGCATCTTACTACACTGATGGACAGTGAGTGTAATAGGGTATGTGGTGGGGACTTGATAATGGGGGGAGTCAAGTAACCATAATGTTGCTTATCTAATTGTACATTAATGATACCAGAATAAAAAAACGTATATAAAAAAACAAAAAACAATCCTCAACTAAGGTACTTTGTAAGCCATATATTTTGAAAATGTATAATTAAAATACATAAAAATGTCATCAAAATGTTAACATTCATAAAACTACACTACATGAATGTTCACGGTACAAATGTTTACAAATTCCCATTCTTGAAATATTACATAATAAAACACACTTCCAAAAAAAAAGGGAAAAAATGAAAACCCTAAAGACACCACCAAAAAAAATATTAGAACTAATAACTGAATTCAGTAATGTTGCTGGATACAAACTTATTATACAGAATCTGTTGCATTCCATTACTCAAGCAGTGTACTAGCAGGAGAAATAAGGAACACAACTCCCCTTAAAGTTGCATCCAAAAATATAAAGTACCTAGGAATAAACCTAACCAAGGAGGTGGAAGACCTATACTTTTAAAACTATTAGTCTCTCATGAGAGAAATTAGACAATAAGTGGAAATCTATCCCGTGCTCATGGATAAGAATTGTTAATCCTGTCACAATGGCCATCCTGCTCAAAGTAATTTGCAGATTCAGTCCAATCCCTATTAAAATACCACTAACATTTTTCAAAGAACTAGAACAAATGGTTGTAAAATTCATGTGGAACCATAAAAGACCCCAAATAGTGAAAGCAGTCCTGAGAATGAGCAAAGCTGGGGGGATTATGCTCCCTGACTTCAAGCTCTACTATGAAGCTACAATAATCAATACAGTGTGGTGCTGGCACAGTAACAGACATCATAGATCAATGAAACAGAATTAAAAGCCCAGGTATAAACCCATGAGCATATGGTCAATTAATTTATGATAAAAGTGCCATGAATATACAATCGGAAAAGACATCCTCTTCAACAACTGGTGTTGGTTACACCTAAGAGAATGAAACTGGATTATTTTCTAATTCCACATACAAAAATAAACTTGAAATTGATCAAAGACCTGAATTTAAATCATGAAACCATAAAACTCTTAGAAGAAAACATAGGCAAAAAGATTTTGAATATAAGCATGAACAACTTTCTCCTGGACACATCTTCTCAGGAAAGGGAAACAAAATTAAAAAATGAGCAAGTGAGACTACATCAAACGGGAAAGCTTCTGTACAGCAAATCACACCATCAGCAGAACAAAACTGCAACCTACAGTATGGAAGAATATATTCATAAATTATTCATGTGATAATGGGTTAATATTCAAAATATATAACGAATTCATATGCTTCAGCTACCAAAAAGCAAATAACCCAGTTATAAAATAAGTGGAGGATTTGAGCAGATATTTTTCCAAAGAAATACAGATGGCCAACAGCCACATGAAAATATCTCCACTTCGCTTATCATCAGGTAAATGCAAATTAAAACCACAATGAGATATCACCTCACAGCAGTCAGAATGGCCACTACCAAATTAGACAAGAAATAGCAAATGTTGGTGAAGATGTGTAGAGACAGGAAACCTCTTACACTGTTGGTGGGAATGTAAATTGGTGCAACTGCTGTCAAAAGCAATATGACATTCCTAAAAATAGAAATATTATGTGATCCAGTGATTCCACTTCTACAAATTTACCCAAGGAAAACAAAATCTCTGATTCAAATACATACATATACCCCAAGTTTATCACTGCACTAATTGCAATAGCCAAAATATGGAAACAACCTAAGTGTCCATCAATAAATGAATAGATAAAGATGTGGTACATATACACAATTAAATATTATTCAGCCATAAAAAGAAAAATCCTGCCATTTGCAACAACATGGATGTATATACAGGGTATTATGCACAGTGAAATAAGGATGGCAGAGAAAGGCAAATAGCATATTATTTCACTTATTTGTAGAATACAAAATCAAAGCAAAAAAGAAGGAACAAACAGCTATAAACTCATCAACACTGAGAAGTGACTAGTGGTTATCAAGGGGCATTGTTGGGGCTAGTTTGGGAAGAGGGTGAAGGTCATAAAGGGGCACAATAGTTCACAATCACAGTATAAGTTGGTCATGAAGATGGTAGTACATCATGGAGAATATAGTCAGTGATTCTGTAACATCTTCTAATTTGACAGATAATAACTGCACTAGAGGGCATGAAAATATAATAGTATCGTTAACTGTTGAACCACTGTGTTGTACATATGAAACCCATATCAATAATAGTTCAATTTAAAAAAAAGAATGCAGTAGAGAACATTGGCAGTAAGACAGATCAGATGGAAAATAGATAAGTTATGTGGAGGACAAGAATAGAGAAAAAATTCAGTTAAAAGAGGAAAGAGAACTGATATATTTAAAAATGAAGAAACACTATGGAAGCTATTAAAATCAATCAGTGCAAATATTAGAATAACTGGTGTTCCAGAAGGAGCAGATGGGGGAAGTTGGCAAAGAGTTTATTTAAATAAATAATAGCTGAGAACTTCTGAAACATGGGGAAGGACTTAGACATACAAGTCCACGTTGTGAATAGAAATCCCTATTGCCTTGATGCAAAAATACCTTCTCCAAGACACATAATGAAACTGTCAGGAATCAATGATAGAGAATCCTGAAAGCAACGATGGGGAGTTGTAGTAACCTAAATAGGGATCCCCATTAGGCTATCAGCAGATTTCTCAGCAGAAAGTATACAAGCCTGGAGAATGTGGAATGATATATTCAACATGTTAAAATATAAAATTTCCAGCCAATCTGAAGTTATTCTTCAGATATGAAGGAGAAATAAATATTTTCATGGACAAACAAAACCTGAGGGAGGTCACCCCTAGTAGACCTGTCTTGTAAGAAATGCTGCAAGTTCTTCAAACTAAAATTAAAAGATGCTAATCAGTGACATGAAAACTTGTGAAAGTACACAACACAATAGTAAATATGGAAAATAGGCAGATGTAGAAAACTATAACTATATTAGAATGCTGTGTTAACCATCTTACTATAAAATGTAAAGGAAAAAAGGATTAAAAATAACTATAGCTACTATAATTTGTTAAAGAGTACACAGCAAAAAAAGAGTAAATTGTGGTATCCAAAATAGAAAAGAGGAGTAAAAAGATGGGGAAATATAGGGAAAGGAAGATAAGTTGCTATTAGCATAAAATAGAAAATGGCACAATCTAATTTAATGTATGTCACAAAGAATAAATCTGTGATTTAGACAAGCACGAAGGATTGAGAGGCATTCAGATTCTTTGGATGAGCTGATTGGTGAGGTTCATCTATGTGATACCAGTCTGTCAAGACTGAGAGAAGTGGATGTTTTTCTAAGGCAAAGAAACCAGTACAGAATCAAATAAAATGAGGAATTTGGTGACTATGTTCCAAACAAAAGAACAAGATAGATCTGCAGGAAGAAACCCTAATGTAATGTAGATAAGTGATGCACTAGACAGAAAATTCAGAATAATGATAATAAGGCTTGTTGAATGAAGAGCAATACATGAATAAAGTGAGAATTTCAACAAAGAGAAAATATTTTAAAAATCTACCACACAGAAATCATAAACCTGAAGAACAAAGTAACTTAATTGAAAAATAAATTCAGGCATTAGCAGAATAGATCAAGTGGAAGAAATGATGAAGAAACTCAAAGAACAGGTTAGTGGAAATCAAAGGCACAAAAATAAAAATCAGTGAAGAGAGCCTAAGGAATCTATGGAACACCACCAGTGGAGCAATATATGGACTATGGGAGACTCATGAAGAGAAATGGGCAAAAATCTAACTCAAAGAAATAATGAGTGAAAATTTCCCAATCTTGGGGAAGGAAATACACATCCAGATCCAACAAACCTAAGGAACAACAAATGAGAGGAATTAGATATCCACAATAAAACATAATCAAATTGTAAAACATTAAATCAAAAAATTAAAAGCAGCACAAGAAAAGTGACTTGTTATGTGAAAGTGAATCACCATTAGGCTACAAGAGGATTTTTAAACAGAAACCATTCAGGACAGAAGTGAATCAGCTGATATATTCAAAGTTGTGAAATAAAAGTTTGTTTTACAGGAAATACTAAAATAAGTTCTTGAAGTTGAAATGAAGGGATGTTAAATAGCAAAATGAGAGAATAATATAGTATGAAACTTATTGCTAAAGGTAAATATACACAAAAACAGGAAACTATTACTGTACTGATGATGGATAAATCACTTCTAATTTTACTGTAAAAGTTAAAGACAACAGTATTGAAAAAACTATATTTATGTTAATGGATACATTATTAATATTTATAAACTGACATCTGTGTCATATAACTTGTTGGGAGGAAAGGAAAAAGGAGCAACTCTTTGTATTAGGTGACATTAAGTTGAACAACGTATTAGGAAAGATGGACCAAACAGACATCTACAGAACACTCCATCCAAAAGCAACAGGATACACATTCTTCTCAAGTGCGCATGTAATATATCCAAGAATAGCTCATATAATACACCACGAAAAGAGCCTCAGTAAATTCAAAAATATTGAAATTGTACCAACAGCTTCTCAGACAACAAAGGTATGAAACTAGAAAAAAATCACACAAAGAAAATGAAAAAGCCCACAAAGACATGGAGACTTCACAACATGCTCATAAATAACCAATGGATCAATGACCAAATAAAAACAGAGATCAAGCAAAATATGGAGACAAATGACAATAATTCAATGCCACCAAACCTGTGGGACACAGTGAAGGCTGTCCGAAGAGGAAAGTATATTGCAATACAGGCCTACCTCAGGAAAGAACAATCCCATATGAACAGTTTAAACTCACAATTAATGAAACTAGAAAAATAACAAATGAGACCCCAAATTAGTAGAAGATGGAACATAATAAAGATAAGAAAAGAAATAAAAATTGAGAAGAGTAAAACAATAGAAATAATCAATGAAAGCAGGAGTTGGTTCTTCGAGAAAATAAACAAAATAGATAAACCCCTAGCCAGACATATCAAGAAAAAAGGAGAGTCTACACACATAAGCAGAATCAGAAATAAGAAAGGAAAAAACACTAAGGACACCACAGAAATACAAGGAATTATTAGAGAAAACTATGAAAAATTATATGCTAACAAACTGGATAACCTAGAAGAAAAGGACAACATTCTAGAAAAATACAACTTTTTAAGGCTGACCCAGGAAGAAACAAAATCTGAGTAGACCAATTATCAGCAACAAAATTGAATTGGTAATCAAAAAACTACCTAAGAACAAAACTCCTGGACCATATGGTTTTACTGCTGAATTTTATCAACCACTAAGGGAAGACCTAATACCCATCCTCCTTAAAGGTTTCCAAAAAGTAGAAGAGGAGGGAATACTCCCAAACTCATTCTATGAGGTCAAATCACTCTAATACCAAAACCAGGCAAACACACTACAAAAAAAGAAAATTACAAACCAATATCCCTGATGAAGAGAGATGCAAAAATACTCAACAGTATAATAGCAAACCGAATTCAAAAATACATCAAGGGGATCATACACCATGATCAAGTGGAATGCATCTCAGGGATGCAAGGATGGTACAACAATCGAAAATCCATCAACATCATCCACCACATCAACAAAAAGGACAAAAACCACATAATCATCTCCATAGATGCTGAAAAAGTATTTGACAAAATTCAACATCCATTCATGATAAAAACTCTCAGCAAAATGGGTATAGAGGGCAAGTACCTCAAAATAAAGGCCATATATGACAAAACCACAGCCAACATTATACTTAACAGCAACAAGGTGAAAGCTTGTCCTCTATGATTGGGAACAAGACAAGGATGCCCACTCTCCCCACTTTTATTCAACATAGTACTGGAGGTCCTAGCCACGGCAGTCAGACTACACAAAGAAGTAAATGGCATCCAGATTGCCAAGGAAGGGGTCAAATTGTCCCTGTTTGCAGATGACATGATATTGTACATAAAAAATCCTAAATTGTACATAAGAAATCTGTTGCATTCCTATACACTAATGATTAATTGAACTAGCAGAAAGAGAAATCAGGAAAACAATTCCATTCACAATTGCATCAAAAAGAATAAAATACCTAGGAATAAACCTAACCAAGGAAGTGAAAGACCTATACTGTGAAAACTACAAGACACTCATGGCAGAAATTAAAGAAGATAGCATAAAATGGAAACACATCCCATGCTCATGCATAGGAATAATTAATATTATCAAAATGGCTATCCTGCCTAAAGGAATCTACAGATTCAATGCAATCCCTATGAAACTACCAACAGCATTCTTCAACAAATTAGAGCAAATAGTTCCAAAATTCATATGGAACCACAAAAGACCTTGAATAGCCAAAGCAATCCTGAGAAGGTAGAATAAAGTGGGGGGAATTATGCTCCCTGACTTCAAGCTCTACTACAAAGTCACAGTAATCAAGACAATTTGGTACTGGCAGAATAACAGAGCCACAGACCGGTGGAACACAATAGAGACTCCAGACATTAACCCAAATATATATGGTCAATTAATATATGATAAAGGAGCCATGGATATACAATGGGGAAATTACAGCCTCTTCAACAGCTGGTGTTGGCAAAACTGGAGAGAATAAAACTGGATTCTTGTCTAACCCCATACACAAAAGTAAAATAAAAATGGATCAAAGACCTGAATTTAAGTCATGAAACCATAAAACTTTTAGAAAAAAACATAGGCAAAAATCTCTTAGCATAAAGATGAGCAACTTCTTCATGAACATATCTCCCTGAGAAAGAGAAACACAAGTGAAAATGAACAAGTGGGACTATATCAAACTAAAAAGCTTCTGTACAGCAAAGGACACCATCAGTAGAACAAAAAGACATCCTATAGTATGGGAGAATATATTCATAAATGAAATATCTGATAAGGGGCTGACATCCAGAATATATAAAGAGCTCATGCACTTAACAAACAAAAAGCAAATAATCCAGTTAAAAAAATGGGCAGAGGATCTGAACAGATACTTCTCCAAAGAAGAAATTCAGATGGCCAACAGGCACATGAAAAGATGTTCCACATCGCTAATCATCAGAGAAATGCAAATTACAACCACAATGAGATATCACCTCACATCAGTTAGGATGGCCACCGTCCAAAAGACAAACAACAACATATGTTGGCAAGGATGTGGAGAAAGGGGAAGCCTCCTGCACTGATGGTGGGAATGTAAATTAGTTCAACCATTGTGGAAGGCACTATGGAGGTTCCTCAATAAACTCAAAATTGAAATACCATTTGACCCAGGAATTCCACTCCTAGGAATTTAACCAAAGAATGCAGGAACCTTGTTTGAAAAAGACATATGCACCCCTATGTTTATCGCAGCACCATTTATAATAGCCAAGAATTGGAAGCAACCTAAGTGTCCAGCAGTAGATGAATGGATAAAGAAGATGTGGCATATATACACAATGGAATATTATTCAGCCATAAGAAGAGAACAAATCATTCCATTTGCAACAACATGGATGGAACTAGAGGGTATTATGCTCAGTGAAATAGACCAGGTGGAGAAAGACAAGTATCAAATGATTTCACTCATCTGTGGAGTATAAGAACAAAGAAAAAACTGAAGGAACAAAACAGCAGCAGAATCGCAGGACCCAAGAATGGACTCACAGTTACCAAAAGGGAAAGGGACTAGGGAGAATGGGTGGGAAAGGAGAGAATAAGGTGAAAAGGGGTCATTACAATTAGCATATATAATGTGCAGGGGGAGACATGGGGAAGACAGTATAACACAGAGAAGACAAGTACTGACTGTATAGTATCTTACTATGCTGATGGACAGTGACTGTAATTGGGTATGTGGTCGGGATTTGATAATAGGGGGAGTCTAGTAACCATAATGTTGCTCATGTAATTCTACATTAATGATCCCTAAAGATAAAGTTCTTACAAGCCTAAGACTGCAACTATAAGATAATTTACAGAAACTCCATATAACCATAAAGAAAATACCTATAGAAGTTATACATAAGAAAGAGATAGTAATATAAACCTATCAATACTGAGAAGACCACAATGAAACACTAAGGAAGACAGTAAAAGAGAAAAGGAGGGACAAACAAACTGTAAAATAAACAGAAAATAGTTAAAATGTAAATAGCAAATTTTTCTCCATCTGTAATCACTTTGGAGTGACATCAGCACTACGGTGATATACACATCCTTTGTATTCCTCCGCATTTAATATCTAAAAAGTGGCATCCATCCACAAATAACAGTGCCTCAGACGGAGCTGTGGGACTCAGCACCATATGCCAAGAGACTCGTAACGAGTCTTGCACACCTGTGTATCTTGTATTAGGCAGGCAGACCTGTGTAGGCTCTGGGACTGGTAGGAGTCTGTGAGCTGGTTCCAAACTATCTCAAGCATGGAGTATGTTGACTTGGTGACACACTCAAATAAGGGAAAGCCTTTTAGAAATCCAGTTTCCTAGAGAAGAAAATCCAACACAATGTTGGGAGCAAAAACAAATTGCGTTGGATGCATTAGAGTGAGTAAAAGGAACATGACCAGCACCACCCCAATCTCCAAGGTGAAACATCTCAGAACTATGAAAAGCCATGGATCTTTCCTTTGTGGAAAAAGAGATAGTGGTAAGTGATCACCTGACTTTCCCAGTTGTTCAGTCTCCTTCTAAATAAACTTATTTCTATCCTGAAACACCCAGAACATTAAAGTAAGAGTCCCATGACCAGAGGGAGGGAGGGGAGGATATCAGGAAAAAGGCAGATGAGGATATCAGAAGACATTAAAGGAGCACAATACCTGCTGACTGCATTATATATTCCAACAGGAGATCCATGCATGAGACACTAGGAAAACCCCACTTGAGGATACCCTTCTTGGCTCACAGAAACTACCAATTCCATGAGTGTCAAACCTAGACATCTTGCTGTTCTGCAGCAAGCTTCTTGTGTGCACTCCCAATAGTGGTAATGAAAGCAAGCTTGAGTAAACAGGGAGTACACACAGGAGACAAACCATGGTCTGCAGACAAGGAGGAAACCACAACTTTGAGCTTTAGTTCCACATTTGGGAAAACAAAAGTGAGGTTACTAACAGCCAGTCTAGTGTATTGCAAGAACAAGACACACAAGCTTAAGAATTCTTCCACAAAAGTAATCAAGAATCATGGAGCGAGTGTAACATAAAATGTTGGAGAAAGCACCACAATATAAGCAAAAACAACAAAATGTGTCTATCACACATATCAAAATGTGCTTTTGCTAGGCAGCTAGTAAAGACTGGAGAAGGTGACTGATACTTCAAGTGCAAAAAGAGCAATGCAAAACTCCAAAACCTATGAAAAATCAAGGAAACATGACATCACCAAAATAACATAATATCCCTCTAAAACCAAACCCAATGAGATGGAAATTTGGAACTTGCCTGTAAAGAGTTTACCTGTAAGGAATTCAAAATATCTGTTTTCAGAAAAATCAATGAACTATAAGAAAACAGAAAGACACTTCAATGAAATTGGGAAAAAAACATGAAAAAGTTAGATATTTATCAGAGAAATTATAAAATAATGAGCAAGAAGAAATCCTGGAGCTGAAGAATTCAATGAATAAAATAAATAATACAATGGAAAGCATTAAGAGTAGCATAGACTAGGCAGAAGAAAGAAACAGTGAATTAAAGGATAGAAATTTAAAATAGCCCAGAAAAGGAGAACCAATAAAATTATTAAGAAATTGAAGAAAGCCTACATGATTTATGAGACACCGTGAAAATAATCAGTACTGAATCATTGGATTTCCAGAAGGAGAAGACAGAGATAAGAGATAAACTTATTTAAAGAAATAATAACTGAGAATAATCCTCTCCTAAATGTGAGGACAGAATTGGACATACAAGTTCATGAAGCTAATATATCACCCCATTATTTCAGTTCAACACAATCTTCTCCAAGACACCTTATAATAAAACTGTCAAAAAGACAAAGAGATAATAAAAAAGAAGTGAAAAAATTGTAACCTTACAAAGGAGCCCCCATTAAACTATTAGTAAAATTTGCACCAGAAACCTTATGAGTCAATAAAGATTGGACTAATATACTCAAATAACTACAAGAAAAAATTCCAACCAATAATTAAGTGTTGGACACACATCCTTCACAAATTAAGGAGAAATAAAAATTTCTCAAGACAAACAAAAGTTGAGGGAGTTCATCATCAACAAACCTGGCTTACAAGAAATCCTCAAAGGATTTCTTCAAGTCGAAATGAAAAGTAGATTACCAGTAACACAGAAAGACACAACCCACTGGCAAAGGTAAATAGATACTCAAATTCAGAAAATGAATGCTGTAATATGATAGTACGTTAACCACTGTAGTATAAAGATTAAAGGAAAAGTATCAAAATTAAGTATCACTACTATAAATTGTTAATAAATACACAATAAAAAGAAGTAAATTATGACATCAAAAAGTAAGAGTGGAGAGGAAATGGGGAGAGATTTTGTATGCAATCCATGTTAAGTTACTATGAGCATAAAGAGGATGCTATATCTCTAAGTAACTTGATATAAACCTCCTGGAAACCACAAAGAACAATCTATAGTAGATTCAAACAAGATAAAGGGATGGAAAACAGACAACCCACCATGGAAATCACCAATTTTCGAAGGCAGATAACAAAATAGGTAAAAAGGAACAATGGAAGTACAAAACAGCCAGAAAGCAAATTGAGAAGATGGCATTAGTAAGTTACATATCAATAATTAATTAACATATAAATGGTTGAATTCTCTCTCTAAAAGTCACAGAGAACATGGATGGGAGGAAAAATGACCTAACTATGTGTTGCCTACAAGGGACTCAAATTAGTTTTTAGGACACACATGGGCTAAAAGTGAAGAGATAGAAAAAGACACTCCATAAAATAGAGAAAAAGAAGCAGTGGTATATGAGACATAAAAAAGACTTTAAGCAAATATCTTGAGACAAAAGGTGTTTACACAATCACAAAAGGGGTCAGCTCATCAAGAAGGTATAATGTTGTATTATATACACACAAAATTGGTGCATAAAAATATATTAGGTAAATACTAGCAGACTTGAAGTGAGAAATATACATATAATAATGGTAGGGGACAATAACCTATTTTCAACACCAAAACATAAAAATCAACAGGGAAATATAGACTTTAACTCTACTTTAGAACAAATGATACTAGCAGACATATTTAGAACATTCCAGACAAACGTGGTAGAATGCTCATTCTTCTCAATTCTCCACAGAACATTCTCTAGAATGGATTATAAGATAAAACACAAAACAAGTCAGCAAATTCAAGAAAACTGAAATCACACCAAATATTTTTTTCTGAACACAATAATGTAAAAATAGAATTTAATATGAATAATAATGGAAATTTTGCAAACATGTGGAAAATAAGCACCACACTTCTGGACAGCAAATAGGTCAACAGGTAAACAAAGGAGTAATTTAAAAAAACACAAAATAAATGAAAATTAAATGCAACACACCAAAGCCTATGGGATGCTATAGAAGGAGTTCTGAGAGGAAATTTACAGTGATAGATGCATATATTAAGAAAAAATAAAAGTCTCAAATAAGCACCCCAATTTCACACTAGAAGGAACTAGAAAAAGATGAAGAAACTAATCCCAAAGTTAGAAGAAAGTAGGAATAAAAAAGACCAGGCAAAAAAATAAATGAAAAAGTATACAATAACAATAGAAGGGATGAATAGAAAAGAAAAGAAAAATAAATTAATAAAATTTTAGCTATAAAAGAAAGAAGGAAAATAAAACCTGGAATGAAAATAGAAACAATACAATTGATACCACAGAAAGACATAGTATCATAACTATGAAAGTTATATGCTTTCAATAACCTAGAAGAAATGGATAAATTCCAAGAAACACATTACCAATATTGAATCATGATGAAATAGGAAATCTCAACAGACCATGAGTAATGAAATTGAATCAGTATTCAAACAACTCCCAACACAGAAAACCCTGGGACCTAAAGTCTTCAGTGACAAATTCTGCCAAATATCTACAGAATTAATGTCAATCTTTCCCAAACGCTTCCAAAAAAAATGAAGAACACTCCCAAATTTATAAGGATAGTATTACCCTGATACCAGAGCCTGAAAAGAACACCACAGGAAAAAAAAGCAAGACATCAAGAACCCTCATGAACATCTATACCAAAATTCATAACACAGTACATGCAAACTGATTATCACCATAATTAAGTGGAACTTATCATGGGAAGGGTGGCAAAAAGATAGTGAAGTATGATGGAAAGGCAAAATTATCCTCCCATGTACACACCAAGGGAGCAATTATAGCAAACAAACTAACCCTGAAAATGAACTGAAGATTGCAGAACAGACCATCTACACCTGTTGAAGAATATAGGACCACACTGAGAAGGGTAAAGGGACAGAGCCATGACTGATCAGGATGCAAGCCCTTCCCATCACAGCACACAAGGGGAGTAGGGAAGATATAAACACAAAGGAATCTTGCACACACAACACCAGGGATTTGCTCTTGGAATATGGGTCCACATTGTATTGGGATTTGGTAATTAATGGGGCTGGACACCAGGGAGAGATAGACCACACTGGGAGGGCAGAAAATCCTGTCATTTGTGAAGGACAGGCATACTCTGTCCCACTCAAATCCAGCATAAAGGTGTCAGTTTGAAATATTAACCAGTAGGGGAAAGTTTTCCAGAGGGAGGGATCTCTCTTCATAGGAGAAAGAGAAGAGGAACACTTTCCCAGCACTCCATCAGCCCAGTTGGTTAGGAGCTTGCAGAAACTAGCTCCAAAACACTCCATCTTTCTCACTGGTAACTCAGAACTATGTTGTCACTCTTCTGCAAGCCTGCCTCACCTTGCATGTTCAGCCAAGCAGGGGTACAATTTTGTTGACTCACAGGCAGAGGGCAGGCTACATTTGCTTGACTATTCAAGACCGTCCTCAGTTCAACTGGCCAAATGCCTGTAAAATCCAGTTCTAAATTCTCAGTTGGTGCTATTAGATCAAACACAACAACCCATGTATGGTATGCCCACTTTCCAAGCATGCTTCACATAGCAGTCATCTGTAATTACTGTAATTACTGACCACCAGGCAGAGGATGACTGGATCACCATGGATCCCAGGAAAAGTTACTCATGACAGACTAAAGACACTCAGAGGACAGCTGTGGGTTCAGCCACTGCCCACAGACAGGCAGAAACTTAGGCATGTGCCGCAGCCCACCAATAGCAGCTGCAGCTAAGTCACAAAAGAGAACCAGGCACTGGTGAGCATATAGTCTCAGAATTCTTTGCACCACAGGATGCCCACTTCATAAAGCCATTACATTCAAGGCCAGGAGGCAGAGCTGACCTATCTGATACAAAGGAAGAAACACAGAGACACAGACAAAATGTGAAGGCAGAGAAATATGTTCCAAATAAAAGAACAAGATAAAACACGAGAAAAAGGCCTAAATGAAATGGAGAATACTGATCTTCTTAATAAAGAATTCAAACTCAAAACTGGGGAAATAGTTGAAGGTCTCAGCAAGAATTTCAATAAAGAGATAAAAAATATGAAAAAGAGCTCCTCAAAACTGAAAAATACAATAGCTAAAATGAAAAATACAATAGAGGAAATGAATATCACAGTACTGTAAGTAGAGGAAATAATCAGTGTGATTGAAGATAAACAACTGGAAAGTGACCAATCAGAGGAACAGAGATAAAACAATTTCTAAAAATGAGAAGATTTTAAGAGAGCTGTGTGACAAAACTAAATGATATAATATTTGCATAATATGGATCCCAGAAGGACAAGAGAAAGACAAATAAGTCAAAGGTCTCTTTGAAGAAATACTCATTGAAAACTTCCACAATCAGGGAAAGGAAATGGACACCTAAGTCCTGGAAACAAGGAGAATCTCTAACTAGATGAACATCATGAAGACAACAAGAAGATGCATAGTAATTAAAATGGTGAAGATTAAAAAGAGAATCTTAAAAGAAGCAAGAAAGAGACAGACAGCTGCCTGTAATGGAAATTTCATGAGGCCACCAGCATATTACTCAGCAGAAATTTTACAGGACAGAAGGAAAAGGTGTGAAATAATCAAGGTATTGAAAGGGAAAAATCTAACCAAGAATCCTCTATCCAGCAAGGTGATCATTCAGAATTGAAGGAGAGATTAAAAATTTCCCAAATAAATGAAGTTTAAAAGAGTTCACCATCACTGAACCAGCATTACAGGATATGTTAAAGGGACTTCTGTAGGTGGAAATGTTCTTTTTCTTGTTTTATTAAGGTATGATTGATATGCACTCTTATGAAGATTTCACATGAAAAAACAATGTGGTTATTACATTTACCCATATTATCAAGTCCCCACCCATACCCCAATGCAGTCACTGTCCATCAGTGCAGCAAGCTGCCAGAGATCCACTCTGTCCCTTCTCTGTGATACACTGTTCTCCCTGTGATCCCCCACACCATGTGAACTAAACATAATACCCCTCAGTCCCCTTCTCCCTCCCTCCCAACCTGCCCTCCCACACCCTTCCCCTTTGGTAACCACTAGTTCATTCTTGGAGTCGCTGAGTCTGCTTCCATTTTGTTCCTTCAGTTTTGCTTCATTGTTATACTCGATGAATGATGGAAATGATTCGGCATTTGTCGTTCTCTGCCTGACTTATTTCACTGAGCATAATGTCCTCCAGCTCCATTCATGTTGTTGCAAATGGTAGTATCTGTTTCTTTCTTATGGCCAAATAGTATTCCATTGTATATATGTATCACATCTTCTTTATCCATTCATCTACAGATGAACACTTAGGTTGCTTCCATGTCTTGGCTATTGTAAAAAGTGCTGCGATGAACATAGGGGTGCATATGTCTTTTTGAATCTGAGAAGTTGTATTCTTTGGGTATATTCCAAGGAGTGGGATTCCAGGGTCAAATGGTATTTCAATTTTGAGCATTCTGAGGAACCTCCATATTGCTTTCCACAATGGTTGACCTAGCTTACATTCCCAACAGCAGTGTAGGAGGGTTCCCCTTTCTCACATCCTGACCAACATTTGTTGTTCTTAGTCTTTTTGATGCTGGCCATCTTTGCTGGTGTGAGGTGATATCTCATTGTGGTTTTCATTTGCATTTCCCTGATGATTAGTGATGTGGAGCATCTTTTCAGGGGTCTGTTTGTCATCTGAATTGCTTCTATGGAGAACTGTCTCTTCATATCCTTTTTAATTTAGCCCATTTGTTAATCAGGTTATTTGATTTTTGGGTGTTGAGGTGTGCAAGTTATTTATATATTTTGGATGTTAACCCCTTGTTGGATATGTCATTTACAAAAGTATTCTCCCATACTGTAGCATGCCTTTTTGTTTTGTTGATGATGTCCTTTGCTGTGCAAAAACTTTTTAGTTTCATGTAGTCCCATGAGTTCATTTTTGCTTTTGTTTCCCTTGCTCGTGGAGATGGGTTCAGGAAGAAATTGCTCATACTTATATTCAGGAGATTTTTGCCTATGTTGTCTTCTAAGAGTTTTATGGTTTCATGACTTACATTCAAGTCTTTAATCCATTTCGAGTTTACATTTGTGTATGGGGTTAAACAATAATCCAGTTTCATTCTCTTGCATGGAGCTGTCCAGTTTTGCCAACACCAGCTGTTGAAGAGGCTGCCATTTCCCCATTGTATGTCCATGGCTCCTTTATCATATATTAATTGACCATATATGGTTGAGTTTATATCAAGGCTACCTAGTCTGTTCCATTGGTCTATGGGTCTGTTCTTGTGCCAGTACCAAATTGTCTTGATTACTGTGGCTTTGTACTAGAGTTTGAAGTTGAGGAGTGTAATTTCCCTGATTTAGTCTTCCTTCTCAGGATTTCCTTGGCTATTCAAGGTCTTTTGTGGTTCCATATGAGTTTGAGGACAATTTTCTCTAGTTCATTGAAGAATGCTGTTGGTATTTTGATAGGAATTGTATTGAATCTATAGATTGCATTCGGCAGGATGGCCATTGTGACAATATTATTTCTTCCTATCCATGAGCATGGGATGTGTTTCCATTTATTGGTATCTTCTTTAATTTCTGCCATGAGTGTCTTGTAGTTTTCACAGTATAGGTCTTTCACTTCCTTGGTTAGGTTTATTCCTAGGTATTTTATTCTTTTTGATGCAATTGTGAATAGAATTGTTTTCCTGATTTCTCTTTCTGCTAGTTCATTGTTAGTGTATAGGACTGCAACAGATTTCTGTGTATTAATTTTGTATCCTGCAACTTTGCTGAATTCAGATATTAGATCTAGTAGTTTTGGAGTGGATTCTTTAGGGTTTTTATGTAAAATATGTCATCTGCAAACAGGGTCAGTTTAATTTCTTCATTGTCAATCTGGATGTCTTTTATTTCTTTGTGTTGTCTGATTGCTGTGACTAGGATATCCAGTACTATGTTGAAAAGAAGGGGGGAGAGTGGGCATCCTTGTCTTGTTCCCAATCTTAAAGGAAAAGCTTTCAGCTTCTCACTGTTAAGTATGATGTTGGCTGTGGGTTTGTCATATATGCCCTTTATTATGTTGAGGTACTTGCCTTCTATACCCATTTTGTTGAGAGTTTTTATCATGAATGGATGTTGAATTTTGTCAAGTGCTTTTTCAGCATCTATGGAGATGATTATGTGGTTTTTGTCCTTCTTTTTGTTAATGTGGTGGATGATGTTCATGGATTTTCGATTGTTGTACCATCCTTGCATCCCTGAGATGAATTCCACTTGATCACAGTGTATGATCCCTTTGATGTATTTTTGAATTCGGTTTGCTAACATTTTGTTGAGTATTTTTGCATCTCTGTTCATCAGGGATATTGGTTTTAATTTTCTTTTTTTGTGGTGTATTTGCCTGGTTTTGGTATTAGAGTGATGCTGGCCTCACAGAATGAGTTTGGAAGTATTCCCTCCTCTTCTATTTTTTGGAAAACTTTAAGGAAAATGGGTATTAGTTCTTCACTAAATGTTTGATAAAATTCATTGGTGAAGCCATCTGGTCCAGGAATTTTGTGCTTGGGTAGGTTTTTGATTACCAGTTCAATTTCGTTGCTGGTAATTGGTGTGTTCAAATTTTCTGTTTCCTCCTTGGTCAGCCTTGGAAGGTTGTATTTTTCTAGAAAGTTGTCCATTCCTTCTAGGTTATCCAGCTTATTAGCATATAATTTCTCATACTATTCTCTCATAATTCTTTTTATTTCTGTGGTGTCCATAGTGATTTTTCCTTTCTCATTTCTAATTCTGTTTATGTGTGTAGAGTCTCTTTTTTTCTTGATATGTCTTCCTAAGGGTTTATCTATTTTGTTTATTTTCTCAAAGAACCAGCTTTTGCTTTCATTGACTTTCTATTGTTTTATTCTTCTCAATTTTATTTATTTCTGCTCTAATCTTTATTATGTCCCTCCTTCTACTGACTTTGGACCTCATTTGTTGTTCTTTTTCTAATTTCATTAATTGTGAGTTTAGACTGCTTATATTGGATTATTCATCTTTCTTGAGGTAGGCCTGTATTGTAATGTACTTTCCTCTTAGCACAGCCTTGGCTGCATCCCACAAATTTTTACAGTGTTGAAATATTGTTCTCTTTGTCTCCATCTATTGCTTGATCTCTGTTTTTATTTGGTCATTGATCCATTGGTTATTTAGGAGCATGTTGTGTAGCTTCCATGTGTTTGTGGGATTTTTCATTTTCTTTGTGTAATTTATTTCTAGTTTCATAGCTTTGTGATCTGAGAAACTGGTTGGTACAATTTCAATATTTTTGAATTTACTGAAGCTCTTTTTGTGGCCTAGTATATGATCTATTCTTGAAAATGTTCAATGTGTACTTGAGAAGAATGTGTATTCTGTTGCTTTTGGGTGTAGAGTTCTGTAGATGTCTCTTAGGTCCATCTGTTCTATTGTGTTGTTCAGTGCTTCTGTCTCCTTACTTATTTTCTGTCTGGTTGATCTGCCCTTCTGAGTGAGTGGAGTGTTGAAGTCTCCTAGAATGAATGTATTGCATTCTATTTCCTCTTTTAATTCCATTAGTATCTGTTTCACATATGTGGGTGCTCCTGTGTTGGGAGCATAGATATTTATAATTGTTTTATCTTCTTGTTGGATTGTTCCCTTTATCATTATGTAATGTCCTTCTTTGACTCTTGTTACTTTCTGTGTTTTGAAGTATATTTTGTCTTATACAAGTATTGCAGCTCCTATTTTATCTCTCTGTTAGTTGCATGAAATATCTTTTCTATGCCTTCACTTCTAGTCTTTGTATGTCTTTGGGTTTAAAGTGAGTCTCTTGCAGGCAGCATATAGATGGGTCTTGTTTTTTTATCCATTCAGTGACTCTATGTCTTTTGATTGGTGCATTCAGTCCATTTACATTTAGGGTGATTATCGATAAGTATATACTTGTTGCCATTGCAGGCTTTACAGTCGTGGTTATCAAATGTTCAAGGTTAATTTCCTTACTATCTAAGAGTCTAACTTAGCTCACTTAACATGCTGTTACAAACACAATCTAAAGGTTCCTTTCTTTTTCTCCTCCTTTTTCTTCCTCCTCTATTCTTTATATATTAGGCATCATATTCTGTATTCTTTGTCTATCCCTTGATTGACTTTGGGGATAGTTAATTTAATTTTGTATTTGCTTAGGAATTAGTTGTTCTACTTTCTTTACTGTGGTTTTATTACCTCTGGTGGCAGCTATTCTACCTTAGGAACACTTCCATCTATAGCAGTTCCTCCAAAATAGACTGTAGAGATGGTTTGTGGGGGGTAAATTCTCTCAACTTTTGCTTATCTGGAAATTGTTTACTCCCTCCTTCAAATTTAAATGATAGTCTTGCCAGATAAAGTAATCTTGGTTCCAGGCCCTTCTGCTTCATGTCATTAAATACATCATTCCACTCCCTTTTGGCCTGTAAGGTTTGTGCTCAGAAGTCTGATGTTAGCCTGATAGGCTTTCCTTTGTATGTGATCTTATTTCTTTCTCTGACTGCTTTTAATAGTCTGTCCTTATCCTTGATCTTTGCCAATTTTATTATTATATGTCTTGGTGTTGTCTTCCTTGGGTCTCTTGTGTTAGGAGATCTGTGGATCTCCATGGCTTGAGAGACTTTCTCCTTCTCCAGATTGGGGAAGTTTTTAGCAACTACCTCCTCAAAGACACTTTGTATCCATTTCTCTTTCTCTTCTTCTTCTGGTATCCCTTTAATGCAAATATTGTTCGGTTTGGATTGGTCACACAGTTCTCTCAATATTCTTTCATTCTTAGAGATCCTTTTTTCTCTGCACCTCAGCTTCTTTGTGTTCCTCTTCTCTAGTTTCTGTTTCATTTATCATCTTCTCCTCTGTATCCAACCTGCTCTTAGTACCCTCCAATGTGCTCTTCAGTGACTGGACCTCCAACCTGAATTGATTCTTGAGTTCTTGGATATCTTTCTGTACCTCCATTAACATGTTGATGATTTTTATTTTGAACTCCCTTTCAGGAAGTGTCATAAGGTCCATGTCATTTAAATTTTTCTCCAGTGTTATATTAATTTTACTCTGGACCAGGTTTCTTTGGCATTTCATGTTTGTATATGGCGCCTTCTAGTGTCCAGAAGCTCTACCCTGGAGCTGCTCAGCCCCTGAAGCAATACTGGGGGTCACAGGGGAGTGGTATTGGTGCCTGGGGAGAGGAAATTGCTGTTACCTGATTTCTGGCTGCTGTGCCTGTCTCCACTGCCTTAACCAGTGGGCCCAGCACACAGGTGTAAGGTTTTGTCCCAGAGCAGCTGGATATTGATCTCTGCTTTCCACAAGTGGCTGGAATCTCAATCTTTCCAGGAATTCTGCCTGTATTAACTTTCCCACCAGGTAGTTATGTTAGTATCATGAAAGCATCATGAAATGTAGGTTTGTGCTTCCAGAGCAGATCTCCAGAGCTAGGCATTCAGCAGTCCCAGGCCTTCCACTCCCTCCCTCCTCCATTTCTCTTCCTCCCGTCGGTGAGCTGGGGCACGGGAAGGGCTTGGGTCTCACCTGAACACAGCTTTGGTACGTTACCCTGTTCCATGTGGTCTGCTCTTTTCTCTGGGTGTATGCAGTCTGGTGCCATCCTCATTCCTGTTGCTCTCTCATGATTAGTTGTGCCAACTATATTTTCTATTTGTATCCAGTTTTAGGAGTAAGCCTCTGTCTCCCCTGTCATGTCACCATCTTTAATCCAATCTTCCAGGTGGAAATGTTCTTAAGTCTAAATAATTTTTAATGGTGAAGATAAGCCTGCAGTAAAGGAAGTAGACAAATTACTTACAAAGCAAGAATGAAATATAAAAAAAACAAAGTATACACAAAATCAGTCATAGGATACATAAAAGATGTATACTATGATATGCTAAAGTATGGAGGAGGAAGAAGAATTGAACCAGTATAATTATAATGTGTAAAAAATTGAGTGATCATCAACTTATAGACTCTTGTCTTTAGGAAACTATGAACCTTATGGTAAATACAATATTGAAACTACAATAAATACAAAATTTTTTTAAAGGAATCTAAAAAAGCACTAAAGAAAACCATCATATCACAAGAGAATAAGAGAGGAAAAAAACAGAGAGGAATTAATAAAAAAAAAAATTAAAAAATGAAAAGTGCATACCTATCAATAATTAACAAATTTAAATGGACTACATGCACCAATCAAGACACATAAGTGGGAAAATATAAAGAAGCAAGGCCATCTATGTGCTGCCCAAAAGAGACTAATTTCAGACATAAAGACATATGTGGACTGAAAATGAATGGATAGGAAAAGATATTTCATGGCGATAAAAATGATAAAAATGCAGGAGTAACAGTATTTAAATTGGATAAACTAGACTTTAACACAGAGAAAGTTTCAAGAGACAGAGGACATTACACAATGATCAAGGCATCAGTCCAAGAGGATAAAACAATTGTAAGTTTCTGTGCACCAAAATATATAAAACAAATGCTAACAGACATAGAGGGTGAAATAGATCACAACACAATATCAGAATACTTTAACAACCTACATACATAAATAGATAGATGATCGCTATATAAAATAAATAAGAAAACAGAGGCATTGAATGACACATTTGACTGGATAGACTTAAAAGATATATACAGAAAAGCCCACCCACAAGCAGGAGAATACCCATTTTTCTCAAGTTCACATGGTATGTTATCCAGATTAGATCACGTATTAAGACTCACAAAGAGACTAAATCAATTAAAAATATTGAAATTTTATCAAGCACCTTTTCATACCGCAATGGTATGAAACTAGAAATGAATTGCATGAAGAAAACCAAAACCCCCATAAACATATGGAGGTGAATCAAAAGTCTTCTAAATAATCAATGGATCAATGAACAAATCAGAGTAAATCAAACAATACATGAAGATAAATGAAAACAGAAACTTAGTTCAAAATGTGTGAGCTGCAGAAAAAGAAATTCTAAGAGGGATGTACAAAGAAAAACAGGACTATTTCAAGAAACAAAAGCAATTGCAAATAAACAGTCTAACTTTACAACTAATGGAGCTAGAAAAAGAACACAGCCCAGAGAACAAGGAGGGACATAATAAAAACAGAGCAGAAATAAATGAAGTAGAGTGTAAGAAAAAGTAGAAAAAGTTAATGAAACCAAGAGCTGGTTCTTTAGCAAGATAAAAAAAAGTGACCAACCCTTAGGCAGACTTATCAAGAAAGAGAGAAGAAACAAATAAATAAAATCAGAAGTAGAAAAGGGAACATTAGAACTGACACCAAAGATATTCAAAGAATTGTTAGAAAATTCTAAGAAAATTATATGCCAATAAACTGGACAACCTAGAAGAAATAGACACATTCCTAGACACATACTCTCTTTCATGACCAACCTAGGAAAAAACAGAAAATATGAACAGACTGATTACCAATAGAAAAATTGAATTGATAATTGAATAAAATCTCCCAACAAACAAAAATAACAGGACCAGATGGCTTAAAGGCTAAATTCTACCTAAAATTTAAAGAAGAGCTGATAGCCATTCTTCCTAAAAATGCCAAAAAATAGAAGAGAAATGAATATTTCTAAACTCATTCTATGAGACCAGCATCACTCTAATACCAAAATCAGACAGACAAAAAACAATAAAAGAAAATTGCAGAACAATATCTATAATGAATATAGATGCAAAAATTCTCAACCAAATATTAGCTAAATGAATTCAAAAATACATCAAAGGATCACCTATCATGACCAAGTTGGATTTATTCCAGGGCGGAAAGGATGGCACACTATATTTAAATCAATCAATGAGATATATCACATTAACAAAGGAAGTGTAAAACCATATGATCATTTCAATAGATGCTGAAAAAGGATATCTATTCATGATAAAAACTCTTAACAAAATGGGGCTAGAGTGAACATAAACCAATATAATAAACTCCATATAGGACAAAGCCAAAGCTGAGACCATGCTTAAAGGATAAAAGCTGAAAGCTTTTCCTCTAAGATCAGGAACAAGACAAGGATGTGCACTCTCATCAGTTCTATTCAAAATAGTACTGGAAGCCCTAGCCATAGCAATCAGAAGAGAAAAATAGATAAAAGGCATCCAAATTGGTAAGGAAGTAGCAAAACTCCAACTGTTTATACTTGTCTTGATGCTCTGCATAGAAAACATAAAGATTTCTAGAAAAAATATTAGAATAACTGGATTCATCAAAGTCACAGGATACAAAATCAATGTATAGAAATCTGTTGCATTCTCATATACTAGCAATGAACTAGCATAAAGAGAAATCAGGAAAACAATTCCATTCCGAATTGCATCAAAAAGAATAAAATACCTGGGAGTAAACTTAAACAAGGAGACAAATGATCTGTACTTTGAAAACAATAAGGCATTGACGAAAGAAACTGAATAAGACACAAATAAGTGGAAATGTATTACATGCACATGGATAGGAAGAAATAATATTGTCAAAATGGCCTTCCTGCCCAAAGCAATTTAGAGATTCAATGCAATCATCCCCAAACACCAATGACATTTTTCAATGAACTACAGCAAAGAAATCTAAAAGTTATATGGAAGCACAAAAGACCCCAAATAGCCAAAACAATCTTGAGAAAGTATGAAACCAGAGGTATCATGGCCCTAACTTTAATCTCTACTTCATAGATACAGTAATAGTATGATACTGGCACAAGAACAGACCCATGTATCACTGTAGCAGAATAAAGAGCCAAGATATTAAATCCACACATATACATTCAATGTATATGATGAAGGAGCCATAATATACAATGGGGGAATTGAAGAGAGGGAGGAACCAAGATGGCAGCGTGAGTAGTTCAGTGGAAATCTCCTCCCAAAAACATATATATTTTTGAAAATACAACAAATACAACTAATCCTAAAAGATACACCAGTGGATACAGTACAACAGTAGGGCTACATCTACATCTGCGAGAACTCAGCAGCACACAAAGGGGGTAAGATACAAGCCACGGCCTGGCAGGACCCGAGTGCCCCCCTACCCCAGTCCCCCAGTGGGAATAAGGGAGTCAGAGTGGGGAGGGAGTGAAAGCCCAGGACTGCTAAACCACCAGCTCTAGTAATCCACACTGGGAGCACAGACACACGGTGCATGGTGTGCTGGATATTAGAGAAATGGAAAAGCAAAACCTGTGAGTGGGTTCCCAAAATTGGCACCCCTGGGACAAAAGAAAAGCGAGTGCTTTTTGCAAGTCTTAAAGGGACAAGGACCTCACAGTTGGACAAAGTCATCATGGCACACTCAGCCCCAAACCTGGGAATCCCGGGGAACTCTAGGTGACCTAAACCCCTGGGTGGCAGCACAGCTCTGAAGCACCTCACAGTGATAAGCAGCCTACCAGTCATTCCCCCAACTGGCATGGACCCTGACACACTGGCCCAGTAGCAGAAGAGAGGCCATGTGCACTGGCGGCGGCAGCATCAGAGGGGCCTGGGAGAGGCCTGCATGACATGAGCCGGCAGTGGTGGTGGTGCCAGAGAGGCTCAGGAGTGGCCTGCACAAGCCTGCAGCGGTGGTGGCCAAGCTTCCAGGGACTGGCCCCAATGAACCAGCAGCGGCAGAGTGGCCCATGTGAGCTGGCAGCGGCAGCACCAGAGGGGTCCGGGAGCAGCCCATGGGAGCCAGCGGCAGTGGTAGAGGAGCGGCCCAAGAGCAGCCGTGTCTCCAGCAGCCTCCCAGAATCTCAGTCCAGCACACAGCCGCCTGGGCCATATCCAAAGGCCACTGCCAGCACACAGCTGCCCTGTGGGTGCACAGCTTTCACAGGAGAGCACACCCAGCAAGCCTGCCTCTCCCTGCAGGGCTCTGCACTACTCTGATGGAGACCCCGCCCACAGCAACTTAGAGGATTAACCTGGAGGCTACTCCAGGAGTGCAGGTAACCGACACAGGCAGCAGAGAAGGGCAAGGTGACAAGCAAGCAGGAAAAGACTTTGTTCTCCCAGCTGACACACATGCTACCTGCCTACAGCTACCTCTATCACCATGAAAAAGCAGAAGAATTTGGTCCAGTCCAAAATAACCTGGACAACCCAAGAGAGAGGGCCTGGGGAGATAGACTTAACCAATCTCCCCCCAAAATAATTCAAAATAAAGATAATAACCATGCTGATGGAGCTGCAGAGAAATATGCAAGAGCTAAAGGAGGAAGTACAGAGGGAGAATACAGAAATAAAACAATCTCTGGAAGGACTTAAGAGCAGACTGGATGAGGTGGAAGAGGCTGTTAATGGAATAGAAATCAGAGAACAGGAACACAGAGACTCTGACACACAGAGAGATAAAAGGATCTTCAGGAATGAAAGAATATTAAGAGAACTGTGTGACCAATCCAAACAGAACAATATTTGCATTATAGGGGTACCAGAAGAAGAGAGAGAAAAAGGGATAGAAAATGTCTTTGAAGAAATAATTGCTGAAAACTTCCCCAAACTGGGGGAGGAAATAGTCTCTTAGACTATGGAGGCCCACAGAACTCTGAGCACAAAGGACCCAAGGAGGACAACACCAAGACATATAATAATTAACATGGCAAAGATCAAAGAAAAGACAGAATATTAAAGGCAGCCAGAGAGAGAAAAAAGGTCACATACAAACAAAACACATTAGGCTATCATCTGACTTCTCAACAGAAACCTTGCAGGCCATAAGAGAATGGCATGATATATTGAATACAATGAAACAGAAGGGCCTTGAACCAAGAATACTGTATTCAGCATGATTATAATTTAAATATGAAGGAGGGATTAAACAATTCCCAGACAAGCAAAAGTTGAGGGAATTTGCCTCCCACAAAGCACCTCTACAGGGTATTTCAGAGGGACTGCTCTAGATGGAAGCACTCCTAAGGCTAAATAGATGTCACCAGAGAAAATAAAATCACACTAAAGAAAGCAGACCAACCAGATACTAACAAAAGGCAAAAAAAATAAAACAAACTACTCACAAAAGGAGTAAAAGGAAACACAAAAGAACACAGAATAAAACACCTAACATATAAAGATTGGAGGAGGAGAAATAAGAAGGGAGGGAAAGAATCACCAGACTGCTTACAATAGCTTAATAAGCAAGTTAAGTTAGACAGTTAGATAGTAAAGAAGCTAACCTTGAACCTTTGGTAACCACAAATCTAAAGCCTGTGATGGCAATAAGTACATATCTCTCAATAATCACCCTAAATGTAAATGGACTGAATGCACCAATCAAAAGACACGGAGTAACAGAATAGATAAAAAAGAAAGACCCATCTATATGCTGCTTACAAGAGACTCATCTCAAACCCAAAGACATACACAGACTAAAAGTCAAGGGATGGAAAAAGATATTTCATGCAAACAATAGGGAGACAAAAGCAGGTGTTGCAATACTAGTATCAGACAAAATAGACTTCAAAACAAAGAAAGTAACAAGAGATAAAGAAGGATATTACATAATGATAAAGGGGTCAGCCCAACAAGAGGATATAACCATTATAAGTATATATGCACCCAATACAGGAGCACCGACATATGTTAAACAAATACTAACAGAACTAAAGGAGGAAATAGAAAGCAATGCATTTGTTCTAGGAGCCTTCAACACACCACTCACTCCAAAGGATAGATCCACCAGACAGAAAATAAGTAAGGACACAGAGGCACCAAACAACACACTAGAACAAATGGACTTCACAGATATCCACAGAACCCTACACCCCAAAGCAGCAGGATACACATTCTTCTCAAGTGCACATGGAACATTCTCCAGAATAGATCACATACTATGCCAAAAAAAGAGCCACAGTAAATTCAAAAAGATTCAAATTCTACCAACCAACCTCTCAGACCACAAAGGCATAAAACTAGAAATTAATTATACAAAGAAAACAAAAAGGCTCACAAACACATGGAGGCTTAACAACATACTTCTAAATAACCAATGGATCAATGACCAAATTAAAACAGAGATCAAGCAATGTATGGAGACAAATGACACCAAGAGAATAAAGCCCCAACTTTGTGGGAGGCAGCGAAGGCAGTTCTAAGAGGATCGTACATAGCAATCCAGGCCTATCTAAAGAAGGAAGAACATTCCCAAATGAATAGTTTAAAGTCACAGCTATTGAAACTGGAAAAAGAAGAACAAATGAAGTCCAAAGTCAGACATAATAAAGATCAAAGAAGAAATAAATAAAAGTGAGAACAATAAAACAATAGAAAAAAGTCAATGAAACCAAGAGCTGGTTCTTTGAAAAAAAAAATACAGAATAGATTAGCCCCTATCCAGACTTATTAAGAGAAAAAGAGAATCTACACACATCAACAGAATCAGAACTGAGAAAGGAAAAATCTCGACAGAGTGCAGAAATACAAAGAACTATTAGTGAATACTATGAAAATCTATATGCTAACAAGCTTCAAAACCTAGAAGAATTGTAGAACATCCTAGAATAATACAACCTTCCAAGACTGACCAAGGAAGAAGCAGAAAACCTAAACAGACCAATTACCAGCAACGAAATTGAGTTGGTAATAAAAAAAACTATGCAAGAACAAAAGTTCTGTACCAGACAGATTCACTGGGGAATTTTATCAGACATTTAGAGACGACATAATACCCATTATCCTTAAAGTCTTCCAAAAAATAGAAGAGGAAGGAATACGTCCAAACTCATTCTATGAAGCCAGCATCACTCTAACACCAAAACCAGGCAAAGACACCACAAAAAAGAAAATTACAGACCAATATCCCTGATGAACATAGATGCAAAAATAGTCAACAAAATATTAGGAAACTGAATTCAAAAATGCATCAAGAGGATCATACACCATGATCAAACAGGATTCATCTCAGGGATGCAAGGATGGCACCACATTCGAAAATCCATCAACGTCATCCACCACATCAACAAAAAGGACATAAACCACATGATCATCTCCATAGATGCTGAAAAAGCATTTGACAAAATTCAACATCCATTCATGATAAAAAACTCTCAACAAAATGGGTACAGTGGGCAAGTACTTCAACATAATAAAGGCCATATATGAGAAACCCATAGCAAACATCAGACATAACAGTGAGAAGCTGAATGCTTTTCCTCTAACATCGGGTACAAGACAATGATACCCACTCTCCCCACTTTTATTCAACAGAGTACTGGAGGTCCTAGCCATAGCAATCAGAAAACATAAAGAAATAAAGGGCATCCAGATTGGTAAGAAAGAAGTCAAACTGTCCCTGTTTGCAGATGTCATGATATTGTACATATAAAACCCTAAAGAATATATCTGGATTCAACAAAGTTGCAGGATACAAAATTAATACCCAGAAATCTGTTGCATTTCTATAGAATAAAGATGAACTAGAAGAAAGAGAAATCAGCAAAAAAATTTCATTCACAATTGCATCAAAAAGAATAAAATACCTAGAATAAACAAGGAGGTGAAGGATCTATATCCTGAAAACTGCAAGACACTCTTGAGAGAAATTAGAGAGGACAATAATAAATAGAAATTCATCCCATGCTCTTAGGTAGGAAGAATTATTATCGTCAAAATGGCCATCCTGCCTAAAGCAATCTACAGATTCACTTCAATCCCTATCAAAATACGGACAGTATTCTTAAGTGAACTGGAACAAATAGTTCTAAAATTCATATGGAGTCACAAAAGATGCCAAATAGCCAAAGCAATCCTGTGAAGGAAGAACAAGTGAAACTATACCAAACTAAAAAGCTTCTGTGCAGCAATGGACTCTATCAGTAGAACAAAAAGGCATCTTACAGTATGGGAGAATATATTCATAAATAACATATCCAATAAGGGGTTGACATCCAAAATATATGAAGAGCTCATGCACCTCAACAAACGAAAATCACAGTATCCTATTAAAAAATGGGCAGAGGGTCTCACCAGACACTTCTCCAGAAAAGAAATTCAGATGGCCAACAGGCACATAAAAAGGTGCTCCACATCGCAAATCATCAGAGAAATGCCAATTAAAACCACAATGAGATATCACCTCACACCAGTAAGGATGGCCACCATCCAAAATACAAACAACAAATGTTGGCAAGGATGTGGAGAAAGATAAACCCTCCTACACTGCTAGTGGGAATGTAAGTTAGTTCAACCATTGTGGAAAGCAATATCGACATTTCTCAAAAAACTAAAAATACCACTTGACCCAGGAATTCCACTCCTAGGAATTTACCCTAAGAATGCAGGAGTCCAGTTTGAAAAAGACACATGCATCCCTATGTTTATCACGCACTATTTACAATAGCCAAGAAATGGAAGCAACCTAAGTGTCCATCAGTAGATGAATGGATAAAGAAGATATGGTACATATACACAATGGAATATTATTCAGCCATAGGAAGAAAACAAATCCTACCATTTTAAACATGAATGAAGCTAGAGTGTATTATGCTCACTGAAATAAGCCAAGTGGAGAAAGACAAGTACCAAATGATTTCACTCATCTGTGGAGTATAAAAACAAAGAAAAACTGAAGGAACAAAACAGCAGCAGACTCACAGAACCCAAGAATAGACTAACAGTTACAAAAGGGAAAGGGACTGGGGAGGGTGGGTGGGAAGGGAGGGATAAAGAGAATAAGGGGCATTACGATTAGCTCACATAAAGTAGGTGGTGCATGACAAGGCAGTATAACAGAGAAGACATATATGCCACTTCTTCTTTATCCATTCATCCACCAATGGACATTTAGGTTGTTTCCCTATCTTAGCTATTGTAAATAATGCTGCAATGAACAAAGGGACGCATTCATAATTTCGAATTAATGATATTGTTTTCTTTGGGCTAATTTCCAGAATTGGAATTAGTGGTATTTCTATCTTTACTTTTTTGAGGAACCTTTGTACAGTTTTCCTAAGTGGCTGCAGCAATTTTCATTCCCATCATCAGTATATGAGGATTCCCTTTTTTCTCCACATTATCACCAGCACTTATTATTTATCTTTTCATAATAGCTATACTTATTGGTGTAAGGTGATATTTCATTGTGGTTTTGGTTTGCATTTCCCTGATGATTCGTGATGCTGAGTATCTTTTCATGTGCCTGATGGTCATTTTTATGTTTTTTTTGGAAAAATGTCTATTCTAGATCTCTACCCATTTTTTAAATTAGATTGCTTGCTTTTCTTCTGTTGAGTTGTATGATTCCTTTTATATTTAGGATATTAACCCCTACTGGATAAATAGTTTGTAAGTATATTTTCCCCTTTTTTTTTGAGAGGGCATCTCTCATATTTATTGATCAAATGGTTGTTAACAACAATAAAATTCAGTATAGGGGGGTCAATGCTCAATGTACAATCATTAATCCATCTCAAGCCTAACTCTCGTCAGTCCCCAATCTTCTGAAGCATAACGAACAAGTTCTTACATGGTGAACGAATTCTTACATAGTGAATAAATTCTTACATGGTGAACAGTACAAGGGCATTCATCACAGAAACTTTCGGTTTTGATCACGCATTATGAACTATAAACAATCAGGTCAAATGTGAATATTCATTTGATTTTTATACTTAATTTATATGTTGATCCCACATTTTTCCCTTTGTTATTATTATTTTTTTTATTTTTAATAAAATGCTGAAGTGGTAGGTAGATGCAAGATAAAGGTAGAAAACATAGTGTAGTGTTGTAGGAGAGCAATTGTAGATGATCAGGTGTGTGCCTGTAGACTATGTGTTAAACCAAGCTAGACAAGGGCAATAAACCATCCACGGATGCAGAAGATTTCTCTCAAAGCAGGGGGGATGAGGTTCTGAGCCTCACCTCTGTTGATCCCCAATTTCTCACCTGATGGTCCCCCTGCGACTGTGCCTGTCTTAGGTTGTTCCTCCCTTGAGGAATCTTACCCGTCTCTGGCTAACCAGTCATCTTCTGGGGCCATACAGGGAAATGTAAAGTTGGTAAGTGAGAGATAAGCCATATTGTTTGAAAAGGTTAGCTTTTTACTTCTTTGCAGATTTATGCCCTGTGGCTTCTATGCCCAGCACTTGTCTCAAGGTATCTTTACCACCTGGAGGAATTATGATACTTGGTAACTTCGATATGAGGCACGAATTCTATTTAAGGGTTGTAATTAGGAAGGAAGAAGTAAAGCTATAGAGGTAGCATATGGAAGAAAACATGGGAGTATTGATTATTTCTTTGACATATCTTCTTGTAGAGTACCTTAAGTATGTATAGGTTTTAAACTACTAACTAATTTGTACACACATATTAACATAATAGGAATACGGTGACATAAACAAAGCAAATCTATAATTACCATCCATCTCCAGTGAAGCCAAGAAAACCATTTAGGCACCCTAGGCATTTGTGAAAATTTATCTATGATATGATGGATATTGTCCAACTGTACTTGAACAGTCTGAGAAAAATCAGACAAATTAAAGCAGCCCATTTCTGGGATCTGTTCACCTCCCATATGTCCTTTTAACCGTAGATAGTCTATAGTCATAAGATTTTGGAGTGCTACACCTTGCACCCATCCCAACACCTGGTTGAGTTCCAACAGTACAGATCCGGTCAAATTCGTTGTTTCACTGTATGCACATGCCAGCCTAGACATCTCCCTCCTCATTCCTATGGCAAGTCCAGGAAACAGGTGGGGTGGACGCAGCCACTACCGCAGCATCGCCCGGATCCCTGTGGAGGCTTTTTGATGATCATCCCCTGGCACGAGTCCTCCAGAGAGTGCTGATGCCGGGAGCTCCTCCTCATATCGTATCTTAGTTCATTTTCTGGGTATCCAAGCTAGGCCTTGATCTTCTGCATAGAAACAAACAGACCCTTTCCCCACACTTTGACATGCCCTCTATACCACTGTGCAGAACTCATTGGAGGTCAGCACACAGGGACTGCTTTTTTTTTTTTTTATTAAGAGAAAGGAATATTATCAGAAAAGAGTACCTCCATAGCTGATCATCTGACACCCTTTAAGTGATCAACATTAAGGATATTTAAAGCATGCGTTGATCTTTGATTTACCAATAGTTTTATCCTATCAAGGAGAAATCCCTCTTTTCTTTCTTTCTTTCTTTCTTTCTTTCTTTCTTTCTTTCTTTCTTTCTTTCTTTCTTTCTTTCTTTCTTTCTTTCTTTCTTTCTTTCTTTCTTTCTTTCTTTCTTTCTTTCTTCCTTTCTTTCTTTTTTTCTTTCTTTCTTTCTTTCTTTTTTTCTTTCTTTCTTTCTTCTTTCTTTCCTTCTTTCTTTCTTTCTTTTTTTTAATCTTTAATCAACACTTACATGAAAAGTACTATGTTTACTTTGCTCTCCCCTATATCAGGTCCCCCCTAACAACGACATTACGGTTAATGTCCATCAGCTTAGCAAAATGTTGTAGAATCAGTACTTCTCCTCTCTGTGTTGTGCAGCCCACCCTCCCCTTTCTCCCTCCCCCCATGCATGCTAATCTTAATACCCCCCTTCTTCCCCCCCTTATCCCTCCCTGCCCACCCATCCTCCCCAGTTCCTTTCCCTTTGGTACCTGTTAGTCCATTTTTGGGTTCTGTAATTCCACTGCTGTTTTGTTCCTTCAGTTTTTCCTTTGTTCTTATACTCCTCAGATGAGTGAAATCATTTGGTATTTCTCTTTCTCTGCTTGGCTTATTTCACTAAGCATAATACTCTCCAGTTCCATCCATGTTGCTGCAAATGGTTGGATTTTTCCACTTCTTATGGCTGAGTAGTATTCCATTGTGTATATGTACCACATCTTCTTTATCCATTCATTTACCGATGGACATTTAGGTTGCTTCCAAATCTTTGCTATTGTAAATAGTGCTGCAATAAACATAGGGGTGCATCTGTCTTTCTCAAACTTGATTGCTGCGTTCTTAGGGCAAATTCCTAGGAGTGGAATTCCTGGGTCAAATGGTAGGTCTGTTTTGAGCATTTTGATGAACCTCCAAACTGCTTTCTACAATGGTTGAACTAATTTACATTCCCACCAGCAGTGTAGGAGGGTTCCTCTTTCTCCACAGCCTCGCCAACATTTGTTGTTGTTTGTCTTTTGGATGGCAGCTATCCTTACTGGTGTGATGTGATACCTCATTGTAGTTTTAATTTGCATTTCTCTGATAATTAGCGATGTGGAGCATCTTTTCATGTGTCTGTTGACCATCTGTATTTCTTTCTTAGAGAACTGTCTGTTCAGTTCCTCTGCCCATTTTTTCATTGGGTTATTAGTTTTTTGTTTGTTGAGGTGTGTGAGCTCTTTATATATTCTGGATGTTAAGCCTTTATCGGATCTGTCATTTTCAAATATATTCTCCCATACTGTAGGGCTCCTTTTTGTTCTATTGACGATGTCTTTTGCTGTACAGAAGCTTTTCAGCTTAATGTAGTCCCACTTGCTCCTTTTTGCTGTTGTTTTCCTTGCCCGGGGAGATATGTTCAAGAAGAGATCACTCATGTTTATGTCTAAGAGGTTTTTGCCTATGTTTTTTTCCAAGAGTTTAATGGTTTCATGACTTACATTCAGGTCTTTGATCCATTTTGAGTTTACCTTTGTATATGGGGTTAGACAATGGTCCAGTTTCATTCTCCTACATGTAGCTGTCCAGTTTTGCCAGCACCATCTGTTGAAGAGACTGTCACTTTGCCATTGTATGTCCATGGCTCCTTTATCAAATATTAATTGACAATATTTGTTTGGGTTAATGTCTGGAGTCTCTAATCTGTTCCACTGGTCTGTGGCTCTGTTCTTGTGCCAGTACCAAATTGTCTTGATTTCTATGGCTTTGTAGTAGAGCTTGAAGTTGAGGAGTGAGATCCCCCCTACTTTATTCTTCTTTTTCAGGATTGCTTTGGCTATTTGGGGTCTTTGGTGTTTCCATATGAATTTTTGAATTATTTGTTCCAATTCATTGAAGAATGTTGCTGGCAATTTGAGAGGGATTGCATCAAATCTGTATATTGCTTTGGGCAGGATGGCCATTTTGACGATATTAATTCTTCCTAGCCATGAGCATGGGATGAGTTTCCATTTATTAGTGTCCCTTTTAATTTCTCTTAAGAGTGACTTGTAGTTTTCAGAGTATAAGTCTTTCACTTCTTTGGTTAGGTTTATTCCTAGGTATTTTATTCTTTTTGATGCAATGGTGAAGCGAATTGTTTTCCTGATTTCTCTTTCTATTGATTCATTGCTAATGTATAGGAAAGCTCCAGATTTCTGTGTGTTAATTTTGTATCCTGCAACATTGCTGTATTCTGATATCAGTTCTAGTAGTTTCGGAGTGGAGTCTTTAGGGTTTTTTATGTACAGTATCATATCATCTGCAAATAGTGACAGTTTAACTTCTTCTTTACCAATCTGGATTCCTTGTATTTCTTTGTTTTGTCTGATTTCCGTGGCTAGGACCTCCAGTACTATGTTAAATAACAGTGGGGAGAGTGGTCATCCCTGTCTGGTTCCCGATCTAAGAGGAAATGCTTTCAGCTTCTCGCTGTTCAGTATAATGCTGGCTGTGGGTTTATCATATATGGCCTTTATTATGTTGAGGTACTTGCCCTCTATTCCAATTTTGCTGAGAGTTTTTATCATGAATGGATGTTGAATTTTGTCAAATGCTGTTTCAGCATCTATGGATATGATCTTGTGGTTTTTGTTTTCTTTTGTTGATGTGGTGAATGATGTTGTTGGATTTTCGAATGTTGTACCATCCTTGCATCCCTGGGATGATTCCCACTTGGTCATGGTGTATGATCCTTTTGATATACTGTTGAATTCTGTTTGCTAATATTTTATTAAGTATTTTTGCATCTACATTCATCAGGGATACTGGTCTGTAATTTTCTTTTTTGGTGGGGTCTTTGCCTGGTTTTGGTATTAGGGTGATGTTGAGTGCATAGAATGAGTTTGGGAGTATTTCCTCATCTTCTATTTTTTGGAAAACTTTAAGGAGAATGGGTATTATGTCTTCTCTGTGTGTCTGATAAAATTCTGAGGTAAATCCATCTGGCCCGGGTGTTTTGTTCTTGGGTAGTTTTTTTATTACCGTTTCAATTTCTTTGCTTGTAATTGGTTTGTTTCACTTTTGTGTTTCTTCTTTGATTAGTCTTGGAATGTTGTATTTTTCTAGTAATTTGTCCATTTCTTCTAGGTTTTCCAGCTTGTTGGCATACAGGTTTTCATAGTAGTCTTTAATAATTCTTTGTATTTCTGTTGAGTCTGTCATGATTTTTCTGTTCTCATTTCTGACTCTGTTGATTTGTGTTGACTCTCTTTTTCTCTTAATAAGTTTGGCTAGAGTCTTATCTATTTTATTCTTTTTCTCAAAGAACCAGCTCTTGGTTTCTTTGATTTTTGTTATTGTTTTATTCTTTTCAATTTTGTTTATTTCTTCTCTGATCTTTATTATGTCCCTCCTTCTTCTGACTTTAGGCCTCATTTGTTCTTTTTCCAATTTTGATAATTGTGTTATTAAACCAGTCATTTAGGATTGTTCTTCCTTCTTCAAGTGTGCCTGAATCGCTATATACTTTCCTCTTAGGACTGCTTTCACTGCGTCCCACAGAAGTTGGGGCTTTGTGCTGTTGTTGTCATTTGTTTCTATATATTCCTTGATCTCTATTTTAATTTGTTCATTGATCAATAGATCATTTAGGAGCATGTTGTTAAGCCTCCATGTGTTTGTGAGCCTTTTTGTTTTCTTTGTAGAATTTATTTCTACTTTAATACCTTTGTGGTCTGAAAAATTGGTTAGTAGAATTTCAACATTTTGGTTTTCGCTGGTACTCTTTTTGTGGGCTAGTATGTGGTCTATTCTGGAGAATGTTTCCTGTCGCACTTGAGAAGAATGTATATCCTGTTGCTTTTGGATGTAGAGTTCTAAAGATGTCTATAAGGTCCATCTGTTCTAGTGTGTTGTTCAATGCTTCCGTGTCCTTACTTATTTTCTGCCTGGTGGATCTATCCTTTGGGGTGAGTGGTGTGTTGAAGTCTCCTACAATGAATGCATTGCAGTCTATTTCCCCCTTTACTTCTGTTAGTATTTGTTTCACATATGCTGGTGCTCCTGTGTTGGGTGCATATATATTTAGAATGGTTATATCTTCTTGTTGGACTGAGCCCTTTATCATTATGTAGTGTCCTTCTTTATCTCTTGTTACTTTCTTTGTTTTGAAGTCTATTTTGTCTGATATTAGTACTGCAACCCCTGCTTTCTTCTCACTGTTGTTTGCCTGAAATATGTTTTTCCATCCCTTGACTTTTAGTCTGTACATGTCTTTGGGTTTTAGGTGAGTTTCTTGTAAGCAGCATATAGATGGGTCTTGCTTTTTTATCCATTCTGTTACTCTGTGTCTTTTGATTGGTGCATTCAGTCCATTTACATTTAGGGTGACTATTGAAAGATATGTATTTATTGCCATTGCAGGCTTTAAATTCGTGGTTACCAAAGTTTCAAGGTTAGCCTCTTTAGTATCTTACCGCTTAACTTAGCTCACTTATTGAGCTGTTATATACAATGTTTGAAGATTCTTTTCTTCTCTCCCTTCTTATTCCTCCTCCTCCATTCTTTCTATGTTGGTTGTTTTGTTCTGTGCTCTTTCTAGGAGTGCTCCCATCAAGAGCAGTCCCTGTAAGATGCCCTGTAGAGGTGGTTTGTGGGAAGCAAATTCCCTCAGCTTTTGCTTGTCTGGGAATTGTTTAATCCCACCATCATATTTAAATGACAGTCATGCTGGATACAGTATCCTTGGTTCAAGGCCCTTCTGTTTCATTACATTAAATACATCATGCCATTCTCTTCTGGCCTGTATGGTTTCTGTTTAGAAGTCTGATGTTAGCCTGATGGGTTTTCCTTTATAGGTAACCTTTTTCTCTCTAGCTGCCTTTAAAACTCTTTCCTTGTCCTTGTCCATTTTAATTATTATGTGTGTTGGTGTTGTCCTCCTTGGATCCTTTCTATTGGGGGTTTTGTGTATTTCCGTGGTCTGTTCGACTATTTCCTCTCCCAGTTTGGGGAAGTTTTCAGCAATTATTTTTTCCAAGATACTTTCCATCCCTTTTTCTCTCTCTTCTTCTTCTGGTGTCCCTATAATACGGATATTGTTCCTTTTGGATTGGTCACACAGTTCTCTTAATATTGTTTCATTCCTGGAGATCCTTTTATCTCTCTCTATGTCAGCTTCTATGCATTCCTGTTCTCTGGTTTCAATTCCATCAATGGCTTCTGGCATCATATCCATTCTGCTTATAAATCCTTCCAGAGTTTGTTTCATTTCTGTAATCTCCTTTCTGGCATCTGTGATCTCCTTCCGGACTTCATCCCATTTCTCTTGCATATTTCTCTGCATCTCTGTCAGCATGTTTATGATTTTTATTTTGAATTCTTTTTCAGGAAGACTGGTTAGGTCTGTCTCCTTCTCTGGTGTCTCTGTCATCTTGGTTTGCCTGTAGTTTTGTCCTTTCATGGTGATAGGAATAATTTGCAGAGCTGGAACGAGTGTCAGCTGGAAAAACTTCCCTTCTTGTTGGTTTGTGGCCTTCCTGTCCTGGGATAATAGCGACCTCTAGTGGCTTGTGCTGGGTAGCTGCACACAGACAGGGCTTCTGTTTCCTGCCTGGCTCCTATGGAGTTTATCTCCACTGTTGCAGTGGGGTGGCCTGGCTCAGGTTGCTACTCCAAAGTGGTGGAGTTGCGTTGGATGCGGAGTGTCTGGGAGGCTTTTTATCTCCGTAAGGTGCCTCCATGCTCCCTGCAGCCCAGGTTATTAAAGTGCCCAGAGATCCCTGGATTCCCTACCTCTGGACTAAGTGTCCTACCCTGCCCCTTGAAGACTTCCAAAAAGCACCTGTGAAAACAAAACGACCGCAAAAAAATAAAATAAATGGCCAGTCACTTTTCTTTTGTTCTCCGGCACCGGCCTCCGATACCCACTCGCCGGTCTTGCTGCCCTGTTTCCCTAGTATTGGGGTCCCTGTACCTTTAAGTCTTCCAAAAAGAACTCACCACAACAAAACAACAGCAACAACAACAACAACAACAACAAAAAGTGGGCCCTCGCTTTTCTTTTGTTCTCCAGCGCCAGTCTCTGATACCCGCTCACTGGTCTTGCTGCCCTGTTTCCCTAGTATTGGGTTCCCTGTCCCTTTAAGACTTCCAAAAAGCACTCACCACAACAAACCAAAAAAAAAAAAAAAAAAGAAAAGATGGCAGCTTGCTTTTCTATTGTCCTTTGGTGCTGGCCTCCTGTACCTGCTCACCGTTCTTGCTGCCCTGTTTCCCTAGTATCCAGGTCCCCACGCTTGAGCTGTGTCTGCACCTTGGTCCAGATGGCTGGGGCTTGGTGTTCAGCAGTCCTGGGCTCCTTCTCCCTCCTGCACAGGCCTCTCTCCTCCCACCGGGAGCTGGGGGGAGGGGCGTTCGGGACCCGCTGGGCCAGGGTTTGTAGCTTACCCCCTTTGCGAGGTGCTGGGTTCTCGCAGGTGTGGATGTGGTCTGGATGTTGTCCTGTGTCCTCTGGTCTTTATTCTAGGAAGAGTTCTCGTTGTTATATTTTCATAGGTATATGTAATTTTGGGAGGAGATTTCGTCTGCTCTACTCAGGCTGCCATCTTGGCTCCGCCACTCCTGTGTGAGTTTTTATATTGCTCCCTGATGGGCCATTCATGGACAAAAGAGATTCTATTTTTATTGAACTTTTTCTTTCTTTTCCTTTTTTTTTTTGGCATCATTAATCTACAATGACATGAAGGACATTATGTTTACTAGACTCCTTGCTTCACCAAGTCCCCCCCCACATACACCTTCACAGTCACTGTCCATGTGCATAGTAAGATGCTGTAAATCTCTTCTTGTCTTATCAGTGTTGCACAGCCCACCCTGTGCCCCGCACACACTATACATGCTTATCGTAACACCTTCTTTCTTTTTCCCTACCCTTATCCCTCCCTTCCCACCCATCCTCCCCAGTCCCTTTCCCTTTGGTAACTATTAGTCCATCCTTGGGTTCTGTGATTCTGTTGCTGTGTTGTTCCTTCAGTTTTCCTTTGTTCTTATACTCCACATATGAGTGAAATCATTTGGTACTTGTCTTTCTCCACATGCCTTATTACACTGAGCATAATACCCTCTAGCTCCATCCATGTTGCTGCAAATAGTAGGATCTGTTTTATTCCTATGGATGAGTAATATACCATTGTGTATATGTACCATGTCTTCTTTATCCATTCATCTACTGATGGACATTTAGGTTGCTTCCATATCTTGGCTATTGTAAATAGTGTAGTGATAAACATAGGGGTGCATCTGTATTTTTCAAACTGGAGTGCTGAATTCTTGGGGTAAATTCCTAGAAGTGGAATTCCTGGGTCAAATGGTATTTCTATTTTGAGCATTCTGAGGAACCTCCATACTGCTTTCCACAAAGGTTGATCTAATTTACATTCCTACCAGCAGTGTAGGAGGGTCCCCCTTTCTCCACAGCCTCGCCAACATTTGTTGTTGTTTGTCTTTTTGATAACGGTGATCCTTACTGGTGTGAGGTGATATCTCATTGTAGTTTTAATTTGCATTTCTCTGATGATTAGCGATGTGGAGTATCTTTTCATGTGCCTGTTGGCCATTTGGATTTCTTCTTAGAGAACTGTCTATTCAGCTCCTCTGCCCATTTTTTAATTGGATTATTTGCTTTTTGTTTGTTGGGGTGTGTGAGCTCTTTATATATTTTGGATGTCAATCCTTTATTGGATCTGTCATTTATGAATATGTTCTCCCATACTGTTGGATACCTTTTTGTTCTATTGATGGTGTCCTTTGCTGTACAGAAGCTTTTTAGCTCGATATAGTCCCACTGGTTCATTTTTGCCTTTGTTTCCCTTGCCCTGGGAGATATGTTCATGAAGAAGTCACTCATGTTTATGTGCATGAGATTTTTGCCTATCTTTTCTTCTAAGAGTTTTATGGTTTCATAACTTACATTCAGTTCCTTGATCCATTTGGAGTTTACTTTTGTGTACCGGGTTAGACAGTGATCCAGTTTCATTCTCTTACATGTAGCTGTCCAGTTTTGCCACCACCATCTGTTGAAGAGACTGTCATTTCCCCATTGTATTTCCATGGCTCCTTTATCATATATTAATTGGTCATATATATTTGGGTTAATGTCTGGAGTCTCTATTCTGATTCCACTGGTCTGTGGCTCTGTTCTTGTGCCAGTACCAAATTCTCTTAATTACTGTGGCTTTGTAGTAGAGCTTGAAGTTGGGGAGCAAGATCCCACCTCATTTTATTCTTCTTTCTCAGGATTGCTTTGGCTATTTGGGGTCTTTGGAGGTTCCATATGAATTTTTGAACTATTTGTTCCAGTTCATTGAAGAATGCTGTTGGTAATTTGATAGGGATTGCAGCAAATCTGTATATTGCTTTGGGAAGGATGGCCATTTTGACGATATTAATTCTTCCTAGCCAGGAGAATGGGATGAGTTTCCATTTGTTAGTGACCTCTTTAATTTCTCTTAAGAGTGTTTTGTAGTTTTCAGGGTACAGGTCTTTCACTTCCTTGGTTAGGTTTATTCCTAGGTATTGTATTCTTTTTGATGCTATTGTGAATGGAATTGTTTTCCTGATTTCTCTTTCTATTAGTTCATTGGTAGTGTATAGGAAAGCTTCAGATTTCTGTGTGTTAATTTTGTTTCCTGTAACTTTGCTGAATTCTGGTATTAGTTCTAATAGTTTTGCAGTGGAGTTAAGGGTTTTTTATGTACAATATCATGTCATCCGCAGATTGTGACAGTTTGACTTCTTCTTTACCAATCTGGATTCCTTGTATTTCTTTCTTTTGTCTAATTGCCATGGATAGGACCTTCTGTACTACGTTGAATAACAGGTGGAGAGTGGGCATATTTGTCTTGTTCCCGATCTCAGAGGAAAAGCTTTCAGCCTCTCGCTGTTCAGTATGATGTTAGCTGTGGGTTTATCATATATGGCCTTTATTATGTTGAGGTACTTGCCGTTTATGCCCATTTTGTTGAGTTTTTATCATGAATGGATGTTGAATTTTGTCAAATATTTTTTCAGCATCTATGGAGATGATCATGTGGTTTTTGTCCTTCTTTTTGTTGATGTGGTGGATGATGTTAATGGATTTTCGAATGTTGTACTATCCTTGCATCCCTGGGATGAATCCCACTTGGTCATGGTGTATAATCATCTTGTTGTAATTTTGAATTCAGTTTGCTAATATTTTGTTGAGTATTTTTGCATCTATGTTCATCAGGGATATTGGTCTGTAATTTTACTTTTGGTGGGGTCTTTGCCTGGTTTTGGTATTAAGGTGATGTTGGCTTAATGGAATGAGTTTGGGAGTATTCCCTCCTCTTCTATTTTTTGGAAAACTTTAAGGAGAATGTGTATTATGTCTTCTCTGTATCTCTGATAAAATTCCGAGGTAAATCCATCTGGCCTGGGAGTTTTGCTCTTGGGTAGTTTTTTGATTGCTGATTCAATTTCATTGCTGGTAATTGGTCTGTTTAGAATTTCTGTTTCTTTCTGGGGCAGTCTTGGAATGTTGTATTTTTCTAGGAAGTTGTACATTTCTCCTAGGTTTTCCATCTTGTTAGCACATAGGTTTTTATAGCATTCTGTAATAATTCTTTGTATTTCTGTGGGGTCTGTTTTGATCTTTCCTTTCTCGTTTCTGTTTCTGTTGATGTGTGCTAACTCTCTTTTTCTCTTAATAAGTTGGACTAGAGGCTTATCTTTTTTGTTTATTTTCTCGAAGAACCAGCTCTTGGTTTCATGGATTTTTTTCTGTTTTATTCTTCTCAATTTTGTTTATTTATTCTCTGATCTTTATTATATACCTCTGTCTGCTGACCTTAGGTCTCATTTGTTCTTCTTTTTCCAATTTCGATAATTGTGACATTAGACTATTCATTTGGGATTGTTCTTCCTTCTTTAAATATGCCTGAATTGCTATATACTTTCCTCATAAGACTGCTTTTGCTGCATCCCACAGAAGATGGGGCTTTGTGTTGTCATTTGTTTCCATATATTGCTGTATCTCCATTTTAATTTGGTCGTTGATCCATTGATTATTTAAGAGCATGTTGTTAAGCCTCCGTGTGTTTGTTAGCCTTTTTGCTTTCTTTGTACAATTTAATTCTAGTTTTATACTTTTGTGGTCTGAAAAGATGGTTGGTAGGATTTCAAACTTTTCGAATTTAGTGAGGCTCTTTTTGTGGCCTAGTATGTGGTCTATTCTCGAGATTGTTCCATGTGCCCTTGAGAAGAATGTGTATGCTTTTGCTTTTGGATGTAGAGTCCTCTAGATGTCGATTAGGTCAATGTGTTCTAGTGTGTTGTTCAGTTCCTCTGTGTCCTTTCTTATTTTCTGTCTGGTGGATCTGTCCTTTGCAGTGAGTGGTGTCTTAATGTCTCCCAAAATGAATGCATTGCATTCTATTTCCTCCTTTAATTCTGTTAATATTTGTTTCACATATATTGGTGCTCCTGTATTGGGTTCATATATGTTTATTATGGTTATATCCTCTTGTTCGACGGAGCCCTTTATCATTATGTAATGTCCTTCTTTATCTCTTGTTACTTTCTTTATTTTGAAGTCTATTTTGTCTGATACTCTTATTGCAACAACTGGTTTTTTCTATCTGTTGTTTACATGAAATATCTTTTTCCATCCCTTGACTTTTAGTCTGTGCATGTCTTTGGGTTTGAGGTGAGTGTCCTGTAGGCAGTATACAGATGGGTCCTGCTTTTTTATCCATTCTATTATTCTGTGTCTTTTGATTGGTGCATTGAGTCCACTTACGTTTAGGGTGATTATTGAAAGATATGTACTTATTGCCATTGCAGGCATTAGATTTGTGGTTACCAAAAGTTCAAGGTTAGCTTGTTTACTACCTTACTGTCTGACCTCCCTCATTATTGAGCTGTTATAAATACAGTCTGATGATTATTTCTTTCCCTTTTTCCTCGTCCTCCATTCTACATATGTTTTTTGTTTTGTACTGTTCTCTTTTTAGGAGTGCTCCCATGTAGAGCAGTTCCTCTAAGATGCCTTGTCCCTCTAAGGTGGTTTGTGGGAAGGAAATTCTCTCAACTTCTGCTTTTCTGGGAATTGTTTAATCCCTCTTTCATATTTAAATCATAAACGTGCTGGATACTGTATCCTTGGTTCAAGGCCATTCTGTTTCATTGCATTAATTATATCATGCCATTCTCTTCTGGCCTGTAAGGTTTTTGTTGAGAAGTCTGATTATATCCTGATGGGTTTTTCTTTGTAGGTGACCTTGTTTCTCTCTCTGGTGGCCTTTAATACTCTGTCCTTGTCCTTGATCTTTGCCATTTTAATTGTTATGTGTCTTGGTGTTGTCCTCTTTGGGTCCTGTCTCTCAGGAGTTCTGTGTGCCTCTGTAGTCTGAGGAACTATTTCCTCCCACAGTTTGGGTAAGTTCTCAGCAATTATTTCCTCAAAGACCCTTTCTATCCCTTTTTCTCTCTTCTTCCTCTGGTACCCCTATAATGCAGATATTGTTCCTTTTGGATTGGTCACACAGTTCTCTTAATATTGTTTCATTCCTGGAGATCCTTTTATCTCTCTCTGCATCAGCTTCTATGCGTTCCTGTTCTCCGGTTTCTATTCCATCAATGGCCTCTTGCATCTTATCCATTCTGTTTGTAAATCCTTCTAGAGTTTGTTTCACTTCTGTAATCTCCCTCCGGTCATCTTTAATCTCCCTCCAGACTTCATCACTTAGGTCTTGCATATTTCTCTGCAGCTCTGTCAGCATTTTTATGATTTTTATTTTGAATTCTTTTTCAGGGAGACTGGTTAGGTCTGCCTCTGCAGTTCCTTTCTCAGGTGTTGTTTGAACTATCTTGGACTGGACTAAATTTTTTTGCCTTTTCATGGTGAAAGCAATGGCTGTAGGCCAGTTGTGGGCATGTCAGCTGGGAGAAGAAAGTCCTTTCCTGCTTGCTGGATGCCTTGCCCTTTTCCACTGCCTGTGTTGGTTACCTGCACTCCTGGAGCAGCCACCGGGTTAGTCCCCTAAGCTCCTGTGGGCAGGGTCTCCATAAGCTCCTGTGGGCAGGGTCTCCATCAGAGCAGCACAGAGCTGTGCGGAGAGTGGCAGGCATGCCAGGTGCACTCCTCTGTGCTAGCAGCACCCCTGCTGGGCAGCTGTGTGGCAGCAGCGGCCTTTGGGTCTCTCTCGGGTGGCTGTGTGTTGGGCTGGGATTCCGTTCAGCTGCTGGGAGCATTCCTGCTCCCTCTGGCTCCGCTGCAGGTGCACAAGGGGCTCTCCTGCATGTGCCTCTACCGGGCTCCTCTGACTTCACTGCTGCCGGTGCTTACGAGTCACACCCAGGTGTTCGGTCGTGCCGCTGTGGGCTCACACAAGCCTCTTCCGGTCCTGTCTGGTGTCGTTGGTGCATGGATCTGCTCCCGTTCCCTTCCGGCACCACCGTCCCTGGCACACACTTCCACTCTCCCACTACTGGGCTGGTGTGTCGGGGTCCACGCCTGTTGGAGGAATGACTGGCAGGCTGCTTAGTGCCATGAGTGGCTTCAGAGCTGCACTGCCTTTCCAGGGTTTAGGGCACCTACATTTCCCCAGGATTCCCAGCTGCTGGCTATGTGTGCTGGGACACCTTCGTCCAGCTGTGGGTTCCCTGTCTCTTTAAGACTTGCAAAAAGTGCTCACTTTTCTTTTGTCTCAGGGGCACCGGTTGCAGGGACCTGTCCACAGGTTTGCTTTTCCATTTCTCTAATATCCAGCACCACGTGCAGCTTGTGTCTGCATTCCAGATGCGGATTTCTAGAGCTGGTTGTTTAAGAGTCCTGGGCTTTTACTCCCTCCCCATTCTGACTCCTTTATTCCCACTGGGTTTTGGGGTAGGGAAACATTCAAGTCCCGCCTGACCGCAGCTTGCATCTTACCCTCTTTGTGTGATGTTGAGTTCTCACAGATGTAGATGTATCCTGGCTGTTGTACTACATCCACTGGTGTCTCATTTAGGAATAGTTGTATTTATTGTATTTTCATAAATATGTATGTTTTGGGGAGGAGATTTCTTCTGAACTACTCATGCCACCATCTTCCCATGATCTCCTTTCCTTTCCTTTTTAAAGAAAAGGTAATTGCAAATATAATTGTCCCAGAAAACCCTAAGGTTTTATGTTAAATTATCTATTTTATGTTATAAAATAGATATGGAGTGTATTAAATTAAAATTATAAGAACACTGGGAGTTTATTTCTATTGGGTAGGCTTAGGAAAGACTGAATTATGTGTACTGAGAACATTAAGATCTACTCAGTTAGCAAATTTAAATATACAACACAGTCTTATCTGTAGTCACCATGTTGTACATTAGCTATCCAGATCTTATCTGCATAACTGAAACTTTGAAACTTGACCAACATCTCCCCATTTCACCCACCCTCTGCCCCTGGCAAACACCACTCTCCCTTTTGCTTTTAGGAGTTTTACATTTTACATTACATATTCTTGAGATCATGTAATATTTGTTGTTCTGTGTCTGGCTTATTTCACTTGACATAATACCATCCAATTTCATGTGTGCTGTCACCTTTGGAAGGAATTTCCTTTTCTTAGGGCTTGAATATTCCATTCTCTCTTTCCATCTCTGTCTCTTTGTCTCTACATCTATATATGCATCACATTTTTAACCCATTCATCCTAATCAGTCACTAGGGAAACTATAGTGAGATACCACTTCATATTTTCTAGAATTGCTTTTTAAAAAACAAACATCAAATGTAAGTAAGAATGTGTAGAAATTAGAATCCCCATAATTTGCTGAGGGGAGTGCACAGCATACACACTCTGGAAAACTATTCAGCTATTACCTATAATTTTAAAGATTTACCACCCTTTTACAAAAAAAACTGTAAATTAAAGGCAACAATGAAAAATCCCTCTGAACTACTCACCACATGCCTTTCTGTGTTTCCTTGTCTAAATTTAGTTCCTATCCCATGCCGGCATAAAAAAAATTAATGTGAGGAAAAAAGGCAGGAGAGGCCCAGAATCTGTATCCTCATGAGATTTATGGAACTCTTTGTATCAACTCCCAGAATATTATGAATGCATCTCACATCATGTCCATGAGAGTCCCAGCTCAGTGCACCTTAACTTCCTTGTGAGCACAGGGTAGATTCTTAGTAGACAGGGCAAGGGTGGCGTGTCTACATTGTTCCCCTAACACAGATATGCTCAGACACCACTGCCTTCTCTGACCTTGTGTAAACTGTGAGAGGGCCAGGAAAAAACAGATCTTTCAGCACAGTGAGTGATAGTCCTTATTGGGGACCAACAGTACTTGTGTTGAGCTAAGATGGTCAATGCAAAGTGCTCAGGGGAGGCAGATCTGCATCTCCAGCTCAGTGCTGCTGGGAATGGGCCTGGAATGTGCAACACTAGTACCAGCAGATAAATGGTAATAAATGTTCTTTTCCAGGGCTCCATTACCAACCTGCATAACCATAACGACTTAGGAGGGCCTGATCCGTAAATGATATGTATGCACCTTAATCTGCAGGAGAATGGGTTACCTACAGGTTCCCCATTAAGATCACTGAACCAGTTGTAGAAAATAACATCACCTGTGCCACCCATATAGATCCTGTCTTTGCATCTGGCTGGGAGCTGCCATGTTGTCCTAATCAGGGGCTCTAGGTGATCCTAATGGGGGGACCAGATGGAGACCAAGGGCCTATGGGGAACTTTGCAGCAGGGAGTGAGGCTTAGGGCAGAGAATGGTGGGTTCTTTTTCCAAAGAGCTGGAAGGGGAAGGTCAGTACATCCCACACCTCCATCAGCAGTGGGAGTGGTAGGGTCTGTGGAGCGGAGGCCCTGAAGATAGGGAGGCAGGAGCTCAGGGTTTGGTTTCCTGGCAGGAGCTCCTTCTTCCCACATCTCTCCTGAGACCAAGGACCTGAAAGGTAGCCTTCTCAGCATTTCACAATCCTTCCACCTGTGGGTAGGTGGAAGCAGCTGAAGAGGCTCTATTGGTGCCTTTCTAGGCATACTATCCAGAAGCACATATGATTTATCCACATTATATGCCTGAGAAAGAAACCCAGTGCAGGAAGAGGAAGAAATGACAGCTTCTCAGGTAAGTGTCATGTTTCAAGTAAGGAGCTGCATTGTCTTTTCCTACAGACCTGAAATACCCTTAGAATTTGCAAACATTGAATTCTCTCTGCCCAATATTCTTATGTAATGAGTGTATCTTCAGCTACTTTGTTTCTTGTCTGCTTATGACAGTCAAGGTCAGCTCTGTAGAATATCTGTGTTCCTGTATGGCATAAACAACTGTCACCTTGAGTTAACATTTTGCAAACACTGAAACTATATCATGTGTCAGACTAAAGGGGGAAGGCATTGAATCTGATACTCCTCTGGAGGATGGGGTCAGACCCTGGGGTGTCAGAGAAGGAGGAGGAGAACATTGTATCTTCAGATCTCATCTGGATGCTCCATCTCTAAGCAGAGCAGGTGTAAGGAAATGCTAGATAAACAAGGTAATATATGTCCCAGAATAACTCAGAAATTGAGTGAAGGCAAAAGATTACCTAAAATACACTAGAGATTATAGGACATTGAAGTCCTCATAAAACTGCTGTTTTCTCATAATTGGACTCAGATTATGACTGACTGGTTTTTTGTTTTGCTAACAATATCACAGCATCAATGTGTCTGGTTTGCTTCTGGCAGCCGATAGCAATTTGTGCCATAGCAGATGTTCATACCTGTTCACTAGGCTCAGGGGCTTTATGCTAGATCCTCATGTTAGTAATTTTCCAGTTATTAAGGATCTCAGGTAGATTTGCTGAGAGATGTTCACAAATCACCTCAGTTAGAGTAGAGACTCCATTTTTTTTCTAGTTTCCCTTTGCTTGTAGTTTTCTTTGGAAAATGAAGGGGATCTCCTTTGTTCACCAGAGGTGCTGGCTTTTCCAAGTAGAGATTTTCCATCATGCAGCCTCGATTCTGGAAGTTTCCATTTCATTCCACACTCCCATCACAAACCTACTAATCCTTGTTACTCTTTGCATTTTCAAGAAAAGAAAACAAGAATCCTGTTTTAAAATTCTAAAACATAACTCAGCACAAATGATGAATGCAGCAAAAAAAAATCAAGGAAATACGAGACAGAAACCACAGCTTTTATTTAAGTTTGATTATGTGTGTGTGTGTGTGTTCACACAGTGTATTTAAAAGACAGAAAAAGCATCATCCATAAATGATTAATGGCTTATGCAATTGAAAATATTTCTTATTTTCTGAAAATAAATTTTTAACTCTTTTAGGTTTAACATGTGCATAGTTGGGATGTGTGCATAAAATGTAAAAGTTACTAGACCAAGTCTGTGCTGCTTGGTTCATTTGTTTCTATTTACTCAGTTTAAGAAACAGCTGTGAACATACTTTAGGGTTGTCTAGAATGTTGATTGGCATATTCCTCTTGGATAAATTCTAGGTTAGGTAAACTCAGTTAAAGCTCAGGCTCTACCATTTACTGGATGTTTAACAAAATATTCTCATAATGAGAGAAAATAATATTTTTCTCATGGATTATTTTTGTGTATTATGCATTAATTCATGAAAATCTGTTAGAGTAAAATCTAGCATATAGTAAATGTCCTAAAAGGATAGTGATTATCTTTCTTGTGATTGTATTAGAGACTTCATTTGCCATAAAATTTTAAATTCAAAGCTATCCATGAATATTTTCCCATGGTATTTCATTCCTTTGTAGTTAAAAAATGTGGCCCTTGGATGGTGAGTCATTAGGATCACTGGTGAGCATGTTAGAAATACAGAAATTAGGATCTATCTCAGAATACCAGAATCAAAATCTGCATTTTAAAGATCTCTAGTTCATTGTTGTACATATTAAACTTGAGAGGTGCACTTTCAACTCACCATGACTTTGCAATTGAGAAATATACATAACGTAAGCTATACATTTAATACTTAAAAATATATATGCTGGGTGCAGGAAAAAATATGGTGGCATGAGAAGTGAGGCAGAAATCTCCTTCCAAAACCACATATAAAACAAAATTACAGCAAATACAACAAATTCTGAAAGAGCAACCCAAAGACTGCAAAAGAGACAGTGTACAACTTGGGAAAAGAGAAGACCTCACAGAAAAGGGTAAAGTAGCAAAGCTGTGAGCTGGGGAGACCCAAGCCCCACTCCCATGCCAGGTCACAGGCAGGAGAAAGAGAAATGAAGCACAGAGGGAGTAGAAGCCCAGGACTGTTAAGCACCCTGGAGATCTGCTCTGGGAGCATGAACCCACCTAAGATAGTGCTCTGGAGATTAGTGGGGTTAGAAATCAAAGAACAGGCAGAATACTCAGAGAGACTGAGATTCCAGCCACTTGTGGAGAAAAAGTAAGCATGACCAGAAACTCCAGGACAAAATAAAGGTGGGTACTTTGAAAGACATCCCAACAGCAGGACGGGTGTTGAAGAGGCAAAGATTACACAGAACTTGCTGCTCAGGAGAAAAGACAAGTGGACAAAATTATCCTGGCACATTGAACCCAGCAGGTTGGGAACTTTCAGGAGCTTCAGGTACTCCATCCGCCTGACTGGCAATGCAGATCCAAGGTCCCCCACTGTGGTATGCAGTCTGCTGCTCCTTCCTACTGGCAGCCACTGGTCCACACAGCTGCTGTCCCTGCCATCACAACAGGCCAAATGGAGGGTGACCCTGCCTATAGCAGATATAGGGGCATAGTGCAAAGGCTCCTTCCTGCATGCTTAGTTAACTGGCCCTGGCAGTAGAGGCATGTACTGCAACTGAGAAGCAGGAGAGCTCTTTTCTCCTGGCAGGTCCCTGAAACCCACACCATTACTCCAAGTGCTGGTCAGCTCCAGAGAATAGAGCTTATGGTACTAGAGGGTGGCTCCTACACAAAGTTATTAATCCATTGGAATCACTAGAAATATGAAACAGCAAAAAAAAAATTTGTACAAACAAAAATTCACCAGACACCAGAAAAAGGGATAAGTGAAACCGAAATCACCAGTATTCTTTTTTTTTCCAAACATAGTTATATATTTATTTTTTAAAGCAGGGCAAAGAAATCCAGTGCCTGGGAAGCAACTTTGAAATGGGTGGACATAAGCCTCTCAAAGGAGAATACATTTAAACTGATCCCTGTCTGCTAAAAAGGATCAAACCAAGTAAATACTTTATGCAAGAGCATTTCAGCAGGGAAATAGCTCCGGCAATTCTGAGAGGAGGAACAAGGTTGATGTGTGTGAAGAGCATTAAAAAGGCAAGAATACCCAGAAAGTAATCAAAAGGAAGCCTAGAACAAGATAAAGTCCAAGAGAATTGAGGCTGGGATCCAGTAAGGCCTTGAAGGTCATGAGCATTTGAGTTAAATCCAAAGTGATGGGAAGCTATGCAAGGATTTCAGGCAGTAACTACCATATAATTACATCCTTCTCATTATTCCTGAAAGCCCAGGCTTGTGGAAGATGTCTGGTTTATAAATTACCAAGGAGTATCAACCTATCTTTAGTTTTGTACCACATAAAGTTTGACTCCCAAGGTAAAATTTGTAAAATAATGATATTATTCTTATACTGTGACCTGGGGAGAAGGAAATATTCAGCGTATCAATTTCAAGTGCCTGTATCTGAGAAGAAAATCTAATGTACTCTAGCTGAAAGGATGGCAGAGCATCTTGTAAATATTTCTCCAGTGTATAATTCCCTACTTGGATGAGTTTTAACCTTGACTAAAACCTCAGTCCATTTTAGCCAAAGGAAAATAGAATACAAATTACAATTTCCTTTGAAAATAAAGAGAAAGTGTTATTCTACAATAAATGCAGAAGCCTGTGCTCTGTCATCGTTCTCTTGCCAAGAGATCATTGTAGAATGACAGCTGTGGTAGCAGGGCATTTCTTGGTCAGACCACGGTCTGGTGAAACAGAGCTGTTAGGGAAACAAATGATTCTTTCTAGCATCTTGGCACGAGAATAGTTTTGATGCAGCTATATTATGCTGGAGCCTCCATTGGTATCCAGGGACTTTTCTCAAGTGTTTTAAGGACAAACCAGTGACAAAGGTTATCAACTAGAATTATCAAAAATCATCTACCCTCAGCTCTCATTTACCCAGCTTCAATAACGGGTATTTTGATGCATCTACCTTTATTAATTAGAATCACTTATCTGATTAAGTCTATTCTAACACTGTATTAACATACTTAGCATTCCATGTATCTATGATTACTAATATTTTATGTTCAGATCACTCTTTCTTAATGAACAAATTAAGGTATCTCCATGCTCTCTAATAAAGGAAAATATACTTTCAGACTCCAGTTAAATTTACTCTAAAATTATTAAATAAATATAGCTATTTTTAAATAAAAGAAATTTTCAGAATGATATCCCTTCACAATTGGGGAATTTTAGAGACAGAGAGAAATTAGGTGTAATAGAGGCCAGGATTTATGAAATTGACCAGAAATAATAAGCTGAATTGAAGCACACAAATTTTCTGTGACCAGACTACATTCTCTGTATTCACACCTCTAACCAAGGCAATGTTCCAGACAGGAGTAGGCCTGGGTCAAGATGCCTACAGTATTTAAGCCGAGCATGCCCAAGAAGCTTCTCAGAGGATATGAGCAAACATTCCATGGCATGGCAGCTGTTTAAATTAGAAAATTCCTTTTAAAAAGCAAGGAAACAAAGAGAAAACAGATTTTCTGATTCAGAATTTTTCATGATGGATTCTAGGAATATATCCTTCAGAATACACATCCCAGGTGACTCTAAGTCAGACTTTCCCAGTCATATCTGAGCTTACCCTCCTTTAAAAAATGCCTATCAAAAAGATTTTTATTATTTATCCTAATATAGATATTTTCTGGTCATCAGTGCTTTGTCCTATGTCTAGTATAGTCTGCTTTAGATTTCCTAAAAATCAAGTGTTTTGGAATTTCCTATGAATATTATTTTTATTTACTTATTTTGGTATCCTTAATCTACAATTACATGAAGAACATTATGTTTAATAGGCTCCCCGCTTCACCAAGTCCCCACCACATACCCCTTCACAGTCACTGTCCATCTGCATAGTAAGATGCTGTAAAATCACTACTTGTCTTCTCTGTGTTGAATAGCCCTCCCCGTGCCCCCAACGCACTATACATGCTAATTATAATGCCCTCTTTCTTTTTCCCCGCCCTTATCCCTCCCTTCCCACCCATCCTCCCCACCCAGTCCCTTTCCCTTTGGTAACTGTTAGTCCATTCTTGGGTTTTGTTATTCTGCTGCTGTTTTGTTCCTTCAGTTTTCCATTGTTCTTATACTCCACATATGAGTGAAATCATTTGGTACTTGTCTTTCTCCACCTGGCTTATTTCACTGAGCATAATACCCTCTAGCTCCACCCATGTTGTTGCGAATGGTAGGATCTGTTTTTTTCTTATGGCTGCGTGATATTCCATTGTGTATATGTACCACATCTTCTTTATCCATTCATTTACTGATGGACATTTAGGTTGCTTCCATATCTTGGCTATTGTAAACAGTGCATGGATAAACATAGGGGTGCATCTGTCTTTTTCAAACTGACTGGAGTGCTGCATTCTTAGGGTAAATTCCTAGAAGTGGAATTCCTGGGTCAAATGGTATTTTTATTTTGAGCATTCTGAGGAACCTCCATACTGCTTTCCACAGTGGTTGAACTAATGTACATTTCCACCAGCAGTGTAGGAGGGTTCCCCTTTCTCCACAACCTCGCCAACATTTGTAGTTGTCTTTTCGATGATGGCGATCCTTACTGGTGTGAGGTGATATCTCATTGTGGTTTTAATTTGCATATCTCTGATGATTAGCGATGTGGAGCATCTTTCATGTGCCTGTTGGACATCTGAATTTCTTCTTTGGAGAACTGTCTATTCAGCCTCTCTGCCCATTTTTTAATTGGATTATTTGCTTTTTGTTTGTTGAGGTGTGTGAGCTCTTTACATATTTTGGATGTCAATCCTTTATCGGATCTGTCATTTATGAATATATTCTCCCATACTGTAGGATACCTTTTGGTTCTATTGATGGTGTCCTTTGCTGTACAGAAGCTCTTTAGCTTGATATAGTCCCACTTGTTCATTTTTGCCTTTGTTTCCCATGTCGGGAGATATGTTCATGAAGAAATCACTCATGTTCATGTCCATGAGATTTTTGCCTATGTTTTTTCTAAGAGTTTTATGGTTTCATGACTTACATTCAGGTACTTGATCCACTTGGAGTTTACTTTTCTGTATGGGGTTAGACAGTGGTCCAGTTTCATTCTCTTACATGTAGCTGTCCAGTTTTGTCAGCACCATCTGTTCAAGAGACTGTCATTTCCCCATTGTATGTCCATGGCTCCTTTATCATATATTAATTGTCCATATATGTTTGGGTTAATGTTTGGAGTCTCTGTACTGTTCCACTGGTCTGTGGCTCTGTTCTTGTGCCAGTACCAAATTGTCTTGATTACTGTGGCTTTGTAGTAGAGCACGCAGTTGGGGAGCGAGATCCCTCCCACTTCATTCTTCCTTCTCAGGATTGGTTTAGCTATTCGGGGTCTTTGACGGTTCCTTATGAATTTTTGAACTATTTATTCCAGTTCATTGAAGAATACTATTGGTAATTTGATAGGAATTGCATCGAATCCGTATATTGCTTTGGGCAAGATGGTCATTGATGATATTAATTCTTCCTAGCCAGGAGCATGGGATGAGTTTCCATTTGTTAGTGACCTCTTTAATTTCTCTTAAGAGTGTTTTGTAGTTCTCAAGGTACAGGTATTTCACTTCCTTGATTAGGTTTATTCCTACGTATTGTATTCTTTTTGATGCTATTGTGAATGGAATTGTTTTCCTGATTTCTCTTTCTATTAGTTCATTGGTAGTGTATAGGAAAGCTTCAGATTTCTGTGTGTTAATTTTGTATCCTGCAACATTGCTGAATTCCGATATTAGTTCTAGTAGCTCTGCAGTGGAGTCTTTAGGGTTTTTTATGTAAAATATCATGTCATCTGCAAATAGTGACAGTTTGACTTCTTCTTTACCAATCTGGATTACTTGTATTTCTTTGTATTGTCCGATTGCCGAGGCTAGGACCTCCAGTACTATGTTGAATAACAGTGGGGAGAGTGGCCATCCCTGTCTTGTTCCCTGTCTCAGAAGGAAAAGTTTTCAGCCTCTCGCTGTTCAGTATGTGTGGGTTTATCATATATGGCCTTTATTATGTTGAGGTACTTGCCCTCTATGCCCATTTTGTTGAGAGTTTTTATCATGAATGGATGTTGAATTTTGTCGAATGCTTTTTCAGCATCTATGGAGGTGATCTTGTGGTTTTGTCCTTCCTTTTGTTGATGTGGTGGATGATGTTGATGGATTTTTGAATGTTGTACCATCCTTGCATCCCTGGGATGAATCCCACTTGGTCATGGTGTATGATCCTTTTGATGTATTTTTGAATTCGGTTTGCTAATATTTTGTTGATTAATTTTGCATCTACATCCATCAGAGGTATTGGTCTGTAGTTTTCTTTTTTGGTGGGGTCTTTGCCCGATTTTGGTATTAAGATGATGTTGGCTTAATAGAATGAGTTTGGGAGTATTCCCTCCTCTTCTTTTTTTTGAAAATTTTAAGGAAAATGGGTATTATGTCTTCTCTGTACCTCTGATAACATTCCGAGGTAAATCCATCTGGCCTGGGGGTTGTGTTCTTGGGTAGTTTTTTGATTGCTGATTCAATTTCTTTGCTGGTAATTGGTCTGCTGAGATTTTCTGTTCCTTTCTTGGTCAGTCTTGTAAGGTTGTATTTTTCTAGGAAGTTGTCCATTTCTCCTAGGTTTCCAGGCTTGTTAACATATAGGTTTTAATAGTATTCTCTAATAATTCTTTGTATTTCTGTGGGGTCTGTCGTGATTTTTTCTTTCTCATTTCTGATTCTGATTCTGATGTGTGCTGACTCTCTTTTTCTCTTAATAAGTCTGGCTAGAGGCTTATCTATATTATTTATTTACTCGAAGAACCACCTCTTGGTTTCATTGATTTTTTCTGTTGTTTTATTCTCAATTGTATTTATTTCTTCTCTGATCTTTATTATGTCATTCCTTCTGCTGACCTTAGGCCTCATTTGTTCTTCTTTTTCCAATTTCTATAATTGTGACATTAGACTATTCATTTGGGATTGTTCTTCCTTCTTTAAATATGCCTGGATTGCTATATACTTTCCTCTTAAGACTGCTTTTGCTGCATCCTACAGGAGTTGGGGCTTTGTGTTGTTGTTGTTGTCATTTGTTTCCATATATTGCTGGATCTCCATTTTAATTTGGATCTTTGATCCATTGATTATTTAGGAGCATGTTGTTAGGCCTCCATGTGTTTGTGAGCCTTTTTGCTTTCTTTGTACAATTTATTTCTAGTTCTATACCTTTGTGGTCTGAAAAGTTGGTTGGTAGGATTTCAATCGTTTTGAATTTGGTGAGGCTCTTTTTGTTGCTTTGTATGTGGTCTATTCTGGAGAATGTTTCATGTGCACTTGAGAAGAATGTGCATCCTGGTAGTTTTGGATGTAGAGTTCTATAGATGTCTATTAGGTCCATTTGTTCTAGTGTGTTGTTCACTGCCTCTGTGTCCTTACTTATTTTCTGTCTGGTGGATCTGTCTTTTGGAGTGACTGATGTGTTAAGGTCTCCCAAAATGAATGCATTGCATTCTATTTCCTCCTGTAATTCTGTTTGTATTTGTTTCACATATATTGGTGCTCCTGTATTGGGTGCATATATGTTAATAATGGTTATGTCCTCTTGTTGGACTGAGCCCTTTATCATTATGTAATGTCCTTCTTTATCTCTTGTTACTTTCTTTATTTTGAAGTCTATTTTGTCTGATACTCTTACTGCAACAACTGTTTTTTTCTATCTGTTGTTTGCATAAATATCTTTTTCCATCCCTTGACTTTTAGTCTGTGCATGTCTTTGGGTTTGAGGTGAGTGTCCTGTAAACAGCATTTAGATGGATCCTGCTTTTTCATCCATTCTATTACTCTTTGTCTTTTGATTGGTGCATTCAGTCCATTTACATTTAGGGTGATTATTGAAAGATATGTACTTATTGCCATTGCAGGCTTTAGATTCATGGTTACCAAAGGTTCAAGGTTAGCTTGTTTACTACCTTACTGTCTGACCTCACTCGCTTATTGAGCTGTTATAAACACAGTCTGATGATTATTTCTTTCCTGTCTTTTTCCTCCTCCTCCATTCTTCATATGTTGGGTGTTTTGTTCTGTGCTCTTTTTAGGAGTGCTCCCATCTAGAGCAGTTCCTCTAAGATGCTTTGTACAGGTGGTTTGTGGGAGGCAAATTCCCTCAACTTTTGCTTTTCTGGGAATTGTTTAATCCCTCCTTCATATTTAAATGATAATCGTGCTGAATACAGTATCCGTGGTTGAAGACCCTTCTGTTTCATTGCATTAAATATATCATGCCATTCTCTTCTGGCCTGTAAGGTGTCTGTTGAGAAGTCTGATGATAGCCTGATGGGTTTTCCTTTGTAGGTGACCTTTTTACTCTCTCTGGCTGCCTTTAATACTCTGTCCCTGTCCTTGATGTTTCCCATTTTAATTATTGTGTGTCTTGGTATTGTCCTCTTTGGATCCCGTCTCTCGGGAGTTCTGTGTGCCTCTGTAGTCTGAGAAACTCTTTCCTCCCCCAGTTTGGGTAAGTTCTCAGCAATTATTTCTTCAAATCCACTTTCTAGTGCTCTTTCTCTTTCTTCTTCTTCTGGTACCCTTATAAATCGGATATTGTTCCTTTTGGATTCATCACACAGTTCTCTTAATATTGTTTCATTTTTAGAGATCCTTTTATCTCTCTCTGTGTCAGCTTCTATGCATTCCTGTTCTCTGGTTTCTGTTCCATCAATGGCCTCTTGTATCTTATCCATTCTGCTTATAAATCTTTCCAGAATGTGTTTCATTTCTATAATCTCCCTCTGGACATCTGTAATCTCCCTCTGGACTTCATCCCATAGCTCTTACATATTTCTCTGCAGCTCTGTCAGCATGTTTATGTTTTTTATTTTGAATTCTTTTTCAGGGAGACTGATTAGGTCTGTCTCTGCAGATCCTCTCTCAGGTGTTGTCTGTACTATCTTGGATTGCACTAAATGTTTTTGCCTTTTCATGGTGATAGTGGTGGCTGCAGGCCATTTGTGGGTGTGTCAGCTGGGAGAAGAATGTCCTTTCCTGCTTGCTGGATGCCTTGCCTTGCCTTTCTCCGCTGCCTGTGTTGGTTACCTGCACCCTGGTTCAGCCACCGGGTTAGTCCCCCAAGCTGCTGTGGGCATGGTCTCTCTCAGAGCAGCACGGAGCCCTGCAGTGAGTGGCAGGCACTCCAGGTGCACTCCTCTGTAATAGCGGTGCCCCTGCCAGGCAGCTGTGTGCCAGCAGTGACCTTTGGGTCTAGCCGGGGTGGCTGTGCATTTGGCTGGGATTCTGGTCGGCTGCTTGGAGTGCACCTGCTCCCTCTTGCTCTGCTGTAGGTGTGTGTGGGGCTCTCCTGCGCGTGCCTCTAACCAGGCTCCTCTGGCTCCACTGCTACCAGTGCATGTGAGCCATATCCGGGCTGTTTGGTTGCCACTGCTGCGGGCTCGCACAAGCCTATCCTGGTCCCCTCTGGTGCTGTTGGCATATGCAATCTGTTCCCAGTCCCTTCCCTGTGCACCTTGTGTCTGCGCTCTGGGTGAGGATTTCTAGAGCTGGTTTTTTAGCAGTCCTGGGCTTTCACTCCCTCCCCTTTCCAACTCCTTTCTTCCCACCGGGTTCTGGGGTGGGGGAGTATTCGGGTCCCACTTGGCCACAGCTTGTATCTTACCCCCTTCATGTGATGTTGAGTTCTCACAGATGTAGATGTATCCTGACTCTTGTACTGCATCCACTGGTGTCTCTCTTAGGAATATTTGTATTTATTGTATTTTCATAAATATATATGTTTTGGGGAACAGATTTCCTCTGAACTACTCATGCCACCGTCTTCCCATGATCCCCATCAGTATTCTTGATAAATATTTTAATTTGAAAATCATAAGCATGCTCACAGAACTACAGAACAATATTCAAGATCTCAGGAACAACTTAAAGAAACAGATAGAATCTTTGAAAAATACAATATCTGAAATGAAACATACAACACAGGGATGAGGTAGAGGGGACAGTAAATAAAATACAAATTAGAGAACAGGAATACAAAGAAGTTGAGGAAAAGTGAGAAAAAAAGATCTCTAGGAATGAAAGAATATGAAGAGAACTGTGTGACCAAACCAAATGAAATAACATTCGCATTATAGGGGTACCAGAAGAAGAAGAAGAAAGAAAAGGGGATAGAAAGTCATTTTGAGGAAATAATTGAAAACTTCCCTAATATGGAGAAGGAAATAGTCTCTCAGGGCATGGAAATGCACAGATCTCCCAACGCAAGGGACCCAAGGAAGATAAAAACAAGACATATAATAACTATAATGGCAAAGATCAAGGATAAGGACATAGTATTAAACGCAGCCAGAGAGAGAAAAAAGATCACATGCAAAGGAAAACCCATCAGGCTATCATCAGACTTCTAAGCAGAAACCTTACAGGCCAGGAAGGAGTGGCATGATATATTTAAAGCAATGAAATATAAGGGCCTGGAACCAAAAACACTGTACTTGACAAGATTATCACTTAAATTTGAAGGAGGGGATTAAAGATGATGGTGTGAGGGGTGAGACACAGGCCTCCTCCCAAAACCACATATAATATGAAAATATAATTAATACAACCAACCCTGAAAGAGCAACAGGAAAGAAGGATGAGCCTGATTACATACATCTGGAGAAAAGAACAGATCTCATGGAACAGAGTAACATACCGAAGCCATGTTCCAGCAGGAGCCAAGCCCTTCCCTTACCCAACTCACCAGCAGGAGGAAGAGAAACAGAGCAGGGAGAGAGTAGAGGTCTGGGACTGCTGAACCCCTAGCACTGGAGATCTGCTCTGGAAGCATGAACCTACATTGCACGGTGCTCTGGTGATTAGTGGTGTTTGAAAGCTAAGACAGGTGGAATACCTAGAGAGACTGAGAGTCCAGCCACTTATGGAAAACAGGTATCCACATCCAGCTGCTCTGGGAAAAAAGAAAAGTGGGCAGTCTGAGAGACTTCCTAATAGCAAGAGAGCTGCTAAAGGGGCAAAGATTGCATGGAGCTTACTGCTCCGGAGAAAGGACAGGTAGACAAAATTATCCAGGTTCACTCTGCCCAGCAGGTTGGGAACTTTCAGGAGCTTCAGGCATTCCATCCCCCTGGATGGCTACACAGCTCCAAGGACACCACTGTGACAAGCAGCCTGCTGCACCTTCCTCCCAGCCAACCCACACCTGGCTTGCACCTCAGCAGCCCCTGCCCTGGCATCAAGCCAGCCAGAGGGAAGCCCCACCCATGGCAGCTACAAATGCAAAGCATAGAGGCTTGCACCTGTGTGTTTGGCCCACTGGTTCTGGCAGTGGAGAAATGCATAGCAGACAGGAAGCAGGAAACAGGTGTTTCCCTCCTCCAGACACCAGCACTGCTCCCCTATGACCAGTAACATCGCTCCAGGGGCTGAGCAGTACCAGAGAGTAGAGCTTCTGGGCACTAGAGGCACAACATATGAATATGAAATGTGAAAGGATCCTGGTTCAAACAAAAATACCACATACACCAGAAAAAGGTTGAAGTGAAACTGAACTTATCAATCTTCCTGAAAGAGATTTCAAAATAAAAATCATAAACATGCTCATAGAGGTACAGAAAAATATTCAAGAAGTCAGGGACAAATTCAGGACAGAGATCCAATCATTATGGAATACAATGGAGGGATTTAAAAACAGATTAGATATGGTGGAGGAGATGATAAATGAAATGGAAATTAGAGAAGAGGAATACAAAAAGCTGGGGCACAGAGAGAAAAAAGGATCTCTAGGAATGAAAGAATATTGAGAGAACTGTGAGACCAATCCAAATGGAACAATATTCATATTATAGGGGTATCAGAAGAAGAGAGAGAAAAAGGACAGAAAGTGTCTTTGAGGAGGTAATTGCTGAAAACTTCCCCAGTTGGGAAAAGGAGATAGTCTCTCTGGTCATGGAGGTGCACAGATCTCCCAAAACAAGGGACACAAGGAAGACACCAAGACATAGAGTAATTAAAATGGCAAAGATCAAGGATAAGGACAGACTATTAAAAGCAGCAAAAGAGAGAAAAAAGATCACATACAAAGGAAAACCCATCAGGCTATCATCAGGCTTTTCAGCAGAAACCTTACAGGCCAGAAGGGAATGGCATGATATATTTAATGCAATGAAGCATAAGGATACTCTATGCAACAAGGTTATCATTTAAATTTGCAGGAAGGATTAAACAATTCCCAGATAAGCAAAAGCTGAGACAATTTACCTCCCACAAACCTTCTTTACATTGTATTTTGGAGGGACTGCTATAGATGGAAGTGTTCCTAAGGCTAAATAGCTGTCACCAGAGGTAATAAAACCACATTAAGCAAAGAACAATTAATTACTAATCAAATGCAAAATTAAATCACCTACCCCCAAAGTCAGTCAAGGGATAGACAAAGAGTATGGAATATGATACCGAATATATAAACAATGGAGGAGGATAAAAGGAGGGGAAAAAAAGAAACTTTACATTGTGTTTGTAATAGCATACCAAGTGAGTTTAGTTAGACTCTTAGATAGTAAGGAAGTTACCCCTGAACCTTTGTTAACCATAAATCTAAAGCCTGCAATGGCAATAAGTACATACCTATAGATAATCACCCTAAATGTAAATGGTCTGAATGCAGCAATCAAAAGACATAGAGCCACTGAATTGATTAAAAAAAAACAAGACCCATCTATATGCTGCCTACAAGAGATGCACTTCAAACCCAAAGATATACACAAACTAAAAGTGAAGGGATGGAAAAAGATATTTCATGGAAACAATAGAGAGAAAAAAGCAGGTGTTGCCGTACTTGTATCAGACAAAATAGACTTCAAAACAAAGAAAGCGATAAGAGACAAAGAAGGACATTACATAATGATAAAGGGGTCAGCCCACCAAGAGGATATAACCATTATAAAATTTTGCAGCCAACATAGGAGCACCAAAATACGTGAAAGAAGTATTATCAGAATTAAAGGAGAAAATAGAATGCAATGGATTCATTTTAGGAGACTTCAACTCACCATTCACTCAAAAGACAGATCAACAAGACAGAAAATAAGGCACTGAACAACACATTAGAACAGATGGATCTAACAGACATATACAGAACTCTACACCCAAATTCAGCAGGATGCACATTCTTCTCACATGCACATGGAACATTTTCAAGAATATATCACATACTGGACCACAAAAAAAGTCTCAGCAAATTCAAAAAGATTGAAATTGTACCAACCAGCTTCTCAGACCACAAAGGTATGAAACTAGAAATAAATTATGGAAAGAAAATGAGAAATCCCACAAACACATGGAGGCTTAAGAACATGCTCCTAAATAACCAATGGATAAATGACTGAATAAAAGCAGAGCTCAAGCAATATATGGAGACAAATGTAAACAATAATTCAACCCTGCAAAATCTGTGGGATGCAGTGAAGGCGGTGCTAAGAGGGAAGTATATTGCAATACCAGGCCTACCTCAGGAAAGAAGAACAATCCCATATGAGCAGTCTAAACTCACAATTAATGAAACTAGGAAAAGAAGGACAAATGAGGCCAAAGTCAGTAGAAGGAGGGACATAATAAATATTAGAGCAGAAATAAATAAAATCAAGTAGAATATAACAGTAGAAAGTATCAATGAAAACAGGATTGGGTTCTTCAAGAAAATAAACAAAATAGATAAACTACGAGACCTAATAACTGAATTCAGCAAGTTGCAGGATACAAAATTAATATACAGAAATCTGTTGCATTCTTATATAGTAATGATTAACTAGCAGAAATAAAATTTGGAGATAATTCTTATATACTAATGATTAACTAGCAAAAATAAATGTCAGAAAGTAAAAACCTTTATAATTTCATTGAAAGGAATAAAATACCTAGGAATAAACCTAACCGAGGTGGTGAAAAACCTGTATCCTGAAAACTACAAGACACTCATGAGAGACATTAAAGAAGACTGCAATAGGTGGAAATACATCCATGCTCATGGATTAGAAGAATGAATATTATCCAAATGGCCATCCTGCCCAAAGTAATCTACAGATGCAATGCAATCCCTGTCAAAATACCAATAGCATTCTTGAATGAACTACAAAAAATAGTTCTAAAATTCTTATGGAATCACAAAAGACCCTGAATAGCCAAAGCAATAGTGAGAAGGAATAACAAAATTGGGGGATTATGCTCCCCAACTTCAAACTTTACTACAAAGCCACAGTAATCAAAACAAATTGGGACTGGCACAAGCACAGATCCATAGATCAATGGAACAGACTAGAGAGTCCAGATATTAACCCAAGCATATATGGTCAATTAATATGAGAAAGGAGCCATGAATATACAATGGGGAAATGACAGCCTCTTTAACAACTGGTGTTGGCAAAACTGGGCAGCTACATGTCAGAGAATCAAACTGGACTATTGTCTAACCCCATACACAAAAGTAAACTCGAAATGGATCAAAGACCTGAATGTAAGTCATGAAACCATAAAGCTCTTAGAAGAAAACATAGGCAAAAAATCTCTTGAGTATAAACATGAGCAACTTTTTCCTGAACACATCTCCTTGGGAAAGGGAAACAAAAGCAGAAATGAGCAAGTGGGACTACATCAAACTAAAAAGCTTCTCTACAGCAAAGGACACCATCAATAGAACAAAAAGGCATCCTACATTAAGGGAGAATATATTCATAAATGACTTATATGATAAGGGTTTAAAATCCAAAATATATAAAGAGCTCACATGCCTCAAAACCCAAGAAACAAATAACCCAATTAAAAAATGGGCAGAAGATCTGAACTGACACTTTTCCAAAGAAGAAATTCAGATGGCCAACAAGCAAATGAAAAGATGCTTCACATTACTAATTATCAGGGAAATGCAAATTAAAATCACAATGAGATATCGCCTCACAACAGTTAGGATGGCCAACATCCAAAAGACAAGAAACTACAAATGTTGGCAAAGATGCGGAGAAAGGGGTATCCTTCTACAGTGTTGGTGGGAATGTAAATTAGTTCAACCATTGTGGAAAGCAATATGGAGATTCCTCAAAAAAGTAAAAATAGAAAAACCATTTGACCCAGGAATTCCACTCATAAGAATTGACCCTAAGAATGCAGGATCCCAGATTCAAAAAGACCTATGCACCCCTATGTTTATCACAGCACTATTTACAATAGCCAAGAAATGGAATCAACATAAGTGTCCATCAGTAGCTGAATGAATAAAGATGTGGCATATATACACAATGGAATATTATGCAGCAATAAGAAGAAAACAAATCTTACCATTTGTAACAACATGGATGGAGCTAGAGGGTATTATGCTCAGTTAAATAAGTCAGGCAGAGAAAGACAAGTACCAAATGATTTCCTCGTTTGTGGAGTATAACGATGAAGCAAAACTGAAGGAACAAAAGAACAACAGACTCACAGACTACAAGAAGGGACTAGCAGTTACCAAAGGGGAGGGGTGTGGGAGGGTGGATGGGGAGGGACGGAGAAGTGGATTAAGGGGCATTATAATTAGCACACTCAATATAGGTAGGTCACCAGGAGGCAGTACAGCATGGAGAAGATCATTAATGACTTTATAGCATCTTACTATGCTGATGGACAGTGATTGTATTGGGGTCGATGATATGAGTGAATGTTGAAACCACAATGTTGTTCATGTTAAACCTTTATAAGATTGCATATCAATGATACCTTAATTTAAAATAATATGCACCTGTATTGATTCCTCAATTATGTGTTTTATCTCCCATAAAATTATAGTATCTATAGTGGCTTTATGGATCTTAGGTCATCATCTTTCCTCAGCATAAAGGGAACATTATATTTTGTTTGTGTTAAAAATGATTCAGGTTGCTCACCCATGTCCAATCCAGTTCTCTTATATTTCACTCTTCATTTTGGGTCAATTTATGAACTCTGTTCATAGCTACTTGGTAAACTTGGCTGTTGATTGTTTGTTTGTTTTTTACATATCAGGAACTGTTGACATTCATGGACCAGGTCATCAAATTCTCTCAGGAGGTGTGGGAATGCCTGGACCCTGCTCCGAGGTCCTTGTAGAGGAATGTGATGCTGGAGATCTACAGGAACCTTGTCTCTGTGGGTGAAGATAATAACTTCATTCCAGAATTCCTAATCCACCCTCAAAATTTTTATTTTCTTATTTTGCAGAATGTCTCCTGGAAGCTTCTGCTTTTGTAGGACTGTGTGTCAGATTCCTAATTTCAAGGAAGAAAATCAGGGATTTGTTTATGTAGAAACAATCTTCCTGATGTTGTATTTTGACTTTAACCTCCCCTTTCTGCAATGATATGCATCCTTCACCCTAGATTCGTGGTACCTCTAAAAATTCAGTGGCAGAAAATAGTGTCGACTCCATCTTAAATTAGGAATTCCACACCAAATTGGAAAAGAAACAAAGTACTTTATTTGGAGTCTTCGAATTGCAATTTTGGGAGCACAGATTGAGCAGCAACCAGAAAAAGTGTCCCACCTGTGCAGGGAAGCAAGGTATTTTTGTGAGAAAGGAAAGGGTGGAGTTGGGGGTAGTTGGGGGGGATTTCATTACCTGGATGAAGACAAGGAGAAAATTAATTATCTACTGGCACTAACAGTACAACAGGCACTAATGAGCTGCTTCATTAATGCTTTGATACTAATTTATTGGTGCCAGAAAGTGAAACTAGTCATGGTGTTCCCTCATTAACTGCCCTATCACCGTAAAGTCCATTCTGACAGTTATTTTTTTTTAGTCCCTTCTTGGGTGACAGTTGCCTTGTTAATTTTTTTTTTTTTTTTTTTTTACTGTTATTATCACAATTTATTCATTCACTCAACAAATATTGATTGAGCACATATTCTAAGCAGGTATTTTTTTTTTTTTTTTTTTTTTTTTTGAGAGGGCATCTCTCATATTTATTGATCAAATGGTTGTTAACAACAATAAAATTCAGTATAGGGGGGTCAATGCTCAATGTACAATCATTAATCCATCTCAAGCCTAATTCTCGTCAGTCTCCAATCTTCTGAAGCATAACGAACAAGTTCTTACATGGTGAACGAATTCTTACAGAGTGAATAAATTCTTACATGGTGAACAGTACAAGGGCAGTCATCACAGAAACTTTCGGTTTTGATCATGCAATATGACCTATAAACCATCAGGTCAAATATGAATATTCATTTGATTTTTGTACTTGATTTATATGTTGATCCCACATTTCTCCTATTATTATTATTTTTTTTATTTTTAATAAAATGCTGAAGTGGTAGGTAGATGCAAGATAAAGGTAGAAAACATAGTTTAGTGCTGTAAGAGGGCAAATGTAGATGATCAGATGATCAGGTGTGTGCCTATGGACTAAGTATTAATCCAGGCTAGACAAGGGCAGCAAGACATCCACGGATGCAGAAGATTTCTCTCAAAGCAGGGGGGGTGAGGTTCTGAGCCTCACCTCTGTTGATCCCCAAATTCTCACCTGATGGCCCCCCTGCGACTGTGCCTGTCTTAGGTTGTTCCTCCCTTGAGGAATCTTACCCGTCTCTGGCTAACCAGTCATCTTCCGGGGCCATACAGGGAAATGTAAAGTTGGTAAGTGAGAGAGAAGCCATATTGTTTGCAAAGGTTAGCTTTTTACTTCTTTGCAGATTTATGCCCTGTGGCTTCTATGCCCAGCACTTGTCTCGAGGTATCTTTACCACCTGGAGGAATTATGATACTCGGTAAATTCGATATGAGGCACGAATTCTATTTAAAGTTTGTAATTAGGAAGGAAGAAGAAAAGCTATAGATGTAGCATATGAAGGAAACTTGGGAGGATTGATTATTTCTTTGACATATCTTCTTGTATAGTACCTTAAGTATGTATAGGTTTTAAACTACTAACTAATTTGCACACACATATTGACATAATAGGAATACGGTGACATAAACAAAGCAAATCTATAATTACCAGCCATCTCCAGTGAAGCCAAGAAAACCATTTAGGCACCCTAGGCATTTGTGAAAATTTATCTATGATATGATGGATATTGTCCAACTGTACTTGAACCATCAGACAAATTAAAGCAGCCCATTTCTGGGATCTGTTCACATCCCATATGTTCTTTTAACCATAGATAGTCTATAGTCATGAGATTTTGGAGTGCTACAACTTGCACCCCTCCCAACTCCTGGTTGAGTTCCAACAGTACAGATCCAGTCAAATTCGTTGTCTCACTGTATGCACATGCCAGCCTAGACATCTCCCTCCTCCTTCTCATGGCAAGTCCAGGAGATGGTGGGCTGGATGCAGCCACAACCGCAGCATCGTCCGGATCCCTGTGGAGGCTTTTTGATGATCATCCCCCGGCACGAGTCCTCCAGAGAGTGCTGATGCCGGAAGCTCCTCCTCATATCGTATCTTAGTTCATTTTCTGGGTATCCAAGCTAGGCCTTGATCTTCTGCGTAGAAACAAACAGACCCTTTGCCCACACTTTGACATGCCCTCTATACCACTGTGCAGAACTCATTGGAGGTCAGCACACAGTAACTGCTTTTTTTTTTTTTTTTTTAATTAAGAGAAAGGAATATTATCAGAAAAGAGTACCTCCATAGCTGATCATCTGACACCCTTTAAGTGATCAACATTAAGGATATTTAAAGCATGCGTTGATCTTTGATTTACCAATAATTTTATCCTGTTAAGGAGTAATCCCCCTTTTCTTTCTTTCTTTCTTTTTTTTTTTTTTTAAATTTTTAATCTACACTTACCTGAAGAATACTATGTTTACTATGCTCTCCCCTATATCAGGTCCCCCCTAACAACCACATTACGGTTACTGTCCATCAGCTTAGCAAAATGTTGTAGAGTCACTACTTGTCCTCTCTGTGTTGTGCAGCCCACCCTCCCCTATCTCCCTCCCCCCCATGCATGCTAATCTTAATACCCCCCTTCTTCTTCCCCCCCCTTATCCCTCCCTGCCCACCCATCCTCCCCAGTTCCTTTCCCTTTGGTACCTGTTAGTCCATTTTTGGGTTCTGTAATTCTGCTGCTGTTTTGTTCCTTCAGTTTTTCCTTTGTTCCTATACTCCTCAGATGAGTGAAATCATTTGGTATTTCTCTTTCTCCGCTTGGCTTATTTCACTGAGCATAATACTCTCCAGCTCCATCCATGTTGCTACAAATGGTTGGATTTTTCCACTTCTTATGGCTGAGTAGTATTCCATTGTGTATATGTACCACTTCTTCTTTATCCATTCATCTACCGATGGACATTTAGGTTGCTTCCAATTCTTGGCTATTGTAAATAGTGCTGCGATAAACATAGGAGTGCATCTGTCTTTCTCAAACTTGATTGCTGCGTTCTTAGGGTAAATTCCTAGGAGTGGAATTCCTGGGTCAAATGGTAGGTCTGTTTTGAGCATTTTGATGCACCTCCATACTGCTTTCCACAATGGTTGAACTAATTTACATTCCCACCAGCAGTGTAGGAGGGTTCCCCTTTCTCCACAGCCTCGCCAACATTTGTTGTTGTTTGTCTTTTGGATGGCAGCTATCCTTACTGGTGTGAGGTGATACCTCATTGTAGTTTTAATTTGCATTTCTCTGATAATTAGCGATGTGGAGCATCTTTTCATGTGTCTCTTGGCCATCTGTATTTCTTTTTTGGAGAACTGTCTGTTCAGTTCCTCTGCCCATTTTTTAATTGGGTTATTTGTTTTTTGTTTGTTGAGGCGTGTGAGCTCTTTATATATTCTGGACGTCAAGCCTTTATCAGATCTGCCATTTTCAAATATATTCTCCCATACTGTAGGGTTCCTTTTTGTTCTATTGATGGTGTCTTTCGCTGTACAGAAGCTTTTCAGCTTACTGTAGTCCCACTTGCTCATTTTTGCTGTTGTTTTCCTTGCCCGGGGAGGTATGTTCAAGAAGAGATCACTCATGTTTATGTCTAAGAGGTTTTTGCCTATGTTTTTTTCCAAGAGTTTAATGGTTTCGTGACTTACATTCAGGTCTTTGATCCATTTTGAGTTTACCTTTGTATATGGGGTTAGACAATGGTCCAGTTTCATTCTCCTACATGTAGCTGTCCAGTTTTGCCAGCACCATCTGTTGAAGAGACTGTCATTTTGCCATTGTATGTCCATGGCTCCTTTATCAAATATTAATTGACCATATATGTTTGGGTTAATTTCTGGGGTCTCTAATCTGTTCCACTGGTCTGTGGCTCTGTTCTTGTGCCAGTACCAAATTGTCTTGATTACTATGGCTTTGTAGTAGAGCTTGAAGTTGGGGAGTGAGATCCCCCCTACTTTATTCTTCTTTTTCAGGATTGCTTTGGCTATTCGGGGTCTTTGGTGTTTCCATATGAATTTTTGAATTATTTGTTCCAATTCATTGAAGAATGTTGCTGGTAATTTGAGAGGGATTGCATCAAATTTGTATATTGCTTTCGGCAGGATGGCCATTTTGACGATATTATTTCTTCCTAGCCATGAGCATGGGATGAGTTTCCATTTATTAGTGTCCCCTTTAATTTCTCTTAAGAGTGACTTGTAGTTTTCAGAGTATAAGTCTTTCACTTCCTTGGTTAGGTTTATTCCTAGGTATTTTATTCTTTTTGATGCAATGGTGAATGGAATTGTTTTCCTGATTTCTCTTTCTATTGATTCGTTGTTAGTGTATAGGAAAGCTACAGATTTCTGTGTGTTGATTTTGTATCCTGCAACTTTGCTGTATTCCGATATCAGTTCTAGTAGTTTTGGAGTGGAGTCTTTAGGGTTTTTTATGTACAGTATCATATCATCTGCAAATAGTGACAGTTTAACTTCTTCTTTACCAATCTGGATTCCTTGTATTTCTTTGTTTTGTCTGATTGCCGTGGCTAGGACCTCCAGTACTATGTTAAATAACAGTGGGGAGAGTGGGCATCCCTGTCTGGTTCCCGATCTCAGTGGAAATGCTTTCAGCTTCTCGCTGTTCAGTATAATGCTGGCTGTGGGTTTATCATATATGGCCTTTATTATGTTGAGGTACTTGCCCTCTATTCCCATTTTGCTGAGAGTTTTTATCATGAATGGATGTTGAATTTTGTCAAATGCTTTTTCAGCATCTATGGAGATGATCATGTGGTTTTTGTCTTTCTTTTTGTTGATGTGGTGGATGATGTTGATGGATTTTCGAATGTTGTACCATCCTTGCATCCCTGGGATGAACCCCACTTGGTCATGGTGTATGATCCTTTTGATATACTGTTGAATTCTGTTTGCTAATATTTTATTGAGTATTTTTGCATCTACGTTCATCAGGGATATTGGTCTGTAATTTTCTTTTTTGGTGGGGTCTTTGCCTGGTTTTGGTATTAGGGTGATGTTGGCTTCATAGAATGAGTTTGGGAGTATTCCCTCTTCTTCTATTTTGTGGAACACTTTAAGGAGAATGGGTATTATGTCTTCTCTGTGTGTCTGATAAAATTCCGAGGTAAATCCGTCCGGCCCCGGGGTTTTGTTCTTGGGTAGTTTTTTGATTACTGTTTCAATTTCTTTGCTTGTAATTGGTTTGTTTAACTTTTGTGTTTCTTCCTTGGTCAGTCTTGGGAGGTTGTATTTTTCTAGGAAGTTGTCCATTTCTTCTAGGTTTTCCAGCTTGTTGGCATATAGGTTTTCATAGTAGTCTTTAATAATTCTTTGTATTTCTGTGGAGTCTGTCGTGATTTTTCCATTCTCATTTCTGATTATGTTGATTTGTGTTGACTCTCTTTTTCTCTTAATAAGTTGGGCTAGAGGCTTATCTATTTTGTTTATTTTCTCAAAGAACCAGCTCTTGGTTTCGTTGATTTTTGCTATTGTTTTATTCTTCTCAATTTTGTTTATTTCTTCTCTGATCTTTATTATGTCCCTCCTTCTGCTGACTTTAGGCCTCATTTGTTCTTCTTTTTCCAGTTTTAATAATTGTGATGTTAGACTATTCATTTGGGATTGTTCTTCCTTCTTCAAGTTTGCCTGGATTGCTATATACTTTCCTCTTAAGACTGCTTTCGCTGCATCCCACAGAAGTTGGGGCTTAGTGTTGTTGTTGTCATTTGTTTCTATATATTCCTTGATCTCTATTTTGATTTGTTCATTGATCCATTGATTATTTAGTAGCATGTTGTTAAGCCTCCATGTGTTTGTGAGCCTTTTTGTTTTCTTTGTAGAATTTATTTCTACTTTCATACCTTTGTGGTCTGAAAAATTGGTTGGTAGAATTTCAATATTGTGGAATTTACTGAGGCTCTTTTTGTGAGCTAGTATGTGGTCTATTCTGGAGAATGTTCCATGTGCACTTGAGAAGAATGTATATCCTGTTGCTTTTGGATGTAAAGTTCTATAGATGTCTATTAGGTCCATCTGTTCTAGTGTGTTGTTCAGTGCCTGTGTGTCTTTACTTATTTTCTGCCCGGTGGATCTATCCTTTGGGGTGAGTGGTGTGTTGAAGTCTCCTACAATGAATGCATTGCAGTCTATTTCCCTCTTTAGTTCTGTTAGTATTTGCTTCACATATGCTGGTGCTCCTGTATTGGGTGCATATATATTTAGAATGGTTATATCCTCTTGTTGGACTAAGCCCTTTATCATTATGTAGTGGCCTTCTTTATCTCTTGTTACTTTCTTTGTTTTGAAGTCTATTTTGTCTGATATTAGTACTGCAACCCCTGCTTTCTTCTCACTGTTGTTTGCCTGAAATATGTTTTTCCATCCCTTGACTTTTAGTCTATGCTTATCTTTGGGTTTAAGGTGAGTTTCTTGTAAGCAGCATATAGATGGGTCTTGCTTTTTTATCCATTCTATTACTCTATGTCTTTTGATTGGTGCATTAAGTCCATTTACATTTAGGGTGACTATTGAAAGATATGTACTTATTGCCATTGCAGGCTTTAGATTCGTGGTTACCAAAGGTTCAAGGTTAGCTTCTTTAGTATCTTACTGCCTAACTTAGCTCGCTTATTGAGCTGTTATATACACTGTCTGGAGAGTCTTTTCTTCTCTCCCTTCTTATTCCTCCTCCTCCATTCTTCATATGTTGTGTGTTTTGTTCTGTGCTCTTTTTAGGGGTGCTCCCATCTAGAGCAGTCCCTGTAGGATGCCCTGTAGAGGTGGTTTGTGGGAAGCAAATTCCCTCAGCTTTTGCTTGTCTGGGAATTGTTTGATCCCACCATCATATTTAAATGATAGTCGTGCTGGATACAGTATCCTTGGTTCAAGGCCCTTCTGTTTCATTGCATTAAGTATATCATGCCATTCTCTTCTGGCCTGTAGGGTTTCTGTTGAGAAGTCTGATGTTAGCCTGATTGGTTTTCCTTTATAGGTGACCTTTTTCTCTCTAGCTGCCTTTAAAACTCTTTCCTTGTCCTTGATCCTTGCCATTTTAATTATTATGTGTCTTGGTGTTGTCCTCCTTGGATCCTTTCTGTTGGGGGTTCTGTATAATTCCATGGTCTGTTCGATTATTTCCTCCCCCAGTTTGGGGAAGTTTTCAGCAATTATTTCTTCAAAGACACTTTCTATCCCTTTTCCTCTTTCTTCCTCTTCTGGTATCCCTATAATACGAATGTTTTTCCTTTTGTATTGGTCACATATTTCTCTTAGTGTTGTTTCATTCCTGGAGATCCTTTTATCTCTCTCTATGTCAGCTTCTATACGTTCCTGTTCTCTGGCTTCTATTCCTTCAATGGCCTCTTGCATCTTATCCATTCTGCTTATAAATCCTTCCAGGGATTGTTTCACTTCTGTGATCTCTTTCCTGACATCTGTGATCTCCTTCCGGACTTCATCCCACTGCTCTTGCATTTTTCTCTGCATCTCATCCCACTGCTCTTGCATTTTTCTCTGCATCTCATCCCATTGCTCTTGCATTTTTTTCTGCATCTCTGTCAGCATGTTCATGATTTTTATTTTGAATTCTTTTTCAGGAGGACTAGTTAGGTCTGTCTCCTTCTCAGGTGTTGTCTCTGTGATCTTTGTCTGCCTGTAGTTTTGCCTTTTCATGGTGATAGAGATAGTCTGCAGAGCTGGTACAAGTGACCGCTGGAAGAGCTTCCCTTCTTGTTGGTTTGTAGCCTTTTCCTGGGAGAATAGCGACCTCTAGTGGCTTGTGCTGGGCAGCTGTGCACAGACAGGGCTTCTGCTTCCTGCCCAGTTGCTTTGGGGTTTATCTCCACTGTTGCTGTGGGCTTGGCCTGGCTGGGGCTGTTCCTCCAAAATGGTGGAGCCCCGTTGGAGGGGGAGCAGCCAGGAGACTATTTATCTCCGTAAGGGGCCTCTGTGCTCCCTGCTGCCCAGGGGGTTAGAGTGCCCAGAGATCCCCAGATTCCCTGCTTCTGGTCTAAGTGACCTGTCCTGCCCCTTTAAGATTTCCAAAAAGCACTCTCCAAACCAAAACAACAGCAGCAACAATGAGAGAGGGAACAGAAAGGAAAAAAAAAAAGAAAAAACACGCGATTTTTTTTTTTTTTTTTTCCTCAGGTGCCGGTCCCAGGCACCCGCGCACTGGTCCTGCTGCCCTGTCTCCCTAGCACCAGGGTCCCTGTCCTTTCAAGGCTTCCAAAAAGCACTCACCCACCGGTCCCGCAGGGAAGGAACGCTCAATATTCTTGGTCCTCAGGCACTGGTCCCACGCACCCGCTCACCAGTCCCGCCGCCCTGCCTCCCTAGCACCGGGGTCCCTGTCCCTTCAAGGCTTCCAAAAAGCACTTGGCAAAAAGAGAGAAAAAAAAGGGGAAAAACGCGCGATTTCTTCCGTCCTCAGGTGCTGGTCTCAGGCACCCACCCACCGGTCCCACAGGGAAAAATGCGGGATATTCTTTGTCCTCAGGTGCCGGTCCCAGGCACCCGCTCACCAGTCCCGCCGCCCTGCCTCCCTAGCACCGGGGTCCCTGTCCCTTTTAGGCTTCCAAAAAGCACTCGCAGAAAAGAGAAAAAAAAAGGGGAAAAACGCGCGATTTCCTCTGTCCTCAAGTGCCGGTCTCAGGCACCCGCCCACCGGTCCCGCAGGGAAAAATGGGGGATATTCTTTGTCCTCAGGCGCCGGTCCCAGCCACCCGCTCACCAGTCCCGCCACCGTGCCTCCCTAGCACTGGGGTCCCCGTCCCTTCAAGGCTTCCAAAAAGCGCTTGCCAAAAAGAGAAAAAAAAAAAAAAAAAAAAGGGGAAAAACGCGCGACCTCTTCCGTCCTCAGGCACCGGTCTCAGGCACCCGCCCCCAGGTCTCGCAGGGAGAAACGCGGGATATTCTTTGTCCTCCGGCGCCGTTCCCAGGCACCTCCTCACCGGTCCCGCCACCCTGCCTCCCCAGCAACGGGGGCCCGTCCCTCTAAGGCTTCCAAAAAGCGCTCGCCAAAAAAAAAACCGCTCCGGTTTCTCTCCACCCGCCGGGAGCCGGGGGGAGGGGCGCTCGGGTCCCGCCGGGCCGGGGCTTGTATCTTACCCCCTTCACAAGGCGCTGGGTTCTTGCAGGTGTGGATGTGGTTTGGATATTGTCCTGTGTCCTGTGGTCTCTATTTTAGGAAGATTTTTCTTTGTTATATTTTCATAGCTCTATGTGTTTTTGGGAGGAGATTTCCACTGCTCTACTCACGCCGCCATCTTGGCTCCCGCCCCCCGCCTTGTTAATTTTATGAGCAGTAACTTGTAAAAAGTCTGTTTCTGACCCAGTTCAAAGGGTCATGTTGAACATTATGTCCCCAGAAGCAGATTTGTCTTATACTTGGAAGTTTGAAAGTTTTAATACCCTCTTCCTCCTTCTTCCCACCTACCACATCCCCTGGTAATTACCAATCTTCTCTGTTTCTATGGGTTTGCTTTTTAAAATATTCCACATGTAAGTGAGATCATATGGCATTTGCATTTCTCTGGCTTATTTCACTTAGTGTAAAGACCTCCACGTGGTAGCAAAGGGAGCAAACTTCCCTCTTTAATGACTAAATACTATTCCATTGTATGTATGCATGTGCATATAGAGATACATCTCACATTTCATTTATCCATTCATGAACACTTGGGCTGTTTACACGTCTTGGTTAATGTAAACAATAGTGCATTGAATATGGGGACTCATACATTTCTTTGAAATCCTGATTTCATCACTTTCAGATATGCACCCAGAAGTGGAATTGCTGGATTATATGGTAGTAGTGCTTTTAATTTTTCAAGAGTCCTCATAACTCTTTTCCAAAGTGACTGTAACAGTTTACATTTCTGCAACAGTACATGGGTTCCATTTTTCTTTTTTTTGCATCCTTACTAGCTCTTGTACCTCTCTTTGATAGTAGCCATTCTAAGAGGTGGAAGAGATATTTTACTGTGGTTTGGATGGGCATTTCCCTAAGGAATATCAGTGTTGAACATCTTTTCATATGTTCATTGGTCATTTGAAATCCCCCTTGGGAAAAGAATTATTTGGGTCTTTTGCTCATTTTTTAAATCAGATTTTTTTTGGCTATTGACTTATATGAAATCCTCTGTTTTGGATATTGACCCCTTATCAGATATGTGGTCTGCAAGTATTTTCTTACATGCTGTATGTTGCATTTTCATTTTGTGGATTGTTTCATTAGTTGATTGGTAGCTTTTAATTTACTAGTTTGATGTGGTCCTACTTGCTTATTTTTACTTATGTAGCTTGGGCTTTTGGTGCCATATCTGAAATATCATTGCCAAGACCAATATCAAAGAACTTTCTCCAAATGTTTTCTTCTAGGAGTTTTATGGTTTTGAGTCTTAAATTTAAGCCTTCATTACATCTCAAGTTAAAATGTTTGTGAGTGAGGTAAGATAAGGCTCCAGTCACAATCTTTTGCATTTGATTATCCAGTTTTCCCAGTGGCTTTTATTGAAGTGACTACTTTTTCTTCATTGGGTGTTTTGCCTTGGTTAATCCTGACTGACCAAGTTTTAAAATACTAAGATATATTGGGACTGCTATGTTGCAAATACAAAAACATTTTCTTGCAGTTATAACTGCTAGTGTTTAATATGTAGACCACTGCTGTGCTTTTGCTCTTCATTTTTGGTAAAATATGAAATAGTTAAACCCTACAATAAGTTTAGTCTTGTTCAAATTAGGTTATAGATCTCACATAAAAGCCATTTGTTGTATCATAGTAAGCAATTATATCTTTTTTAAATTATGGCTAAATTTAAATTAACATGAAAATACATTCAGCTTTCTTTTCATTTGCTCTTAGCTAACAGGGATTCACCAGGTTGACATCACATCATCCTTGGATTTGCCTTTTCTGTGAAGTGTCAGGAGTCATTCTATCCAATTTTTCCTGCCTCCTGATATCTTTAACAACTCCATAGTACCACAAAAATAATGTCATTCTTGGTGTCAAAAATTGTCCACAGGCCTTTTCCTTCAGAGGATAGATTATTCCCACTTTTTAAGGGGTGTAGAGAAAATGAAAGTTCCTATAGCCAGGATTCCACCTGAATTAGGTCTGCTTTCTCACTGTACAGTTGTGGGCAATACATTATTATTAACTATATATAAAGAGCTCTGCCTAGTGCTCTGGGCTGCACAGCTCCAAGAGAGCAGAAGATGGAGTGGTGGAAGCACCAAGGACAGAGACTGAGATGGCTTAAGGGGCAAAGAGTCCCAGAGGCAGAAACCTGGTTGCTGCATGCAGACTCACTCTGAGTGGACAGGATTCTAGTGCTTGACCTGCTACCATGGGAATAAAGTTGGGTATGAACCGTTTCACCACAAGAACAATCCATTGTAATTTTTGGCCTCACTGAATCAAGAGTGAACTTGTCCAGGGCTGAAACCCACTGGCAGCACAAGTGGGAACTTATGACATGTTGGGACATGATTTCTACAGGGCTCTCCATTTTTTCCACATCTTGTACCAGCCTCCGCTTACACTCTCTCCTTAAGGACTTTTGTACAGCACTCTGACTTGGGAAATGTCAGTACAGCTACTAGCTGGGGCACATGGCAGATATTTATCTGACAAACACAATAAGGAAAGTACCTCATTCTGATCAAAACTTGGGCAGGAATGCTTACAACCTAACTGAAGAGAGCGGGTGACTTAAACTCAAGGTTCCTCATCTGTGCTCCAAATCTGCATGTTCAGCATCTACCTGGACCTCATTGCTCACCCTGTGGGACTTGGGTGACAAGGGGCACAAATATGGATGTACAGCTCTTGCTGCCTATTGTGGCATAAATAATAGTCCATTACCTCATACTAAGGCATCTCATGTGTGGGAAAAATGGAAGTTCCTATGGCCAGGATCCTCACCTGACCCTAAACTACTTGATGATATAATTGTCCTACTTCTAGGCTAATGCTTACACACACATTAATGATTACTGATTGAGTCACTATATAAAGAGCTCTGCCCAGTGCTCTGGGTGGAGGCAAAGATCGTGGAGGATTACAGACCTGCAGACTGCTGGATGCAAATGTGATTCTAGTGCTTGACCTACCACCATGAGACTAAAGCCTTTTACCCCAAGAACTTTCCACTGTCATTTCTCAGTCTCACTGAATCCAGAGTGAACCTGTCCATGGTTGAAACCCTCAGGCAAGACATCATGTTTTTCCCAAAATGCATGAGACTCTCAGGCTAATATGTTAGATGTGCAAATAGGATAAAATCCTTCAAATTTCTCTCATGTGGTAGTAATGGGATGCTGCGAGAAACATGAATTTCTGCAATAGAAAAGCACAGCCCCTCCTTAGATCTGCTTTGGAGAATGAGACTTCCTTGGAACAAGTAGCACATTCTCTAGTCTAAGTATTGGGTGAGGAGGGAGGAAGGCCCTCCACTGTCCAACATGTAACAGGTGGAGGTGAAATAAGCAGCCTAAATTTGCTGAGTTGTTTGTCATGCTACTGGTTGAAGGAGGAAAGGTCAAGGGTCACCAAACCTGATGTTGAGTTTTGGGTGGTTGAAAACCTATAGGTCATTGGTGAACTGCATTTAGTCAATAGCCTGCTTGAAATGAAAATATACAGGACACTCTTTCCTGATATTTCTGTGCAGTCAAACTTTTTCTTGTGTGGTCTGAAAGTTACCTCTACCTATACAATAACTTCAGCAGCATTAATCAGAACACCAAATAAATTCTTTGGAATTTGGGGAAAGGAAATAACTGAAACATTTATAGCTTGTTGTATACAAGTACACAAGTCCCCATCCTATTATATGTGATGTCATGGATGGAGAGACACCAAGTCCAGGGGAGTCTGGCACAGAGGACTCTGAAGGTAAGCATGGTTGTATTCATGGGCAGAAAGAGCAGCCCCTGATCCTGGTTACTGTCTAGACATTGGAGTTGTAGGAAGAGGAAGGCAGCTGAGATCTTGGGATAAAAAGCCAAAGGGGAATAAAGTTCCCCTTGTATCTTAGGCAGACCTCATCCATGGTAGCCTCCCAAAGCCCTTGGAATCCCCCATGACTTGTCTAGGGGAATGTGCAATGTGACTGCAGCATCTAACTCTTTCATATGGTAAAAAAAACTTAGGTGTTCACTGAGAAAAATGAATCCAACTTCAAGTGATGAGGTTATGGAAGGGCTCCCATTGGGGAAGGAAGCTACTACAACAATGCAGGGAGAACTCTGGATTAATCCAACTTCCTGTTCTATTTGTCAATCAGAATCTACAGTAGGAAGTGATTGATGTGCTGTGTGGTGTACATCCTCCTCTCAAAATTAACAGGTGGTGAACCCCACTAGAAATACAAGGAGAGAGGTATTAGTGAGGGTCTGCCAACTGTGGGAGGAGCGAGATTTAGCATGGGTGTCTCCATTCTTTGAGAGCCTGTCTTTTCACCATTCAGATAATGTACTGTTTGTTGGAAATCCTGAAGCCTCTGTCTTAATATACTAAGGAGCTCCCACATCTCTGCCAGTAAAAGGAGCTGATAAATATGACATAATGGAGAATCTGCTTACCAATTAAAGTTTATTAAGACTATGTAAGCAAATTGACAATGTTCAAACCTTCCAGCAGTGAAGGAAAAATATATCTTCTTTTGGATGCCCATAAATATTTGTGTCTCTGCAATTTTCATATGTTTAAACCTAACTGTTATAGTTATAGTATGAGGAAAGGGGGCCTTTGGGAGGTGAATAGGTCCTGAGGGCAGAGAACTCAGTAAGGGGTTAGTGTCCTTATGAAAGCATCCCAGAAGAGCTCTTTTGCCTTTTTCATCATTTCCATTCACAGCCTAAAGGCTGTCTATGAACTAGAAAGTGGGCTCCCATCAGACTGTCACTGTGAACACATTTCTGTTGTTAAGAAACTACCCAGTTTACAGTAGTTTGTTTTCATGGCCTGAACAGGTTAAGACAAAAATTAGGCTTCAGAAGTGAAAGCAACCCTTTCAACAAAATAAAATAAAACAAAACCCAGGAATGTGGAATCAGCATTCAAGCTCTTTAGTAGATAGAGACTGAGGGTGAGGGTGTTGGAATTGTATGCTGGAAAAAGCCTGCATCACCATGAAAGGAAAAGTAAGGGCAATGAGAACTCAGAGGAATGAGAAGAGCTGTAGACAAGTCCAACCTTCTTAGAGAATACTAGTGGTCATGAAGAGAATTTTGGTAGAAATGCTGACAGTGAAGGTCATTCTGATAAGGTCTCAGACAGAAATGAGTACCACATCATTGGAAACTGGAGGAAATGTGATCATTGTTATAATGGTAGGCAATTGCTTGAATTGCATTTCTGGCTTAGTGTTTTGGGCAGGGTAGACCTTCTGAGCAATGAGTCTGGATCTTTAGCTGAGGATATATCTAAGTAACGTTTTGATGGAGAAGACAGATTACTGTAGAATGCTTGTAGTAAAATGGGATAAGAGAAAAGATTTAAATATGAAACTGGTGATCAAAGGGGAAACAGAACTTCAGAATTCGGAAAAATTTAGTTCATTCATACTGGAAAAGTGATAAAGTATGTTAGGGAGAGCACAGGAAGAGTGTGGCCAAGATTGGTGAGAGGGTTACAATGGGTCTGCCATCTCAACAGAATCCAGGAGCTATTTTTCAAGAGAAGGGAAAGACGAGTCATTCATCTGACCAGAAGCAGGGCCTATTGTCTATGACATGGAAAGAAAGACCCAGAAGGTGATTTGGTAACCATCTGTGGCCTCTCCCAAACAGTTTGGCATGGAGGAGCCAACCACTATACCTCACTCTCCCTCTAGTCTTTATATTTTTCCTTCATGTCCATCCTTTGCACATTAGATGCCCCTCCCTATGAAAGTCCTTTTGCCCAACACCAGAGCTCCTAGCCCACCCCTCCCTGCCCTCCATGAGCTTTAAGCCTCCAACCTCCATCCCCTCCTTCTCCCTGATCTTTATCTCCATCCATTCCAATGAATTTAGTCCATTTTGTGTGTCATCTGTGCCCAATCCCACTCAAATGCAGCTACTATAGTATCTGTCCACAGCATCCCCAAAGCACTGTAGCTATACCCCAAACCCTACAATCCCTGACCCTTTCTCCTGGGCCTTTCATCTCACACATGCCTGTATCTTCCCCGTCTCCTTTCCTCACCCACTACCCACCTTATCCCCCTGCATCCATTATGTCCCACCCTACATCTCAGGAGACAAATACTCTCAAGATCCCATTCACACCAGTTATCCCCTTTCCACTATTATATTCTCTAAACCTTCATAGATGTTATGGTCTCTGGGTCTTCTACCCAAACTTGCCTCTTGTTCTCCTCTGCCAATTAGCTCCCCAACTCCATTATCCCCTTCACTCCATTTTCCCCTTAATGCAGGCTGTCTCCTTATTCTTAACTTACACACTTAGGCCCTGCAGGCACTTAGCTCCTGTGACATCTAACTACCTTTTGCCTGTTGTTGGCTGAATTGTGTGTCTCAAATAAATATGTTCAAATTTGAATCCCTGTTACCCACACATTAAACTTAGTTGGAAGCAGGGTATTAGCAAATGTGATCAAGTTAAAATGAGGTTACAAATGACTAAAATAAACTCTGATCCAGTGATGGGGATCCCTCTAAGAAAAGGCAGATCTGGACATACAGATATAGACCCAGAGAACTTCTTATGATGGTGGAAGTCAATGTTAGAGTGATGAGTCTACAAGCAAGGGAGGCCCAAGGACCGGCAACACTGGTGGGAGTTAGAAAAAGTAAAGGCAAGATTCACCCATAGAGCCTTCAGATAGGAAATACTCTGCCAACAACTTGATTCAGATTTCACACTTCTAGAACCATGAGAGAATATATTTTCATTAATGATTAAGCCACTCCATTTGCAGGCATTTGTTACAACAGTTCTTGGGAACTAATAAAGACCCTCTATGCTCTGTTACCCCAGGGCCCTAGACTCACTGGAGTTCCAATCTATGTCCAAACATGCCAACTTCCTGGCCATGCACTTCAACCCAAGTGGTGCTCATGGCAGTTTTTATGTTCTGCACTTTGGAAAAAGTTACCAGGTAGGTTGTTGCAGTGTAGATTTAATATGAATGATAGAAAGGGCCTCCATTGTCAGGCATTCAGAAGATGGCAGTTACCAATATTTTTCCATCTATGAACATCTTCTCGAGATGTGCTCACTCATGGTGACCATTTATGAACCCGAGTGTAACTGTGTGGGCTTCAGTCATTATGTGTTGTCATTATGACTGTGTATGAATGTGAGCATGAGTGTGACAGGGAGTATGTGAGGGAGTGGGCATACATATGAATATGAGTGTATGTGATTGTGTGTTTGAGTGTGTATCCATGTGTGTGTGTGTGTGTGTGTGTGTGTGTGTGTGTGTGTGTGTGTGTTTGCATCTTTGGGTAAGTATACAGATGCATGGTACAGGTGCTGTGTGTACAGTGTGACTTATCCTACATCTCATATGCTCTTCCTCGATGGACTGTCTCATAAAATCTCATGCTTAGTTAAGATCTGGAAATATTAATTTGTCAGATTGAAATTTATAAATATTTCTCCATACGGTTACATTGCTTCAGGACACAGAGTTTTATACTGCAAAGCCTCTGAACTTCTCTGCTGTAAGCATTAATAAAACTCAGTTGTATAAGTATCTACATAATAAATGCATACATTTCATTTACAATCACCATCACCATTTCCTTTTTATTACTGGGACAGAAGTCCCACCTGTCTTGGTCTCACTACTTGCTTATAATGTGACTCCTTTACAATGGGGCTTAGGGCTCTGAAAGTAGTGAATAAGAAATGGAATATTGTGACAACATACAGTTTACATTGTGATAATTTTGTATTCGTTATCCAGGCAAGGGCCTGGCCACTCTGGAGTCACAGCTCATGAGAATGTGCGCTTGACAGTTGGGAAAATCATGTGGATTAGTATAGAGGTGTTCACCAGCCACAAACTTGGATTATTTAAAACAGCCAAAGAAATGTGGAGAATGGATAAGTTGTAAAAGGGTACAAAGATACTCACCAGAACAAGGATGCTCTGGGTACCTCCGTTTTCATGTGAAGATCTGGGGGAAATGTTATTTCTATGAATGTGTTGGACATGCTGCCTATGCACATACAGGATGAAAACCATGGAGATGCTGGAACAGAGCTTGAGGCCTAAAGAGAAAATATCAGAATACTAGCAATGCTATAAATAGTGAGATTTTGATTTTGTTCTGAGACCCAACAGAACAATATCCAAAATTTTTTTCTCTGTGTGATGTTTTGCTACTCCATTTGCCAGTTACACATATAGGAGAAGCTAAATGTATTAACATGTATGGCATTCAGGAAGGTAATTGGAGAATCCAATGTACCTAGGAGCATTTGCTTTAATCTCTGCCCACCTGGAGCTTGTGGTAATGATGGTGATAAACTGGAAGATGCTCAAGGGCAGGTAGTACCAATGGACACACCCTTGCCCACCCTGTGAACATAGCAAACAAGTTTGCATCTAAGCTCACTGAGGAAACAAGTGCACCCAAATTCTGCCATGTCTGGGGGACCCCTTTAGAGAGAATGACCAAGGAATTGTCTAAGTTCAGGTGTAGGAGAATGATATCTATTGGTCTTAACTTGCTTCCAGTGAAGTGAAGGAAAATATAATGGTAAAGAAGAGAGAAATTCCCCTAGGATTCCAACTATGGTAATTCAGAATATTCTTCTTAAGGAAGTTTGGTTAATTACAAAAACAGACGGACAATTAAAGAAAATTAGGGAAAACAATGCATGACCAAAACAAGAAGTTCAACAAAGAAATAGAAACCCTAAAAAAAAAAAAACAGAACTCCTAAAGCTGAAAAACACAATTGCTGAACTGAAGAAATTAATAGAGCTGCAAATGCAGACTCAACCATGCATAAGTATCAGTGATCTAGAATACAGCATATTTGAAATTATGTGGTCAGAAAAGGAAAAGGTAAAAAGAATGTAAAAGAATGTAAAATGCCTGTGAGACTCATGGGGAACAATCAAAGGGAAAATTATGGGAATTGCAGAAGGAGAATTAAAAGTGTATTTAAAGTGTACTTAAAGCATAGTGGCTGAAAACTTCTCAAATCTGAGAAGAGGTATGGACATGCAAATCTATTAACAATAAAGGAATCTGAATAATTTTAAGCCAACCTGTTGGGTTCTAGGAGAGATAGGGAATGAGGAAGCATAACTGAGAAGCAAAGGGAGAAAGGGGGGATTCTATTGCTGGCTTTGCCACAGTTGACTAACACAGTGGTCAGCAAAATTTTTCTGTTAAGGACCACATAGTAAATATTTTTGGCTCTATGGCCACCATATGGTCACTTTGGCAACTAATCAACTCTGTTGCTGCATCGTGAGAAGTCAGACAATACAAAAATGAATGAACATGGCTGGGTTCCAACAAAGCTTTATTTATGGACACTGAAATATGAATTTTATATAATGTTCACATGTCATAAAATAAAATTCTCTTGATTTTCTCAACTACTAGAACATGTAAAACCACTCTAAATTCACATATCATACAAAATCAGGCAGCAGCCAGATTTACCATGGGCCATAGTTTACCAATTTTTCTGAAGATGCTACTTTAACACCATCATAAAGTACATTTAGTTGCTAAATAACTTATTTAGAAAATATATGGTGTGAAGCAACATCTAGTACTGTTCAGACTACTAGGCTGCATGGGAGAAGATAGAGGTTGAGGTCAATTCAATAGCCCTTAGAAACAATTATTATTATGAGCTGTGGACTAATAAAATATTAATAATAAATTATCTTATTAAGCAAATATTTGTGAAGCACTTACTACATGTCAGGCGCTACACACCTTTCTAAGTCCTTAACCTTCACATCAACAAAGTGAGGTAGGTATTCATACCACCTCTTTGTAAATGATGAAATGAGGCCCAAGGAAATTAATTAACTTGCCCAATAGTTTAGAGTTAGTGAGTAAGAGATCCAGGAAATGTTAGGACTTGTGGGTGGGTCAGAGTTGGAAATTTGCAATGTGCCATGTAGAATTATAAATCTGGAATCAAGAAGTTAATGGCCCAAGTAAATGAAGAGATATTCTAAGTTCATGGATTGGAAAAATTAATATTGTTAAAATGCCCATACTACCCAAAACAATGTACAGATTCAATGCAATCCCCATAAAAATAGAAGTGACATTTTTCACAGAACTAGAGCAAAGAATCCTAAAATGTGTATGGAACAACAACAAAAAAGCTCTGCGTAGTCAAAGGAATCTTGATAAAGAAGAATAAAGCTGGAGGTATGCTCCCTGATTTCAAACTATAGTTGACCCTTAAGTAATGTGGGGGTTAGGAGCACCAGACACCATACAGTTGAAAATATGTGTATACCTTTTGACTCCCCAAAACTTAATGATTATTAGATTACTGTTGACCAGAAGCTTTATTAATAACAAAGAGCTGATTAACACAGATTTTGAATGTTATATGTATTACATATACATTCATACAAAGAAAAACCCTTCTTTTGAAATCTTCACAAATCTCCAAAACATTTTCCAACATATTTATTGAAAAAAAGTGCACATAAATAGACCCACACAATTCAAACCACGTTGTTCAGGTCCAACTGTTCTATAAAACGTCATAATCAGAACAGCATGATACTGGCATACAGACACATAGATCAATGAAGTAGAATACATATACCAGAAATAAACCCATGCATATGTGGTCAGTCTATGACTAAGGAGGCAACAATATACAATGGGGAAGAGAAAGTCTCTTCAACAAATGGTGTTGAGAAAAATGGACAGCTGCATGTAAAAAATTAATCTGCAGCACTGTCTTATACTATATACAAAAATTAATTCGAATGAACAAAGATTTGAATGTAATACCTGAAATCATAAAACTCCTAGAAGATGACATACCATTAAGCATTTTGGCATTGGTCTTGGCAAATTTTTTTAGGCCATTCTCCATGGCAAAGTCACAGAAAGCTAAAATAAGCAGTTGAGATTACATCAAACTAAAAAGCTTTTACAAGTTAAGAAAACCATCAACAAAATGAAAATGCAACCTACTAAATGGAAAAGATATTTACAAATCATGCATCTGATAATGGGTAAATACCCAAAATATATAAAGTACTTATACAACTTAATATAAAAAAACAGTTAATAAATGGGCAGAAGACTTGAATGACATTTTTCCAAAGAAGACATGAAGATGACCAATTGACATATGAAAAGATGTTCAACATCACTAATCATCATGGAAATTCAAATCAAAACTACAATGAGATATTACCTCACACTAATCATAACAGCTAGTATCAAAAGAATGAAATGACTGTTGGCAAAGATGACTGTTGGTAGAGAAAAGGGAGCCCTCATGTACTGTTGGTAGGGATGTAAAATGGTGCAGCCACAATGAAAAACAGTATCAAATTTCCCCCAAAATTACAATTACAACTATCGTAAGATTGCAATTCTGGGTATTTATCCAAAGAAAATGAAAACACCAATTCATATAGACATATGCACCCCTATGTTCACTGCAGCATTTACAATAGCCAAGATATGGAGGCAACCTAAGTGTTCATTGCTTGATAAATGAATAAAGATGTGACACATATACATGATGGAATATTATTCAGCCATAAGAAAGGATGACATGTTGAATGAAATCTTGTCAACCAAAAGCAACATATATGGAACTAGGAAGTATTATGCCAAGTGAAGTAAGACAAAGAAAGACAAATACTGTGTAATTTCACTTATATGTGGAATCTAAAAAAATAAGTGAGCAAAGCAGAAACAGACTAATAGATATAGAAAACAAACTGTTGGTTGCTAGAGGGGGAGGGGAAGGGAAACAGGTAGAATAGGTGAAGGGGATTAAGAGCTATAAACTTTCAGTCATAAAATAAATAAGTTATGGGGATGTAATCAATAATATTATAGTAACTTTGTATGGTAATATTTAGTAACTAGAGATCATGGGAATCATGTTGTAATGTATAAAAATGGTGTACACTACAGTGCATATCTGAAGCTAACATGATATTGCATGTCAATCATATTTCAATAAATAAAGAAGTCAAATGGTCTCATCTCAAGGCAAGAATCCAGCACTTACCAACTACAGGAACAACCTTCCTAACCTCACTATGTCTTGGCTTCCTTATCTGTGGAATAGAAGGTTATAACTATTTCATAAAATGATATTGAAGATTAAATAAATATATGGTCTTGACCAATACCCAATAAATGGTACCTAATATAATAATTAAGTATAAATTTCCCTAAGTTTTGATAGACCTGTGGAGCTGTATCATATCCTTTGCTTTGAAAATAAACCATTATTACGTTGAGATATTATTCTAGACCCATTCTTTGCAACAGAATTTGGTAAATGAGTCAATTCTCATTCCATCTATGAAGTTAATAATATTTTAAACAGCCTTGACAACCCCTTGAAATCTCCCAGAACTATTTATGTAATTCCTCCATTTGGTTTGAAATATAAGCAACACATATCACTGCTTAGAGAATTCAGAATCAATGGGCTTGGAAAAACCTGCAGAAGAAATCTCACCTGATGCTCTACCTCTGAAAAGGGCAACATGCAAATTGCCTCCACCTCCTCTGTTTGTGCAGTCAGCCCCACAGGTTTTTCTCACCTTAGAAAAGAATCATAGTATCACTTCAGCTTCTCTCTAGATGATTTTTTTATTAAGGTATGATTGATATACACTCTAATGAAGATTTCACATTTAAAAAATGTGGTTACTACATTTACCCATATTATCAAGTCCCCACCCATACCCCCAATGCAGTCACTGTCCATCAGTGTAGTAAGATGCCACAGATTCACTATATGCCTTCTCTGTTACACTATTCTTCCCGTGATCCCCTACACCATGTGTACTAAAGATAATACCCCTAAGTCCCCTTCTCCCTCCCTACCCACCCGCCCCCACCCACACCCCTTCCCATTGGTAACCACTAGTTCCTTCTTGGAGTTTGAGACTGCTGCTGTTTTGCTCCTTCGGTTTTGCTTCAATACTCCACAAATGAGGGAAATCATTTGGCATTTGTCTTTCTCCACCTCGCTTATTTCACTGAACATAATGTCCTCCACCTCCATCCATGTTGTTGCAAATGGTAGGATTTGTTTCTTTCTTATGGCTGAGTAGTATTCCATTGTGTATATGTACCACCTCTTCTTTAGTCATTCATCTACTGATGGACACTTAGGTTGCTCCCATATCTTGGCTATTGCAAAAAGTGCTGTGATAAACACAGGGGTGCATATGTCTTTTTGAATCTAAGAACTTACATTCTTTGGGTAAATTCCAAGGAGTAGGATTCCAGGGTCAAATGGTATTTCTATTTTTAGTTTTCTGAGGAACCTTCTTATTGCTTTCCACAATGACTGAACTAGCTTACATTCCCACCAGCAGTGTAGGATGTTACCCTTTCTCCGCATCCTCACCAGCATTTGTTGTTCTTAGTCTTTTCGATGCTGGCCATCCTTACTGGTGTGAGGTGATATCTCATTGTGGTTTTAATTTACATTTCCCTGATGATTAGTGATGTGGAGCATCTTTTCATGTGTCTGTTGGCCATCTGAATTTCTTCTTTGGAGAACTGTCTCTTCATATCCTCTGCCCAATTGTTAATCAGGTTATTTGCTTTTTAGGTGTTGAGGTGTATAAGTTATTTTTATATTTTGGATGTTAAACCCTTATTGGATATGTCATTTACAAATATATTCTCCCATACTGAAGGATGTCTTTTTGTTCTATTGATGGTGTCTGTTGCCGTAAAGAAACTTTTTAGTTTGATGTAGTCCCATGAGTTCATTTTTGCTTTTGTTTCCTTTTCTCGAGGATATGCATTCAGGAAGAAGTTGCTCATGCTTATATTCAGGAGATGTTTGCCTATGTTGTCCTCTAAGAGTTTTATGGTTTCATGACTTACATTCAAGTCTTTAATTCATTTTGAGTTTACTTTTGTGTATGGTTAAACAATAATCCAGTTTCATTCTCTTGCATGTAGCTGTCCAGTTTTGCCAACACCATCTGTTGAAGAGGCTGTCATTTCCCCATTGTACATCCATGGCTCCTTTATCATATATAATTGACCATATATGGTTGGGTTTATATCAGGGCTCTCTAGTCTGTTCCATTGGTCTATGGGTCTGTTCTTGTGCCAGTACCAAATTGTTTTGATTACTGTGGCTTTGTAGTAGAGATTGAAGTTGGGGAGCATAATGTCCCCAGCTTTATTCTTCCTTCTCAGAATTGCTTTGGCTATTCGAGGTCTTTTGTAGTTCCATATGAATTTCAGAATGATTTTTCTCTAGTTTGTTGAAGAATGCTATGGGTATTTTGATAGGAATTGCATTGAATCTGTAGATTGCTTTAGGCAGGATGATCATTTTGATGATATTAATTCTTCCTATACATGAGCATGGGATGAGTTTCCATTTATTGGTATCTTCTTTAATTTCTCTTAAGAGTGTCTTGTACTTTTCAGAGTATAGGTCTTTCACTTCCTTGATTAGGTTTATACCTAGGTATTTTATTATTTTTGATGCATCTGTGAATGGAATTGTTTTCCTGATTTCTTTCTCTGCTAATTCATTGTTAGTGTATAGGAATGCCACAGATTTCTATGTATTAAATTTGTATCCTGTAACTTGCTGAATTCAGATACTAGTTCTAGTAGTTTGGAGTGGATTCTTTAGGGTTTTTTATGTACAATATCATGTCATCTGCAAATGGACAATTTAACTTCTTCCTTGCCAATCTGAATGCCTTTTATTTCTTTGTGTTGTCTGATTGCTGTGGCTAGGACCTCCAGTACTATGTTGAATAAAAGTGGGGAGAGTGGCATCCTTGTCTTGTTCCTGATCTTAAAGGAAAAGCTTTCAGCTTCTTGCTGTTAAATATGATGCTGGCTGTGGGTTTGTCATATAAAGCCTTTATTATGTTGAGGTACTTGCCCTCTATACCCATCTTGTTGAGAGTTTTTTTTATCATGAATGGATGTTGAATTTTGTCAAATGCTTTTTCAGCATCTATGGAGATGATCATGTGGTTTTTGTCCTTTTTGTTGATGTGGTGGATGATGTTGATGGATTTTCAAATTTGTACTGTCCTTGCATCCCCGAGATGAATCCCACTTGTTCATGGTGTATGATCCTTTTGATTTATTTTTGAATTCGATTTGCTAATATTTGTTGAGTATTTTTGCATCTCTGTTCATCAGGGATATTGGTCTGTAATTTTCTTTTTTTGCGGTGTCTTTGCCTGTTTTTGGTATTAAAGTGATGCTGGCCTCATAGAATGAGTTTGGAAATATTCCCTCTTCTTCTACTCCTTGGGAAACTTTAAGGAGGATGGGTATTAGGTCTTCCCTAAATGTTTGATAAAATTCAGTGGTGAAGCCATCTGGTCCAGGAGTTTTATTCTTAGGTAGTTTTTTGATTTCCAGTTCAATTTTATTGCTGGTAATTGGTCTTTTCATATTTTCTGTTTCTTCCTTGGTCAGCCTTGGAAGGTTGTGTTTTTCTAGAAAGTTGTCCATTTCTTCTAGGTTATCCAGTTTGTTAGTGTATATTTTTCATAGTATTTTCTAATAATTATTTGTATTTCTGTGGTATCTGTAGTAATTTTTCCTTTCTCATTTCTTATTCTGTTTTTGTGTGTAGACTCTCTTTTTTTCTTGATAAGTCTGGCTAGGGGTTTATCTATTTTGTTTATTTTCTCGAAGAACTAGCTCTTGCTTTCATTGAATCCTTCTATTATTTTATTCTTCTTGATTTTCTTTATTTATGCTCTAATCTTTATTATGTCCCTCCTTCTACTGACTTTGGTCCTCATTTGTTCTTCTTTTTCTAGTTTCATTAATTGTGAGTTTAGACTGCTTATATGGGATTGTTCTTCTTTCCTGAGATAGGACTGTTTTGCAGTATACTTTCCTCGTAGCACAGCCTTGGCTGCATCCCACAGATTTTATAGTGTTGAATTATTGTTGTCATTTGTCTCCATATATTGCTTGATCTCTGTTTTTATTTGGTCATTGATCCATTAGTTATTTAGGATCATGTTGTGAAGCCTCCATGTGTTTGTGGGACTTTTTATGTTCTTTGTGTAATTTATTTTTAGTTTCATACCTTTTTGGTCTGAGAAACTGGTTGGTACAATTTTAATTTTTTGAAATGACTGAGGCTCTTTTTGTGGCCTAGTATATGATCTATTCTTGAAAATACTCCATGTGCAGTTGAAAAGAATGTGTATTCTCTTGCTTTTGGGTGTAGAGTTCTGTAGATGTCTGTTAGGTCCATCTGTTCTATTGTGTTGTTCAGTGCCTCTGTCTCCTTACTTATTTTCTGTCTGGTTGATCTGCCCTTCAGAGTGAGTGGAGTGTTGAAGTCTCCTAGAATGAATGCATTGCATTCTATTTCCCCTTTTAATTCAGTTAGTATTTGTTTCCCATATGTAGGTGCTTCTGTGTTGGGTGCATAAATATTTATAATGGTTATATATTCTTGTTGGATTGACCCTTTTATCATTATGTAATATCCTTATTTGTCTCTTGTGACTTTCTTTGTTTTGAAGTCTATTTTGTCTGATATAAGTACTCCAAATCCTGCTATTTTCTCTCTATTAGTTGCGTGAAATATCTTTTTACATCCCTCCACTTTTAGTCTCTTTGGGTTTAAAGTGAGTCTCTTGCAGGCAGCATATAGAGGGGTCTTGTTTTTTTTATCCATTCAGTGACTCTATGTCTTTTAATTGGTGCATTCAGTCCATTTACATTTAGGGTGATTACCGATAGGTAGGTACTTATTGCCATTGCATCCTTCAGATTCGTGGTTACCAAAGGTTCAAGGTTAACTTCCTAACTATCTAAGAGTCTAACTTAACTCACTTAATATGCTGTTACAAGCATAATCTAAGGGTTCTTTTCTTTTTCTCCTCCTTTTTCTTCCTCCTCCATTCTTTATGTATTAGGTATCATATTTTGTACTCTTTTTCTATCCTTGATTGACTTTGGGGATAGTTAATTTAATTTTGCATTTGCTTAGTAATTAGCTGTTCTACTTTCTTTACTGTGGTTTTATTACCTCTGGTGACAGCTATTAAACCTTAGGAACACTTCCATCTATAGCAGTCTGTCCGAAATAGACTGTAGAGATGGTTTGTGGGAGGTAAATTCTCTCAGCTTTTGCTTATCTGGAAATTGTTTAATTCCTCCTTCAAATTTAAATGATAATCTTGCTGGATAAAGAAATCTTGGTTCCAGGCCCTTCTGCTTAATTGCATTAAATACATCATGCCACTCCCTTCTGGTGTGTAATGTCTCTGCTGAGAAGTTTTATGTTAGCCTGATCGGCTTTTCTTTGTATGTGATCTTATTTCTCTCTCTAGCTGCTTTTAATAGTCTGCCCTTATCCTTGATCTTTGCCAATTTTATTACTATATGTCTTGGTGTTGTCTTCCTTGTGTCCCTTCTGTTGGGAGATCTGTGGATCTCCATGGTCTGAAAGACTAGCTCCTTCTTCAGATTTGGGAAGTTTTCAGGAATTACCTCCCCAAAGACACTTTGTATCCCTTTCTCTCTCTTCTTCTTCTTCTTCTTCTGATCCCCCTTTTATGAAAATATTGTTCCATTTGGATTGGTCACACAGTTCTCTCAATATTCTTTCATTCTTAGAGGTTCTTCTTTCTCTCTGTGCCTATGCTTCTTTGTATTCCTCTTATCTAGTTTCTGTTTCATTTATTCTCTCCTCCACCATATCCAATCTGCTTTTAATACCCTCAATTTGTGCTCTTCAATGATTGAATCTCCAACCGGAATTCATTCTTGACTTCTTGAATATCTTTCCGTACCTCCATTAGCATATTAGTGATTTTTATTTTGAACTTCCTTTCTGGAAGAGTCATAAGGTCCATATCATCTTTCTCAGGGGTTATATTAATTTTACTATGTTCCAGGTTCCTTTGGCATTTAATATTTGTGTATGGCACCCTCTAGTGTACATGAGCTCTACTCTCTGGAGCTGCTCAGCCCCTGAAGCAATGTCGGGGGTCACAGGGGAGTGGTATTGGTGCCTAGGGGGAGGAAAGAGCTGTTTCCTACTTCCTGGCTGCTATGCCTGCCTCCACTTCCTGAATGAGTAGGCTGAGCTCACAGGTATAAGCTTTAGTCCCAGAGCAGCTGGATATGGATCAGTGCTTTCCACAAACAGCTGGAATCTCAGTCTCTCCAGGAATTCTGCCTGTCTTAGCTTTCCAACACCATAATCATGAGAGTATCACACAAGCACTACAAAATGTAGGTTTGTGCTCCCAGATCAGATCTACAGAGCTAGGTATTCAGCAGTCCCAGGCCTCCACTCCCTCCCTGCTCCATCTCTCTTCCTCCCACCAGTGAGCTGGGGTGGGGGAAGTGCTTGGTTCCTGCGTGTGCCACAGCTTTGGTATGTTACCCTGTTCCATGAGGTCTGCTCTTTTCTCCAGGTGTATGCAGTCTGGCACAGCCCTCTTTCTTGTTGCTCTCTCAGGATTAGTTGTACTAATTATACTTTCATATTATATGAAGTTTTAGGAGGAAGCCTCTGTCTCACTCTCACACCACCATCTTTTACTCTCTAGATGATTTTATGTAATAAATATTTATTTATTTTAGATGCTAGAATTTCTAAATTTTGAGAATTTACTTTTAAGTAAGTATTTCTTTATTTTAAAATAAAGAGCATTCTACTACCACAGACTCCAAGTGTTCCCATTACAAAAACTTCAGTGACTCTTTTTTGATCTGTAGGAAAAAGTTCAACACCTTTTCTTTTTGATAACCAAGGCTTTTTAAACTCTCATTTGTCCATTTGTTTAACAGGGAATACTTTAATATATCTGAAACTTGACTTCATTTTTAAAGCAATAGCATGTTCTAGTCAATGTATGCCAAAGGGTGGTCATAACACAGTGGCCATGGATGTGTATGTGCATCAAAGAGTCAGCATTGCAACTTAAAGATGAGGTATCCTGGACACAGTGGTGCAGTCCCTGTTTTAAACACTGAGATCCACATTATTTTGTCAAGGCAGGAAAATCAATAGGTTTAGAAATATTTCCAAGTATTAGTAAAATATAGGCTAATTCCATATAGTTGCAAAGCTGGCTTAATTAACAACAGTAATGGTTTTCATTCTCTTATAGATTCTTTTAAAGAAATGGTGCATTCTGATATTCAACATAGTACTGGAGGTCCTAGCCATGGCTATCAGACAAAACAAAGAAATACAAGGCATCCTGATTGGTAAAGAAGAAGTCAAACTGTCACTATTTGCAGATGACATGATATTGCACATAAAAAAACCCTAAAGAGTCCACTCCAAAACTACTAGAACTAATATCTGAATTCAGCAAAGTTGCAGGATACCAAATTAATACACAGAAATCTGTTGCTTTCCTATACACTAATGATGAACTAGCAGAAAGAAATATCAGGAAAACAATTCCATTCACAATTGCATCAAAAAGAATAAAATACCTAGGAACAAACCTAACCAAGGAAGTGAAAGTCCTATACCCTGAAAACTACAAGGCACTCATGAGAGAAATTAAAGAGGACACTAACAAATGGAAACTTATCCCATGCTCTTGGCTAGGAAGAATTAATATTGTCAAAATGGCCATCCTGCCTGAAGCAATCTACAGATTCAATGCAATCCTTATCAAAATACCCAACAGCATTCTTCAACGAACTGGAACAAATAGTTTTACAATTCATATGGAACCACAAAAGACCCCAAATACACAAAGCAATCCTGAGAAGGAAGAATAAAGCAAGGGGGATCTCGCTTCCCAACTGCAAACACTACTACAAAACCACAGTAATCCAGACAATTTGGTACTGGCACAAGAACAGACCCACAGACCAGTGAAACAGGATACAGAGTCCAGATATTAACTGAAACATATATGGTCAATTAATATATGATAAAGGAGCCATGGACATACAATCGAGAAAGGACAGCCTTTTTAACAGCTCGTGTTGGCAAAACTGAACAGCTACATGTAAGAGAATGAAACTGGATCATTGTCTAACTCCATGCACAAAAGTAAATTCGAAATGGATCAAAGACCTGAATATAAGCCATGAAACCATAAAACTCTTAGAAAAAAACATAGGCAAAAATCTCTTGGATATTAACATGAAAAACTTCTTCATGAACATGTCTCCCTGGGCAAGGGAAACAAAAGCAAAAATGAACAAGTGGGACTATATCAAGCTGAAAAGCTTCTGTACAGCAAAGGACACCAACAAAAGAACAAAAAGGCATCCTACAGTATGGGAAAATATATTCATAAATGACAGATCCAATAAAGGGTTGACATCCAAAACATATAAAGAGCTCACGCACCTCAACAAACAAAAAGCAAGTAATCCAATAAAAAAATGGTCAGAGGAGCTGAACAGACAGTTCTCCAAAGAAGAAATTCAGGTGGCCAACAGACACATAAAAAGATGCTCCACATCGTTAGTCATCAGAGAAATGCAAATTAAAACCACAATGAGATATCACTTCACGCCAGTAAGGATCGCCACCATCCAAAAGACAAACAAGAAATGTTGGCGAGGTTGTGGAGAAAGGGGAACCCTCCTACACTGCTGGTGGGAATGTAAATTAGTTCAAGCATTATGGAAAGCAGTATGGAGGTTCCTCAAAAGCTCAAAATAGAAATACCATTTGACCAGGAATTCCACTCCTAGGAATTTACCCTAAGAATGTAGGAGCCCAGATTGAAAAAGACATATGTACCCCTATGTTTATCGCAGCACTACTTACAATAGCCAAGAATTGGAAGCAACCTAAGTGTCCATCAGTAGATGAATGGATAAAGAATATGTGGTACATATACACAATGGAATATTATTCAGCCATATGAGAAAACATATCCTACCATTTGCAGCAACATGGATGGAGCTAGAGGTTGTTATGCTCAGTGATGTAAGCCAGGCAGAGAAAGACTAGTATAATATGATTTCACTCATCTTGTAGTATAAGAACAAAGAAAAAACTGAAGGAGCAATACAGCAGCAGACTCACAGAACCCAAGAATGGACTAACAGTTACCAAAGCGGAAAGGACAATGGAGGATGGGTGGGAAGGGAGGGGTAAGTGGGCTGGGGAAGAAATGGGGAATTATGATTAGCTGTTTTAATGAGGGGGGCATGAGGAGGGCTTTACAACACAGAGAAGACAAGTAGTGACTCTATAGCATCTTACTATGCTGATGGACAGAGACTGTAATGGGTAATATGGGGGGGGGCTGGGTGATGGGGGCAGTCTAGTAAATATAATGCTCCTCATGTAATTGTAGATTAATGATACCAAAGTAAAAAATAAAATAAATTTAAAAAAATAAAAAGAAATGGTGCATCATCATGAGGGGAAAGATGGCCATGTAGGAAGGCACGGTGGAAACCTTCTTCCACAACACACACACACAAAGGTAGCAACTATAGCAAAAATGCAACCAAGGAGATGGAAGGTCTGTATTCTGAAAACCGTAAAATATTGGTAAAAGAAATTGAAGAGACAAAAATAAATGTAAATATACTCCATGCTCATGTGTTGGAAGATTTAATATTGTTAAAATGTCCATACTACCCAAAACAATCTACAGATTCGGTACAATTCTTATTAAAATACCAATGGCATTTTTCACACAATCTTAAAATTGTAGTAATCACAAGAATATCATGAAGAGCCAAAGCAATCTTAAGACAAAGAACAAAGTTGGAGGTATTAGGCTCCCTGATATCATTTACAATAAAAAGTTGCAGTAATCAAAAGAGTATGGTACTGGCACAAAATAGATGCATACATCAATGGAACAAAATAGCCCAGAAATAAACCCATGTCTATATAGTCAATTAATATATAAAAAAGGAAGCAAGAATACACAATGGGGAAAAGAGAGTCTCTTCAATAAATGGTATTGGGAAAACTGGAGAACTACGTGAAAGAGAATGAAACTGTATTACTGTCTAACACCATACACTAAAGTAAATGCAAGTGGATTGAGGATCTAAATATAAAATCTTAAACCAGGAGATGAAAAGATTGTACAATAGGGTAGCAAGGAGGAAACATCCTCCACATACACACCAAGGAAGCAACTACATCAAATACAACTAAGCCTGAAAATGACCTGAAGATGAAAATTACAGATCAGCATCCCTGCTGAACATAGATGTAAAATCCTCAACAAAATCAAAGAATGCAAAACTGAAAAAATATATCAAAAGTATGATCCATTATGGCCAAGTAAGATTTATTCCAGGGATGCAAGGGTGGTACAATATCCATAAATCAATCAATGTGATACACCACATTAACAAAGGAAGGATGAAAACCATATGATCACCTCAATAGATGCTGAAAGAGCACTTAACAACATTCAACACCCATTCATGATTAAACCTCAACAAAATGGTTATGGAGGGAACATATATTAACATAATGAAGGCCAAAAACAACAAACCTACAGCTGACATCATATTCAGTGGTGAAAAACTAAAAGATCTAGAACAAGAAAAGGATGCCCACTCTCACCACTTTTATTCAACATAGTACTGAAAGTCCTAGCAATAACAATCAGACAAGAAAAAGATACATAAGGCACCAAAACTGGCAAGGAAGAAGTACATCTGTCACTATTTGCATATGACATAATACTCTGTATTAAAAACCCTGAAGACTTCCAAAAAACTTTTAGAAATAATAACTGGACTCAGAAATGTCACAGGATACAAAATCAGTATAAAGAAATCTGTTGCATTCCTATATACTAACAATGAAGTAGCACATAAAGAACCCAAGAAAATTACATTTAAAATTGTATCAAAAAGAATAAAATACCTAGAAGTAACCTAACCAAGTAAGTGAAAGACCTGTACTCTGAAAACTATAAGACACTGATGAAAGAAATTGAAGAAAACACAAGTAAATGGAAATGTACCCCATGCTCATGGATAGGAAGAATTAGTATTATCAAAATGGCCATTCAAAGCAATTTACAAATGCAATGCAATGCCTATCAAAATGTCAATGGCATTTTTCAGTGAAATAGAGCAAATAATTCTAAATTTCATATGGAACCACAAAAGACCCCAAATAGCCAAAGATCTTGAGAAAGTATAAAGTTTGGGGTATCATGCTCCCATCCTTCAAGCTAGACTACAAAGCTGCAGTAAACAAAACGGTATGGTACTGGCACAAGAATAGATAAATGAAACAAAATAGAGAGCCCAGAAATACACCCATGCATATATATGTGGTCAATTAATATATGAGAAAGGAGCCATGAATACAAAGTGGGGAAAAGATAGTCTCTTCAATAAATGTTGCTCGAAAACTGGACAGCTACATGCAAGAGAATTAAACTGGATTACTCCCTAACACCATACACAAGAGTAAAATTTAAATAGATTATAAGCCTACAAATAATACATGAAACCATAAAGCTCTTGGAAGAAATCATAGGAATGACCTCTTGAACACAAGTATGAGCAATTTTTTTCTGGGCACATGTTCCTGGGTCTGGGAACAAAAACCAAACATAAGCAAGTGGGACTACATCAAATTAAAAAGCTTCTGTGCAGCAAAGGACACCATCAGCAGAACAAAAAAGCAACCTACAGTATGGGAGAATATATTCATAAATTATTTATTCAATAAGGGGTTAACATTCAAAATACATAAAGAACTCATATGACTCATAATCAAATAAAAAATGGGGATAGGACCTGAATGAACATTTTTCCAAAGATGTCTAATGGCCAATAAGCACGTGAAAAGATGCTTCATTATTGTCAGGGAAGTGCAAATCAAACCACCATGAGATGTCACTTCATACCATTTAGAATGGCTATTATACAAAAGACAAGGTATATCAATGCTGACAAGGATGTGGAGAAAAGGAACCCTCCTAAAGTGTTGGCGGGAATGTAAATTGGTATAGCCACTACAGAAAAAAGTATGAACGTTCTTCAAAAAAATTAAAAATAGAAGTACTATACAACCCAGTAACTCCACTTCTAGGAATTTACCCAAAGAAAACAAAATCTCTGTTTCAGAAAGATATATACTCTCCTGTATTGTCACATTATTTGTAGTAGCCAAGATATGGAAGCAAACAATGTGTCCATCAATAGATGAAAGGATAAAGAAGAAGTGGTACACATATACAGTGGAATATTATTCAACCATAAAAAATAAAAAACTGCTGCTTGGGACAACATGGGTGAACTTAGAGGGTATTATGCCAAGTGATATAAGCCTGCTGGAGAAAGATAAATACCATGTGATTTCACTTATAAGTAGTATCTGAAAACAAAACAAAATGAATAAAGCAGAAGTAGACTAATAGACACTAAGAAGTAACTGGTGGTTACAATTGGGGAGATGTTGGGGTGGGTGGATGAAATAGGTGAAAGGAATAACGAGGCACAAAACCTCAATCACAATACAAATTAGTCAAGGGAATGAAAGTACAGCATAGAGAGTATAGTCAATAGTTCTGTAACATCTTTCTATGTTGACAGATAGTAACTATACTAGTTGGGATGAGTATTTAATAATGTATATAGTTGTTGAATCACTATGTTATGTACTTGAAACCAATATAATATTGTACATCAACTGTACTTAAATAGTATATATGTGTGTGTGTGTGTGTGTGTGTGTGTATTTCCTGAAACCATAAAACAATTTCTAGAAGCAGACAGTAAACTCCTAAACATAGGAATTAGTATATTTTTTCTGGATATGTTTGCCCAGGCAAGAGAACAAAAACAAATAAGTGAGACTACATCAAACTAAAAAGCTTCTGCATGGCAAATGAAACCATCAACAAAACTAAAAGGCAGCCTGCTGAATGGGAGAATATATTTTCAAATAGCATATCTAATAAGGACTAATATCCAAACTATATAAAGAACTCATACAACTCAACACTGATAATAGTAATAATCTGATTTAAATATGGACAGAGGACCTGAATAGACATTTTTCCGAAGACATACAGCTGGCCAACAAGCAGGGAAAAGATGCTCAACATTGCTAATCATCAGGGAAATGCAAATCAAAACCACAATGAGATATCACCTGACACCAGATATCCACTATCCAAAAGACAAGAAATAATAAGTGCTGGCAACGATGTGGAGAAAAGGAAACCCTCCTAAAAAGTTGATGGGAATGTAAATTTGTTCAGCCACTATTGAAAGCAGTAGGGAGATTTCTCAAAACGCTAAAAATAGATATACCATATGACCCAGTAATCCCACATCTGGGCATTTACTCAAAGAAAACAAAAGTACTATTTGAAGAAAATACGTGCACTCCTTTTGCATCATGGCTGAAATAAGTGAATGGGAAACATAAAACATTTGCTGTCTTGATCTGGGAGATATTTATATGATTGCATACACATGTCAAAATTCATCAAAGTGTTCACTAAGATTTGTGCATTTTATTGTATATACCTCAATAAATAAATAAATAAATTGACAGAACAGTAGAAAACAAAACAAGAAAAACACTTTGTCCCTCATATTATATATATTCAGGATGAAAAACCTGGATGAGAATAGGAGACAATAAAAAAATATAAAGTATGACTATAAAGTGGCACACATTAATAACAACAACAACAAAAAACTTCCTCTGCTGCCTTTACAAGTTGTTCTGAAAGCTTTGAAGACTGACTGCTGACCCTGACAGTGTGCTGACTATGGACATCAATGTTGGTCCAAGTTTCTGCATTTTCCACACAGAACACCTCCTTTTACTATGAAGAATTATGAGGCTGATGATCTAATGCCACAGGCAAACAGAACTATTTGAAACCAATTACCTTATGCAGCCCCTCTAAAACCACACTGTACATAATTATTCTTACTGAACTGGGAACCCTATGGTCAAAGGTCCCACAATAGGATACCACATTGGGGCCCTGACTGCCTGAATTTCTGTTGGAGAGGCCCAAACATTGTAAATCTTTGTTTCTAAATAGGGAGATTATGTGTGTGTAGGGGAAATGGAAGTTCCATGGCCAGGATCCTCACCTGATCCTAATCTACTCACCCACTATGCACATGCAATGATATAATACTTGGCCTACAGTGCAGGCACAAGCCTGCATATGTTAGCAGGAAGCCATTATTGCCTGTGTTGCTATATAAAGAGCTCTACCCAGTGCCTGGCAGAGAGCCTGGAGTCAAGGAAGCAGAGCCTGGAGCAGAGGCAGAGCCTGGAGTGGAGGCAAAGAGAGAGATGGGCTTGTTGCAAGCAGACTTGCTGGAGATGGACATGATTCTAGCACTCAACCTGCCATCATGAGAATAAAGCTTGGTATAAACCTTTATACCCTCAAACGTTCCATTATTGTTCAGTCTCACTGATTCCAGAATGAACTTGCCCAGAGTTGGGAACCCCCTTTGGCACAGAGCTACAGTGTGTCTTCTCAATTTGTACTTATTGTGTGAGCTTGTATCATGATTATCATGACACTGCCTCAGCCTTAGAAGGCTTGGTCAGCTTACGCTAACTGCCCAGAGTTGTTCTGTGCCTGAATTGATGCTTTGAGCCAGATAAAAACAGTTCATACAGAAATTTAAGGAGGAAGACTCCTGACTCTAAAGTAAACCCTCATAAGCTATGATATATCTTTCTCTGGCCTGGTAACAGTTCCAATTCATGGTTAAGTTCATTCCTTCAGGCAGGACTAACCACTTGAAATAATCTTGATCATAGCCTTGGTCTGCTGTTACCTCAGATTAATTAACTGGTTCTTGTCATGATCTGTCAAAGTCCAACCCGTTCATATTCATGATGGAGTGCTTATGTTTCTTGTTTGGGCCCTGAACAAACAAGGGGTGGAGTTGAGGAGTCCAACTCCTGGCCAAAATCCTACATGGGATCTTATAGGCAATCACAAAGGATCCCTGGCAGTTCTTATAGCGGAAATATCTCCCTGACATATCAAACTTGGTGTACAGTCAATGTAGTACAGTTTCTAGAAGGAGTTGCAGTCAAGGACTCAGAATAATATGTATTAGTCTGCTGGGGCTACCATAACAAAATACTACAAACTGAGTGGCTTAAACAACAAAATTTATTTTCTTACAGTTTTGGACGCTACAAATCCAAGATTAAAGTACCATCATGGTTCATTTCTAGTGAGGCCTCTCTTTCTGTCTTGCAGATGGCCACCTTTTCACTGTGTCCTTATATGGCCTTTCTATGTGCATATGTGTAGAGAGAGGGGAGTTTCTGCTGCCTCTTCCTCTTCTCCTAAAGATACTATTGCATCATGGCCCCATGCTTATGACCTCATTTAGTCTAACTATCTCTTTATAGGCCCTATGTATAAATATGATCACATTGGTGGATAGAGATTCAACATATGTATTTTGGGTAGACACAAGTGAATCCATACCAGCATATCTGAATTCTTAGCCCAGGAACCTCCAGTCGAAGGCCTTTTTATCTAGAGGCAGCTGGCTTTAAACTATTGCCTTCCTTGGGTGCCTCTGCCAAACAATCATTATTGGGGGTAAGGGAGAAACCCTGAAGACACTTGTCTCCAGTCAGATTCAGACCTCAGTACTTTTCTACATCTAGGCCTTCTTTCTTTTCCTACCCCAACTTTTATTTGGGGCTTCCTTAGGAGTTAGATGATTCCTCCATCTGTTCTGATACATCTTACGTTTTCCTGGGCTCTCTGGGGAAAGTTGGGCCATGGGTAAGCTTAAACCTGTGCTTTGGTGCTTTTTGCTTTTCAGCCTCTTGTTTATGCTACCACAGTAAGTAAATAAAAGCTTATTTGTTACTTTGATTTTGGCTTATTGTCATAGTTGACTACTCTGGCATCTGGCAGTTTAGCTTAGCTCTTCACAACAGTGTAGTAGCCAAGACAGATAAATTAACAGGCCAATAAAATAGATTGCTAAAGGACTCTGATTAAGGTAATTTATAGGGTATTAGGGACTTTCAGGGACACCTGGCAGGGCTTTGATAATGGGCAGCAGATGAGAAGAACCAGTTATGACAGAGAATATTTCTTGAAGTGGGAGACATAGAGGCAGAAGGAGCCTGAGAGAGACTCTCCAGTGATTGTTTTGAATCTCTTTAGTGAAATAAATAGTGTGTTATGGTCTGAATGTTTTTGTCCCTTATCTCCCCACAACACTTCATATGTTGAAATCCTAACTCTAAAAGATGGTGGTATTAGGAAGTAGAGTCTGTGGGAGGTGATTGAGATATGAGGGTGAAACCCTCATTAATGGGATTAGTACTTTTATGAAAGAGACCCCACAGAGCTCTCTAGATTCTTCCAACATGTGAGGTTACAGGAAGAGGTACTGGCTGTGAACCAGGAAGAGGGCTTTGACCAGAATGTGACCATACTGGCTCCCTGATCTCAGATTTCCAACCTCCAAAATTGTTGGCAATAAATTTCTGTTGTTCATAAAGTACTTAGTCCATACTATTTTGTTATAACAACTCAGATGGACTAAGACATGGGGTCTGGAGGATCTGGATAAATCAATTTCAGTATGATCAAGAAAGTATGCACCTTATTTTCCCTTTTTTCTCTCTCATCTAACCCTGTAATCCTTATACAAAGAAGTGGGCCTTAGTCATATGAATTCTCCTTCATAGACAAAGGGATTCTGTTTTGATTTCTACTGAACTGTGAGAGCCTTTCTATGCTGTTACTTCCTTTTATCTAAAACTTCTCTAGGTAGTGAAGGTACATAGAAGGTACATAGAAGGTGCTCAGCAAATATTTATTGAGCAAGTGAATGAATACTACATTGAAGCATCCCACAGAGAAAATTAACATTAGAGGAGCTCTTCTTTGATAGCAGAGGGTCATGATATGAAGTCTGAGGACTCAGTTTATATGCTAGCTCTGCCACTCACTAGCAGCATTACCTTGAGTCAGTACTCCAATCTTCATGAGTCTCAGTGTTCACTTCCAACAAATGTGGATACCAATGCCCACTTCCCAATATCTTAAGGCCTGATAACCTCATGAATTTGAAAGGGTTTCCCAAGACTTAAAGGGATGTAGAGGTTGAATAAATATAATGAATATTTTTTAAGACTCAAGCAAGACATTTTGTGGAAAGATAAGATCCTTAAGCAGAATCATACGTAGCATTGTTTGTGGGTCTTAAAGAAGATCATTTTTGGCATATATTACTGAAGAGGTTATCTCAGGCAGAAGGAAGAGCTTTTATACAGACATGGGGGATGGAAATTTTTATGAATGTCTGGAGAATGGGTAGAAACAGGGACTGGGATGCAGCGTGACTCAGAAGTCATCAGCAGAGCCAGATTATGGAAGAAGACGCAAGTTATCACAGGGAACAAGCTATGCAGTTGGGAATGGGAGATGAGCCTTTAGCAGTATGAATCGACTCCTTTTAGCAAAGCATTCTAAGAGGAGTTTCTCAATCATTCTGGTTCATAGTGTGCTCATTTACAAAAATAAAAGAAAACATACTTTGGATTGTGTTGGGGGAAGCAATAAAATATATATGGGGCGATCTAGTATGTAGAAGATGTTCAGGAATTATTTATTGAAAGTTGAACAAACACAAGTCACAATCAGATGCTTCAGATTAGTTGCATTAGTAACATTCATGGCTTTCAACCATAACATTACTATTCATAGGCTATTGGAAGAGGTAATAGTTTGTTCTGACTGAACCATATTCCCTGCTTCCTAGTTCATTTAATAAGCATATACATAGAAAATCAACAAAAATAAACCTTTAGAGTTTCATTTTTTCTATAGAACTTTCTTATAAATTTGGTTTGCTTTATTTGCAAAGCCTTTCATAGTTTTTAAAGTTCCCCTGTCCTTATCTATCTGATCCTCAAAAGAACCCAAAGAGTTTTTTCATGAATTTTACAGATGAAGACACTGAGGCATGAAAAGTCCAAGAGTAAACTCCAAGGTCACTGGCTCTGCCACCATTCTGTGTGTAAATTTTGGGATGTTTTCCACATCCATCACTGTCACCTGATTCTTTGAAATGTACTCAACTAGAAAGGCAGAAAGATGCCTTTCATGCTGTTTTTCAAAAATATTTTTATTATGAACAAAACAGCAGTAGACTCATAGACACTGAGAAGTGACTGGTAGTCACCATGGGGTAGGGGTTGGGATGGGTGGATAAAAGGACTAAAGAGGCACAAAATCTCAATCATAATATAAATTTCTCATGGGGATGAAAGTACAGCATAGAGCATATAGCCAATAGTTTTGAAACATTTTTCTATGTTGACAGATAATAACTGCACTAGATTGGGTGAGGATTTAATAATGTTACTTTATTCATTTTGAAGTCTATTTTGTCTGATACTAGTATTGCAACACCTGCTTTTTTCTCTCTGTTGTTTGCATGAAATATCTTCCTCCAACCCTTGACTTTTAATCTGTGCGTGTCTTTGGGTTTGAGGTGAGTCTCTTGTAAGCAGCATATAGATGGGTCTTGCTTTTTATCCATTCTATTACTCTGTGTCTTTTGATTGGTGCATTCAGTCCATTTGCATTTAGGGTGATTATTGAAAGATATGTACTTATTGCCATTGCAGGCTTTAGATTTGTGGTTACCAAAGGTTCAAGGTTAGCTTGTTTACTACCTTACTGTCTGACCTCACTCGCTTATTGAGCTGTTATAAACACAGTCTGATGATTATTTCTTTCCCTTCTTTTTCCTCCTCCTCCATTCTTCATATGTTGGGTGTTTTGTTCTGTGCTCTTTTTAGGAGTGCTCCCATCTAGAGCAGTCCCTCTAAGATAACCTGTAAAGGTGGTTTGTGGGAGGCAAATTCCCTCAACTTTTGCTTGTCTGGGAATTGTTTAATCCCTACTTCATATTTAAATTATAATCGTGCTGGATACAGTATCCTTGGTTCAAGGCTCTTCTGCTTCATTGCATTAAATATATCATGCCATTCTCTTCTGGCCTGTAAGGTTTCTGTCGAGAAGTCTGATGATAGCCTGATGAGTTTTCCTTTGTAGGTGACCTTTTTACTCTCTCTGGCTATCTTTAATACTCTGTCCCTGTCCTTGATCTTGCCATTTTAATTATTGTGTGTCTTGGTATTGTCCTCTTTGGATCCCGTCTCTCGGGAGTACTGTGTGCCTCCGTAGTCTGAGCAACTCTTTCCTCCCCCAGTTTGGGTAAGTTCTCAGCAATTATTTCTTCAAAGACACTTTCTATCCCTTTTTCTCTCTCTTCTTCCTCTGGTACTCCTATAATGCAGATATTGTTCCTTTTGGATTGGTCACACAGTTCTCTTAATATTGTTTCATTCCTGGAGATCCTTTTATCTCTCTCTGCATCAGCTTCTATGCGTTCCTGTTCTCTGGTTTCTATTCCATCAATTGCCTCTTGCATCTTATCCATTCTGCTTATAAATCCTTCCAGAGTTTGTTTCACTTCTGTAATCTTCCTCCAGATGTCTGTAATCTCCCTCCGGACTTCATCCCTTAGCTCTTGCATATTTCTCTGCAGCTCTGTCATCATGTTTATGATTTTTATTTTGAATTATTTTTCAGGGAGACTGGTTAGGTTTGCCTCTGCAGATCCTTTCTCAGGTGTAACTATCTTGGACTGGACCAGATTTTTCTGCCTTTTCATGGTGATAGCAGTGGCTGTAGGCAGGTTGCGGGTGTGTCATCTGGGAGAAGAAAGTCCTTTTCTGCTTGCTGGATGCCTTGCCCTTCTCCGCTGCCTGTGACTGCTACCTGCACTCCTGGAGCAGTCACTGGGTTAATATCCTAAGCTGCTGTGGGCGGGGTGTCCATCAGAGCAGCACGGAGCCCTGTGGGGAGTGGCAGGCACACCAGGTGCACTCCTCCATGCTAGCGGTGACCCTGCTGGGCAACTGTGTAGCAGCAGCATCCTTTGGGTCTGGCCCAGGCAGCTGTGCATTGGGCTGGGATTCCGGTTGGCTCCTGGGAGCACGCCTGCTCCCTCTGGCTCTGCTGCAGGTGTGTGCAGGGCTTTTCCGTGCAGGCTTCTACCGGGCTCTGGCTTCACTGCCGGACCCAGGCTGTTCGGTCGTGCCGCCAAGGGCTAGCACAAGCCTCTCCTGTGGAGCACAGATCTGCTCTCGGTTCCTTCCAGCGCTGCTGTCCCCGAAGTGCGCTGCCACTCTCCTGCTTCTGGGCACATGTGTCGGGGTCCGCACCAGTTGGAGGAATAACTAGCAGGCTGCCTAGTGCTGTGAGGGGCTTCAGAGCTGCACTGCCTCCATTTAGGGTGCCTAAGTTTCCCCGGGATTTCCAGCTGCTGGGACAACTTCGTCCAGCTCTGGGGTCCCTGTCTCTTTAAGACTTGCAGAAAGCTCTCACTTTTCTTTTGTCTCAGGGGCATGGTGCAGGGACCTGCCCACAGGTTTTGCTTTTCTGTTTCTCTAATATCCAGCACCCCATGCACCTTGGGTCTGTGATCCGGGTGCGGATTTCTAGAGCTGGTTGTTTAGCAGTTCTGGGGTTCACTCCTTCCCCATTCTGGCTCCTTTCTCCCCCCTGGGTTTTGGTGTGGGAGAGTGTTCGGGTCCCGCCTGACCATGGCTTGTATCTTACCCCCTTTGTGTGATGTTGAGTTCTCACAGATGTAGATGTATCCTGGCTGTTGTACTGCATCCACTGGTGTCTCTTTTAGGAATAGTTGTATTTATTGTATTTTCATAAATATATATGTTCTGGGGAGGAGATTTCCTCTCAACTACTCATGCCACCATCTTCCCGTGATCCCTCTAATAATGTATATAACTGTTAAATTAATCACTATGTTGTATACTTGATAACAATATAATATTGTATATCAACTATACTTCCATAAAAATTAAAAATATTTTATTGAAGTACACAATATACAGTATTATATTAGTTTCAAGTGTACAACATATTGATTTGATAATTACGTAGATAATTAAATGGTCACTATAAGTGTAGTTACCATCTGTTATCATACTGAGATATCACAATGTTTACTATATCCCCATGCTGTACTTCCATCCCTTATGACTAATTTATAATCTGAATTTTGTACTTCTTTATTCCCTCATTTGTTTCACCGATAGCATCAACCCCCTCGCTTATGGTAACCAGCAGTCCATTCTCTGTGTTTATGACTATATTTCTGTTTGGTATGTTCATTTTCTTTATTTTTAGATACCACTTGTAAGAAAAATCATATGTTATTTGTCTTTCTCTGTCTTAATTATTTTACTTAGTATAATACCCTTTAGGTCCATACATGTTGTCATAAATTGCAATATTTCATTCTTTTTTACAGCTGAGTAATATTCTGTTGTATATATGTACCATATATTCTTTATCGATCAATGGACGCTTATGTTGCTTCCATATCTTGGCTTTTATAAACAATGCTGCAACAGACATAAGAGTGCATATATATATATATATATTTTTTTTTTGAGAGGGCATCTCTCATATTTATTGATCAAATGGTTGTTAACAACAATAAAATTCAGTATAGGGGGGTCAATGCTCAATGTACAATCATTAATCCATCTCAAGCCTAATTCTCGTCAGTCTCCAATCTTCTGAAGCATAACGAACAAGTTCTTACATGGTGAACGAATTCTTACATAGTGAATAAATTCTTACATGGTGAACAGTACAAGGGCATTCATCACAGAAACTTTCGGTTTTGATCATGCATTATGACCTATAAACAATCAGGTCAAATATGAATATTCGTTTGATTTTTGTACTTGATTTATATGTTGATCCCACATTTCTCCTATTATTATTATTATTTTTATTTTTAATAAAATGCTGAAGTGGTAGGTAGATGCAAGATAAAGGTAGAAAACATAGTTTAGTGCCGTAAGAAGGCAAATGTAGATGATCAGATGATCAGGTGTGTGCCTATGGACTAAGTATTAATCCAGGCTAGACAAGGGCAGCAAGACATCCACGGATGCAGAAGATTTCTCTCAAAGCAGGGGGGGTGAGGTTCTGAGCCTCACCTCTGTTGATCCCCAAATTCTCACCTGATGGCCCCCCTGCGACTGTGCCTGTCTTAGGTTGTTCCTCCCTTGAGGAATCTTACCCGACTCTGGCTAACCAGTCATCTTCCGGGGCCATACAGGGAAATGTAAAGTTGGTAAGTGAGAGAGAAGCCATATTGTTTGCAAAGGTTAGCTTTTTACTTCTTTGCAGATTTATGCCCTGTGGCTTCTATGCCCAGCACTTGTCTCGAGGTATCTTTACCACCTGGAGGAATTATGATACTCGGCAAATTCAATATGAGGCATGAATTCTATTTAAGGGTTGTAATTAGGAAGGAAGAAGAAAAGCTATAGAGGTAGCATATGGAAGAAAACATGGGAGGATTGATTATTTCTTTGACCTATCTTCTTGTAGAGTATCTTAAGTATGTATAGGTATTAAACTACTAACTCATTTGCACACACATATTAACATAATAGGAATACGGTGACATAAACAAAGCAAATCTATAATTACCACCCATCTCCAGTGAAGCCAAGAAAACAATTTAGGCACCCTAGGCTTTTGTGAAAATTTGTCTATGATATGATGGATATTGTCCAACTGTACTTGAACCATCAGACAAATTAAAGCAGCCCATTTCTGGGATCTGTTCACATCCCATATGTTCTATTAACCATAGATAGTCCATAGTCATGAGATTTTGGAGTGCTACAACTTGCACCCCTCCCAACTTCTGGTTGAGTTCCAACAGTACAGATCTGGTCAAATTCGTTGTCTCACTGTATGCACATGCCAGCCTAGACATCTCCCTCCTCATTTCTATGGCAAGTCCAGGAGACGGTGGGCTGGATGCAGCCCCAACCGCAGCATCGTCCGGATACCTGTGGAGGCTTTTTGATGATCATCCCCCGGCACAAGTCCTCCAGAGAGTGCTGATGCCATAAGCTCCTCCTCATATCATATCTTAGTTCATTTTCTGGGTATCCAAGCTAGGCCTTGATCTTCTGCATAGAAACAAACAGACCCTTTGCCCACACTTTGACATGCCCTCTATACCACTGTGCAGAACTAATTGGAGGTCAGCACACAGTAACTGCTTTTTTTTTTTTTAATTAAGAGAAAGGAATATTATCAGAAAAGAGTAACCCCATAGCTGGTCATCTGACACCCTTTAAGTGATCAACATTAAGGATATTTAAAGCATGCATTGATCTTTGATTTACCAATAGTTTTATCCTGTCAAGGAGTAATCCCCCTTTTCTTTCTTTCTTTCTTTTTTTTTTTTTAATTTTTAATCTACACTTACATGAAGAATACTATGTTTACTATGCTCTCCCCTATATCAGGTCCCCCCTAACAACCACATTACGGTTACTGTCCATCAGCTTAGCAAAATGTTGTAGAGTCACTACTTGTCCTCTCTGTGTTGTGCAGCCCACCCTCCCCTTTCTCCCTCACCCCCATGCATGCTAATCTTAATACCCCCCTTCTTCTTCCACCCCCTATCCCTCCCTGCCCACCCATCCTCCCCAGTTCCTTTCGCTTTGGTACCTGTTAGTCCATTTTTGGGTTCTGTAATTCCGCTGCTGTTTTGTTCCTTCAGTTTTTCCTTTGTTCCTATACTCCTCAGATGAGTGAAATCATTTGGTATTTCTCTTTCTCTGCTTGGCTTATTTCACTGAGCATAATACTCTCCAGCTCCATCCATGTTGCTGCAAATGGTTGGATATTTCCACTTCTTATGGCTGAGTAGTATTCCATTGTGTATATGTACCACATCTTCTTTATCCATTCATCTACCGATGGACATTTAGGTTGCTTCCAATTCTTGGCTATTGTAAATAGTGCTGCGATAAACATAGGGGTGCATCTGTCTTTCTCAAACTTGATTGCTGCGTTCTTAGGGTAAATTCCTAGGAGTGCAATTCCTGGGTCAAATGGTAGGTCTGTTTTGAGCATTTTGATGAACCTCCATACTGCTTTCCACAATGGTTGAACTAATTTACATTCCCACCAGCAGTGTAGGAGGGTTCCCCTTTCTCCACAGCCTCGCCAACATTTGTTGTTGTTTGTCTTTTGGATGGCAGCTATCCTTACTGGTGTGAGGTGATACCTCATTGTAGTTTTAATTTGCATTTCTCTGATGTGGAGCATCTTTTCATGTGTCTGTTGGCCATCTGTATTTCTTTTTTAGAGAACTGTCTGTTCAGTTCCTCTGCCCATTTTTTAATTGGGTTATTTGTTTTTTGTTTGTTGAGGCATGTGAGCTCTTTATATATTCTGGACGTCAAGCCTTTATCGGATCTGTCATTTTCAAAGATATTCTCCCATACTGTAGGGTTCCTTTTTGTTCTATTGATTGTGTCTTTCGCTATACAGAAGCTTTTCAGCTTAATGTAGTCCCACTTGCTCATTTTTGCTGTTGTTTTCCTTGCCCGGGGAGATATGTTTAAGAAGAGGTCACTCATGTTTATGTCTAAGAGGTTTTTGCCTATGTTTTTTTCAAAGAGTTTAATGGTTTCATGACTTACATTCAGGTCTTTGGTCCATTTTGAATTTACCTTTGTATATGGGGTTGGACAATGGTCCAGTTTCATTCTCCTACATGTAGCTGTCCAGTTTTGCCAGCACCATCTGTTGAAGAGACTGTCATTTTGCCATTGTATGTCCATGACTCCTTTATCAAATATTAATTGACCATATATGTTTGGGTTAATTTCTGGGGTCTCTAATCTGTTCCACTGGTCTGTTGCTCTGTTCTTGTGCCAGTACCAGATGGTCTTGATTACTATGGCTTTGTAGTAGAGCTTGAAGTTGGGGAGTGAGATCCCCCCTACTTTATTCTTCTTTTTCAGGATTGCTTTGGCTATTCGGGGTCTTTGGTGTTTCCATATGAATTTTTGAATTATTTGTTCCAATTCATTGAAGAATGTTGCTGGTAATTTGAGAGGGATTGCATCAAATCTGTATATTACTTTGGGCAGGATGGCCATTTTGACGATATTAATTCTTCCTAGCCATGAACATGGGATGAGTTTCCATTTATTAGTGTCCCCTTTAATTTCTCTTAAGAGTGACTTGTAATTTTCAGAGTATAAGTCTTTCACTTCTTTGGTTAGGTTTATTCCTAGGTATTTTATTCTTTTTGATGCAATGGTGAATGGAATTGTTTTCTGATATCTATTTCTATTGATTCGTTTTTAGTGTATAGGAAAGCTACAGATTTCTGTGTGTTAATTTTGTATCCTGCAACTTTGCTGTATTCCGATATCAGTTCTAGTAGTTTTGGAGTGGAGTCTTTAGGGTTTTTTATGTACAGTATCATATCATCTGCAAATAGTGACAGTTTAACTTCTTCTTTACCAATCTGGATTCCTTGTATTTCTTTGTTTTGTCTGATTGCCGTGGCTAGGACCTCCAGTACTATGTTAAATAACAGTGGGGAGACTGGGCATCCCTGTCTGGTTCCCGATCTCAGAGAAAATGCTTTCAGCTTCTCGCTGTTCAGTATAATGCTGCCTGTGGGTTTATCATATATGGCCTTTATTATGTTGAGGTACTTGCCCTCTATTTCCATTTTGCTGAGAGTTTTTATCATGAATGGATGTTGAATTTTGTCAAATGTATTTTCAGCATCTATGGAGATGATCATGTGGTTTTTGTCTTTCTTTTTGTTGATGTGGTGGATGATGTTGATGGATTTTTGAATGTTGTAACATCCTTGCATCCCTGGGATGAACCCCACTTGGTCATGGTGTATGATCCTTTTGATATACTGTTGAATTCTGTTTGCTAATATTTTATTGAGTATTTTTGCATCTACATTCATCAGGGATATTGCTCTGTAATTTTCTTTTTGGTGGGGCCTTTGCCTGGTTTTGGTATTAGGGTGATGTTGGCCTCATAGAATGAGTTTGGGTGTATTCCCTCTTCTTCTATTTTTTGGAACACTTTAAGGAGAATGGGTATTATGTCTTCTCTGTGTATCTGATAAAATTCCCAGGTAAATCCTTCCGGCCCCGGGGTTTTGTTTTTGGGTAGTTTTTTGATTACTGTTTCAATTTCTTTGCTCGTAATTGGTTTGTTTAACTTTTGTGTTTCTTCCTTGGTCAGTCTTGGGAGGTTGTATTTTTCTAGGAAGTTGTCCATTTCTTCTAGGTTTTCCAGCTTGTTGGCATATAGGTTTTCATAGTAGTCTTTAATAATTCTTTGTATTTCTGTGGAGTCTGTCGTGATTTTTCCATTCTCATTTCTGATTATGTTGATTTGTGTTGACTCTCTTTTTCTCTTAATAAGTTGGGCTAGAGGCTTATCTATTTTGTTTATTTTCTCGAAGAACCAGCTCTTGGTTTCGTTGATTTTTGCTATTGTTTTATTCTTCTCAATTTTGTTTATTTCTTCTCTGATCTTTATTATGTCCCTCCTTCTGCTGACTTTAGGCCTCATTTGTTCTTCTTTTTCCAGTTTTAATAATTGTGATGTTAGACTATTCATTTGGGATTGTTCTTCCTTCTTCAAGTGTGCCTGGATTGCTATATACTTTCCTCTTAAGACTGCTTTCGCTGCATCCCACAGAAGTTGGGGCTTAGTGTTGTTGTTGTCATTTGATTCTATATATTCCTTGATCTCTATTTTGATTTGTTCATTGATCCATTGATTATTTAGTAGCATGTTGTTAAGCCTCAATGCATTTGTGAGCCTTTTTGTTTTCTTTGTAGAATTTATTTCTACTTTCATACCTTTGTGGTCTGAAAAATTGGTTGGTAGAATTTCAATATTTTGGAATTTATTGAAGCTCTTTTTGTGAGCTAGTATGTGGTCTATTCTGGAGAATGTTCCATGTGCACTTGAGAAGAATGTATATCCTGTTGCTTTTGGATGTAGAGTTCTATAGATGTCTATTAGGTCCATCTGTTCTAGTGTGTTGTTCAGTGCCTGTGTGTCTTTACTTATTTTCTTCCCGGTGGATCTATCCTTTGGGGTGAGTGGTGTGTTGAAGTCTCCTACAATGAATGCATTGCAGTCTATTTCCCTCTTTCGTTCTGTTAGTATTTGTTTCACATATTCTGGTGCTCCTGTATTGGGTGCATATATATTTAGAATGGTTATATCCTCTTGTTGGACTGAGCCCTTTATCATTATGTAGTATCCTTCTTTGTCTCTTGTTACTTTCTTTGTTTTGAAGTCTATTTTGTCTGATATTAGTACTGCAACCCCTGCTTTCTTCTCACTGTTGTTTGCCTGAAATATGTTTTTCCATCCCTTGACTTTTAGTCTATGCTTATCTTTGGGTTTAAGGTGAGTTTCTTGTAAGCAGCATATAGATGGGTCTTGCTTTTTTATCCATTCTATTACTCTATGTCTTTTGATTGGTGCATTAAGTCCATTTACATTTAGGGTGACTATTGAGAGATATGTACTCATTGCCATTGCAGGCTTTAGATTCGTGGTTACCAAAGGTTCAAGGTTAGCTTCTTTAGTATCTTACTGCCTAACTTAGCTCGCTTATTGAGCTGTTATATACACTGTCTGGAGATTCTTTTCTTCTCTCCCTTCTTATTCCTCCTCCTCCATTCTTCATATGTTGTGTGTTTTGTTCTGTGCTCTTTTTAGGGGTGCTCCCATCTAGAGCAGTCCCTGTAGGATGCCCTGTAGAGGTGGTTTGTGGGAAGCAAATTCCCTCAGCTTTTGCTTGTCTGGGAATTGTTTAATCCTGCCATCATATTTAAATGATAGTCGTGCTGTATACAGTATCCTTGGTTCAAGGCCCTTCTGTTTCATTGCATTAAGTATATCATGCCATTCTCTTCTGGCCTGTAGGGTTTCTGTCGAGAAGTCTGATGTTAGCTTGATGGGTTTTCCTTTATAGGTGACCTTTTTCTCTCTAGCTGCCTTTAAAACTCTTTCCTTGTCCTTGATCCTTGCCATTTTAATTACTATGTGTCTTGGTGTTGTCCTCCTTGGATCCTTTCTGTTGGGAGTTCTGTGTAATTCCATGGTCTGTTCGATTATTTCCTCCCCCAGTTTGGGGAAGTTTTCAGCAATTATTTCTTCAAAGAGACTTTTTATCCCTTTTCCTCTTTCTTCTTCTTCTGGTATCCCTATAATACGAATATTATTCCTTTTGGCTTGGTCACATATTTCTCTTAGTGTTGTTTCATTCCTGGAGATCCTTTTATCTCTCTCTATGTCAGCTTCTATATGTTCCTGTTCTCTGGCTTCTATTCCTTCAATGGCCTCTTGTATCTTATCCATTCTGCTTATAAATCCTTCCAGGGATTGTTTCACTTCTGTGATCTCCTTCCTGACATCTGTGATCTCCTTCCGGACTTCATCCCACTGCTCTTGCATTTTTCTCTGCATCTCATCCCACTGCTCTTGCATTTTTCTCTGCATCTCATCCCATTGCTCTTGCATTTTTCTCTGCATCTCTGTCAGCATGTTCATGATTTTTATTTTGAATTCTTTTTCAAGAGGACTAGTTAGGTCTGTCTCCCTCTCAGGTGTTGTCTCTGTGATCTTTGTCTGCCTGTAGTTTTGCCTTTTCATGGTGATAGAGATAGTTTGCAGAGCTGGTACAAGTGACCGCTGGAAGAGCTTCCCTTCTTGTTGGTTTGTGGCCTTCTCCTGGGAGAAAAGCGACCTCTAGTGGCTTGTGCTGGGCCACTGTGCGCAGACAGGGCTTCTGCTTCCTGCGCCGTTGCTATGGGGTTTATCTCCGCTGTTGCTGTGTTCTTGGCCTGGCTGTGGCTGTTCCTCCAAATTGGTGGAGCCCCGTTGGAGGGGGAGCTGCCGGGAGGCTATTTATCTCTGTAAGGGGCCTCTGTGTTCCCTGCTTCCCAGGGGTTTAGAGTGTCCAGAGATCCCCAGATTCCCTGCCTCTGGTCTAAGTGACCTGTCCTGCCCCTTTAAGACTTCCAAAAAGCACTCTCCAAACCAAAACAACAACAGCAACAATGAGAGAGGGAACAGAAGGAACAAAAAAGGAAAAAACACGCGATTTTTTTTTTTGTCCTCAGGTGCCTGTCCCAGGCACCCGCTCACTAGTCCTGCTGCCCTGTCTCCCTAGCACCAGGGTCCCTGTCCTTTCAAGGCTTCCAAAAAGCACCCACCCACCGGTCCCGCAGGGAAAGAACGCTCGATATTCTTTGTCCTCAGGCACTGGTCCCAGGCACCCATTCACCAGTCCCACCGCCCTGCCTCCCTAGCACCGGGATCCCTGTCCCTTTAAGGCTTCCAAAAAGCACTCGCCAAAAAGAGAGAAAAAAAGGGGAAAAATGCGCGATTTCCTCCATCCTCAGGTGCCAGTCTCAGGCACCCGCCCACTGGTCCCACAGGGAAAAACGCGGGATATTCTTTGTCCTCAGGTGCCGGTCCCAGGCACCCGCTCACCAGTCCCGCCGCCCTGCCTCCCTAGCACCGGGGTCCCTGTCCCTTTTAGGCTTCCAAAAAGCACTCACAAAAAAGAGAAAAAAAAAGGGGAAAAACGCGCCATTTCCTCTGTCCTCAAGTGCCGGTCTCAGGCACCCGCCCACCGGTCCCGCAGGGAAAAACGTGGGATATTCTTTGTCCTCAGGCGCTGGTCCCAAGCACCCGCTCACCAGTCCTGCCGCCCTGCCTCCCTAGCACCGGGGTCCCTGTCCCTTTAAGGCTTCCAAAAAGCGCTCACCAATAAGAGAAAAAAAAAATGGGAAAAACGCGCGATTTCCTCCGTCCTCAGGCGCCGGTCTCAGGCACCCGCCCGCCGGTCCCGCAGGGAGAAACGCAGGATATTCTTTGTCCTCAGGCGCCGGTCCCAGGCACCTGCTCACCGGTCCCGCCACCCTGCCTCCCTAGCAACGGGGGCCCGTCCCTTTAAGGCTTCCAAAAAGCACTCGCCAAAAAAAACCCGCTCCGGTTTCTTTCCACCCAGAGGGAGCCGGGGGGAGGTGCTCGGTTCCTGCCGGGCCGGGGCTTGTATCTTACCCCCTTCGTAAGGCGCTGGGTTCTTGCAGGTGTGGATGTGGTCTGGATGTTGTCCTGTGTCCTGTGGTCTCTATTTTAGGAAGATTTTTCTTTGTTATATTTTCATAGCTCTATGTGTTTTTGGGAGGAGATTTCCACTGCTCTACTCACACCGCCATCCTGGCTCTGCCCCCTGCATATATATTTTTGAATTAGTGGTTTTGTTTTCTTCAGGTAAATTCTGGAGTAGAATTGTTGAGTTGGATGGTATTCCTATTTTTAGTTTTTGAGAAACCTCCACACTGCTTTCCATTGTGATGGCACCAATTTACTTTCTCACCAACAGTTTACAAATGCTCCATTTTTTCCACATCCTCACCAACACTTATTTATTTATTTTTTTGGAGTGGCCCATTCAAACTGGTGTGAGGTAAAATATTGTGGTTTTGATTTGCATTTCCCTGATGATTAGTGACATGGTGCATCTTTTAATGTAGCTGTTAGCCATCTGAATTTCTTCTTTGGAGTAATGTCTAGTCAAATTCTCTACCCATTTTTTGCTCAGATTATTTGTTTTTTTGGTATTAAGCTGTAGAGTTCTTTATATATTTTAGATGTTAGTCCCTTATCTGATATATCCTTTGCAAATAAAACCTCCCATTCATTAGGTTGTTTGGGGGAGGAACACATACATTATTTTGAACTTTTTCTGGCTTTCAAAACCCATTCTTCCTATGTACAGTATCCATTGGAACCAGCTCCTGCTTTCATTGATTCTTTGAATTGTTTTATTCTTCTTGATTTTATTTATTTCTGCTCTAATCTTTATTATGTCCCTCCTTCTACTGGCTTTGGGCCTCATTTGTTCTTTTTCTATTTTCATTAATTGTGAATTTAGACTGTTCATTTAGGACTGTTATTCTTTCCGGAGGTAGCCCTGTGTAGCAATATACTTCCTTCTTAGCACAGCCTTCACTGCATCCCACAGATTTTGTGGTGTTGGATTATTGTTGTCATTTGTCTCCATTTATTTTTTGATCTCCATTTCTATTTGGTCATTGACCCATTGGTTATTTAGTTTGCTGTTAAGCCTCCATGTGTTGGTTGGATTTTTTTGTTTTATTTACATAATTTTATTCTAGTTTCATACCTTTGTGGTCTGAGAAGCTGGTTGGTACAATTTCAATCTTTTTGAATTTACTGAGACTCTCGGTGTGCCCTAGTATGTGATCTATTCTTGAAAATGCCACATCATGTGCACTTGTGAAGAATGTGTGTCCTGCTGCTTTTGGTTGTACAGTTCTGTAGATGTCTGTTAGGCCCAACTACTCTAATGTGTAGTTCAGTGCCTCTGTCTCCTTACTTATTTACTGTCTGGTTGATCTGTCCTTTAGAGTGAGTGGTGTGTTGAAGTCTCCTAAAATCAATTCATTGCATTCTATTTCCCCCTTTGATTCTGATAGTATTGGTTTCACATATGTAGGTGATCCTGTGTTGGGTGCATAGATATTTATAATGGTTATATCCTCTTGTTGGACTGACCCCTTTATCATTATGTAATGTCCTTCTTTGTCTCTTCTGACTTTCTTTGTTTTGAAGTATTTTTTGTCTAATACAAGTACTGTAGCTCCTGCTTTTTTCTCCCTGTTAGTTGCATGAAATATCTTTTTCTATCCCTTTACTCTCAGTCTTTATATGTCTTTGGGTTTAAAGTGAGTCTCTTGTAGGCAGCATATAGATGGGTCTTGTTTTTTTTATCCATTCAGTGACTCTGTGTCTTTTGATTGGGAAATTCAGACCATTTACATTTAGAGTGATTATCAATAGGTATATAATTATTGCTATTGCAGACTTTAGATTTGTGGTTACCAAAGGTCCAAGGGTAACTTCCTTACTATCTAACAGTCTAATTTAATTCACTTAATATGCTATTACAAACACAATCTAAAGGGTTTTTTCCCTCCTTCTTCTTGCTCCTCCATTCTTTATACATTAGGTATGATTTTCTGTACTCTTTGTCATCCCTTGACTGACTTTGGAGGTAATTGATTTAATTTTGCATCTTCTTAGTAATTAATTGTTCTACTTTCTTTACTGTGGTTTTATTTTCTCTGGTGATATCTATTTAGCCTTAGGAATACTTCCATCTATAGCAGTCCTTCCAAAATATACAGTAGAGACAGTTTGTGGGAGGTAAATTCTCTCAGCTTTTGCTTATCTGGATATTGTTTAATTCATCCTTCAAATTTAAATTATAATCTCACCAGATAGTGTATTCTTGGTTCAAGGCCCTTCTGCTTCATTACATTAAATATATTATGCCTCTCCCTTCTGGCCTATAAGGTTTCTGCTGAGATGTTTGATGATAGCCTGGTGGGTTTTCCTTTATAGGTGATCTTTTTTCTTTCTTTGGCTGCTTTTCATAGTCTGTCCTTATCCTTGATCTTTGCCATTTTAGTTATTATGTCTTGGTGTTGTCTTCCTTGGGTCACTTGTGTTTTGACACCCGTGCACCCATGCACCTCCATGGCCTGAGAGACTATCTCTTCCACAGATTGGGGAAGTTTTCAGCAATTACCTCCTGAAAGACACTTTCTATCCCTTTTTCTCTCCTTCTTCTGGTATCCCTATAATACGAATATTGTTCCTGTTGGATTGGTCATACATTTCTCTCAATATTCTTTCACTCCTAGAGATCCTTTTTACTCTCCATGCCTCAGCTTCTTTTTATTCCTCTTCTCTAATTTCTATTCCATTTACTGTCTCCCCCACTGTATCTATTCTTCTTTTAAATCCCTCCATTGTGTGTTTGATTTCTGATATTGTGTTCTGTAATGATTGAATCTCCATCTGGAATTCTTCCCTGAGTTCTTTAATATTTTTCTGTAGCTCCATGAGCATGTTTATAATTTTTATTTTGAAATCTCTTTCAGGAAGATTGATGAGTTCAGTTTCCCTTGATCCTTTTTGTGGTGTTTGTGTGATTTTTGTTTGAACTAGGTTCCTTTGATGTTTCATATTTGTATGTGGCACCCTCTAGTGCCCAGAAGCTCTACTCTCTGGAGCCACTCAGCCCCTGGAGTGATGTTGGGGATGGCAGGGTCTGGCACTGGTGCCTGGGGGAAGGAAAGTGCTGTTTCCTGCTTACTGGCTGCTATGCCTGTATCCACTGCCAAGCCTGGTGGGACAAGTGCACAGGTAGAAGCCTCTATGCTTTGAATTTTTTGGTACCATATGTGGGGCCTCCCTCTGGTTTGCTTGACTCCAGAGCAGGGGCTGCCGGTTTGAGAGCCATTGAGGGCAGGCTGGGAGGAAGGCACAGCAGGCTGTGTATCATGGTGGGGAGCCTTTGGAGCTGCATAGCCAGTCAGGAGGATGGAGTGCCTGAAGTTCCTGAAAGTTCCCAATCTGCTGGGCAGAGTGCTCCTGGACAATTTTGTCCACTTGTCTTTTCTCCTTAGCAGCAAGCTCTGTGCAATCCTTGCCTCTTTATCAGCCCTCTCACTGTTAGGAAGTCTCTCAGAATGCCTACCATTCTTTTGGCCCTGAGCAGCCAGTTGTGGATACACGTTTTCTGCAAGTGGCTGAAACCTCATTCTCTCCAAGTATTCCAACTGTCTTAGCTTTCCAACCCCACAAATCTCCAGAGCACCATGTAATGTAGGCTCATGCTCCCAGAGCAGGTCTCCAGGGCTGGGTGTTCAGCAGCCCTAGGCTTCCACTCCTTCTCTGCTCCATTTCTCTTCCTCCCTCCAGTGTGCTAGTGTGGGGGAAGGGCTTGGGTCCCTCCAGACCATGGCTTTGGTACTTTACTTTTTTCCTTTATGTCTGCTATTTTCCCCAGGTTTAGGCAGTCTGCCACAGCCTTCTTTTCTGTTGCATTTTCCAGATTAGATGTATTTGCTATATTTTCCTATTACATGTGGTTTCGGGAATAAGTTTCTGTCTCACTCTCACGCCGCCATATTTAAGCCTAATGATAAAAAGTTTTGAAGCTAGAATTTGAGCTCAGATCTGTCTAATCTCAGTGCACATGATCTTTGCTTTCTTATGATATTGGTCCTAACTCCACCCTACTCAGATACAAAGAAACATTTTTTTGTCTCTGTTTTTGTCCTAAGCCATTCCTGCTCAGCCTTCCCTCTACAGATGTGGTTTTGACATCCTTTCCCTGTATTCTCTAGTATCTGTATCTCTACTAGGTTGTTCCCAGGACAGGCATCCTCATGCCATCTGCAATTATGGACTCCATCAACCATTCTGTGAGAAACAAACCTCCATGGTGTTTTCATAGATCAGCACATTACAAATTCAGTGTCCAAAACACAAGGATAGGAAAAGGAATGTAAATTGAGCTTGAGGCCATCAGTCCTGGGTTTGAGTCTAAAATATACTGCTTTGATTCTGTTACTCTAGAGACATATTCTCACTTTGGGCATTCTCAGATGGGTAAATAAAATTCATAAACTTGGATTGCCTACACTACAGGCAGTAATGATAGAAGATTACAATGAGGTGAAGGCTGAAAATGTAAGCTGTGAACCTGAAAGTGTGGAAAACTGATATGTGCATGGTAAGCTGCAGTGCTGAGTGCCAGCATCCTTTTGTTCAAAACTGAAATTCAGTCATGACCCCTTGGCTTCTGTACCAATGACCTGAAGAACTTTCTTCCAGGTACGGTTTGCCTCTAAACCTCTGAATTTATATGTAAATTGATAGATGGGGACATTACCACCTGGGTGCCTCCCAGACACCTTGAACTCAGCAAATCCAAACTGATACCCTCCACCCCCAAACTTTCCCTCATGGATCCAGCATTTTCAGCACTATCCTTCTTCCTTATTAGAACTAGCTGGACTCTGGATTTAAAAACATAAGGATACATGCAGTGGTAAACTTTGCCTATTTCAAACACAACCTGTCTTGAAGAATTTGAGAATCCCTTACCATAGAGACAGTAGGACCTTATAGGAATGCATTAATGTAGGCAACAGATATCCTGGTTCTTTGTCCCAGAAATGCCATTGCAAAGTGGGTAACTTTCTGGACTTGAGATGTATTTAGATTCTGTCTCAGACATTGTCCTGTGTTTTTGTGCAATAACTGTTCTACAACTCTCTCAAAATCTGATCTCTGATAAAACATGAGTTCAATGTGCAAACTCATGATCTTGGTTAAAAGGGGCCTCCACTTCTTAGTTCTTCCTGAACATGCTTTTAAATATACTGTCGTCCAATTTAAAAATGTTTTTCTTATCCCCCCTTTCCCACTGCTTATTTGGAAAATACCTTACTTTTAGGACTTTACTATCCGTTTTCACACTGTTTTATATAAATGCACTCAAATTCACAGTTTGGAGCGCTGATCTTCCCCTTCTTGGCAGGTGGTCAATTGACTTTCTCTCTTAGTCACCCCTTGGAGTTGTCTTTTCCACACTTAGGAAAGTAGTATTATTATTAGGAACAGAAGCAATGACTTCTATTATCCACGAAGTTCTATAGGAGCAGGAACTATGGCTTTTTTCTACCAGGATATGTCCTTAGTGCCTAGGATTGTAGATGGCAATCAATAAACAGTCAAATATTTTATAAATGAAAGGGTAAATTATGAACAATAATGAAGTATTTCCCAACCATATCAATTTACACTCTATATTAAATATTTACTTCTTTAAAAATTATTTCCATCTGTGCAGCATAAGACTGCTTATCTCTTTCCATGCCCTATTGTAAACACTTAACAGCTCACTTTTTGATATTTTTTATTGAAGTATAGTTGATATATGAAATTATATTGATTTCAAGTATACAACATAGTGATTTGACAGTTATATACATTATTAAATCCTCACCCCAACTAGAGTGGTTACTATCTGTCAACATAGAAAGATATTACAGAACTGTTAATTATATTTTTATGTTGTACTTTCATCCACATAATTAATTTATATTATGATTAAGACTTTGTGCTTCTTTGTCCCCTTCACCTCTTTCACTCACCTACCACATCCCTTGCCACATGGTAATCACGAGTCCTTCTCAGTGTCTATGAATCTACTGCTGTTTTGTTCATTTTGTTTTGTTTTGTTTTTAGATTCCACTTATAAGTGAAATTATATGGTATTTGTCTTTCTCTATCTGGCTTATTTTACTTAGCATAATACTCTTTAAGTCCATGTGTGTTGTCCAAAAGGGCAGAATTTCTTTCTTTTTTATGACTGAATATATCTCATTGTATATATATATACCACTTCTTCTTTATCCATTCATCTATTGATGGACACTTTGTTTGCTTCCATATCTTGACTACTGTAAACAATGCAGCAATAAACAGGAGGACATATGTCTTTTTGAATCAGAGATTGTTTTTTCTCTTTGGATAAATTCCTAGAAGTGGAATATCTGAGTCATATGGTATTTCTATTTTTAGTTTTCTGAGGAACCTCCATACTGCTTTCCACAGTGGCTGCACCAATTTACACTCCTAACAACAGGGTGGGAAGGTTTCCATTTCTCCACATCCTCACCAACACCTGTTATTTCTTGTCTTGTGTGTAGTAGCCATGCTCACTGGTGCGAGGTGACATCTCATGGTGGTTTTGGTTTGCATTTTCCTGGTGATTAGTGATGTAGAGTATCTTTTCATGTGCCACACCTCATTTGTTTTTAACAACAAGCCTATGTTAGAAATGAGAATACTGAGACTTATATAAAGGTTAAATATTTTACCCAAGGACTCTAGAAAGAACCTATACCACATTTGTTTCCTTGCCAATTGCCCATGCTTTGCCACCTTGCTATTTGTAACCCATTCCCATTGCTCCTATAAAATTGCTGACCTGAGGGTTGGTTACCAGTGGCCTTTTATGTTTATTATAAGTTGAGTTTGCATGTCAGTAGCAAAGATTGCTGTAAAGTACTAAAATACATAAGGGCTTTCTCTCATACATAAATTAAGTCCAGAGATGGTAATGCAGGAGAGGCATGGTGGATCCATGAAGTCAGAAAGAACCTGGGCTTCTTCTACCTTTCTGCTTCACTGTCCTTACCACATGGTCTCCATCTTGAAAGCCACCCAATGATTTAGGAGAGCTCTGTGCACTCCAGCCTTTATGTTCATCCTTTAGACCTCAGGAAGGAAAGTGGAATAAGGGATTAAAGGTAGAGAAAAATGGAGGGAGGAAGGAAGAAAGGAGATGATTGAGGGAATTAGGGATGTGAAGGGTGTGAGCCTGAGAGAAAGGGAAGGAATAAAGAAGGGTAGGATAAGTATACTCTCAGCTGAGCCAGGATTCTCTAAGCAGCCATCTCAGAAGTCTTACACAACACTTTCCTTTATATCTCATTAGCCAGAAGTTAGTCAAATAACCACACAGATGTAAGGAAAGCTAGAAGATATAATATTTAACTGGTCTATATACTCTTTTATCTCACAAGGAAGAAAGGGAGAATGGATATTTTGTGTATCAGGACTTCTAAGTAAGCAGTCTTGAGCTTTCTTCTCAGTCCCTTAATTTCTCTGCAATTTCAGGCCTGTTGGCCATCACCCATCACCTCTTACAACTCCCACAATGATATTCTCTCTCTTGGCCCTCTGCGGGCTGAAAACTCCTCCCAGATTTTCTTCTACCTCCTCAAAACATCTGCTACCTCTGTTCACCCTGGTTTACATACATTTGTTTATTTGTTTGATACCTTTCCCATGGCCATCAGCTTGAACCTCACTGTAGTGGCACATGCATGTTAAGTCACTAATAATAAAGCATTGAGGTTTGTGACTATTTTCTTAATTCATTAGAAATCTTAGCAGATTCAGCATTATCTGTGTAATATCTTCCCTCTCACTCAGTTGTATATCACTTCCTTTCTTGAAATGGTGGAGTATCAAGGAGTTCAGTGGGAACTGTGCAGAGCCTTACCACAAGAGTGTGGGTCCTAAGTGAAAGTCATTCAGCTTAGTGTCTCACCAGAAAACAATCAACATGCACGAGGAGCTACCATAGGACTAGGGCTCACAGTGTGCAGCCCAGGTTGAGTCCCCTGGACCTCTTTTCTCTGGTCCTGGCCCTATATATGTATCTCACTGCCACTTTCTTCAAGTCTCATACTACAGAAAAGCTAAACCTCTTGAACTGAGTGCCATTAGAGAATTTTAATGAAGCAACTGCTTTATGACTAATGCCTCCATAAAAAATATATGAAATATTTTACATATAATAATAGTAATTACAAGAATATCAAAAGAACTACTATTTATCCATCAGCAATTGAAAAGTCAGCTGTGTTAGGTTTATGTATGTTTCCCTTTATTTTCACAAAAAAAACCAACATGTTACAGTGGTCAATGCTATTACCTCGGTTTTTTAGATGAGAAAATCACTAACAGAGATAAGATCAACTGTATGCTAAGAGTGAGAGCTGAGAACACTACTCAAGTTTGCCACTGTACTATACTTTGTCATATATACATGGATCTATGTAATACGTACAATAAAATTTGAAGGATTCTGAAATGATGTTACAATATCTCCAAAACAGAATCACTTTGGATTAAGATATTTGAGTCTCAAAGGATTATTTGATTTGTGTAAAATACTTAACTTACATCTCCTATGACAGACTATGATGCAATTCACCATTTGTTCTTCAGCATGGATGGTTCCTGTACCTGCCTCAGCCTCGCAAAATGACCTCACCTGCCCCAGCTCCCACAGTCCTTCCAGCCCTTGCAGGTCATCATGTGTCCAGCGAACATTAACTGTTATCCAATCTGAAGCTTCTTGGCTGTACCCAATATGTAGCTCACCAATCATTTCCAGCAAGTGGGAAAGATCCTGATGTTTAAAGGTCAAAACTTGACTTCAATACAAATAATGCTAAAATAAATTCATGAAAAGTGCATTCTTTGATTTATGGATCTTGCATAATACTTGTGGCTGCTAAATATTTGAAGAATAACAGCTAGACACTTGATCTTTTCCAAATATCACAGAACAACTGATACTATTTGATTTCACCTGGTCTCCTCATTGATTTCACCAGAAAAAGAAAGGAATGCAGAGGATAGCCAGAAACCCAGGTCATAGCATGTGTCAGCATGGTGGTAGATATATTGTTTTGGCATTGCCTGGTGAAATTCCCATGCATCTTTGTCAAAGGAGCACTAGCCCCACTTTGCATGTGAAGAAACTGAGCCTTAAAGAGCAGTGGATAGGTCAAAATTCATACTGTTATTTAGTGGCAGAGAAGGGATACAAATATAGGTCCAAGACTAAAATGCTTTCACTTTTTTCCCCTATAAAACCATATTGTCTCTCTTTGCATACTTACCTGTGTTTTTAATTACTTTGAGATATATCCTAGATATTCTAGTTGGGACCACCTGGGAGGGTTTAGGGTCATGAACAAACTCACTAGCCACAAGCATCTATTCAGCATAGGGAATATAGCCAGTAATATTGTAATATCTTTATATGATAACAAATGGTAACTACACTTATCCTGGTGAGCATTTAATAATACATATAATCGTGGGATCACTATGTTATATACTTGAAACCAATGTAATATTGTATATCAACTGTGGGGAAAATGGATATTTCTGACCAGGATTCCCACCTGGCCTAATAGTACCCACTGTCTATATACATAAGCCTATTTGCACATCTATGGGATGTTTACCAGGGGCAGAGTAGCTGATCAGTCATGGGACTGCCAGCCCAGAGTAGGGGTGGAGAGGAAACCCCCATTCTCTCCTGGTATGTAATTGATTAGGTGTCTGCCAGTTACCAGGGACCTACCCACTGAGTTCCTCCCAGTGTGAGGGGCAGGGAGAGGAGACAGTGCCAAGGGAAGGTTAGAGGGGGTTCTGAGCAGTGCAGGAGAGAGAGCTTGGCAGCCAGGATTTGGAGCCATGAGAATGGGGAGGGAGCTGAGAGACCCACTAGTGCAAGTGAGGGAAGACTGAGCCCTGAGAATAAACCCCTTTAATTCCCAGCTTCTTGCCCTTGCCTTTATTTGGTCTCACTGAATAGGGAACTTACCCTGGGCAGGAACCCCTGCTCCCAGAGCTACATCAACTAGACTTCAATTTTAATAATCTAGTACTGGACTAAGTTTTATAAGTTAATACTCAAGCAAAAGAAAACATTTTCCTGTAAAACACTGGCAATTTGATGTATGTAAACAAACTCTTATAAAAGCTCTTTACACTGGAACATGTGGGAAAATTACATCAAGCAAAATGCAGGTTTTGAAAAACACTCAAAGGGAGATGGACTCAAGAATCAGAGCCAGCATTTATTGGACACTTACCAATGCCAAGCATTGCACTAGGTATTTTGCATACATGATTTGCTCTTCTCTACAACCTTTTGAAATGTTATTATCTCCCCCAATGAATTAATCAGGAAATTCAGGCACAAGTCAAATAGAAAGAAGCAGAACAGGGATTCAAAGGCAGATAGTCTGATACCAGAAACCCACTCTTAACCAACATACTGTATTCTCTCCCACTTTTGAAGAGAAAGTCTGTCCAATATGGCAAGGTCATATTGGTGACCCCAAACAAATGAAGCCTTTTCCTGTTAGTGATATTTAGCTATTCAGTATATATCTGATATGTGGGAAACTTACAAAGACAACTGTAATGAGCTCCAAAATTATTTTCCAGCTATTTCCCCTGACACACACCTTCCACCTCCATACGTTCATCTATGAAACCAGCTACACAGCTTCGTTCTCATTTTGAACACACTTGCAGTTTTCTGTGCCTCTTTGCTCTGCTTATGATTCCTGCTCTGAAATGACCTTCCTAATCTTATGTACCTGGAAAGTCTCTGTTTGTTCTTCAAGGGTAAAGGCTCATGACACATCCACTTGGAAGTCTTTCCATACCATTCTTCAACAACTTGGAGTTAGTTGTATGCCTTTTCTGTGGTCCTCAGTCTAATTCTCTGCTTGCCTATCAGCTTCCCCAAAAAGCCTATGAGCTCCCTGAGCCAGGATCTATGACTCACATATAGCTGTCAATGCACAATGCCCAGCCTATGTAGTGGATTCAATATTTCCTTCATGAATGAATACGTTGGTCTTACTGCATCTGAAATGTACTGTGGCCAGTTTCCCCAATTGTACCTAAAGGAAATTGAAGTGGGCAGTTTCTACAGATTCATTATTAAACAATCCTATGGCTTATTCTGAATCTCCTACAGAGCAAAGCTTATATTTAAGAGACTGCAGTTGGAAATGGACTGACTGATGCTCAGGTGGAATGTTCAAAGTAGCTGTAGCAAGTCAAGCCTTTGCGCTTTCAAGTTGTTCACCATAGGGTGATGTTTCCATTTACAGTTGTGATTATTACTGCTTCAAAGGGAAGCCAAATTTTGCTATTGACACATTAAGTGTTCTTGGATTATCTGCTTTACTTTCTGGTCCTCAGATTCCATATTTATGAAATCAGCTATCTGGCCTGGATTACCTGAAAAACTAATTTTTAGCAAAGTCTCAAACATATGCATTAACCAGGCAGATAAGATATATTCATTAACAATGTCTGTAAATAGGAACTTACTTAAGTTAACCAACAAGATTTACACATTGTAGCAATTTCAAAACTACCCATTTAAAATATATGTATAGTATTTCTTAAATATACAAAAAGGTAATGGACTTTATAAAATATTTCCAATCAAACCACTCCTGATCTTCAACAGTTTAACTGCACCTTGAAAGTTGTAGCTGCTCAGGACGAATGAAGGTTTATTAAATATGGAAGACATGAAAATCTATAGAAATAGTATAAATAACATCTACATTCCACAACTCAGCTGAAGAAATAAAACTTACAAATAATTCCTCATGCCACTTTCCCAGAGTAACTGAAACCCCCATTTTAATACTTACCATTCCTATGCATTATTTTTTACCTTTTCCACATAGACATAACATATATATATATACACATAATGTAGAATGCATATACATAAACATTAATAGTTCTTATTTTGCCTGTTTTTAAGCTTTACATATATGATATCACAGAGTTTATTTCTAAATTGTGTTTTTTCTGAATCATGTGTGAAGTTCACCCAGGTTGGTAGATAACTTAACCTCTAGTCCTTTCAGTTTTCATTGCTATATAATATTCCATTATATTAGTATACCATAATTTGTTTAACATTTTCTTGCTGATACACATTTAGTTTGCTTATAAAAGTTTTGCTATGGCAGGTAAAAGCTTCTAGGAATAATTTAGTACATGTCTCCTTGTCCACGTGTATAAGAATTTCTCAATGATACATGCTTACAAGAAGAATTGCTGGGTCAGAAGTTATATGTATCTTGAATTGTACTAGATACTGCCTAATTATTCTCAAAAGTAATTGTACAAATTAACACCCCATAAGCAGACATGTGAGTTCCTTTTGCTTTATCATCTCATCAACCTTTGGTATAAGCATACTCTAATTTTTGCTCTTCTAATGTAAATCAAATGGCATCTTAGTGTGGTTGTAATGTGAATTTCTTTCATTTTTAGAGAAGTGCTATTGTTTATGTTTATTGGCCATTCATGTTTCCACATTTGGAATAACTTTTGCCTACATTGCAATTAGTTATTAGTTTTTGCATTTGTGTTTTTACTTTATTTTTTGAAAAGACATATATGCCTCCCTTGTTATCAAAATCTCCCATCAGAGTTACCACTGATAAGCCTACATTGATATATTATCATCCAAAGTTTATAGTTCACATTAGGTTTCACTCTTGGTGTTGTACCTTCTACGGGTTTGGAGAAATTTATAGTGACATGTATCTGCCGTTATAGTGTCACACAAAGTAGTTTCACTACCCTAAATATCTGCTATATTCCAACTCATCTTCCCCTCCCCCAAATTTCTGGCAATCACTTACTTTTTTTTACTGTCTCTATAGTTTTTTGCCTTTTCAGCTTCACATAGCTAATCAACAGGGAAATGCAAATAAAAACCACAGTGAGTTATCACCTCATACCAGTTATAATGGCCACTATCCAAAAGACAAGAAATAACAAGTGTTGGCAAGGATGTAGAGAAAAGGAAACCCTTACACTGTTTGTGGGAATGTAAATTGGTGCAGACGCTGTGGAAAGCAGTGTGGAGGTTCCTGAAAAAACTAAAAATAGAAACAGCATAGACCCAGTAACTCCACTTCTAGGAATTTACCCAAAGAAATAAAAAATCTCTGATTTGAAAAGATATTTACACCCTATGTTTATTGATGCATTATGTATAATAGCCAAGATATGGAAGCAACCTAAGTGTCCATCAATAGATCAAGGGTTAAAGAGGATGTGATACAGATATACAGTAGAATATTATTCAGCCATAAAAAATATATGTTCTTCCATTTGCAACAACATGGATGGAGCTAGAGGGAATTATTCTGAGTGAAATAAGGCAGGTGTAGAAAGACAAATACCATGAGATTTCACTTATCTGTGGAATCTAAAAAGAAAACAATACAAAATGAACAAAACAGAAGTATATTCATAGACACTGAGAAGTGACTGGTGGTTACCATGGGGGATGGGTTGGGGTAAGTGGTGAGGGGGATAAAGAGGCACAAAAATCTCGATCATAAAATAAGGTAGTCACAGGGATAGAAATGCAGTGTGGAGAATATAGTTCTGTAACATCTTTCTATGTTGACAGTAACTATACTAGTTAGGGTGAGGATTTAAGAATATCTGTAACTGTTGGATTGTATACTTGAAACCAATATAATATTGAATATCAACTACACTTCAATAAAAAATACACTTAAAATGAACAAAGAAGACATACAAATTGTCAATTAATATATGTAAAGGTGCTCAAAATGACTATACATCAGGGAATTGTAAGTCAAAACTGCAATGAGATATCTCAAATCTGTTAGGATGGCTATTATCAAAAAGGTAAGAGGTAACATACACTAGAGATGGTGTGGAGAAAAGGGAACCCTGGTGCACTGTTGGTGGGAATGCAAACTGGTGCAGCCACTGTGGAAAACAGTATGGTGGTTCCTCAACAAATTAGAAATATTAGTCCCACTTCTAGGTATATATCCAAAGAAAATGAAACCACTCTTTCCAAGAGATATATACACTCTCTTGCTCATTGTATGAACTCCCATATTTACATTTAGAATTGTATAGCATATAGCCTTTCCAGGAAGACTTCTTCCACTTAATAATATGCATTAAGTAAGATTCCTCCATGTCTTATCATGACTTTATAGTTCATTTCTTTTTAGTGCTCAATATTATTCCATTGTCTGGATGTATAACAGTTTATTCAACAAATCACCTATTGAAGGAAATCTTGGTTGCTTCCAGATTTTGAAAATTATGAATAATGCTGCTGGAAACATCGGCATGAAGGTTTTCATGTGGACATAAATTTTCACTTTATTTGGGTAAATACCAAGGAGTGGGAATGCTAGGTCATTAGGTAAGACTGTGTTTAATTTTGTAAGAAACTGTCAAATTGCCTTCCAAAGTGGCCATACCACTTTGCATTCTCACTATCAATGAATGAGAGTTGCTGTGGCTCCACATTCCTGTCAACATTTGATGTTATCAGTGGTCTGAATTTTGGCCATTCTGACAGGTATATTGTAGTATTTCCCTGTTGTTTTAATTTACTTTTCTCTGATGGCATATGATGTGGAACATCTTTTCTATCCTTATTTACCACCTGTATATCTTCCTTGGTTAGGTGTCTATTAATGTCTTCAGTCCATATTTTAATCAAGTTGTTTTATTTATTGTTGAGTTTTAAGAATTCCTTGAATATTTTGGATAAAATTCTGTTATCAGATGTGTCATTTATAAATATTTTGCCTCTGTGGCTTATTACATTTTCTTGAAAGTATCTGTTGCAAAGAAGTAATTTTAAATTTTGATTAAGTTCAGCTTATCACTTCTTTCTTTAATGGATCATGCCTTCGGTATTGTGTCTAAAATATCATAACCATACTCAATGTCTTCTAGGATTTCTACTTTGTTATCTTCCATAGTTTTGCATTTTATATGTAGGTATGTGATACATTTTGAGTTAAATTTTTTGTAAGGTATAATGCCTGTGTCTAGATTCATTCTTTTGCATATGTACATCCCAGCATTCCATCATCTTTTGTTACAAATATTACCTTTTTTCCATTGTATTGCCTATTCTCCTTTGTCAAAAATCTATTGACTATATTTCTGTGGGTATATTTCTGAGCTCTCTATTCTACTCCATTGATCTATTCTTGCACCACCAGTTCCACACTGTCTTGATTATGTAGCTTTATAGTAAGCCTTGAAGTCAGATGATGTCAACTCTCTAACTTCTTCAATATTGTTGGCTTCTCTGGGTCTTTTGTCTTTCTCTGAAATTTTGAGAATGAATTTATTGATAACCACAAAAAAATGCTAATATTTTGATTGAGGTTATATTGAATCTATAGATCAGGTTGGGAAGAACTGATATCCTTACAATACTGAGTCTTCCTATTTATGCATGTGGTATATCATTCCACTTATATTTAGCTCCTTAATTTCTTTCATCAGAGTTTTACAGTTTTCCTCAATTCCTCACGTGAATACTATACATGTTAGATTTGTACCTAAGTACTTCATTTTTGGGTGTGCTAATATAAATGATATTGTGGTTTTAATTTCCAGTTTCACTTGATCATTACTGGTATATAAGTAAGCCACTGATTTTTGTTTATTAACTTGTATCCTGAAAACTTGATATAATTGTTTATTAATTCCAGAGGTTTCTGGTGATTCTTTTGGATTTTCTATATAGACGATCTTGTTATCCATGACCAAGACAGTGTATTTCTTCCTGAAGACAGTATTATTTCTTCCTGCTCAATATGTATACATTTTATTTCCTTTTTATTGGAATATAGTGGATATATAACATGATATTGGTTTCAGATATGAAACATAGTGACTTGATAATTATATACATTCTAAAGGTTTGCCCCAGTAAGTGTAGTTACCTCCTGTTACCATATCAAGATATTATAATATCATTGGTTATATTCTCTACATTGAGCTTCCATTTCTATGACTAATTTGCTTTATAATTTAAAGTTCATACCTCTTTATCACCTTCATCTATTTCACTTATCTCCCCACCACCCCTCGCTATGTTAACTAACACTCTATCAGTATTTATGAGTATATTTCATTTTTTGTTTGTTTTAATTTTTTTAGATTCCACATAAAGTGAAATCATATGGTATTGTCTTTCTATACCTGACTTTTTTCACTTAGCATGATACTCTGCAGTTCCATCCAATTTGTCGCAAATGACAAGATTTCCTTCTTTTCATGGCTGAATAATATTCCATTGTGTATATGTACCACTTCTTCTTTATCTATCTATTCATCTATCAGCTAACACTAGGGTTGCTTCCATATATTGCCTATTGTAAATAACACTGCAATGAACATAAGTGTGATCATATCTTTTTGACTTTGTGATTTCATTCTCTTCAGGTAAATTCCCAGAAATGGAATTGCTGGATCATAAGGTATTATCATCTTTAGCTTTTTGAGGCACCTCCATATTGTTTGCCACAGTGGCTGGACCAAATTACATTCTCGCCAACAGTGTAGGAGGTTTCCCTTTTCTCCACATCCTTGCCAACGCTTGTTATTTCTTGTCTTTTGGGTAGTAGCCATACTGACTCGTGTGAGGTGCTATCTCATTGTGGTTTTGATTTGCATTTCCCTGATAATTGGCGATTTGAGCACCTTTTCGAGAATCTTTTCATGTGTCAATTCCCCATATGTATGACTTCTCTGTAAAACTGTCTATTGAGGTCCTCTGCCCATTTCTTAATTGGATTATTTGTGGCATTTTTTTGCATTGAGTTTATGAGTTCTTTATATATTTTGGATATTAGCCCCTTATCATATATATAATTTGCAAATATATTCTCCCATAAGGTAGGTTGCCTTTTTGTTTTGTCAGTGGTGTCCTTTGCTGTGCAGAATATTTTTAGTTTGACATAGTCCCACTTGTTTATTTTTGCTTTTGTTTCCCTTGCCTGGAGAGATGTATCTAGAAAAAAAATTACTCCTGTTGATATCCATATAATTCTTGCCTATGTTTTCTTCTAAAAGTTTTATAGTTTCATGTCATACATTTAGGTCTTTAATCCATTTTCAGTTTACTTTTGTAGATAGTGTAAGACAGTGATCTAGTTTAATTCTTCTACATGTAATTTTCCAGTTATCCCAACACCATTTATTGAAGATACTCTATTTTCCCCATTGTACAGTCTTGTCTCCTTAGTTATAGATTAATTGACCGTATATGTGTGGGTTTATTTCTGGGCTCTCCATTTTATTCCATTGACCTATGTATCTATTCTTCCACTCATATTATATATTTTTAATCATTGTAGTTTGTAGTATAGCTTGAAGTCAGAGAGCATGATATACTCAGCTCTGTTCTTTCTCAAGAGCACTTTGGCTGTTCAGGGTCTCTTGTGGTTCCATATAGATTGTAGGATTATTTACTGTAGTTCATTAAAAAATGCCACTAGTATTTGGACAGAGATTGCATTGAATCTTTAAATTGCTTTGGGCAGGATGGCCATTTTTAGAGCATTAATTCTTCTTATCCATGAGCATGGAATAGATTTCCATTTATTTGTGTCTTCTTAATTTCCTTTATCAGTGTGCTATAGTTTTCAGAGTACAGGTCTTTCACTTCTTGGGTTACATTTATACCTAGGTATTTTTTCTTTTTAACACAATTGTAAATGGAATTGTTTGCTTGATTTTTCTTTGTGCTAGTTCCTTGTTAGTATATAGGAATGCAACAGATTTCTGTATGTTGATTTTGTATTCTGAAACTTTACTGAATTAATTTATTACTTCTAAGAGTTTCTTGGTGGAGACTTTAGGATTTTCTATGTGTAGTATCATGTCATCTGCAAATAGAGACAATTTAACTTCTTCCCTACCAATTTGGATGCATTTATTTCTTTTTCTTGCCTGATGGTCATTACAAGGACTCCCAGTGCTATGTTGAATAAAAGTGATCAGAGTGGGCATCCATGCCTTATTCCTGATCTTAGAACAAAAGCTTTCAATTTTTTGCTATTGAGTATGATGTTAAACGTGAGTTTGTCACATATGGCCTTTATTATGTTGAGGTATGTTCCCTCTATAACCATTTTGTTGAGAGACTTCATTATGAATGGATGTTGGATTTTTCCAACCAAATGCTTTTTCAGCATGTAATGAGATGGTCATATAGTTTTACCCTTCCTTTTATTGATGTAGTGTATTACATTGATTGATTTTCATATATTGTAACATCTTTGCATCCTTTGAATAAATTCCACTTGGTTGTAATGAATGATCCTTTTGATGGATCACTGAATTCAATTTGCTAATTTTCGTTATGGATTTTTGTATCTGTGTTTATCAGGGATATTGGTCTGCAGGTTTGTTTTTCTGTATTGTCTTTTTCTGATTTTTGGTATTAGAGTAATACTGTCCTCATAGAATGAGTTTGGAAGTATTCCCTCCACTTTCTGTCTTGGAATACTCTAAGAAGGATGGGTATTAGCTCATATTTGAATATTTGGTAGAATTCAGCTGTGAAGCCATCTGGTTCTGGACTTCTCTTTGGTGGGAATTTTTTTATTACAAGTTAAATTTCATTACTAGTAATTGGTCCATTCAGATTTTCTGTTTCTTCCTGGAAGATTTCATGTTTCTAGGAAGTTATCCATTTCTTCTAGGTTTTGCAATTTATAGGCATATAATCTTTTGTAAGATTCTCATAATTCTTTGAATTTCTGTGGTGTCAGTTATAACTTCTTTTTAATTTCAAATTGCTTTTATATCTTGCCCCTCCTTTTTTTCCTGATAAGCTTAACTAAGGGTTTATATATTTTATCTTCTTGAAGAACCAGCTCTTGGTTTCATTGATTTTTTTCTATTTTTTTCTTTTTCTCCATTTTATTTATTTTTTCTTTGATCTTTATTACATCCTCCTTCTACTAACTTTGGGATTTGTTTTTATTTTTCTAGTTTCTTTAATTGTAATCTTAGATTGTTTTGGGGGGAATGTTCTTGTTTCTTGAGGAAGGCCTGTATTGCTATAAACTTCCCTCTTAGAACTCTTTTTGCTTCATCCCACATATTTTGAACCATTGCATTTCTGTTTTCATTTATCTCCATGTAATGCTAGATTTCCTCTTTGATTTGTTCATTGGTCCATTGATTATTTGGAGGCATGTTGTTTAACTTCCATGTGTTTGTGTTTTTTCCAGTAATTCATTTCTAGTTTCATGTCACTGTGGTCTGAGAAGACACTTGATACAAACTCAATCTTCTTAATTTTTTTGAGACTTGTTTTGTGTCCTAATATGTTATCTATTTTTGAGAACATTCCATGTGAACTTTAGAAAAATGTGTAGTCTGCTGCTTTTGGGTGGACTGTTCTATATATATATCTGTTAACTAATGTGCCATTCTATACCTCTGTTTCCTTATTTATTTTCTGTCTAGATGATTTATTGATGTAAGTGTGGTGTTAAAATCTACATTATACTGTTATCTATTTCTCCCTTTAGGTCTATTAGTATTTGTTTTATACAGTTAGGTGCTGTTATATTGGGTGCATAAATATTTACAATTATTATATCCTCCTGTTGGATTAATCTCTCTTCCATCAAGTAATGTCCTTCTTTGTCTTTTGTTATGTTCTTTGCTTTGAAGTCTATTTTGTCTGGTATATGTATTTCAGCTTCAGCAATTTTTGTCCCTATTTGCATGGAATATCTTTTCCCATCTCTTCAGTGGTCTTGTTTTTTATCTGTTCTGCCACCCTATGTCTTTTGATTGTGACATTTAGTCTATTTATATTTATAGCAAGTATTGATATGTATGTGCTTATTGCCATTTTGTTAATCATTTTCTGGTTGTTTTGTTGTTCTCTGATCCTTTGTTCCTCCCTTGCTCTTTTCTCTTGTGCTTTATGACTTTACTTAATGTTATGGTTTGGTTCTCTTCTTTTTATTTTTTCTGCATCTATTAAGAATTTTTGGTTTGTGGTTACCATGGGGTTCTTTTATGATATCCTGTGACTATAACAATCTATAATAAGCTGATGGTCACTTAGGTTCAAAAACATTCTAACAGTGCTACATTTCTTACTACCCCTCTACAATTTATGTATACAATATCTTCTTTTACACATTTTGATTTAGTGGTGCCTTTAACTAATTTTTAGATGTAATTTCTGTTGCTACTTTTGTCTTTTGACCTCTATACTGACTTTTAGGTAATTGATCTACTACCTCTGCTATATGTTTTACCAGTACAAATTTTTTGCTGTCCTAAATTTCTTGTTTCTATTTAGGGTGTTGTCTTTTCCTTTTTAAAAAGTCCCTTTAACGTTTTTTGTGAGGCTGGTTTGGTAGAGGTGAACTCTTAATTTACGTTTATCTGTGAAGCTCTTTATCTCTCCTTCAATTCTGCATGATAACCTTACTGTGCAGAGTAATCTTGGTGGAGGTTTTTTTTCCTGTTCATATTTCTTTGAATATATCATGCTATTCCCTTCAGACCTATAGAGTTTCTGCAGAAAAATCAACTGATAACTTCATGGGGTTTCCCTTATATGTGATTTGTTGCTTTTATCTTGCTATTTTTATTTTATTTGTCTTTGATCTTTGACATTGTAATTATGAATGATGTCTTGTTGGGGACTCCCTTGTATTCATCTTGTTTGGAGCTTTCTGTATTTCCTGGACTTGGTAGACGTTCCCTTCTTCAGGTTAGGGAAATTTTAATCTGTTATCTTTTCAAATAATTTTTCTACTGCTTTCTCTCTGTCTCCCCGTTCTGGGACTCCTATAATGCAGATGTTAGGACATTTGATGTTGTCTCAGAGCCCTCTTACCTGCCTTAATTTATTTTAATTCTTTCTTCCTTCTGCTTTTAAGCTTGAGTGCTTTCCATTACTCTATCTTCTAAGTCACTGACCCATTCATCTGTGTCCTGTAGCCTGTTGTTCATTCCCTACAGTGTATTTTTTATTTCATAAATTGAATTCATCTCTGGTTCTTTTTAGACTTTCTATCTCATTGTTGAACTCTGCCTTGAGTTCTGGTATTGTTTTCTCAAGTCTGTTAAGCATTTTTTTTAGCATTGCTTTAAATTCTTTATCTGGTACATTGTTTAACCCTTTCATTTAGGAATTTTTTTCTCTCTTGTACTGTCATTTTGGCTGTGTTCCTCTGTCTCTTCATTTTATATGACTTTCTGTGCTTGGTTATTTCAATTAGTTCAAAGGGTTCATTCTCCCAGTCTTGAAGGACTGGCCTTATGGAGAGTTCCCTGTGTAGACGGAATGTGCCTTGTGGTTTTGACAAGCTGGAGACTGAGTGAGTGTGGGATGAGCTTTTCCTGGTCCTGAAACTCCCAGGGCATGTTACTGGAGATACAGTCTTGGAGGCCCATTTTAGGGGCTTTTGCATGGACACCAGTGAGTTCTGCACAAGTGGGGGGAGGATGATGGGCCAACTGTGGGAGTTATTCCTGAAAACCATGAGAATGGTGCCAGCTAAGACCCCTCTGTCTTCTCACCTATATGTCCATATGCACTCTGGGCCACTGCAGGGAATTCCCACATTGGATACCCACTGGTCCTGTTGGCAGCATGCATTCAGGCTCTGTGCAAGATCTCCCACATCCCCTCTGTACTCTAGGCTGCCCCAGGTAATATGCATGTTGGAATCTGCTGGTTCTTCTGGCTGCTGAGGTCTCATCCTGCACATGTGTCTCTCCACAACCCTGCATACTCTACACAGCTCCAGAGAATTGTTGCAATGACACCTGCTATGCCCCACTGGTGGCCAGTGTCAGGCCCTGTACTTGTTCCCCAGCAGCATAGTCATGTTCTGGGCTTCTCTAGGGAGTTGCCTCAGTGGCACCAGCCCACAGACTTGTGCACCCTCCGTGTGGGCTGGGGAAATTTACAGACATATTTCCTTTTTTTTTTTTTTTGTCTAATTTCATTAGCTTATACTTCCACTACAATGCTGAAAAGGTGCAGTGAAAATGGTCATCTTTGCCGTGTAACTGATCTTAGTGGGAAATCTAGTTTTTCACCATAAAGTAGGTGAGCTATTTGATAAAATTTTTTATAAAGTTGAGGAATTTCCCCTCTGTTCCTAGATTGTTAAGTGTGTTTGCCATGAATTGGTGTTGGATTTTGTCAAATGCTATCTCAGCATCTATTGATACGATCATGTGATTTTTCTTCTTTAGCTTGTTGATATGATGGATTTTATTAATTGATTTTTGAACGTTGAATCAGTCTCACATGCTTGGGATAAAACTCACTTGGACATGGGACATAATTATTTTTACACATTGTTGGATTTGACTTGCTAATTAATATTCTGTTGAAGACTTTGTGTCTATGTTCATGAGAAATATTTGACTGCATTACTATTTGCTTGTAACTTCATTTAGTTTTGACATTAGGGTAATGCTGACCTCATAGAATGAGTTAGTAGGTATTTGCTGTGTTTACATCTTCTGAAAGAGTTTGTAGAGAACTGGTATAATGTCTTCTTTAAATGCTGGGTAGAATGTACCAGCAAACCCACTTGGGCCAATGTTTTCTCATTTGGATGGCTATTAATTATTAAGTTTCTTTAATAAACATAGGCCTACTCTTATTGGTGATTTCTTCTTGTGTGAGATTTGGCAGACTGTGTCTTTCAAGAGATTGGTCTATTTCATCTGGATTATCAAATTTTGTCCATACAGTTTTTCATAGAATTATTTTATTATCTTTTTAATATCCATGGGATCTTTAGTGATGTCTCCATTTTTCATTTCTAATATTAATAATTTGTGTCCACTTTTTTATTAGTTTATGTGTCTAGAGTCTTATTGATTTTATTTTTATCTTCATAGCTTTTGGTTTTGTTGATATTCTCTATTGATTTCCTGTTTTCAATGTTATTGATTTCTACTTGATTTCTACTTGATTTTTATTGATTTATTATTTTCCTGCTTTGTTTGGATTTATCTTCCTCTTACTTTTCTAATTTTCTATTTTAGACATTTAGATGATTGATTTTATATCTTCTTTTCTAATACATGCATTCAATGCTATTAATTTCCCTCTAAGCACTGTTTCCTACATTACATAATTTTTGATAAGTTGTATTTTCATTTGTATTTAGTTCAGAATATTTTAAAATTTCTCTTGAGACTTTTTTGCCTTCATATATATGTTATTTAGAAGTGTTGTTTAATCTCCATATGGATTTGGGTTTTCCAACTATCATTCTGTTATTAATTTCTAGTTATTGTCTTCTGAGGGAAGTCATTGTATGATTTCTATTATTTTAAATCTGTTAAGGTGTGTTTTATGACTTAGGATGTGGTCTATATTGGTCAATGTTACATGAAAGTTTGAAAAAATGTGTAATCAGCTGTTGTTGGATGATGTAGCTCATAGATGTCAAGTATATCCAGTTGATTAGTGGTCCTTTTAATTTCAACTATGTCCTGATTTTCTTTCTCGGGATCTGTCCATTAATTTTTCTCTTTTTTTCTAATCTGCCCAATTCTGATAGATGTTGAAGTTTCCAAATATGATAGTGAATTCATCTATTTCTCCTTGTAGTTCTATTTTTTATTTTTGCCTCACAAAATTTAACTGTTATTAAGCACATTTGCATTAAAGATTATTATATCTTCTGAGAAACTGAGCCTTTTATCATTATATAATGTCCTACTTTATCCTTGATAACTTTCCATGTTCTGAAGTCTGTCATCTCTGAAATTCATATAGCTACTTCCACTTTCTTTTAGTTGTATTATTATGGTATATCTTTCTCCATCCATTTATTTTTAATCTATATGTGTCTTTAAATTTAAAATGTGTTTCTCATAGACTACATATAATTGAGTTTGGTTTTCTGATCCATTCTGACAATCTCTATATTTACATTGGTACACTTAGACCATTGACATTCAATGTGATTATTGGCATAGTTGGATTATCATTTATTATATTTGTCACTCTTTTCTATCTGCTGCCCTTATTTTTGTTTCTATTTTTGACTTCGACTCTTTTTCTGTCTTTTGTGCATTTAATTGGGCATTCTGTATTATTCTATTTTCTCTCCTTTCATAAAATATCAGTTGTACTTTAAACAATTTTTATTTTATTCATTTGTCTTTTAACAATAATTGACATACAATAATATATTCATTTCAGGTCTAAAACATAATTATTTGATATGTATACACATAATGAAATGGCCATAATAAGTCTAGTTAGCATCCATCACCACACAAAGTTGTTAAAATATTATTGACTGTATTTCCTATGTTGTACATTACATCTTCATGTCATTTTTTTAATAACTGGAAGTTTGTATTCTTAATCCCCTTCACCTATTTCAACCGCCCCCTTCCCCTCCCCAGTCCAGTAACCAATAATTTGTTCCCTGTATCTATGAGACTGTTTCTGTTTTGTTTTATTTGTATATTTAAAAACATATTCTACATATAAGTGAATTTACATGGTATTTGTTTCTGTCTTATTTTGCCGAGCACAATACCCTCTAGGTCTATCCATGTTGAAAAAATGTCAAGATTTAATTCATTTATATGCCTGGGTAATATTCCATTGTATATATATACCACATCTGTTTTATTCATTCATATGCCAATGGACATTCAGGTTGTTTCCATATTTTGGTTATTGTAAATAATGCTGTGATAAACATAAAGGTGTATACGTCTTTTTGAATTATTGTACTTTTTTACATTTATTAATAGTTGCCCTAAAGTTTGCAATACACATTTACAAATAATATAAGAGCACTTTCAAATCACACTATAATCCTTCACAGGCATTTCAAATACACTTTAACAACAAAATAATAATTCATCCCTCCCAAGCTCCTGTGTATCTTTGCTGTCATTTATTTCACTTATACATAAGTGATAGGTTGTTACTATTTGTAGCAAACTGTTACATACTATATTAAGAATGGAAACATAAAATTTTTAATTACCTTCACATATTCCTTTTCTGAAGCTCTTCTTTATTCTTTTTGTATATCTGAGCTTTGGACCTATATCATTTTCCATCCCTTTGAAGAACTTCTAACATGTCTTGCAATACAGGTCTACTGGCAATAAATTATCTAACTTTTTATTTATTTGAGAAAGTCTTTATTTCTCATTCACTTTTGAACAAACTTTCACAGGGCATAGAGTTCTAAGTTGCTTTCTTTTTCTCTCAGCACTTTACACATTTCACTCCATTCTGTTCTCATTTGTAAGGTTTCTGAGAAGTTGTAATTCTTATCTATGCTCCTACATAGGTAAAGTATGTTTTCCTCTGGCTTCTTTCAGGACGTTTTTCTTTCATCCTTGATTTTCTGTGGTTTAAATATGATATGCATTGGTGTGTATTTCTTACTATTTAGCCTGCTTCATGTTCTCTCAGCTTCCTGGTTCTGTCATTTGGTGTCTGCCATTAATTTGGATAAATTCTTAGTCATTACTGTTTCAAATATATCTTTTGTTTCTTTCTTTCTTCTCCTTCCATTATATGTATGTTATGCCTTTTGTAGTTTTCCCAAAGTTCTTAGATATTATATTGTGGCTTTTTTTTCTCTTTCCTGTTAGATTTTCAGTTTTTCAGGTTTCTACTGACATATCCTCAAGCTCAGAGGTTCTGTCCTCAGCTGTGTCCAGTCCATTAATAAGGCCTTCAAAGGTATTTTTCATTTCTGTTAGTGTGCTTATCTTTAACATTTCTTTTTGTTTTATTTTTAGAATTTCTATTTATCTGCTTACATTGCACATCTGTTCTTTAATGTTGCCTACGTTATCCATTAGAGCCCTTGGCATATAAATAATTGCTATTTTAAATTCCCAGTCTGATAATTCCAACATCCCTACCATATCTGAATCTGGTTTTGATATTTGTTTTGTCCCTTAAACTTTTAGGGTTTTTTTGCCTTTTAATATGTCTTAAAAATTTTCTTTATAACCATACATAATGTATTGGGTAAAAAGAACTACTGTTAGGAGGGCTTTGGTAATGTGGTGGTAAGGTGTATGTGTGTGCGTCAGTGGGGGAGGTTTCTGTAGTGCTATGAGTATGCCTCAGTCTTTTAGTGAATCTTTCCTTCTGGATTGTGAAGTTCACATGTGCTTCTCAGTTTTACCCACCTCTCTTAGGTAGGACAAAATGGCTAGAATGAACTGGAGTTGGGTATATCCCTTTCCCCGCATGGAAGGTTAAAGAGGACTGCAGTTGGTTATTTTTCTTCTCCCAGGTCAGTTAGGCTATGATAAAACCCCTTTTGGTGTTAGGCACAGGTTAGATAATTTCTACTGAAAGCAGACATTTTTAAGAAGAACAGAATGTTCTACGATCTTTCAAAATGGTTCTTTTTTCTCTCCCCACGCTGGAAGCACATGGAGATTTTTCTCCAATATTCATTCTGAGAACCTGGCAGAGCTCTAGCAGCTAAGACTCACAGAAGTATGGGGACCACCCTCAATGGCTGAGTCTTTCTGGAGTTTTTATTTCTCAGAATTCTCCATACTGCAACTCCAATAATTTGTCAATTATAGTTCAGCTTTCCCTACCCTGGTTTCTGCAGAGGTTACTGCTCATTTAAGTTTTTGCTCTGTTGAGTTATGATTCTCTATATTTGCCTAACAATCTCCAATTTTTGGAGCAACAATGTGACCTGTGACCTCACTTCTCTTAAACTTTTAAGAAGAGCTATTGGTTTTACAGTTTGTTCAGATTTTGCTTGTTAGGATGGAGTGATGATTTTCAAGCTTCTGGAAACTGGAAGACTTTCCTCAAACCTTTATTAAATAGGTAAACCATGGGTACATAAATATTTGCATGAATTCTGGCATGGAGAAATATAACATGCCTCTACTTAGTTAAAAATTATTTTGTATTTAAATTTAAAATTTACCAGAATAGTTAGATTGCTTTTATAAACAACCAGAGAGTTGTCCAAAGTAGAGAATCACAGTGGAAGGGAATATCCTGGGATCATCTCAGAGAAGGAATCAGGAGCTACACTCAGCGTGCTTCTGCCTAGAACCACTTTTCTCACCTTCATATACTCTGTGATAAATGGGTAGGAAAATCACTAAAATGAGAGAACATTGAGAAAATCCTTAAAGTGAGAGAGAAAACATTAGAGAAAGAGTAAGCTGAAGGGATCTAAAATAACTTAGTGGGGAGAGATGAAGCAAAAGGGATAGATACCAGGATAGCATCATATGGTAATTTGAAGTTGGAGGTAAAAGAATAACAACAAAAGCTAGTAATATGATTATCTTCTCTAGGTTATATAGTGGGCTAGACTCTTGAGATATATCTTAGATATTTATGATATCAAGATTATAAATAAGGAAACAATGTTCTCAGATAAGGAACTTTCCCAGGATCACAGAGTAAATACTATAGATAGTTTTCAGACCCAGAGTTATGCATAGGAGTATGTAATATCATAAAGTGTATTTGGCATTTAGTACAGTGTCTGTCACATATTGGAGACCTATGAAATTCAAATCGCCATCTGAACTGATTGGCACAATGGCTGAACGGAAAGAGCCCAAGCTCCCAAGTCAGACACAGTGGCTGGAATCCCATCCTCACTACCTACTAGCTGTAGACAACGTAGGAAAGTTCTTTAACCTTGCTGAACCCCATTCTTTCATGTATAAAACAGATTGTGATACCTTCCTCAGGGGTTATCATGAGTAATAATGATATGGTGCATGTAAAATGTCTGACAGCAGCAGGCACGCTATGACATGTAGTACTTATTCCTATTTGTAGCATGGACTTCTTACTTGCTGGTGTCACTTTCTGGAACATGGGGGCTGATGAGAAGGCATGCTTTCCACATCAATCAAATAACCACTTTGGTGAATTATAGAGTTTGTTTCATGTGTGTATTGAAAAACAAACAAAAAACCGTCCAATACTTATCTTTTACCTCTAACAGAGGTGAATCAGAAAGGAATAAATTAAAAGCAGAAGAGAATCAGGGAGTTCACACACTCCCAGATCAGATATATGTCTCCCCATACAGGTTCCTTCATAGAGGTGAGCAGCTGTCATATGGGCAGAGACTGAGAGTGTCATTCATCCTTGGATCCTGAGCCTAAATAAGAATGGGAAGATGGCTGTAAGATTATTGTCTAACCAATAATTTCTGGAACTGGAGGAGATGCACTATGAAATGCTTTTTCAACACTTCAAATTCTGGGCACAACATTCTTTTATGGCAAATAAGAAAGCATAAGGAACAGCAGGATCAACAATGAGTCACTGAGGATGCTGCCAGCTAGAAGAATTGCATACATTATATTAGCAATACTAATAAAAGATACTACTACTACTACTACTAGACTGTACTTTTAGCGCTTTTGAGGAGGAGAACATTATTATATCTATTTTACATACTCTCAATAATTACATAATGGTCATATAAAATTCCAGTACCTACTCCCTGAGTATTGATGGGAAACTCTTAAAGTTTAATGAATTATTATTATTATTATTTTGATATCAATAATGTGCAATTACTTGAACAACATTATGGTTACTAGACTCCCACTATTATCAAGTCCCCTCCCCACATACCCCATCAGAGAGGGAGGATCTCGGAAAAGCACCCTATAAATCAGTTGATGAACTCCCAGGCTCACATATGAGCTGTGCATGCATGGGTCTGACCCTCATTAGCTTTCCAAAGATATTTTTTAATTTTTAAAATTTTTCCATTATTAATGTACAATTACATGAGCAATGTTATGGTTACTAGACTCCCCCTATTATCAAGGCTGTGCCACATATCCAATTACAGTCACTGTCCATCAGCATAGTAAGATGCTATAGAATCACTCCTTGTCATCTCTGTGCTATACTGCCTTCCCTGTGTCCCCCACCACCACTACATTATGTGTACTAATTGTAATGCCCCCTTTTTCCCTTACCCCCCCCTTCCCACTCATCCTCCCCTGTCCCTTTCCCTTTGGTAACTGTTAGTCCATTCTTGGGTTCTGTGAGTCTGCTGCTGTTTTGTTCCTTCAGTTTTTCTTTGTTCTTTTGCTCCACAGATGAGTGAAATCATTTGATACTTGTTTTTCTCTGCCCATCAGCATAGTAAGATGCTATAGAATCACTACTTGTCTTCTCTGTGCTATACTTCCTTCCCTGTGTCCCCCCACCCTGCCACTACATTATGTATGCTAATCGTAATACCCCTTTTTCCCCCTTATCCCTTCCTTCCCACCCAACTTCCCAAGTCCCTTTCCCTTTGGTAACTGTTAATCCATTCTTAGGTTCTGTGAGTCTGCTACTGTTTTGTTCCTTCAGTTTTTCCTTTGTTCTTAAACTACACAGATGAGTGAAACCATTTTGTACTTGTCTTTCTCCATCTCGATTATTTCACAGAGCATAATACCCTCTACTCCATCCATGTTGTTCCAAATGGTAGGATTTTTTTCTTCTTATGGCTGAATAATATTCCATTGTGTATATGTACCACCTCTTCTTTATCCATTCATCTACTGATGGACACTTAGGTTGCTTCCATTTCTTGGCTATTGTGAATAGTGCTGCGATAAACATAGGGTGCATCCGTCTTTTTCAAACTGGACTGCTGCATTCTTAGGGTAAATTCCTAGGAGTGGAATTCCTGGGTCAAATGGTATATCTATTTTGAGTTTTTTTGAGGAACCTCCATACTGCTTTCCACAATGCTTGAACTAATTTACATTCCCACCAGCAGTGTAGAAGGGTTCCCCTTTCTCCACATCCTCACCAACATTTGTTGTTGTTTGTCTTTTGGATGTTGGCAATCCTAACTGCTGTAAGGTGATATCTCATTGTGGTTTTAATTTGCTTTTCTCTGATGATTAGCAATGTGGAGCATCTTTTCATATGTCTGTTGGCCATCTGAATTTCTTCTTTGGAGAAGTGTCTGTTCAGATCTTGTGCCCATTTTTTTATTAGATTATTTGCTTTTTGTTTGCTGAGGTGTGTGAGCTCTTTATATATTTTGGATGTCAACCCTTTATCGGATCTGTCATTTATGAATATATTCTCCCGTATTGTAGGATGTCTTTTTGTTCTACTGATAGTACACTTTGCTGTACAGAAGCTTTTTAGTTTGATATAGTCCCACTTGTTCATTTTTGTTCTTGTTTCCCTTGCCCGGGGAGAAAATATCATGAAGAAGTTGTTCATGTTTATGTCCAAGAGGTTTTTCCTATATTTTTTTCTAAGAGTTTTATGGTTTCATGACTTACATTCAGGTCTTTGATCCATTTTGAGTTTACTTTTGTGTACGGGGTTAGACAATAATCCAGTTTCATTCTTTTGCATGTAGCTGCCCAGTTTTGCCAACACCAGCTGTTGAAGAGGCTGTCATTTTCCCATTGTATATCCATGGCTCCTTTATCATATATTAATTGACCATATATGCTTTGGGTTAATATCTGGACTCCCTAGTCTGTTCCATTGGTCTGTGGGTCTGTTCTTGTGCCAGTACCAAATTGTCTTGATTACTGTGGCTTTGTAGTAGAGCTTGAAGTCAGTGAGCATAATTTCCCCCACTTTATTCTTCCTTCTCAGGATTGATTTCTCTATTTGGGGTCTTTTGTGATTCCATATGAATTTTAGTAATATTTGCTCTAGTTCATTGAAGAATGCTGTTGGTATTTTGATAGGGATTGCATTGAATCTGTATATTGCTTTAGGCAGGATGGCCATTTTGACAATATTAATTCTTCCTAGCCAAGAGCATGGGATGAATTTCCATTTATTAGTGTCCTCTTTAATTTCTTTTAAGAGTGTCCCATAGTTTTCAGGGTAGAGATCTTTTACTTCCTTGGTCAGGTTTATTCCTAGGGATTTTATTCTTTTTGATGCAACTGTGAATGGAATTGTTTTCCTAATTTCTCTTTCTGCTACTTCATCGTTAATGTATAGGAATGTAACAGATTTCTGTGTATTACTTTTGTATCGCACAACTTTGCTGAATTCAGATATTAGATCTAGTAGTTTTGAAGTGGATTCTTTAGGGTTTTTTATGTACAATATCATGTCATCTGTAAACAGGGGCAGGTTGACTTCTTCCTTGCCAATCTGGATGCCTTTTATTTCTTTGTATAGTCTGATTGCCATGGCTAGGACCTCCAGAACTATGTTGAATAAAAGTGGGGAGAGTGGGCATCCTTGTGTTGGTCCTGATCTTAGTGGAAAAGCTTTCAACTTCTTGCTGTTACATGTAATGTTGGCTGTGGGTTTGTCATATATGGCCTTTATTATGTTGAAGTACTTGCCCACTATATCCATTTTGTTGAGAGTTTTTATCATGAATGGATGTTGAATTTTGTCAAATGTTTTTTCAGCATCTGTGGAGATGATCATGTGGTTTTTGTCCTTTTTTTGTTGATGTAGTGGATGATGTTGATGGATTTTTGAATGTTTTACCATCCTTACATCCCTGGGATGAATCTCACTTGATCATGAAGGATGATCTTTTTGATTATGTATTTTTGAATTCAGTTTGCTAATATTTTGTTGAGTATTTTTGGGTCTATGATCATCAGGGATATTGGTCTGTAATGTTTTTTTTGGTGTCTTTGCCTGGTTTTGGTATTAGAGTGATGTTGGCCTCATAGAATGAGTTTGGGAGTATTACCACCTCTTCAGCTTTTTGGAGCGCTTTAAGGAAGATGGGTACTAGGTCTTCATTAAATGTTTGATAAAATTCAGCAGTGAAACCATTTGGTCCAGGGGTTTTGTTCTTAGGTAGGTTTTTGATTACCAATTCAATTTCTTTGTTCATAATTAATCTATTCAGATTTTCTGTTTCTTCCTGGATCAGCTTTGGAAGGTTGTATTTTTCTAGAAAGCTGTCCATTTCTTCTAGATCATCCAGTTTTTTACCAGATAATTTTTCATAGTATTTTCTCATAATTCTTTGTATTTTTGTAGTGTCCATGGTGATTTTTCCTTTCTCGTTTCTGATTCTGTTTATGTGTGTAGACTCTCTTTTTTTCTTGATTAGTCTGGCCAAGGATTTATCTATTTTCTTTATTTTCTCAAAGAAACAGCTCCTGCTTTCATTGATTCTTTCTATTGTTTTATTCTTCTCAATTTTATTTATTTATGCTTTAATCTTTATTATGTCCCTCCTTCTACTGATTTTGGGCCTCATTTGTTTCCCTTTTCTAGTTTCATTAATTGTGAGCTTAGACTGTTCACTTAGGATTATTCTTCTTTCCTGAGGTAGGCCTGTATTGCAATATATTTCCCTCTTGGCACGGCCTTCATTGTGTCCCACAGATTTTGTGTTGTTGATTTATTGTTGTCATTTGTCACCATATATTGCTTGATATCTGTTTTTATTTGGTCATTGATCTTTTGATTATTTAGGATCATATTATTAAGCTTCCATGTGTTTGTGGGATTTTTCATTTTCTTTGTGAAATTTATTTCTAGTTTCATACCTTTGTGATCTGAGAAGCTGGTTGGTACAATTTCAATCTTTTTGAATTTACTGAGGGTCTTTTTGTGGCATAGTATAAGATCTCTTCTTGAAAATGTTTCATGTGCACTTGAGAAGAATGTGTATCCTGTTGCTTTTGGATGGACTGTTCTGTAGATGTCCATTAGGTCCATCTGTTCCAATACGTTGTTCGGTGCCACTGTCTCTTTACTTATTTTCTGTCTGCTTGATCTGTCCTTTGGAGGGAGTGGTTGTTGACGTCTCCTAAAATGAATGCATTGCATTCTATTTCCCACTTTAATTCTGTTAGTATTTGTTTCACATATGTACATTATCCTGTGTTGGGTTCATAGATATTTATAATAGTTATATCCTCTTGTTGGACTGACCCCTTTATCATTATGTAATTTCCTTCTTTGTCTCTTGTGACTTTCTTCATTTTGAAGTCTATTTTGTGTGATACAAGTACTGGAACTCCTACTTTTTTCTCCCTGTTACTTGCATGAAATATCTTTTTCCATCCCTTTACTTTCAGTTTGTGTATGTCTTTGGGTTTGAAGTGAGTCTCTTGTAGGCAGCATATAGATGGTCTTGTTTTTTAATCCATTCAGTGACTCTATGTCTTCTGATTGGTGCATTCAGACCATTTACATTTAGGGTGGTTATCGACAGGTATGTACTTATTGCCATTGCAGGCTTTAGATTCATGGTTACCAAAGGTTCCAGACTAATTCCCTTACTATCTAACAGTCTAATTTAGCTCACTTCATGTGCTATTACAAACACAACCTAAACGTTCTTCCTTTTTTTCCCCTCATTTTTCTTCCTCCTCCATTCTTTGTATGTTATTTATCCTATTCTGTGCTCTTTGTCTATCCCTTGGGTGGCATCTATTTAGCCTTAGGAATACTTCTACCTATAGGAGTCCCTCCAAAATGTTCTGTAGACATGGTTTGTGGGAGGTAAATTCAGCTTCTGCTTATCTGGAAATTGTTTAATCCCTCCTTCAAATTTAAATGATAATCTTGCCGGATAAAGTAATCTTGGTTCCAGGCCCTTCTGCTTCATTGCATTAAATATATCATCACACTCCCTTCTGGCCTGTAAGGTTTCTGCTGAGAAGTCTAATGATAGCCTGATGGGTTTTCCTTTGTATGTGTTCTTTTTTCTCTTTGTAGCTGCTTTTAAAACTCTGTCTTTATCCTTGATCTTTGCCATTTTAATTATTATATGTCTTGATGTTGTCTTCCTTGGGTTCCTTGTGTTGGGAGGTCTGTGCACCTCTATGGCCTGAGAAACTGCCTCCTTCTCCAGATTGGGGAAGTTTTCAGTAATTACCTCCTCAATGGCACTTTCTATACCTTTTTCTCTCTTCTTCTTCTTCTGATACCCCTATAATACAAATATTGTTATGTTTGGATTGGTCACATATTTCTCTCAATATTATTTCATTCTTAGTGATTCTTTTTTCTCTTTGTGCCTTAGCTTCTTTGCATTCCTCTTCTCTAATTTCTATTCAATTTACCATCTCTTCTACTACATCTAATCTGCTTTTAAATCCCTCCATTGAATGTTTCATTTCAGATATGGAATTTCTTAATGATTGAATCTCCATCTTTGTTTGTCCCTGAGTTCTTGAATATTTTTCTGTACCTCCATGAGCATGTTTATGATTTTTATTTTGAACTCTCTTTCAGGCAGATTGGTGAGTTCAGTTTCATTAGGCCCTTTTTCTGAGGTTTGTGAGATTTTGGGCTGAACCATGTTCTTTTGACATTTCATAATTCTCTGTGGGGCCCACTAGTTTCCAGAAGCTCCACTTTCTGGAGCTGCCCAGTCACTAGAGTGAGGCTGGGTGTCATAGGGGAGTGGAGCTGGTGCCTGAAGGGAGGAAAGATCTGTTTCTTGTTTCCCATCTGTGGTGCCTGTCTCAAATGTCAGAGCCAGTGGGCCAAGCACACAGGTGTAAGCCTCTGTGCTTTGCATCTACAGCTGTTGTAGGCTGAGCTTCCCTCTGGCTGGCCTGATGCCAGTGCTGTGTTTTGCAGTTTGTGAACCGGTGCTGGCAGGCTAGGAGGCAGGTGCAGCAGGCTGTGTGTCACACTGGGGGTCCTCAGAGCTGAGTAGGCAGCCAGGAGGAGGGGCAACTGAAGTCCTCAAAGTTCCCAACCTGCTGGGCTGAACGCACCCAGAAACCTTGTCCAGCTCTCCCCTCCCCTGCACAGCGAGCTCCATGCAAACCCCACTTCTTCAGCAGCCCTCTGGCTGCTAGGAAGCCTCTGAAACCATCTGCCTTTCCTTTGTCCCAGAGTGGCCAGTTGTGGATCCCCTCCTCCACAAATGGCTGCAATCTGTCTCTCAAGCACTCCACCTGTCTGAGCTTCCCAACGTCCAGAGCACCACACAGTGTAGGTTTCTGCTCCCAAAGTAGACCTCCAGGGCTCAGTGTTCAGCTGTTCTAGGCTGCCACCCCCTCTCCTACTCCATTTCTCTTCCTCCTGCTGGTGAGCTGGGGTGGTGGAAGGGCTTGGGTCCCGCCTGATTAAGGCTTTTGTACATTACCCTCTATTCATGAAGTCTGCTCTCTTTGAGAGGTCTGTGTGCAGTCTGCTTCAGCCTCCTTTCTTGTTGCTGTTTTGGGGTTAGTTGTAGAAATGAACTATATTTTCATTCTATTTGTGATTTTGGGAGGAATTCTCCATCTTACCTCTCACACTGCCATCTTGAATCCTTTCTAATGAATTATTTTACCTTAAATCCATGAACATGAATTTTCATCCTACCTACACTAAACATTACTCTCCTGCACATATTTACTCCTCCTCAATCACTAGAAACCCTCCTTCATTTCAGTGACCTCTCCTAATAATTCATTGAGATCCAGAAGCAATCAAGTAGGAATTCTTAGATACCTCCAAAATCAATCTACTTGTTTCTGCTCTGGTATTCTCCTCCACACTTCTCCATATACTGCTCAGGATCCCATGCTTTCCACCTTGTCATGGTCTTGACCCATCAACTGCTCCTTGTATATTGAATCATTCTACAACCTAATAGGGGTAAAATCTAACTTCCTACATGACATTCAACAGCAATTTGCAGATTTATCTATGGCCCTTCAAAGAAAAACTACCTCAACTTCTCCTGAAACTATTCTCTTCTCAATACATTTAAATGGAGCTGATTCTCAAAATTACATAGGAAAGCTAAACAACTAGAATAGCCAAAACAATTCTAAAGAAATGCTGGACACTTCACACTACCTGACTTCAATACTTACTGTAAAACTACAATAACTAAGACAGTGCAGTATTGGTAAAAAATTTACTTTAGAATTGACATCATGTCTGATACCAATTACACTGTTATTGAATTAATGTATTTATGTAAGTCAAATCACTCTCTTAAGTCAAATTCATTTTAAAAGTTACTTGATATCCCTACTTGAAATTAAAAATAATTATTTCTTGTTAAAAAAGTTAATGATCCAAATTCCTATTTATACTGTAATGCCTACATCATACATATTATCTCAGTAGTTAATTATAGCAACCATTTAGTGTAAATATTGTAATTTCTATTTTAGGAAGAAGGAAACAGACCCAATGTGTTAGTATTTTCCACCATCACATAGCCAATATGTGTCAGAGCCAGGATGGAAACCTGTTTTTCCTGCCCATAGCCTTTAATACTGGGGAGGGCCAAAGTAATTTGCCTCAGCAAGTCCCTCTTGTTCCTTTAATAGATAAAAATTATCTGCGTAAATTAACAGTGTAACTTAAATTTGTTTGTGAAAATTATATCAGCATAAAAATAGAAGCAGGTAGGGAGCCAAGATGTCGGTGTGAGTAGAGCAGCGGAAATCTCCCAAAACCACATACATTTATGAAAATATAACAAAGACAACTATTCCTAGAAGAGAGACCAGAAGACACAGGGCAACATCCAGACCACATCCACACCTGTGAGAACCAACCACCTTGTGAAGAGGGTAAGATACAAGCCCCAGCCCAGCAGGAACTGAGCGCCCCACACTCCAGCTCCAGGCGGGAGGAGAGGAGTCAGAGGAGGGAGGGAGAGGGAGCCCAGGACTGCTAAACACCCAGCCATAACCATCTGCACAAGAGCACAGATACAGTGCATGCATAGGGTCCTAGATACCAGGGAAACAGGACAGTAAGCCCTGTGAGCAGGTACTTGAGGCTGGCGCCCTGGGGACAAAGAAAAGTGAGTGCTTTTTGGAAGTCTTAAAGGGACAGGGGTGCCAAAATCAGATGGAAGCATCCTGGGACAATTAGTCCAGCAGCAGGGAATCTGGGGAACTCTGGGCACTCTAATATCCTGGGCAGCAGGGGGCATGGAGGCCCTGCATGGAGATGAATAGCCTCCCAGCAGCTCCCCGTCCAATGCTGCTCCACCATATCCGAGCAGCAGCCCGAGGCAGGTAACACCCACAGCAACAGTGGAGATAAACTCCATAGCAGCCAGGCAGGAATCAGAAGCCCTGTCTGGGCGCAGCTGCCAAGCATAAGCCACTCGAGGTCACTGTTCTCCCAGGAGAGGAAGGCCACAAACCAACAAGAAGGAAAGTTCTTCCAGCTGTCACTCGTGCCAGCTCAGCAAACTATCTCTATTCTCATGAAAAGGCAAAATTTCAGCATACCAAGATAACAGAGTCAACACCTGAGAAGGAGACAGACCTAACCAGTCTTCCTGAAAAAGATTTCAAAATAAAAATCATAAACATGCTGACGGAGATGCAGAGAAATATACAAGAGCTAAGGGATGAAGTCTGGAGGGAGATTACAGATGCCCGGAGGGAAATTACAGACGTACGGAAGGAGATTACAGAAGTGAAACAAACTCTGGAAGGATTTATAAGCAGAATGGATAAGATGCAAGAGGCCATTGATGGAATAGAAACCAGAGAACAGGAACACATAGAAGCTGATGCAGAGAGAGATAAAAGGATCTCCAGGGATAAAACAATATTAAGAGAACTCTGCAACCAAACCAAAAGGAACAATATCTGCATTATAGGGGTACCAGAGGAAGAAGAGAGAGAAAAATGGATAGAAAGTGTCTTTGAAGAAATAATTGCTGAGAACTTCCCCAAACTGGAGGAGAAAATAGTTGCTCAGACTACGGAGGCACACAGAACTCCCGAGAGATGGGATCCAAAGAGGACAACACCAAGACACATAAAAATTAACATGGCAAACATCAAGGACAAGGACAGAGTAATAAAGGCAGCCAGAGAGAGAAAAAAGGTCAACTACAAAGGAAAACCCATCAGGCTATCATCAGACTTCACAACAGAAACCTTACAGGACAGAAGAGAATGGCATGACATATTTAATGCAATAAAACAGAAGGGCCTTGAACCAAGGATACTATATCCAGCACGATTATCATTTAAATATGAAGGAGGGATTAAACAATACCCAGACAAGCAAAAGTTGAGGGAATTTGCCTCCCACAAACCATCTCTACAGGGTATCTTAGAGGGACTGCTCTAGATAGGAGCACTTCTAAAAAGAGCACAGAACAAAACACCCAACATATGAAGAATGGAGGAGGAAGAATAAGAAGGGAGAGAAATAAAGAACCATCAGACCATGTTTATAATAGCTCAATAAGCGAGTTAAGTTACACAGTAAGATAGTAAAGAAGCTAACCTTGAACCTTTGGTAACCACACACTTAAACACTGCAATGGCAATAAGTACATACCTTTCAATAATAACCCTAAATGTAAATGGACTGACTGCACCAATCAAAAGACACAGAGTAATAGAATGGATAAAAAAGCAAGACCCATCTATATGCTGCTTACAAGAGACTCACCTCAAACCCAAAGACATGCACAGATTAAAAGTCAAGGGTTGGAGAAAGATTTTTCATGCAAACAACAGAGAGAAAATAGCAGGTGTTGCAATAATAGTACAAGACAAAATAAACCTCAAAATAAAGAAAGTAACAAGAGATAAAGAAGGATATTACATAATGATAAAGGGCTCAGTCCAACAAGAGGATATACCCATTATAAACATATATGCACCCAATACAGGAGCACCAATATATGTGAAACAAATACTAACAGAATTAAAGGAGGAAATAGAATGCAATGCATTCATTTTGGGAGACATTAACACACCACTCACTCCAAAAGACAGATCCACCAGACAGAAAATAAGTAAGGACAGAGGCAGTGAAAAACACACTAGAACAGATGAACCTAATAGACATCTATAGAACTCTACATCCAAAAGCAACAGGATACACATTCTTCTCAAGTGCAAATGGAACATTCTCCAGAAAAGACCACATACTAGGCCAAAAGAAGAGCCTCAGTAAATTCAAAAAGATTGAAATATACCAACCAACTTTTCAGACCACAAAGGTATAAAACTAGAAATAAATTGTATAAAGAAAGCAAAAAGGCTCACAAACACATAGAGGCTTAACAACATGCTCATAAATAATCAATGGATCAATGACCAAATTAAAATGGAGATCCAGCAATACATGGAAACAAATGACAACAACAAAACAAAGCCCCAACTCCTGTGTGATGCAGAAAAAACAGTCTTAAGAGGAAAGTATATAGCAATTCAGGCATATTTAAAGAAGGAAGAACAATCCCAAAAGAATAGTCTAATGTCACAATTATTGAAATTGGAAAAAGAAGAACAAATAAGGCCTGAGGTCAGCAGATGGAGGGACATAATAAAGATCAGAGAAGAAATAAATAAAATTGAGAAGAATAAAACAATAGAAAAAATCAATGAAACCAAGACCTGGTCCTTCTAGAAAATAAACAAAAATAGATAAGCCTCTAGCCAGACTTATTAAGAGAAAAAGATAATCAACGCACATCAACACAATCAGAAAGGAGAATGGAAAAATCACAACTGACCCCACAGAATTACAAAGAATTATTAGAGAATACTATGAAAACCTATATGCTGACAAGCAGGAAAACCTAGGAGAAATGGATAATTTCCTTGAAAAATACAACCTTCTAAAACTGACCCAGAAAGAAACAGGAAATTTAAACAAACCAATTACCAGCAACGAAATTGAATCGATAATCAAAAAACTACCCAAGAACAAAACTCCCGGGCCAGATGGATTTACCTCAGAATTTTATCAGACATACAGAGAAGACATGACACACATTCTCCTTAAAGTTTTCCAAAAAACAGAAGAGGAGGGAATACTCCCAAACTCATTCTATGAAGCCAACATCACCCTAATACCAAAACCGGGCAAATACAACACCAAAAAAGAAAATGACAGACCAATATCCCTGATGAGTGTAGATGCAAAAATACTCAACAACATATTAGCAAACCGAATTCAAAAATACATCAAAAGGATCATACACCATGACCAAGTGGGATTCATCCCAGGGATGCAAGGATGGTACAACATTCAAAAATCTATCAACATCATCCAACACATCAACAAAAAGAAGGACACAAACCACATGATCATCTCCATAGATGCTGAAAAAACATTCGACAAAATTCAACATCCATTCATGATAAAAACTCTCAACAAAATGGGCATAGAGGGCAAGTACCTCAACATTCTAAAGGCCATATATTATAAATCCACAGCTAACATCATACTGAACAGCGAGAGGCTGTAAAGGTTTTCCTATGAGATCGGAAACTAGACAGGGATGCCCACACTCCCCACTGTTATTCAACGTGGTACTAGAGGTCCTAGCCACGGCAATCAGACAAAACAAATAAATACAAGGAATCCAGATTGGTAAAGAAGAAGTCAAACTGTCACTATTTGCAGATGACATGATATTGTACATAAAAAACCCTAAAGACTCTACTCCAAAACTACTAGAACTAATATCAGAATTCAGCAAAGTTGCAGGATACAAAATTAACACACAGAAATCTGTAGCTTTCCTATACACTACCAATGAACTAATAGAAAGAGAAATCAGGAAAACAATTCCATTCACAATAGCATCAAAAAGAATAAAATACCTAGGAATAAACCTAACCAAGGAAGTGAAAGACCTATACCCTGAAAACTACAAGACACTCTTAAGAGAAATTAAAGGGGTCACTAACAAATGGAAACTCATCCCATGCTCCTGGCTAGGAAGAATTACTATTGTCAAAATGGCCATCCTGCCGAAAGCAATATACAGATTCAATGCAATCCCTATCCAATTTCCAACAGCATTCTTCAATGAAATGGAACAAATAGTTCAAAAATTCATATGGAACCATCAAAGACAATCCTGAGAAGGGAGAATAAAGTGGGGGTATCTTGCTCCCCAACTTCATGCTCTGCTACAAAGCCATAGTAATCAATACAATTTGGTACTGGCACAAAAACAGAGCCACAGACCAGTGGAACAGAATAGAGACTCCAGACATTAACCCAAACATATATGGTCAATTAATATACGATTAAGGAGCCATGGACATACAATGGGGAAATGACAGTCTCTCCAACAGATGGTGCTGGCAAAACTGGAGAGCTACATGTAAGAGAATGAAACTGCACCATTGTCTAACCCCATACACAAAAGTAAATTCGAAATGAATCAAAGACCTGAAACCATAAGTCATGAAACCATAAAACTCTTAGAAAAAAACATAGGCATAAATCTTTTTGACATAAACATGAGCGACTTCTTCATGAACATATCTCCCCGGGCAAGGAATACAAAAGCAAAAATGAACGAGTGGGACTATATCAAGCTGAAAAGCTTCTGTATAGCAAAGGACACCATCAATAGAACAAAAAGCTACCCTACAGTATGGGAGAATATATTCATAAATGACAGATCCGATAAAGGCTTGACATCCAAAATATATAATGAGCTCATGCACCTCAACAAACAAAAAGCAAATAATCCAATTAAAAAGTTGGCAGAGGAGTTGAACAGACATTTCTCAAGACAAGAAATTCAGATGGCCAACAGACACATGAAAAGATGCTCCACATCGCTAGTTATCAGAGAAATGCAAATTAAAACCACAATGAGATATTGCCTCACACCAGTAAGGATGGCTACCATCCAAAAGACAAACAACAACAAATGTTGGCGAGGTTGTGGAAAAAGGGGAATGCTCCTACACTGCTGTTGGGAATGTAAATTAGTTGAACCATTGTGGAAAGCAGTATGGAGGTTCCTCAGAATGCTCAAAATAGAAATACCATTTGACCCAGGAATTCCACTTCTAGGCATTTACCCTAAGAATGCAGCAGCCAAGTTTGAAAAAGACAGATGCACCCCTATGTTTGTCACAGCACTATTTACAATAGCCAAGAAATGGAAGCAACCTAAGTATCCATCAGTAGATGAATGGATAAAGAAAATGTGGTACATAAACACAATGGAATATTATTCAGCCATAAAAAGAAAACAAACCTTAGCATTTGCAACAACATGCATGGAGCTGGAGGGTATTATTCTTAGTGAAATAAGTCAGGAGGAGAAAGATAAGCACCAAATGATTTCACTCATCTGTGAAGTATAACAACAAAGCAAAAACATTTTGAACAAAGCAGCAGCAGACTCACAGAACCCAAGAATGGACTAAAGGTTACCAAAGGGAAAGGGACTGGGGAGGGCGGGTGGGCAGGGTGGGACAAGGGGATTAAGAGACATTATGATTACTGCACCTAATATAGGGGAGGCATGGGGAAGGAGGTATAGCACAGAAAAGACAAATAGTGACTCTATAGCATCTTTCTATGCTGATGGACAGTGACTGTAATGGTGTATGTGGTGGGGACTTGATAATGGGGGGAATCTAGAAACAAAATGCTGCTCATGTGATTGTATATCAATGATACCTTAATTTAAAAAATGTAAAAATAAATATTAGAGGTCATCTTTTATTTACCCAAATCACAGGAAAACATTGAAAAAGTGTTTTTACTTAAGGTTAATTTAGGTTAATCTTACATATGTAAAATATCCTAATAAGTATTTCAAAGATCATATACTTTTCAGCTTAGGAGGAACATATGGAAGCTTAAACAAACATAAACACTAAAATATTAAACTTTAAAATAATTCCTTTTAGGTATCTAGATGCACAAATCATTTACCCATTTTGTTCATGAACAGCTAAAAGAAAAGCACCAGAGGCATTGACTCAGCTACATAGGAGTGATCAGAGGCCTCTGAACTTGTCTCATTCTTTCATTTGAACCACTACTCAAGGCATATCCACCTGGTTAAGAGCAACAGCAGCAAGAGCCAAACATGCAAAAACTTGAGTTTAGTTCTCCCCTAAACTTAATGTCTCTCCAAGCTGAACAGAATATGCTACTGACAAAAACCCCTCAGAACTTATTGTCAGTTTACATGATTAAATTAATTGCTCTGGCCTATTCCTGAAAGCTGACAAAAGATGAACAAGCAAATATTTATATTGATCATAGGTACGATTTGGAGTTAGTCTATAATTTTGAAATATTTTGGAAACAAAGAGTTTGGGGGACTGCTACAGGAGGCACTATAGAATGGACAGCAAGCTAAGGAAGCTTGACTTGCTTGCTATTACCTGAGGAGATTGCCATAATAAAAGTGGAGTCAAGAAAAATGCTTTTATGTATTGCTCACAATGGCAAAGGTGAAATGGCAATGATATAGAACCAACATTTATGGGATAGTTTTATGGATAGTGCCCAGTACTTATATGATGCCTCCAGCATTACCACCAACATGCAGAAGCTGCATTTCCAAAACACACACCTGAACAGCCTCTGCAAGATCTAATACCTGGAGATTGGGTCTTCTGGGGAAAAAAAAGTCATCAAGGAAAACCTTTCCTGGAGCCTCAATAGAAAAATGCCTTATCAGGTAAAGGCATACCTCATTTTATTGCCTTTCACTTTATTGTACTTTACAGATACTGTATTTCTTACAAATTGAAGGTTTGTGGCAACCTGCATTGAGCAAGTCTATTGGCCCCATTTTTCCAAAAGCATCAGGTCACTTCATTGGCTTGCTGTGTACCATTTTGGTAATTTTCACAATATTTCTAAATTTTTAATTATTAGTATATTGGTTATGTTGATCTGTGATCAGTGATCTTTGGTGTTATTACTGTTAGTGTTTTTGGGTGCCATGAACCACCCCTATATAAGCCCACAAACATAATCGACAAATGTGTGTGTTCTGACTGATCCACTGACTGGCCATTTCCCCCATCTCTCTCTCTCCCTCTCTTTAGGCCTCCCTATTCCCTGAGACACAATACTGAAATCAGACCAACTAATAATCCTACAGAGTGGCCTCTAAGTGTTCAAGTGAAAGGAAAAATAGCTTGTCTCTCACTTTAAATTAAAAGTTAGGAATGACAAAGCTCAGTGAGGAAGGTATGTTGAAAGCCAAGATAGGCTGTCTTGCCAATGAGTTTCAGCCCCAGGTAAGTTCACTATGGATTCAGTGTGACCAAAGAAAATGACATCAAAATGTTCTCGGGGTGAAAGGGTTATACCCAACTTTATTTTCAGGTGGCAGGTCAGTCACTAAAATCCCATTCACTCAGAGTGAGTCTGGAGGCAGCAAGCTGGTTTCTGCCTCTGGGCCCCTCTGTCTGCACAGCCATCCCACACAGCTGTCCTCTGGGCCTCTGTCCTCCAGCCTCTGCTCTGCTCTCCTGCAGCCTTGCAGCCCTGCCACTGTGGAATGCGCAGAGCACTGGGTGGAGCTCTTTTTATAGAGTAAACAGCCATGTATTGCCCACAGGTGTGCAGTGGGCTAGTCAAACAAGGCCAGGTGATTATCCTGGCCACAGGAACTCTCATTTTGTCCACATAGGCCAAAAGCTAGGCCCCTTGTGCCAACTGGTTAGCCAAGTTGTGAATGCAAAGGAAAAGTTCTTGAAGGAAGTTAAAAGTGCTACTCAGTGAACACAGGGACAGTAATGCAAAACAGCCTTATTGCTGATATGCAGCGAGTTTTAGTGGTTTTGATAGAAGATCAAAACAGCCAAAACTTTCCCTTAAACCAAAACCTAATCCAGAGCAAAGCCCTAACTCTATTTAATTCTATGGAGGTTAAGAGGCAAAAAAGCTTCAGAAGAAAAAGTTTAAAGTTAGCAGAGGTTGGTTCATGAGGTATAAGGAGAGAAGCCATCTCCATAACATCAAAGTGCCAGGTGAAGCAGCAAGTGCAGAAGGAGAAGCTGCAGCAAGCTACCCAGAAAATCTTGCTAAGATAACTAATGAAGGTGGCTGCACTAAATGACAGATTTTCAGTGGAGACAAAACAGCCTTCTATTGGAAGAAGATGCTATCTTGGACTTTGATAGCTAGAGAGGAGAAGTCCATGCCTGGTTACAAAGCTGAAACGATGGGCTGATTTTCTTGCTAGGATCTAATGCAGCTGGTGAATTGAAGTTGAAGCCAATGCTCATTTCCATTCCAAAAATCCTAGGGCCCTTAAGAATTATGCTAAATCTATTCTGCCTGTGCCCCATAAAATGGGACAACAAAGCCTGAATGACAATACATTTCTTTGTGACATGGTTTACTGAATATTTTAAGACCACTGTTGAGACCTACTGCTCAGGAGAAGATTCCCTTTGAAATATTACTGCTCACCAAAAATGCACTTCTTGGTCACTCAAGAGCTCTGGTGGAGATACACAATGAGATTAATGTTGTTTTCATGCCTGCTCACAAGACATCCGTTCTGCAGCTCATGGATCAAAGAGTCATTTTGCCCTTCAATTATTAGGATGTAAGAAATACATTTTGTAAGGTTATAGCTGCCATAGTGATTCCTCTGATGGATCTGAGCAAAGTAAATTGAAAACCTTCTGAAGGGATTTACAATTCTAGTTGTCATTAAGAATATTCTTGATTCATGGGAAGAGGTCAAAATATCAACATTCAGAGGAATTTGGAAGAAGAAGATCCCAACACTGATGGATAACTTTGAGGGGTTCGAGACTTCAGTAGATGAAGCTACTTCAGATGTAGTAAAAGTAACAAGAGAACTAGAATTAGAAGTGGAGCCTGAAGATGTGACTGAATTTCTGCAATCTCATGACAAGATTTTAGTGGATGAGGGGTTGCTTCTTATGGATGAGGAAAGGAAGTGGTTTCTTGAGACAGAAACTATTCCTGGTGAAGATACTGTGAAGACTGTTGAAATGATAACAAATGATTTAGAATGTTACATAACCTTAGCTGATAAAGCAGTGGCAGGGTTTGAGAGAATTAACTACAATTTTGAAAGGTTTACTGTGAGTAAAATGCTATCAAACCACATTGAATGCTACGGAGAAATCATTCGTGAAAGGACAAATCAATTGATGTGGCCAACTTAATTGTCTTATTGTAAGAAATTGCCACAGCCACCTCTTCTTTCAGCAACCACCACCCTGATCAGTCAGCAGTCATCAACATCGAGGAAAGACTGACCCTCCCCATTATTTTCCATAATCAGCAAAAATATTATGACTCACTGAAAGCTCAGATCATGGTTAGCAATAAAGTACTTTTTTTTCTGAGAGGGCATCTGTCATATTTATTGATCAAATGGTTGTTAACAACAATAAAATTCTGTATGGGGTACTCAATGCACAATCATTAATCAACCCCAAGCCTAATTCTCAACAGTCTCCAATCTTCTGAAGCATAATGAACAAGTTCTTACATAGTGAATAAGTTCTTACATGGTGAACAGTGCAAGGGCAGTCATATCACAGAAACTTTCAGTTTTGATCATGCATCATGAACTATAAACAATCAAGTCAGATATGATTGTTTGATTTGTACTTTTAAATTAAAGTATGTACATTGTTTTTTTAAATACAATGCTATTGCACACTTAATAGACTACAGCATAGTGTAAACATAACTTTTATATGCACTGGGAAACCAAGTAATTAATTTGATGCACTTTATTGTGAGATTCACTTTATTGTGGTGGTCTGGATCCAAGCCCACGATATCTCTGAGGTGTGCCTGTACTGTAAATAACATCACTTTGTTCAAACTACAAAAGAAGACAGCTTCTGCCCAAGACACATTCATTTTTCAATTCATTAGGACTCATTTTCTCCCTTTACTAGTAATATTCCTTATGCTGCTTAATAGGAGGGACTGTTGCTCCTTTACTGACTGAAGCTTTGGCCTTGGCTCTATCTTCACATCATTTGGACAAAAATAATATTATCTTTCAGGAGTGACATGCTTCGGGAGAGTGACAGACAATTTACAAGTGTGGAAATAAATTAATAAAATACGGATGTTCAGATCCAAACCTAGATTTTGTCTCTGTCAGCAGCTTTGGGGGAAGTCCCATATGCTGCACATTCCTCATCACATGGTGTATTTCCATCATTCCCCAACATTGCATGCCCATACTAGAGTCATTGAGTGGGGTGGGGCACAATCTGATGCAGCTGTGTTTACATAGCCATGAAAGGACACCTCTATTGTGACAAGGGAACAAAACAGCTCAGTACATGTCTTCTGATGAGATTGAGTCATGAGGAGTTTGTTACCTAGGAGAGGCTTTGTGGAGGCTTCTTCCAGTGGGTCACAAACCTCCATGCCTACCCTTAAACTACACTAGAGTGTCTCTTGACTCCCATTTTCTTCCAAACTTTCAGTAATGTTTTACTCTTACCTGTAGTAGTTTTTAAGCTATGGTTGACAGACAGGAAACGTACAATAATAATATAATAATAACTATAAAACCCCACATGTATGAAAAATTAAAAAACACTAAATATCTCATGAATGAAAGGACACAGTTTACTGAACATTGTGTAATATGTCATAAGAAAATGATATCTAAAGAGTAATGCTGCAGATAATAAAATCTGACACTGAGGTCACTATGATCCTGATGTCTGGAAACATGCCTGGTGTATTAAGTTCAAGGACTTTCAAATACTACTCTAGGCACTTGATAGAGTAGCAAATGTATGAGCTCCCAGTGTAGCAGTGGTGGAGAAACAGATAATTATACAAGTAATTATGCAAGTATGCACAACAAATTGATGTGTACTACTGATGTGTAGTTTAAGGAGAATGAAGGTGGACCAGGAAAGAGACTGTTAGGATAAACAAGCTAGCTGAGGGAAGTTAGAGAAACCTTGCCTGAAGAAATGCACTGCAAGCATTTCTTGAAGGATGACAAGGATCTCCCCTGGGAAAGGCAGAGTGTGGGTTTTGGGGAGATAGTAAAGAAAGCTGCAACAATGTGAATAAGGTTCTGTGTACCAAAGACAACACAGAGGGACTGGTAGTCTCTGTGAGGCCACGTTTTATTTCCTGGGTATGGCCTGAAGATGTCAAGGCCCACCTATAGTTTTAAATATGTTAACTTTCAGTGTCTGGGTGTGGCCCAATGTATTCAATCAACTTCCTTCTGATGGACAGCATAGGTCATTTCCAGTGTTATGCTATTACCAGTGAAACTGCAGTAATAACATTTTTCAGGAATCTTTGTGTATCTGTCTGGTTAATGCTGAGGAATTTATTTATTGAAGGGTAGTTTCTGTATCCAAGGTTTACATGTTTGTGCTGTTGGTGCTTATTACCAGCCTATACAGTGCTATGTGCAGGGGTGTGAGTGTTGGTTCAGCACATTCTCACTGTGGCTGGCAAGCATTCTATAGACATAGCACCATCAATAATTTCCTGTGTCCTATGTATGCATTGATCCCCATAGCACCATAAGTTTCCTCCTTTTGAATATAGGCTGTGTTTGACCAATAGAATGCAGCAGAAGTGATGCACATTTCTCCCAAGTTTAGGGCATGTGAAGAGTTAAGTCTGTGCATGTCTTCTGAAACTCTAACCCTTGGGGTGCTGTGTCTGAGAACACAAAGATCATGGTATGAGATGCCCAAGACACATGAAGAGGCCAAGTGGAGGTGATATGGTCGCCAAACTCAAATGAGCCAATAGTCAGCTTGAAAAGCTGTCATGTGAGTCTATTTGGAAGTCCAGGTCAGGAGAGCCTTTAGATCACTGTAGCTCCAGGCCACATTTGACTATAACTTCATGAGAGATCCCAAGTGAAAACCAGCCAACTGATACCAGTGAACCTACAGAAGTGTGAGAGATACTGATACATTTTTTATTTAGGCCAGTAAGTGTTGGCTTTTTTTAATGTAGCATTTTTAACTTAATTTAATTTAACTTTTACATTTTTATATGTAGCAGCACAATAAAAAACTGTATCACTCACCAGCAGTGTTTCTACTTTATTTATCATCTCACTGCAAGAATAGGTATAAAAAGGAAGAGGATTAGATTTTAGCCTACATGACAGTATCTTTTATGCCCTTGTTTAGAAAAGAAGTGAAACCAAGACAGTCATACCATTTAGGTTTTAGGAATGGATATAATGATGAGTTAGAAGGTGCCATTGTCTGGGTCCCCAGGGCCATGCATTAGAATGTTCTAACAGTTTGCCATTCCCAGAGGTTAAGGCCTTAGAGTACAAGGATTAATGAAACTGGCTTTGGAACAAGGCAGTTCTGAATTAGAATCTGAGTGCTAACATTTACTACTTCTGTGAACATGGGCAAATTACTGTAACCATGTGCTTCTGCTTCCTGACCCTTTAACTGAGAATGATGAGAAAAGTAAATTTACATGTTAAAAGATAAGTGGAGGCACATCTTCTGAGGCCTTATCTGAAGCTTAAGGAGAAGACAGCAAATAAGAACTATTATTGTTGTTATGATTATTTCTTAACAATGACATTTGTAATAGTAGTAGCAGTAGTAATACCAATAGCAGCAGCAGGAACAGCAGCAGCACTATCAGAAGTAGTAGTACCATGGTTTAGTTAAGTGTGTAATCTATTCTAGGTATTGTTATCATTATATGAAATTTTTGCATCAAAAGCAGTTTGAATTTTCTCTCACTTGTTTGGGACATAGCATCAATTTCAGATGCATATTGCCCTCCTTCACTCCTCCTTGACCAGAGAACACTTAGGTTTTCTCTGAAGGAAGATTCGTGGGAGGCCAGCCCTTGTTATAGCCCAGAACGGCTACAGCTGGTGATCCATCAGTCTTGTCTGGGTAAGGCTCTGAGACCTAATTCTACTCCTCCTGTTCTCCCTGGGTTGGGAAACATGGACCACCACACAGTCCAGCCATGACCCATGAGGAGGCATTCATACTGTGCCTGGGAAAGTCACACATTAGTCTGCAGAGGAGCGATGTTGATGATACTAAAAAATAACTATAAGCTATTTTGAAATAAAGTGCATAATAGTCATAAGTTACACAACATGTAATCATTTGCAATATTTAGAACCTTTTATGTATCTTCTGTCAATATCCTCCCTGTGGTTCTGCTCCATGATGAAGGCTTTGGGTGTAGGGGCAGAATTGTTGCCATTTCTATAATTTTCTTTTCTTTTTTTTCTCTACACCCCTATCATTCTTGAGTGTGCTGTGCTTGGGGAGTTCAGAATTATAGACTGTAAATGAAGTCCACACCCACAGCTCTGTCTGCAACCAACTGTGCTAGCACTGGCATGCCACCATCTCCTAGATAATGGAGGAAATGGCACCATTTCCTCCATGCTTTTCTGGAACCTTCTGAGCTTACCAAGGGGATGGGTGAGCCATCTTCATAGTCTCCAACAAGGACCCCAAAAGTCATAGACAGCTGATCCTTGCTTTCTTAGTAACTTTGAGTGGGAAACAAGCCTCCTGGTACACCCTGAATTTTCAGATGACCCACTGTACTTTGCCAAAACAGAACATCTTGACAAAACCGATTTAACTGATGATAACAAATTATTATCTCATATAATAAAAAGTCTGTGAGTAGGTTGTTTCTAAGGCTGTTTAATGCACAGAAAAGGATACCACCAACAGAATGTAAAAGCAAACTACAGAATGGGAGAAAACGTTTGCAAATCGTGTATCTGATAAGTGGTTACTATCCAAAATATAAAAAGGACTCATATAACTCAAGAACAAAATACCCAAAACAATCCAGTTTAAAAGTGGGCAGAGGGTCTGAATAGACATTTTTCCACAAAAGACATACAGATAGGCAACTACTTGGGCCATTATTATTATTAAATAGTGTCTGTAACTCTTGAATCACTGTGTTGTATACTTGAAACCAATATAATATTGTATATCAACTATACTTTAATAAAAAAAAGAAAGTTGTTCAGCAACACTAATCATCAGGGAAATGCACATCAAAAGTCACAATGAGACAGCACCTCACACCTATTAGAATGGCTATTATAAAAAAGACGAGAAATACCAAGTGTTGGTGAGGATGTATAGAAAATGAAAACATTCACTGTTGCTGGGAATGTAAATTTGTGCAGCCACTATAAAAATAGTTCCTCAAACTATTAAAAATAGAACTGCCATATGATCCAGCCAACCCACTTCTGAGTATTTATCTAAAGGAAAGTAAGACACTAACTCAAAAAGCTATCTACAGGCCCGTGTTCATTACAGCATTATGTACAATAGCAAAGATATGGAAACAACCTAAGTGTCCATCAATGGATGAAAGCATAAAGAGAAAGTTGCATATATGTATACACACACACAGACACACACAGGAATGTTATTCAGCCACATAGAAGAAGGAAACTCTGCCACTTGCGACAATATGGATGGACCCTGAGGACATTATGCTAAGTGAAATAAGTCATAGAGAAAGATAAATACTGTTTGATCTCACCAATATGTGGACTCCAAAACCAAACAAAGCAAAACATAAATGAACTCATAAATACAAAGAACATATTGGTGGTTGCCAGAGGCAGAGTTCGGGGGGTGGGCATGATGGGTGAACTAAACGTGGTCAAAAGGTACAAACGTCCACTTGAAAAATAAATAAGTCCTGGGAATGTAATGAAAAAAAAAAGACTATTTAAGTCGCTGTCCCAATGGCATTGTAAAGGGTCTAGGTTACTTCCATATTGCTGTCCTCTCTTCTTCATTGTATAGTTCTACAATATCTTCTCAAAAACAGTAATGTGCAGTGGAAAATGTGGAGCTGATTTTTCTCACGTGTTTCCTACTAAGGGAAAGGAATCCTTTCCTGGAAACAACCTGTTCTTTCAGACTCTGTTTCCACTGACTTTTTTCTGAGGCTGAATAATATATTAGTCCAATGTACAGAGAGCTTCCATCACATTCCATTCAATACAAGTTTTACACCCGGTCTCTTTGCCTTTTCATCCAGATATAACCTTTGTTGGAAGATTAGGAAGTTGATGTTTGTTTTCATATCTGTCCACTTTCCCTATCCCAACATCTGATTTTCAACTGTGATAAAACTTATTCAAAATGGTGACAGATACTGTGCTAGTCTCTTGAGTTTCAGGGCTCCTACACTTATGGAGGTCACAGACGATTGGAGACTATGTCAAGAAAATAAGCAATGGGATATAGGATTAAAGATGGTGGCATGAGAGGAGAGACAAAGGCTTCCTTCTAAAACTGGATACAATTAGAAAATTTAATTGGCACAACTAATCTTGAGAGAGCAACAGGAAAGAGGATGGCGTCAGACTGCATACAACTGGAGAAAAGAGCAGACCTCACCGACGGGGTAACGTACCAGAGCTGTGGCTCCATGGGACCCAAGCCCCTCCCCCACCCTAGCTCACCAGCGGGAGGAAGAGAAATGGAGCAGGGAAGGAGTGGAAGGCTTGGGACTGCTGAATACCTAGCTCCGGAGATCTGCTCTGGAAGCACAAACCTACATTTCATGGGGCTTTCATCATACTCTTCTGATTATGGGGTTAGAAAGCTGGGACAGGTGGAGTTCCTGGAGAGACTGGGATTCCAGCTGCTTGTGGAAAGCAGGGATCCATATCCGGCTGCTCTGGGACAAAAACATACCTGTGTGACTGGCCCACTGGTTCAGGCAGTGGAGACAGGCAGAGGAGCCAGGAGGCGGGGAACATCTCTTTCCTCCCCGCAGGTACCAGTACCGCTCATCTGCGACCCTTAACATTGCTTCAGGGGCTGAGCAGCTCCAGAGACTACAGCTTCTGGACACTAGAGGGTGCCATGTACAAACATGAAACACCAAAGGAACCTTGTCCAGAGTAAAATTGTTAATAAAACTCCTGAGAAAGATTTAAATGATAAGGACCTCGTGACTGTTCCTGAAAGGGAATTCAAAATAAAAATCATCAACATTCTAATGGAGGTACAGAAAGACATCCAAGAACTCAGGAATGAATTCAGGTCAGAGATCCAATCATTGAAGGGAACGATGGAAGGTATTAAAAGCAGGTTGGATATGGTGGAGGAGACAATAAATGAAATAGAAACTAGAGAAGAGGAATACAAAGAAGCTGAGGCACAGAGAGAAAAAAGGATCTCTAAAAATGAAAGAATATTGAGAGAACTGTGTGAGCAATCCAAGCAGAACAATATTCACATTATAGGGATACAGAAGAAGAAGAGAGAGAGAAATGGATACAAAGTATCTTTGAGGAGGTAGTTGTTGAAAACTTCCCCAATCTGTGGAAGGACATAGTCTCTCAGGCCATGGAGATCCACAGATCTCCCAACACAAGGGACCCAAGGAAGACAACACCAAGACACATAGTAATTAAAATGGGAAAGATCAAGGATAAGGACAGACTGTTAAAAGCAGCCAGAGGCAGAAATAAGATCACATACAAAGGAAAGCCCATCAGGCTAAGATCAGACTTCTCAGCAGAAACCTTACAGGCCAGAAGGGAGTGACATGATGTATTTAATGCCATGAAGCAGAGGGGCCTGGAACCAAGATTACTTTAGCCGGCAAGATTATCATTTAAATTTGAAGGAGGGATTAAACAATTTCCAGATAAGCAAAAGCTGAGTTTACCTCCCACAAACCATCTCTGCAGTCTATTTTGGAGGGACTGCTATAGATGGAAGTGTTCCTAGGGGTGGAAAGCTGTCACCAGAAGGAGTAAAACCATGGTAGGGAGGATGGAGCAGCTGATTGTGAGGCAAATGTAAAATTGAATTGACTATCCCCAAAGTCGATCAAGGGATAGACAAAAAGTACAGAATTTGATACCTAATATATAAAGAATGAAGGAGGAAGAAAAGGAGGAGAAATAGAAAAGAACCTTTAGACTGTGTTTGTAACAGTATACTACGTGAGTTAAGTTAGACTCTTAGATAGTAAGGAAAGTAACCTGGAACCTTTGGTAACCACGAATCTAAAGCCTGAAATGTCAGTAAGTACAGACCTATCGATAATCACCCTAAATGTAAATGGACGGAATGCACCAATCAAAAGACAGAGTGTAATAGAATGGATGAAAAAGCAAGAACCGTCTATATCCTGCTTACAGGAGACTCACCTCAAACCCAAAGACATGCACAGACTCAAAGTCAAGCGATGGAAAAAGATATTTCATGCAAACAATAGGGAGAAAAAAGCAGGTGTTGCAGTACTAGTATCAGAAAAAAATAGACTTCAAAATGAAGAAAGTAACAAGAGATAAATAAGGACATTACATAATGATAAAGGGCTCAGTCCAACAAGAGGATATAACTATTATAAATATATATGCACCCAACACAGGAGCACCAGCATATTTGAAACAAATACTAACAGAACTAAAGGAGGAAATAGAATGCAATGCATTCATTTTGGGAGCCTTTAACACACCATTCACTCCAAAGGACAGATACACCAGGCAGAAAATAAGTAAGGACACAGAGGCACTGAACAACACACTAGAACAGATGGACCTAATAGACATCTATAGCACTCTACACCCTAAAGCAACAGGATACACATTCTTCTCAAGTGCACATGGAACATTCTCCAGAATAGACCACATAATAGGCCACAAAAAGAGCCTCAGTAAATTCAGAAAGACTGAAATTCTACCAACCAACTTTTGAGACCACAAAGGTATAAAACTAGAAAAAAATGGTTAAAGAAAGCAAAAAGTCTCACAAACACATGACGGCTTAACAACACGCTTCTAAATAGTCAATTGATCAATGACCAAATTAAAATGGAGATCCAGCAATATATGGAAATAAAGGACAACGACAACACAAAGCCCCAACTTCTGTGGGACGCAGCAAAAGCAGTCTTAAGAGGAAAGTATATAGCAATCTAGGCATATTTAAAGAAGGAAGAACAAACCCAAATGAATAGTCTAATGTCACAATTATCAAAATTGGAAAAAGAAGAATGAAGAAGGCCTAAAATCAGGAGAAGGAGGGACATAATAAAGATCAGAGAAGAAATAGACAAAATTGAGAAGAATAAAACAATAGAAAAAATCAATGAAACCAAGAGCTGGTTCTTTGAGTAAATAAACAAAATAGATAAGCCTCCAGCTAGACTTATTAAGAGAAAAAGAGAATCAACACACATCAGCACAATCAGAAACGAGAAAGGAAACATCATGACGGACCCAACAAAAACACAAAGAATTATTAAAGACTACTATGAAAACCTATATGCTAAGAAGCTGGAAAACCTAGAAGAAATGGACAACTTCCTAGAAAAACACAACCTTCCAAGACTGACCAAGGAACAAACACAACATCTAAACAAACCAATCACCAGCAAAGAAATTGAAGTGGTAATCAAAAAACTACCCAAGAAAAAAACCCATGGCCAGATGGATTTACCTCAAAATTTTATCAGACATACAGAGAAGACATAATACCCATTCTCCTTAAAGTTTTCCAGAAAATAGAAGAGGAGGGAATACTCCCAAACTCATTCTGTGAAGCCAATATCACCCTCGTAACAAAACCACACAAAGACCCCACCAAAAAAGAAAATTACAGACCAATATCCCTGATGACCATAGATGCAAAAATACTCAATAAAATATTAGTAAACCTAATTAAAAAATACATATACATCAAAAGGATCATACACCACGACCAAGTGGGATTCATCCCAGGGATGCAAGGACAGTACAACATTCGAAAATCCATCATCATCCACTACATCAACAAAAAGGACAAAAACCACACGATCTTCTCCATAGATGCTGAAAAAGCATTCGACAAAATTCAACATCCATTCACGATAAAAACTCTCAGCAAAATGGGTATATAGGGCAACTACCTCAACATAATAAAGGCCATATATGATAAACCCACAGCCAACATCATACTGAACAGCAAGAAGCTGAAAGCTTTTCCTCTGAGATCGGGAACAAAACAGGGATGCCCATTCTCCCCACTGTTATTTAACATAGTACTGGAGGTCCTAACAATGGAACTTAGACAAAACAAAGAAATACAAGGAATCCAGATTGGTAAAGAAGTTAATCTGTCACTATTTGCAGATGACATGATATTGACATAAAACACCCTAAAGACTCCACTGCAAGACTACTAGAAGTGATGTCAGAATACAGCAAAGTTGCAGGATACAAAATTAACACACAGAAATCTGTGGCTTTACTATACACTAACAATGAACCAATAGAAAGAGAAATCAGGAAAACAATTCCATTCACAATTGCATAAAATAATAAAATAACTAGGAATAAACCTAACCAAAGATGTGAAAGACCTATACCCTAAATAGTATAAGACACTCTTAAGAGAAAGTAAAGAGGACACTAACAAATGGAAACTCATCCCATGCTCTTGGCTAGGAATAATTAATACCATCAAAATGGCCGTCCTGCCCAAAGCAATATACAGATTTGATGCAATTCCTATCAAATTACCAACAACATTCTTCAACGAATTGGAACAAATAGTTCAAAAATTCATATGGAAACATCAAAGACCCCGAATAGCCAAAGCAATAATAAGAAAGAAGAGTAAAGTGAGGGTGATCTCACTCCCCAACTTCAAGCTCTACTACAAAGCCATAATAATCAAGACAATTTGGTACTGGCACGAGACCAGAGCCACAGACCACAGGAACAGATTAAAGACTCCAGACATTAACCCAAACATATATGGTCAATTAATATTCAATAAAAGAGCCATGAACATACAATGGGGAAATGGCAGTCTCTTTAACAGATGTTGCTGCCAAAACTGGACAGCTACATGTAAGAGAATGAAACTAGTTCACTGTCTAACCCCATACACAAAAGTAAATTCAAAATGGATCAAAGACCTGAATGTAAGTCATGAAACCATAAAACTCTTAGAAAAAAACATAGCCAAAAATCTCTTGGACATAATCATGAGCGACTTCTTCATGAACATGTCTCCCTGGGCAAGGAAAATAAAAGCAAAAATGCACAAGTGGAACTATATCAAGATGAAAAGCTTCTGTACAGCAAAGGACACCATCAATAGAACAAAAAGGTACCCTACAGTATGGGAGAATATATTCATAAATGACAGATCCAATAAAGGCTTGACATCCAAAATATATAAAGAGCTCACGCACCTCAACAAACAAAAAGCAAATAATCCAATTAAAAAATGGGCAGAGGAGCTGAATAGACAGTTCTCCAAAGAAGAAATTCAGATGGTCAAGAGACACATGAAAAGATGCTCCACATGGCTAATCATCAGAGATATGCAAATTAAAACCACAATGAGATATCACCTCACACCAGTAAGGATGGCTACCATCCAAAAGGCAAACAACAACAAATGTTAGTGAGGTTGTGGAGAAAGGGGAACCCCCCTACACGGCTGGTGGGAATATAGATTAGTTCAACCATTGTGGAAAGCAGTATGGAGGTTCCTCAAAATGCTCAAAATAGACTTACCATTTGACCCAATAATTCCACTTCTAGGAATTTCCCCTAAGAATACAGCACTGAAAAAGACAGATGCACCCCTATGTTTATCGCAGCACTATTTATAATGGCCAAGAATTGGAAGCAACCTAAGTGTCCATCAGTAGATGAATGGATAAAGAAGATGTGGTACATATACACAATGGAATATTATTCAGCCATAAGAAGAAAACAAATCCTACCATTTGCAACAACATGGGTGGAGCTAGAGGGTATTATGCTCAGTGAAATAAGCCAGGTGGAGAAAGAGAAATACCAAATGATTTCACTCATCTGTGGAGTATAAGAACAAAGGAAAACTGAAGGAACAAAACAGCAGCAGAATCACAGAACCCAAGAATGGACTCACAGTTACCAAAGGGAAAGAGGCTGGGGAGAATGGGAGGGCAGGGAGAGACAAGGCTGGGGAAGAAGAAAGGGGGTATTACGATTAACATGTATAATGTGGGGCGTGGGGAGAAATGGAGGGCTGTGTAACACAGAGAAAACTAGTAATGATTCTACAACATCTTCCTATGCTGATGGACAGTGACTGTAATGGGTTTGTGTGGGGGACTTGGGGTAGGGGAGAGCCTAGTAAACATAATGTTCTTCCTGTAGTTGTAGATTAATTATAACAAAATAAAAAATAAAAAGTAAAAATACAAGCAATGGCACAACCTGAGAAGAGGTCTCTCTATCAAAGGCCATTCAGTGCACTCTGAAAGTGCTTAGCAAGGAGAACTCTAGAATGATCTTGAATAGACTCCAACACTTATTACATCTGTTACTTTGTGTAGTGTACTTAAGCCCTCTGAGCCTCTTTCATAATCTAGAAAATGAAGATGATAATAATTTGCAATAATCACTAACATTTGCTCAGACCATTTAGTATAAAATAATGATCCATTTTGTAAACTTTAAATGGCTGTTCAGGTGTTAGTTATCTCATTGGCAAAAGGGGGAATGAATCCCTGCTTATCTATTTGAGTGTGCATACAAGATACATTTATTTTAACATCTGTATATGCGTTCCTATTAGAAACAGATACAAATAAATAAATGCAAATTTTATTATTTCATGTGTACCGCTAAAAGAAATAACGTCATGCAGAGATGCCCCCCTCCTTTCAGTCCCTCTGTCACCTACTCCTGCCTGGACTCACCCTTCTCTCCCTACTCCCCAAGCTGTCCCCACAACCCCCATCTCCCTCACAGCCCTGCCCCCATTACCAGAGGGATGTCATTTATGACCTGTTTCTCTATCACTCCATTGTTACATCACCTCCAGTGCCTCGGAAACTCTTCTTTTGTTATCAGGAGTCACTTGTCCCAGAAAATAACCAAAACCTGAGTGAAAGCCCTTTCAGAGCTGTCACTATCTAGTGAGAGATTGAAGGATGGGGGGGTGTTGGTTTCAGGGGTCTCAATTAAGGATTAGTGCTTTACTTCACATGAAAAGGAAAAGAAGTCTTAACTGGTTTGTCACACCAAAAAGCTGATCACCATTAAGCCCGTGGGCCTTCCTCTCCAGTCACCCAAGCCCAAAGGGAGGGAATTTTATGACTCTCTTTATCTAACTTGTTTCATCCTTGTAAGGAAAGCTCCACTCTTCCAGAGAGTCCTGTTTTATTTTTATTTTTTAAGAACAACTTGCTACATCTAATCCATTTCCCGAGGGATGGCTGCTGGAGGGTGCAACTTCTCTAGGATCTCAGAAAGACTTTCACTCTGGTTGGTCTAACTCCTATCTTTTTCAAGGGTGGCACTTCATTTTGTGGCCAGAAGATCTGAGGCACAACTTGGTGTTGAGACACAGTGAAGGTGATCCAGTGAGAGGAAAAGAAGATCTCTTAAAAACAGGCCAGGTGGGAGTTATCATTTCTATAATACTGTATGTGAATGTAATCTTTATTGCTAGCCATAAATGGGGAATTCCAAGTGTACAATTGTACTGCTCAGATGCCCTGTCTCCAAACTAAGAGTTGTCACTTAAAACTCCACGGGTGGAGTATTTAGTCTTTTTTTCTAGTTGGAGAAACAAGATCTTTAGACTTTCTATGGTACTTTGGACCTAACTGGGTTTGAATCAGTGCCAGAGATCATTCCTTGGCATGGTGCCATACAATTCACCACCATCCTTAAAAAAAAAAAAGATAAAAAATAATTTAAGTAAGTAAATAATTTATGTGTTGTAGGCAGAATTATAAAAATATCCCCTCAAGATGCCCAGTCCCTGGTTATGCAATTGAACACATATCTAAGTACTGCCGTGAAGGTACTAGGCAGCTGTAGTTCAGATGACCTTAAGATAAGGAGATTGTTCTGGAATATCTGAGTCGCCCAGTGTAATCACATGAGCCCTTAAAAAGCAGAAGAGGGAAACCAGAAGGGTTGGTTAGAGAAATGCAGCAGAAGGGGATGACAGAGAGATTTAAAGTGTGAAAGAGGAACTTGCCCATTGCTGGAGAAGACCATGTAGAAAGCAAGAGAAAGAATTTGGATAGCCTCTAAAAGCAAAAACTGACCCTCAGCTAACAGCATGAATGGAAACGTGGACTTCACTCACATAGCTGCAAAGAACTGGTATCTTCCCACAACCTGAATGAGGTTGGAAGCAGGTTCTTCCTCAGGATCTCCGGAAAGGAGCACAGACATGTGGACATCCTGACTTCAGCCTTGTAAGGCCCTAAGCAGAGCACCCAGCCAACCCCACTATGAGATAGTAACTTAATGTTTTTTGAGACTATGCAGTTCGCAGTAAATTGCTTGGGCAGTGATAGAAAATTAATTCAATATAGAAACCTATATTTTCATATTGAAGTAATCAGACAACCTTGCTCTGGAATATGTAACATATGAATAGACATGCTTTTTATTATGTTCTTTGTTTCCTGCATTAGTTTATACTTACTTAAACAAGTTTGTCAAGAATATGTAGAGCAAATGACTCCTTGGGAAACCAGCTCGCTGGCCTGGAGCAATTGTGGCATTACAATTGCACCATCATTAGATACGTGGTCATATAATTAATATGTTGAAATAGTCAAATGTTCATGGCTTTGCTTGGATTGATCACCTAGAGCAGTTTTATCAGTGATGGGTAAAGAGAAAATAAGAAAAGATTTCCATATGGTAATGAGTAGCATTTTTAGCAACACCTAATAACTCATGCACATGAATATGGAAAATCAAAGAGATATTATCTCCTTCATGGGAACTTCCATCATTTGATAAAGTCCACTCTTATGGGATGTTGTGAATAGCTTTGGAGAAGAGCAGTGGTTTTCCAGTTGATAATTGCATGCTGATAGAGTTTTTAAGTTGTGTTTGATACTCAGAGTTAACAGGCTGGTTAATGCTTTGACAGCAGTGATCCATTTTTCATTAACCCATTCCTGTTGATAGAATACAAATTAAAGCTTAATTTGTTGTGCTTTGCTTTAGGTTGTGCCAACATGTGACAATCCATTCTATAAAAGAATAAGGACCTCCTAGAATGAAAAAGGTGTCTTTATTATACTTAGTAGATTTTAAGAATGTAAGAAGTAAGGCAGGGTAAGGAGGCAGTACAGGCACTGAATGTGAATTTAAAAAGATGATCATATCATGATAGGGAGATTGACAAAATTCACAGTGTAAAGAACTTTGCATTTCAAAAGACGTAGGTTGAAAAAGGATCGCACCACTTCAGTGGGTTGCTTACCCTCTCCAATCCTCAGTTCCAGTTCCCTTATGTGCCAATGGGGGCAATAATATCATATATTACACCAGACCCAGGAGAAGTTGTTCCTGACTACCTGGGTTTCGGGGCTCTCCTCTGTGGTCCTGGCATCTTCTGGCTAGGAACCACACCTGCCTCGGTCTTATCATGCTTGTTTTGTCACTGCTTTCAGTACAGCTCTCTGCCAACCAGACTGTGAGCTCTTGAGGACTGTTTCCTTGCATGAAACATTTCCTTGGGCACAAAGTCTGCCAAAGCACAGGTCCCGAGCCTGGTGCCCAGCAGGTGCTCAGAACAGTTTTATCATTGATGGTGTGCATGTCACCATGATGAAACGAGGTGGGCACACAGAGCAGTGTAGCTATTGCTACACCACCAGTTTGCTTATGGGAGACAGTATATGGTAATGAGTGCATAGAGCAAATCTCTGGGCTCTATTTTCTGGGCATCCAGGGGGTGTTTGTGTTCTTTATCCTCACTGTGTTCACAACCATATTATACCAGTCTAATACCCACATTTCCCCCTTCATAGTGTATCGTGGACAAGGCATGTTGGGGCTGCATTGAGGAATTCACTGAGGCCTTCCCACATACAATGGACTGATGCAGCAAAGTAGGCCTTCAATAAATATAGATAGGAAGGATGCAACCCAAAAAGTTGCCTAAAATTACCCTTAAAGTAGGTTATCTTACTTTACAGATAAGAAGCATAGGTGCCATTTAGGCTAATCTCAGAAGGTTCAAGAACATGAACCCACTCATAAGCATACTTGGATGTTCAGGTGACCTTTTCCACTTCCACAGCAAGGCCACTCTCCTTGCTTTCCTCCTGTTTCTATGGTCACTCCTTCTCAAACTTTTCCTTTTTCTTAAAATTTTTTAAAATTGTATTACTATAATTTTTCTTCATATTATTAATCTACAATTACATGAACAACATTATGTTTAATAGACTCTGCCCATCACCAAGTAAACCCAACAAACCCCATTACAGTCACTGTCCATCAGTGTAGTAAGATGCTGTAGAATCACTACTTCTCTTCTCTGTGTTGCACAGCCCTCCCTGTGACCCCCCCACCCACATTACACATGCTAACTATAATGTCCCCTTTCTTTATCCTGTCCTTATCCATCCCTCCCCACCAGTCCTCCCCAGTCCCTTTTCCTTTGGTAACTGTTAGTCCATTCTTGGGTTCTGTGATTCTGCTGCTGCTTTGTTCCTTCACTTTTTCTTTGTTCTTATACTCCACAGATGAGTGAAATCATTTGGTATTTGGCTTTCTCTGCCTGGCTTATTTCACTGAGCATAATACCCTCTAGCTCCATCCATGTTGTTGCGAATGGTAGGATCAGTTTTTTTCTTATGGCTGCATAATATTCCTTTGTGTATATGTACCACATCTTAGTTAGCCATTCATCTACAGATGGACAGTTAGGTCACTTCCATATTTTGGCTATTGTAAATAGTGCAGTGATAAACATAGGGATGCATCTGTCTTTTTCAAACTGGAGTGCTGCATTCTTGGGGTAAATTCCTAGGAGTGGAATTCCTGGGTCAAATGGTATTTCTATTTTGAGCATTTTGAGGAACCTCCATACTGCTTTCCACAATGGTTGAACTAATTTACATTCCCACCAGCAGTGTAGGAGGGTTCCCCTTTCTCCACAACCTCGCCAACATTTGTTGTTGTTTGTCTTTTGGATGGTAGCCATCCTTACTGGTGTGAGGTGATATCTCATTGTGGTTTTAATTTGCATTTCTCTGATGACAAGCCATGTGGAGCATCTTTTCATGTGTCTTTTGGCCATCTGAATTTCTTCTTTAGAGAACTGTCTATTCAGCCTCTCTGCCCATTTTTTAATTGGATTATTTGCTTTTTGTTTGTTGAGGTGTGTGAGCTCTTTATATATTTTGGATGTCAACCCTTTATCGGATCTGTCATTTATGAACATATTCTCCCATACTGTAGGATACCTTTTTGTTCTATTGATGATGTCCATTGCTGTACAGAAGCTTTTCAGCTTCATATAGTCCCACTTGTTCATTTTTGGTTTTGTTTCCCTTGCTCAGGGAGATATGTTCATGAAGAAGTCTCTCATGTTTATGTCCAAGAGATTTTTGGCTATGTTTTTTTCTAAGAGTTTTATGGTTTCATGACTTACATTCAGATCTTTGATCCATTTTGAATTTACTTTTGTGTATGGGGTTAGACAGTGATCCAGTTTCGTTCTCTTACATGTAGCTGTCCTGTTTTGCCAACACCAACTGTTGAAGAGACTGTCATTTCCCCATTGTATGTTCATGGCTCCTTTATTGTATATTAATTGACCATATATATTTGGGTTAATGTCTGAAGTCTCTATTCTGTTCCACTGGTCTGTGGCTCTGTTCTTGTGCCACTACCAAATTGTCTTAATTATTGTGGCTTTGTAGTAGAGCTTGAAGTTGGGGAGCAAGATCCCCCCCCACTTCATTCTTCCTTCTCAGGGTTACTTTGGCTATTCGGGGTCTTTGCTGTTTCCATATGAATTTTTGAACTATTTGTTCCAGCTCATTGAAGAATGCTGTTGGTAACTTGAGAGGGATTGCCTCGAGTCTATATATTGCTTTGGGCAGGATGGCCATTTTGACGATATTAATTCTTCCTAGCCAGGAGCATGGGATGAGTTTCCATTTGTTAATGTCCCCTTTAATTTCTCTTAAGACTGTCTTATAGTTTTCAGGATATAAGTCTTTCACTTCCTTGGTTAGGTTTATTCCTAGGTATTTTATTCTTTTTGATGCTATTGTGAATGGAATTGTTTTCCTGATTTCTCTTTCTATTAGTTCATTGGTAGTGTATAGGAAAGCTACAGATTTCTGTGTGTTAATTTTGTATCCTGCAACTTTGCTGAATTCCGATATTAGTTCTACTAGTTTTGCAATGGAGTCTTTTGGGTTTTTGATGTAAAATATCATGCCATCTGCAAATGGTGACAGTTTGACTTCTTCTTTACCAATCTGGATTCCTTGTATTTCTTTGTTTTGTGTAATTGCCATGGCTAGGACCTCCAGTACTATGTTAAATAGCAGTGGGAAGAGTAGGCATCCCTGTCTTTTTCCTGATCTTAAAGGAAAAGCTTTCAGCTTCTCACTGGTTAGTATGACATTGGCTGTGGGTTTATCATGTATGGCCTTTATTATGTTGATATACTTGCCCTCTATACCCACTTCTTTGAGAGTTTTTATCATGAATGGATGTTGAATTTTGTCTAATGCTTTTTCAGCATCTATGAAGATGATCATGTGGTTTTTGTCCTTTTAGTTGATGTGGTGGATGATGTTGATGAATTTTCGAATGTTGTACCATCCTTGCATCCCTGGGATGATTCCCACTTGGTCGTGGTGTATGATCCTTTTGATGTATTTTTGAATTCGGTTTGCTAATATTTTGTTGAATATTTTTGCATCTACACTCATCAGGGATATTGGTCTGTCATTTTCTTTTTTGATGGGGTCTTCGCCTGGTTTTGGTATTAGGGTGATGTTGGCTTCCTAGAATAAATTTGGGAGTATTCCCTCCTCTTCTGTTTTTTGGAAAACTTTAAGGAGAATGGGTGTGATGTCTTCTCTGTATGTCTGATAAAATTCTGAGGTAAATCCATCTGGCCTGGGGGTTTTGTTCTTGGGTAATTTTTTGATTATCATTTCAATTTCATTGCTGGTAATTGGACTGTTTTGATATCCTGTTTCTTCCTTGGTCAGTCTTCGAATGTTGTATTTTTCTAAGAAGTTGTCCATTTCTTCTAGGTTTTCCAGCTTGTTAGCATATAGGTTTTCATAGTACTCTCTAATAATTCTTTGTATTTCGGTGGGGTCCCTCATGATATTTCCTTTCTCATTTCTGATTCTTTTGATGTGTGTTGGTTCTCTTTTTCTCTTAATAAGTTTGGCTAGAGGCTTACCTATTTTGTTTATTTTCTCAAAGAACCAGCTCTTGGTTTCATTGTTTTTTCTATTGTTTTATTCTTCTCAATTTTATTTATTTCATCTCTGATCTTTATTATGTCCCTCCTTCTGATGACTCTAGGCCTCATTTGTTCTTCTTTTTCCAATTTTGGTAATTGTGACTTCACACTATTCATTTGGGATTGTTTCTCCTTCTTTAAATATGCCTGGATTGCTATATTCTTTCCTCTTATGACTGCTTTCACTGCGTCCCACAGAATTTGTTGCTTTGTGTTTTTGTTGTCATTTATTTCCATATATTGCTTGATCTCTATTTTAATTTGGTCATTGATCCATTGGTTATTTAGGAGCATGTTAGGGCTCCATGTGTTTGTCAGCCTTTTTGCTTTCTTTGTACAATTTGTTTCTAGTTTTATACCTTTGTGGTCTGAAAAGTTGGTTGGTAGAATTTCAATTGTTTGGAATTTACTCAGGCTCTTTTTGTGGCTTAGTATGTGGTCTATTCTGGAGAATGTCCAATATGCACTTGAGAAGAATGTGCATCCTGTTGTTTTGGATGTAGAGTTCTATAGATGTCTATTAGGTCCATCTGTTCTAGTCTGTTGTTCAGTGCCTCTTGTTGGACTCACCCCTTTATCATTATGTAATGTCCTTTATCTCCTGTGACTTTCTATTTTTTTGAAGTCTATTTTGTCTGATATTAGTACTGTAACACCTCCTTTTTTCTCCCTGTTGTTTGCATGAAATATCTTTTCCATCTTTTGACTTTTAGTCTGTGCATGCCTTTGGGTTTGAGGTGAGTCTCTTGTAAGCAGCATATAGATGGGTCTTGCTTTCTTTTCCAATCTATTTTTCTGTGTCTTTTGATTGGTGTATTCAGTCCATTTACATTAGGGTGATTATTGAAAGATATGTACTTATTGCCATTGCAGGCTCTAGATTCATGGTTACCAAAGGTTCAAGGTTAATTTCCTTACTATCTAAGTGTCTAACTTAACTCACTTAATATGCTGTTACAAGCACAATCTAAAGGTTCTTTTTTTTCTCTTCCTTTTTTTCCCTCCTCCATTCTTTATATATTAGGTATCATATTCTGTATTCTTTGTCTATCCCTTGATTGACTTTGGGGATAGTTATTTAATTTTGTATTTGCTTCATAATTAGCTGTTCTACTTTCTTTACTGTGGTTTTATTTCCTCTGGTGACAGCTATTAAACCTTAGGAACACTTCTATCTATAGCAGTCCCTCCAACATAGTCTGTAGGGATGGTTTGTGGGAGGTAAATTCTCTCAGCTTTTGCTTATCTGGAAATTGTTTAATCCCTCCTTCAAATTTAAATGATAATCTTGCCGGCTAAAGTAATCTTGGTTCCAGGCCCTTCTGCTTCATTGCATTAAATATATCATGCCACTCTCTTCTGGCCTGTAAGGTTTCTGCTGGAAGTCTGATGTTAGCCTGATGGGCTTTCCTTTGTATGTGATCTTATTTCTCTCTCTGGCTGCTCTTAATAGTCTGTCCTTATCCTTGATCTTTGCCAATTTTATTACTATATGTCTTGATGTTGTCTTCCTTGGGTTCTTTGTGTTGGGAGATCTGTGCACCTCCATGGCCTGAGAGACTATCTCTTTCCCCAGATTGGCAACTACCTCCTTAAAGACACTTTCTATCCCTTTCTCTCTCTTCTTCTTCTGGTATCCCTATAATGCGAATATTGTTCTGTTTGGATTGGTCACACAGTTCTCTCAATATTCTTTCATTCTTAGAGATCCTTTTTTCTCTCTTTGCCTCAGCTTCTTTGTATTCCTCTTCTCTAGTTTCTATTTCATTTATTGTCTCCTCCACCCTATCCAACCTCCTTTTAATACCCTCCATCATACTGTTCAATGATTGGATCTCTGACCTGAATTCATTCCTGAGTCCTTGGATGTCTTTCTGTACCTCCATTAGCATGTTGATGATTTTTATTTTGAACTCCCTTTCAGGTCCATGTCATTTAAATCTTTCTCAGGAGTTGTATTAATAATTTTACTCTGGACCAGGTTTCTTTTCCATTTCATATTTGTATATGGCGCCCTCCTGCACCCAGAAGCTGTACTCTCAGGAGCTGCTCAGCCTCTGAAGCAATGTCGGGGGTCACAGTGGATCAGTATTCGTGCCTGGGTGGAGGAAAGAGCTGTTCCCTGCTTCCCACCTGCTATGCCTGTCTCCACTGCCTGAACCAGTGGACCAAGCACACAGGTATAAACTTTTGTCCCAGAGCAGCCAGATATGGATCCCTGCTTTCCACAAGCAGCTGGAATGTCAGTCTTTCCAGGAATTCTGCCTGTATTAGCTTTCCAACCCCATAATCACACGAGTATCATGAAAGTACCATGAAATGTAGGTTTGTGCTCCCAGAGCAGATCTCCAGAGCTAGATATTCAGCAGTCCCAGGCCTTCCACTCCCTCCCTGTTCCATTTCTCTTACTCCTGCCAGTGAGCTGGGGTGGGGGAATGTCTTGAGTCCTGCTGGGGCATGGCTCTGGTGTGTTACCCTGTTCCATGAGGTCTGCTCTTTTCTACAGGTGTGTGCAGTCTGGCACAGTCCTCTTTCCTGTTGCTCTCTCAGGATTAATTCACCAACTATATTTTCTTATTGTATACGGTTTTAGGAGGAAGTCTCTGTCTCTCCTCTCATGCCGCCATCTTTAATCTCAATCTTTTTCACTGAGTCCCTTCTCCCTGCCCTTAGGTATGAATGTAGTCAGATACTGCAGTACCCTTTAGAGTTCTTACCATCCAGTATGTCAGTTGTGTCCTCCTCCTGACAATCATCAGTGATGCCAAGAATAAATACATAAGTGCAATATACCCACAGAAGCAGGCAGAAAGAATCAGATTGACTGAGAAAATCCCAAGCAAGCACTAAACAGGCATAGGAGAGGACTGCTGCAAAAGTACAGAGTAGCTCAAGTTGGAGATCTAGAAGTAAGCTGGGTGCCCAGCCAGGTCAGAAGTTGGAGCACTGCAGTGCAGCCTCATGGCCTGCTGCAGGAAGCAGCTGGGAGCAGAGGCTCCTGCCTGCAGATGTGAGCACCTTCATGTTAATGCTGGTGTCCTTTGCTTAGGCATTCTATTTTCCATCCTTTGGTCTCTGCTACTGAGTCTTGATGAATATGAGCAGGGGTCTCATGCCTCTAGCATGGGGCCCAGAGCACCACTGTGCTGTTTCAAAATGGTGTCAAGGTTCAGATGTGTGTCTTGCTTTTCTTAACATGTAAAGGATTTAATCTGTTTTCCCTGTAGAGCCCTCTGATAAGTACCAAACCAGTCACCACAATAGTCTTCCAATGAGAAAATAAGTACTGCACCAGGAAAATCTGCTTTTAATAACATACCCAGAGTTGTGTTGCAGAAAAAAAACATCAACTTCTTGTGTACCCAGAAGGTACTTCTGAAAATGTAAGTTCATGTAAACTCAGTTCCTCCCTTGGGACCTCAACCGGGATCTTGGGAATTAAAATAACCTGGCATGGTCCATCCCTTATTTCAGTGACAGAAGGGAAAATATCATGATATTTGTACTCATAACTGTTAGGCCTAAATTGGACCAGGGAGTCTCAGGCTGTGTGTATGCTGAAGGGAGATGTTATTGATCATAATAAATTGCCATAAGCTGAAGTATACCAGTTATATTCTGTGTGCCAGACACACTGCAGAGTATTTCACATTTTCCCTCATTTAATCATCTCCAATAACTCTATAAGGCATTTGTGATCATTATTCCCAATTGATGAATGAGATTACAAGGCCCAGAAAAGTTTCACAACTTGCCCAAAGACAGACAGCTTGTGAATGTGGGAACTGGGACACAATCCACTAGCTGTGTGGCTCCAGAGCTGGCATTCATGATGGATTTCACACACTGCTTCTTTAAGGAATGGACATTGAGTGCTAAGAGAAGGTCCCCTAAGTTAGGGTTACCTCTGACAGAACCAACGTTTATATTTCTTATCTCATATACTCGTTGGTAGATGTAAGCATACAATTATACTCACTTTGCACAGAGGTCTCAAGATACTGTGTCGAAACTGAGACTTAGGCTCTGGACTGTATGGGTGTTTTGCCCAACATCGGGCATCTCTTTAGGGACCTATTGTGTTATTCTGGAAGCCATGCTGTATTGGCCAATTAACCTTCTTTTACCTCCTCTTCTTTGAACTGAAATGCTTTGTACCTATTCTGCCAGATATTTGTCAGGGAAAAGTCAGAACCAGAAGATAACACAGCCTCTGTCTCTAGAGCGTAGACATTCTATTCAGGGGCAGAAAATTAGCGCACATAAGTGCATTAGGAAACTCTTAACTGATCCTTTATGGGTGAGATTATAGTAGGTCAGAAAAGATAATGTAGAACACTCAGAATAGTTCAAACCATTAGATGTACTATTAAGTCTCCAGTGATGTTTTATGTTAACTGCTACTTAGAAATACTTTTCCTTGGCATCATTCTCCCCCATATCACTCTGCCACCATGCTATCCTCCTCCCACCCCCCAACAACAAAAAACTGAAGTACTTATTTAAACTCATGTCTCCAGTATTGGTATCATCAGAACGTTATTTTTTCCGTGTGTGTGTGTGTGTGTGTGTGTGTGTGTGTGTGTGTGTGTGTGAAGAAAGAGACAGAGAGAGAGAGAGAGAGAAGGAAGGGAGGGGCAGTCACCATGTGGCTTATGATTTGATCCAATTTTATTACATTCTGTTTTCTGCATCACTATGGATTCATTTAAGCAGTTTTGTTAAAGTAAGTGAAAAGGTAGCAGTGTGATTCATATTTAGAGAACTGGTGTATCTATGGGTGACAATTTTTTAGAGTAGAGCATGTCTCAGTAGTAGAACTATGTAGTGTTAGAAATTTGCTCATATTATCAATTACTGATTTCTTCTCAGATTTCAAATACAACTTGCCTATACATACAAAACTCTATGTTGTGTACATTTTTTAAAGCAATTGTCAATGGCCTTGTTTACCCACACTTCTCAGGGTCCCAGCAGTTAGAAAGAAATGAAAAGAAACTTTATGCCACCTCAAAAATGTTTAAATAAAATGTCCCACTCCAGTTGTACTCAGTTCTATTTTGCCAGATATTTACTTGAGAGAAGCAGAATTCAGTGCAGTATCTGTGTTTGATAGAGCAAAGATACCATCAAGGAACAAAAAAATGTCACACGAATGAGAGAGCACACAGAAGCTCCATTTTGAGAAACAGATTCCAGGGGCCACTGAAGGGAGAAAGTCAGGAGGTGTCCAGGTATGGATGGGGGCTATGAAGGGGGGATTTGCTGCAGAGGGAAGAAATCTGTTTTTGTTAGGAATTGGTCTGGTCATGGTGTGGGTAGAAAGACCATTCATGTTGGGGAATGACTATCAAATTGTCCTCTGGATGGTGAATTTCAGACTTACCTTTCTCTGCTAGTACCCTAAGCTTCTCCTCAATCCATGCTCCACTTGCATTCCAGCCAGTGCCTCAGAGGGCCTTATTTCTTAGCTGGTTGTGTGGCCCAAGTCTTATTTCGATGGCCGTTTGAATGCTGTGCTAGGTTATGTCTCCACTAAGTTCCATTCTTAGTCATACAACTGTGAGAATTAGCCCTTGCGTATCTCAGTCTGGGTCATCTTCATGTCCCCTAAGCTCCCAGCACAGTGCCTATCACATGGTAGGTGCCAAGAGTTTGCTGACAAGGGCTGAATCAAGTCTTAACCTGATTCTCTGCAATACTGTGACAAATAAATGGAAGAAACTCCTTTACCCAGGACTGAACATCTTTGTTATATGCTTTATTATCTTTCCTTTCCTTTTGATTCCAGGAAATGTTAAATGTCAACCTCTTTGAGTAGAACTTCTACTATGAAACCAACTGTTTTTCTGTCTCTTCCTTTCTCTTTTCAAAACTTGAAGGATCGTGGTTGAAGTCCAAAATGGCTCATGAACAATTGTTATTAGATATGTTTATGGCTAGCTTAAACATATGTCTACCATCCAGACTATAGAAACCTATGTCCTTGAAAACTGTTCTATTCTTCTTTAAAAAAAAAAAAAAAGCAAGCATGGTTAGCTATTCTTCCCTGGGAATGTGAATATTGTGATTGTTTTTTGCAAGTTCTGAGAATAAAATCAATTGACATTTTGATTATGATTGTATTGAATGCAAAAATTATGGATGTTGTGGTTCAGAAACATGGTTTTTGAGGTCTACCATACTACTGGGGGACTCACCTACGATATAATACCCCTCACATGTTGTAATACTATTAGCTCCTACCTCCCAACCTACTTTATCTTCCTTGCTGAAGCCCTTAGGTTACAGTGGCATAATCTGACCTGTTCCTGATGAACCACTGGATGTAATGGCACACTAATGGGGTCAAGGGTTCATTGCATTGTAATAGTAAGTTACACCTGTGATATGACTAGCATCTGGGGGATTTTATGGTGATGTCTTCCTCATCACTGCAGCTACCTCACCCATCATCCTCTGACTTGATTCTCTCTATTCATTAAAATTCATTAAAATCTTCTAATGGCATGCTCAAAAGAATTTTATCATTTTCTTTTCCGTAAGTCTTTCAGATTTTCCATTAAGGTCCCTCAATATGTTATTTGAACAGATCTTCCCATGGTTTCTCTTGCCTTTCCTAGGTAAGCAATTATACTGATTAAAATCAATGGTGGTATTTGTCAGCCAGTAACACAGTGTTTATTTCTAGTAGTTTGATGGTATGTTTTTATATTTGCTCAGGATTTACCTCCCACCCCATTTCTTATACACTCTTCCTAACCTTATTTTGTCAGTCTGTTTTTGTTGTTTATTTCACAGTTCTAAATATCTACATTTATAGTTAGAAAAAGAGCAGTGAATTCTTGTGTAAACCTTCTGCAGTAAAACTGTAGAGGGCATGACCTTGTCGGTGTAAATTATACATATATCCACACCCACACATAAAGGAAGAAAAAAGTTTGAAGGAAATATGTTTACCTATGGGTTATTTCTTTTTCTCTCTTAATGGTTTCATAACTCTTTAAACAGTCTAATTTATAAGTACCTACAGTCTTCTAGATATTTTTTGTGACACTCCAAATATTCTACTTTTATAACTACCATAAAAACCAGTCAATAAAAATTAAATATTTTACAAACGTGCATTCAGGTAGACAAAGATATTGAGTATAATGAGCAGATTCTACTTTTAAATATGTTTTCTGAGTCAGAATTAAATCTTGGTCCATTCAGGAAGTTTAAAATCAGCCTCTTTCATGTTCCCTCTGCTAAAATTTAAATGCTAATTGCTTTTAACTTTTCCATGCAGCCTGATTAATAGGAAACTGACCAAGTGTTCAAACCTGCCTATTAACCCCACCCCAGTAGCTAACCTTCCACTGTGATACGGTTTTTCTTGGCACTGTCAACATTGTTACTTGTAACGTGTAATGGAAATTTCACAGGCTTTGACCAAGACTTACCACGATTCAAGTCAACGTTCTGCCACCTAGTGGCTCTGTAACCTTAGTCCTGTCACTATTTTTTGCTGAACTTCGTTTTTCGCCTCTGCACAACAGGGTAAATACTTATTATCGTAGTGTTAGTGTTTTCAAGACATAGTAATTGGAAATAAAGTCTTGTCATTACTCTTGATTGTTTGCTAACAGAAGGAACAGATAAGAATGATGTGAGAACATTTATATTTCACTGGGTAAAATGTCTGTTGTTAATATAATTTTAAAAAATTTTATTTTTGTATCATTAATCTACAATTACATGAAGGACATTATGTTTACTAGGCTCCTCCCTTCACCAAGTCCCCCCCCCACACCTGTTCACAGTCATTGTCCATCAACATACTAAGATGCTGTAAAATCACTACTTGTCTTCTCTGTGTTGCACAGCCCTCCCCATGACCCCCCACACTATACATGTTAATCGTAATGCCCCCTTTCTTTTTTCCCACCATTATCCCTCCCTTCCCACCCATCCTCCCCAGTCCCTTTCCCTTTGGTACTGTTAGTCCATTCTTGGGTTCTGAGATTCTGCTGCTGTTTTGTTCCTTCAGTTTTCTTTTGTTCTTATACTCCACATATGAGTGAAATAATTTGGTACTTGTCTTTCTCTGCCTGACTTATTTCACTGAGCATAATACCCTCTAGCTCCATCCATGTTGTTGCAAATGGTAGGATCTGTTTTTTTCTTACAGCTGAGTAATATTACATTGTGTATATGTACCACATCTTCTTTATCCATTCATCAACTGATGGACATTTAGGTTGCTTCCATATCTTGGCTATTGTAAATAGTGCAGTGATAAACATAGGGGTGTATCTGTCTTTTTCAAACTGGAGTGTTGCATTCTTAGGCTAAATTCCGAGAAGTGGAATTCCTGGGTCAAATGGTATTTCTATTTTGAGCATTCTGAGGAACCTCCATACTGCTTTCCCCAATGGTTGAACTAATTTACATTCCCACCAGCAGTGTAGGAGGGTTCCCCTTTCTCCACAACCTCGCCAATACTTGTTGTTTGTCTTTTGGATGGTAGCCATCATTACTGGTGTGAGATGATATCTCATTGTGGTTTTTATTTGCATTTCTCTGATGACAAGCAATGTGGGGCATCTTTTCATGTGTCTGTTGGCCATCTGAATTTCTTCTTTAGAGAACTGTCTATTCAGCTCCTCTGCCCATTTTTTAATCGGATTATTTGTTTTTTGTTTGTTGAGGTGTGTGAGCTCTTTATATATTTTGGATGTCAACCCTTTATCGGATCTGTCATTTATGAATATATTTTCCCATACTGTAGGATAACTTTTTGTTCTATTGATGGTGTCTGTTGCTGTACAGAAACTTTTCAGCATGATATAGTCCCATTTCTTCATTTTTGCTGTTGTTTCCCTTGCCCGCGGAGACATGTTCAAGAAGAGGTCACTCATGTTTATGTCTAAGAGATTTTTGCCTACGATTTTTTCTAAGAGTTTTATGATTTCATGACTTACATTCAAGTCTTTGATGCATTTCAAATTTACTTTTGTGCATGGGGTTAGACAGTGATCCAGTTTCATTCTCTTACATATAGCTGTCCAGTTTTGAGCACCATCTGTTGAAGAGACTGTCATTTCCCCATTGTACGTCCATGGCCACTTTATCGAATATTAGTTGACCATATATGTTTGGGTTAATGTCTGGAGTCTCTAATCTGTTCCACTGGTCTGTGGCTCTGTTCTTGTGCCAGTACCAAATTTTCTTGATTACTGTGGCTTTCTAGTAGAGCTTCAAGTTGGGGAGTGAGATCCCCCCCACTTTATTCTTCCTTCTCAGGATTGCTTTAGCTATTCGAGGTCTTTGCTGTTTCCATATGAATTTTTGAACTATTTGTTCCAGCTCATTGAAGAATGCTGTTGGTAACTTGATAGGGATTGCCTCGAGTCTATATATTGCTTTGGGAGGATGGCCATTTTGACGATATTAATTCTTCTTAGCCAGGAGCATAAGATGAGTTTCTATTTGTTAGTATCCTTTTTAATTTCTCTTAAGAGTGTCTTATAGTTTTCAGGGTATGTCTTTCACTTCCTTCGTTAGGTTTATTCCTAGGTATTTTATTCTTTTAGATGCTATTGTGAATGGAATTGTCTTCCCGATTTCTCTTTCTATTAGTTTATTGTTAGTGTACAGATAAGCCACAGATATCTGTGTGTTAATTTTGTATCCTGCAACTTTGCTGAATTCCGATATTAGTTCTAGGAGTTTTTGAGTGGAGTCTTTAGGGTTTTTTATGTACAATATCGTGTCATCTGCAAATAGTGACAGTTTAACTTCTTCTTTACCAATCTGGATTCCTTGTATTTCTTTGTTTTGTCTAATTGCCGTGGCTAGGACCTCCAGTACTATGTTGAATAACAGTGGGGAGAGTGAGCATCCCTGTCTTGTTCCCAATCTCAGAGGAAAAACTTTCAGCCTCTTGCTGTTCAGTATGATGTTGGCTGTGGGTTTATCATATATGGCCTTTATTATATTGAGATACTTGCCCTCTCTACCCATTTTGTTGAGAGTTTTTATCATGAATGGATGTTGAATTTTATTGAATGCTTTTTCAGCATCTATGGAGATGATCATGTGGTTTTTGTCTTTCTTTTTGTTGATGTGGTGGATGATGTTGATGGATATTCGAATGTTGTACCATCCTTGCATCCCTGGGATGAATCCCACTTGTTAGTGGTGTATGATCCTTTTGATGTATTTTTGAATTCGGTTTGCTAATATTTTGTTGAGTATTTTTCATCTAAGTTCATCAGGGATATTGGTCTGTAATTTTCTTTTTTGGTGGGGTCTTTCCCTGGTTTTGGTATTAGGGTGATGTTGGCTTCACAGAATGAGTTTGGGAGTATTCCCTCCTCTTCTATTTTTTGGAAAACTTTAAGGAAAGGGATATTATGTCTTCTCTGTATGTTTGATAAAATTCTGAGGTAAATCCATCTGGCCTGGGGGTTTTGTTCTTTGGTAGTTTTTTGATTACTGCTTCAATTTCGTTGCTGGTAATTGGTCTGTTTACATTTTCTGTTTCTTTCTGGGCCAGTCTTGGAAGATTGTATTTTTCTAGGAAGTTGTCCATTTCTCCTAGGGTTCCCAGCTTGTTATCATATAGGTTTTCATAGTACTCTCTAATAATTCTTTGTATTTCTGTGGGGTCCGTCGTGATTTTTTCTTTCTCATTTCTGATTCTGTTGATGTGTGTTGACTCTCTTTTCCTCTTAATAAGTTTGGCTAGAGGCTTATCTATTTTGTTTATTTTCTCGAAGAACCAGCTCTTGGTTTCATTGATTTTTGCTATTGTTTTATTCTTCTCAATTTTATGTATTTCTTCTCTGATCTTTATTATGTCCCTCCTTCTGCTGACCTTAGGCCTCATTTGTTCTTCTTTTTCCAATTTCGATAATTGTGACATTCGACCATTCATTTGGGATTGTTCTTTCTTCTTTAAATATGCCTGGATTGCTATATACTTTCTCTTAAGACTGCTTTTTCTGTATCCCACACTAGTTGGGGCTTTGTGTTGTTCTTGTCATTTGTTTCCATATATTGCTGGATCTCCTTTTTAATTTGGTCATTGATCCATTGATTATTTAGGAGAATGTTGTCAACCCTCCATGTGTTCATAAGCCTTTTTGCTTTCTTTGTACAGTTTATTTCTAGTTTTATGCCTTTGCGGTCTGAAAAATTGGTTGGTAGGATTTCAGTCTTTTGGAATTTACTGAGGCTCTTTTTGTGGCTTAGTATGTGGTCTATTCTGGAGAATGTTCCATGTGCACTTGAGAAGAATGTGTTTCCTGTTGTTTTAGGATGTAGAGTTCTATAGATGTCTATTAGGTCGGTCCATCTGTTCTAGTCTGTTGTTCAGTGTCCTTTCTTATTTTCTATCTGGTGGATCTGTCCTTTGGAGTGAGTGGTGTGTTGAAGTCTCTCAAAATGATTGAATTGGGTTCTATTTCCTCCTATAATTCTGGTAGTACTTGTTTCACATATGTTGGTGCTCCTGTATTGGGTGCATATATATTTATAATGGATATATCCTCTTGTTGGACTGTTTCCTTTATCATTATGTAATGTCCTTCTTTATCTCTTGTTACTTTCTTGATTTTGAAATCTGTTTTGTCTGATACTAGTATTGCAACACCTGCTTTTTTCTCTCTGTTGTTTGCATGAAATATCTTTTTCCATCCCTTGGCTTTAAGTCTGTGCATGTCTTTGGGTTTGAGGTGAGTCTCTTGTAAGCAGCATATGGATGGGTCTTGCTTTTTTATTCAGTCTATTACTCTGTGTCTTTTGATTGGTGCAGTCAGCCCATTTACATTTAGGGTAATTATTGAAAGGTATGTACTTATTACCATTTGCAGTCTTTAAGTTTGTGGTTACCAAAGGTTCAAGGTTAGCCTCTTTACTATCTTACTGTCTAACTTAACTCGCTTATTGAGCTATTATAAACACGGTCTGATTATTCTTTTTTTCTCTCCCTTCTTTTTCTTCATCCTCCATTCTTCATATGTTGGGTGTTTTGTTCTGTGCTCTTTTTAGGAGTGCTCCCATCTAGAGCAGTCCCTGTAAGATGCCCTGTAGAAGTCATTTTTTGGAAGGCAAATTCCCTCAACTTTTGCTTGTCTGGGTATTGTTTAATCCCTCCTTCATATTTAAATGATAATTGTGCTGGATACAGTATTATTGGTTTGAGGCCCTTCTGTTTCATTGCATTAAGTATAACATGTCATTCTCTTCTGGCCTGTAAGGTTTCTGTTGAGAAGTCTGATGATAGCCTGATGGGTTTTCCTTTGTAGGTGACCTTTTTTTTTTCTCTCTGGCTGCCTTTAATCCTCTGTCCTTCTCTTTGATCTTTGCCATTTTAATTATTTTGTGTCTTGCAGTTGCCCTCCTTGGATCCCTTGTCATGGGAGTTCTGTGTACCTCTGTGGTCTGAGAGCCCATTTCCTCCCCTAGTTTAGGGGAGTTTTCAGCAATTATTTCTTCAAAGACACTTTCTATCCTTTTTTCTCTCTCTTTTTCTTCTGGTACCCCTATAATGCGGATATTCTTCTGTTTCAATTGGTCACACAGTTCTCTTAATATTCTTTCATTCCTGGAGATCCTTTTATCTCTCTCTGCATCAGGTTCCCTGCTTTCCTGTTCTCTGTTTTCTAGTCCATTAATGGTCTCTTGCTTCTCGTCCATTCTGCTTTGAAGTCCTTCCAGAGATTCTTTTATTTCTGTATTCTCCCTCCTTAGTTCTTGCATATTTCTCTGCAAGTCCATCAGCATGGTTGTGACTTTTGTTTTGAATTCTTTTTCAGGTTCCTTCTCAGGGGAAGATGTAGAAGATGTCGAAGATGTCTGGGTTAGTCTTGTCTGGATGAAATTTTTTTTTGCCTTTTCATGTTGATAGGCTCAGTGGTGTGCTATTGACTTGTCTATCAGCTGGCAAAGCCAAGATTCTTTCCACTTGCTCCTGGTCTTTCTTTACTGGGACATCTGCGACCCCTAGTGGCTTGTGTTGGGCAATTGCATGTAGAGTGGGTCTGTGTATCTTGCCCAGCTGGTATGGAGGAAGCTCCCTTGCTCTGGGCGTGGCCAGCCTCAGGCCGCTGCTCTGCTATGGCAGGGCCCCTGAGGGGTAATGGATGGGGGGCTGTTTGGCTGTTTACCTCCGTGAGGGGTCTCAGAGCTGTTGCCCAGGGGATTAGTGTGCCTGGAGTTCCGTGGAATTTCAAGCTGCTGGACTGTGACCTGGGATGCTTCCGTCCAGCAGTGGGGTCCCTGTCCCTTTAAGACTTTCTAAAAGCACTTGCTTTTCTGTGTCCCAATGGTCCTGTCTGTGGGACCCTCTCACCGGTCTTACTGTCCTGCTTCCCTAGTTTCCAGCACCCCACGCATGCACTGTGTGTCTTTGCTCTGGTGTGGATGCCTAGGGCTGGGTGTTTAGCAGTCCTCGGCTCCCTCTCCCTCCCCGCTCTGACTCCTCTCCTCCCACTGGGAGCTGGGTTGAGGGGCCTCGGGTCCCGCCAGGCTGTGGCTTGTATCTTACCCCTTTCTCTAGGCCCTGGGTTCTCACAGGTGTGGATGTAGTCTGGCTGTTATCCTTTGTCTTCTGGTCTCTCTTTTAGGGATAATTGTATTTGCTGTATTTTCAATAATATATATGTTTTTTTAGGTAATGGATCCAAGATGGCGGCGTGAGTAGAGCAGCAGAAATCTCCTCCCAAAACCACATATATTTTTGAAAATACAACAAAGAATACTCTTCTTTGAAGGAAGAATAAAGTGGGGGGGATCTCACTCCCCAACTTGAAGCTCTACTACAAAGCCATAGTAATCAAGACAATTTGGTACTGGTACAAAAACAGAGCCACATACCAGTGGAACAGATTAGAGACTCCAGACATTAACCCAAACATATATGGTCAATTAATATTTGATAAAGGAGCCACAGACATACAATGGAGAAATGACAGTCTCTTCAACAGATGGTGCTGGCAAAACTGGACAGCTATATGTAAGAGAGTGGAACTTTACCACTGTCTAACCCCATACACAAAAGTAAATTCAAAATGGATCAAAGACCTGAATGTAAGTCATGAAACCATGAAACTCTTAGAAAAAAACATAGGCAAAAATATCTTATACATAAACATGAGTGACCTCTTCTTGAACATATCTCCCCGGGCAAGGAAAACAAAAACAAAAATAGACAAGTGGGACTATATTAAGCTGAAAAGTTTCTGTACAGCAATGGACACCATCAATAGAACAAAAAGGTACCATACAGTATGGGAGAATATATTTGTAAATGACAGATCTGATAAGGGCTTGACATCCAAAATATATAAAGAGCTCACCCACCTCAACAAACAAAAACCAAATAATCCAATTAAAAAATGGGCAGAAGAACTGAAAAGACACTTCTCCAAAAAAGAAATTCAGATCACCAACAGACACATGAAAAGATGCTCCACATCACTAATTATCAGAGAAATGCAAATTAAAACCACAATGAGGTATCACCTCACACCAGTAAGGATGGCTACCATCCAAAAGACAAACAACAACAAATACTGGCAAGGTTGTAGAGATAGGGGAGCCCTCCTACACTGCTGGTGGGAATGTAAATTAGTTCAACCATTGGGGAAAGCAGTATGGAGATTCCTCAAAATGCTCAAAATAGACTTACCATTTGACCCAGGAATTCCACTCATACGAATTTATCCTAGGAATGCAGCACTCCAGTTTGCAAAAGACAGATGCACCCCTATGTTTATAGCAGCACTATTTACAATAGCCAAGAATTGGCAGCAACCTAAGTGTCCATCAGTAAATGAATGGATAAAGAAGATGTGGTACATATACATAATGGAACATTATTCAGCCATAAGAAGAAAACAAATCCTACCATTTGCAACAACAAAGATGGAGCTAGAGGGTATTATACTCAGTGAAATAAGCCAAGCGGAGAAAGAGAAATACCAAATGATTTCACTCATCTGTGGAGTATAAGAACAAAGGAAAACTGAAGGAACAAAACAGCAGCAGAATCACAGAACCCTAGAATGGACTAACAGGTACCAAAGGGAAATGGACCATGGAGGATGGGTGGGTAGGGTGGGATAAGGTGAGGGGAAGGAGAAAGGGGGTATTATGATTAACATGTATAATGTGGGGGTGGAAGAAAGGGGAGGGCTGGGCAACACAGAGAACACAAGTAGTGATTCTACAACATTTTGCTATGCTGATGAACAGTGACTGTAATGGGGTTTGTGGGGGGACTTGGTATAGGGGATAGCCTGGTAACCATAATAATCTACAACGTAATTGTAGATTAATGATAACAAAAAAAAGAGAAAGAAAAGGGTGATTACTCCCTGATAGGATAAAACTAACTGCAAATCAACGATTAATGTATGCTTTACATATCCTTAATTTTGATCTTTCAAAGGGTGTCAGATGATCAGCTATGGAAGTACATTTTTCTGATAATATTCCATTCTCTTAAAAAAGAAAAAGCAGTTCCTGTGTGGTGATCTCCAATAGGTTCTTCACAATGGTATAAAGGTGATATCAAAGTGTGGGCAAAGGGTTTGTTTGTGTTTATACAGAGGATCAAAGCCTAATTTGGCTACACAGAAAAAGAATTAAGATATAATATGAAGAACTTCCACCATCAACATCCTCTGGAAGAGTCATTCCAGAAGATGAACATCAAAAAACTTCAGCAAAGATCCTGGTGCTGTTGCAGTTGTAGCTGTATTCATCCCACTGGTTTCTGGACTTGGCATTGGAATGAAGAAGGAGATATGTAAACTGGCCTGTGCATACAGTAAAACAACATATTTGACTGGATCTATACTGTCGGAACTCAACCAAGAATTAGGAGAAGTGCAAGTTGCAGTGCTCCAAAATCGTGCGACTATAGACTATCTACTGTTAAAAGAACACATGGGATGTGAACAGTTCCTAGGAATGTGTTGTTTTAATTTGTCTGATTTTTCTCAAACTATTCAAATTCAGTTAGACAATATCCATCATATCATTGATAAGTTTTCACAAATGCCTAGGGTGTTTAACTGGTTTTCTTGGTTTCACTGGATATGGCTGGTAATTGTAGGTCTGCTTTTGTTATGTAGCTGTATTCCTATTATGTTAATGTGTGTACGCAATTTAATTAGTAGTTTGTTAAAACCTATACATGCTTATGTTACTCTACAAGAAGATATGTCAAAGAAATAATCAATCTTCCCATGTTTTCTTCTGTCTGCTATTTCTATAGCTTTTCTTCTTCCTTCCTAATTACAACCCTTTAGTAGAATTAGTGTCTCATATTGAAAATTATCGAGGATCTTGATTCTTCGAAGTGGTAAAGATACCTCAAGACAAATGTTGGGCATAGAAGCCACAGGGCATAAATCTGCAAAGAAGTAAAAAGCTAACCTTTTCAAAGAATACTGCTCTTCTCTCACTTACCAACTTTACATTTCCCTTTATGGCCCCAGAAGATGACTGGTTAGCCAGAGACGGGTAAGATTCCTCAAGGGAGGAACAACCTAAGATAGGCACAGTCGCAGGGGCCATCAAGAGAGAAATTGGGGACCAACAGAGGGGAGGCTTAGAACCTCAGCCCCCCCCCCCTATTTTGAGAGAAATCTTCTGCATCCATGGATGTTTTGTTGCCCTTGTCTAGCTTGGATTAATACTTAGTCTATAGGCACAGACCTGATCATCTACATTTGCCCTCTTACAGCATTAAATTATGTTTTCTACCTTTATCTTGCATCTACCTACCACTTCAGCATTTTATTAAAAATAATAATAATAATAATAATAATAATAATAATAATAATAATAATAAGGGAGAAATGTGGGATTCACATGTAAATCATGTATAAAAATCAAACAAATAATCATATCTTACTTGATTGTTTATAGTTCATGATGCGTGATCAAAACCGAAAGTTTCTGTGATATGACTGCCCTTGCACTGTTCACCATGTAAGAACTTATTCACTATGTAAGAACTTGTTTGTTATGCTTCAGAAAATTGAAGACTGTTGAGATATAGGCTTGGGGTTGATTAATGATTGTGCATTGTGTCCCCTATACAGAATTTTATTGTTGTTAACAACCATTTGATCAATAAATATGAGAAATGCTCTCTCTCAAAAAAAAATATATATAGATATATGTTTTTGGGAGGAGATTCCCACTGTCCTACTCATGCCACCATCTTGGCTCCGCCCCCCCTGTTATTAATAATTTCAAGTGCACATGGGGTGACAGGCAAGTTGAGGCACTTTAAAAAGTAAGTTTGAGGTCTGATGAGGTGTCAGAGAGGAAGCTAAAAAGGAATCCAGCCCCTGCTTTCTGCCTCAGTGCCTCTCTCCATGCTAGGTGTGGATGGGCTGGCTAGTAAGGATGGTCCCTGCTGTGGGGGAGTGAGAAGCAACTACTCAGTCAAGAATAACTGCCAGGTCTCTGGTCTGGGTTAGGTGGATGGAGATGTTCACATCCAAGCAATTTCCTCCCTCTGTGTTCAGCAATTTGCACTGTTCTCTCATTGACTGTCTCCCCTGCAGCATCACTCAACTAGGAAAGCAGCAATAATTAAGATTGACATTCACTGAGCATCTACTTTGTGACAGGCACTACGTTCTTTCCAACCACCAATTATTTACTGAGATCACTTATGCACCAGGAAGTGCTCTAGGAGCTGGGGGTGCACCAGTGAACTAAGAAGGCTAAAGTGCCTGCCTTTGTTGAGTTTATATTCTAGTTGGGGAGACAGCGATAAACAATGAATATAAATAAATCAATAAAAAAATACAGTGCAGTAGAAGGCAATATGTGCTATTGGAAGAATAGACTGGAAAGTGGGATTGACAGTGCTGATTGGTGGGCATGCAATTTTAAATGGGGTGTTTGGAGTCAACCTCATTGGGAAGGTGCCATTTGAACAGGTACTTGAGTATGGTGAGGGATCAAGGCACAGAGGTATCTAGAGGAATAGTGCGAACAGGCAGCACAAATATGAGTGTGACTGTGCCTGGACATCCAAACAAAATTGTACTACGCTCGGGGAATAGTAACCTAGTGGGGAAGACAGATAACTATGCAAGAAATTACAACAAACGATAACTACTACCTGTGATATGGGGAATGATCTTTAAGAGGATCAGGGAAAGCTGGACAGAGGAAGTGCCATGTGAGTTGAGACCTGAAGTGTGACTAGGGTTTTGCCAGATAAATGTGCATGGCAGGGCAGTGGTGATGAGGAGGCTTCAGGAAGGATAGAACAGCATGTGTGATATCCTGGAATCAAAGATAACACAGATGGTTATTTTAACCTCTTTTCTGCAGGAGCCAGACGTTAATTCCTGGGTTTGGCCTGATAATTTGAAAGCACACTCAGAGGTTTAAATCTACAGTGTTCTATTGCAAATAGAAGCCTAATTTATTCAACTAAACCCTTACTCATGGTCTTCGTTTCCAGTTTTCAACTATTACCAAAAGTGAAAAAATGCTAGGGTAAATATCTGTCATCATAAATCATTTTATGCTAGTCCAGTTTTTCCTTAGCATCAGTTTTAGAGGGGAAACTGCTACCATCCAAAAAGCCTATAATGGAAAGGCCCTGTGCTAATCATGCATACACAACCTGCCTGGGAATGGTGGGTTCTATTATTCTTAACTTGCAGAGAACAAACAGGTTCAGAGATGTAGAGAGTCTCTCCCAGAAACTTTTCTTCCTCTATCACAGTGTTCTCACCTTCTCTTCCAGCCATCAACCCCTTCACCTTGATGCCAAGCCTCCCACGGCACATGTCCATATCTAAGAATTACAAATATATAAGTCCTTATATTATATGCATTAATTGAGCTCATGCTCAGTTCTGACTCCAAGAAAGACTGCAGTTATTTGCTGGGTGGGGAATGTTCCAGGCTATGTAAGATGGTCTATGTGCCTTTGTTGCTGCTCTTACCATGATGTTCGATGTCCCCCATGGCGTGACCCTTGCTACCTCTCCATTCTCAGGCCTGTTCCACTCCCACATTCAGTTTTCATTGAACATTGGCTTTGGTTCAATACAGAACCCATATGAATTCCAGTCCTGGCCCTGACACTTAAGTCATTCTCCTATTAAGCCTCAGTTTCCTTATCTGAAAATGACAATAACCTTACCTACTTTGAATATTTTTCGGTAGGATTAATGAGGCAATGAATGAAAAACGTCTAACTCACAGTACCTGGCCCAGAAGTGAGATTAAATAAATAAAAGGTGACCGTTACCTATCACATACCTCGTATCTATATCACCTGGCACAAGGAGGTCATGCAGCAGGCAGTCAGTAAATATGCTTAGAATTGGATTAGAGGGAAATGTTGCCAAAGGTTGGAAGAGTAAAATGTGGGAAATCACCTATGACCCTGAGGCTGTGGCTAATAACTTTCTCCTTAGGCTGCTTTCTCTCCTCTAAACCATTTTGCTTATTTTAAGAAGGGGACGTGAGTTGGTGAGGGAAACCCAAGGTAGTGGGCAACTTAAGCATGTATTAATTCTTAGGAATCTTGGGCATTTTCCATCTGGGGTGAGTGACTGTAAGCTGAGAAAAAGGGGAGTCATGAGGAGCTGAGTTAAGGGAACTCATTTTTATTGATTCTGTTCTTCCTACCCAAACAAGTGGCAATGTAAATATGACATTATTCTTGACGCCTTACCTCCTAGGATCAGGAGTGAATTTATTTGTGGGGCCTGAGAATCTCAGGGTGTCGATTGAGATAGGACTGCCTCATATTACATTACACAAAATGGATGGAGGGAGTAAGATTTTAAACAATAAATGTAAAGAGCAGGCTTTTTGTGAAGTGGTGCTTCAAAATATACCAGTATTTTTACATTAGAAGCTCTGTCTAAAGATAATATTATACTGTATAATTAAAATTTTGCTAAGAGGCTAGATCTTATGTTGTGTTCTTACCACAAAGAAAAATTTATCAGTGTGATTCACTAAACTGACAGAATAAAGGAGAAGAACCAAATGATCATTTCAAGAGGAAAGTGAAAAAGCAAGAAACTAACCTGTACTCTCTACCTGAGGAAATGTGATCTTAAGGTTTCTTGTGGCATGTGTAACCCAGTAGGGAGCAAACTGGCTTAAAATCAATACTGCAAATTTTCAGCCTAAATTGTTTGCTTATGTTGGTGCCCATCAAAAGAAATTACCACACAAATAAATTACAAATACAGATTTCAGTTGCTGAACTTATCAGGGACTCTTTCTGAAATGTGTGTATGTGTGTTCTTAGGGGTTCCGGGAATATACTCCTTGTGTTTCTAATATGTGCTTTTTTCTTTGAGAGGATGGAAGAAGAGCAGCAGTGGGGGAGTTCAAGGTTAACTCAGAAGAAAAAAAATGAGTGGAACACACCAGAAGGCAATATACCAAGCCCATGGCACCTTATCAGGCTGGCAAAAAGGCAAAAACCTCTTCTTCATGTGACATAGATCAAAAGAGATTCAAATGTGAATGTAACTACTGCCGGGGCTATGTGGGGAACACTTCTGGGATCTTAACGGGGAGGAAAGCAATCTCTCATTCTTCCTCTTGGGATAAACTAATACAAGAATTCAATAACTTGACACCCAACCCTGGTAGCATCCAACCCCTTATTCTACAAGAAAGACTGCAGGATGAGAGAAGAGCTGAAAACAGAGGCAGCAGAAAATCAAAAGGATGTTTCAGAGACTTCTAACAGAATGGGCAGAATAAATCTAAGACTTTCATCTTCAGGTGAAGGAAGATCAAAATAGATGGGTTCATGAGTGCCAACATTGCCAACCCCTTGGGTGGAATCCTTTTGGGAACATGGTCAGGAGGAGTAACAGGATCCAGCCTTACAACAAAGAATCTTATCATCTGGCCATTCAATCCAGCTCCAGGAATGTAGCAATCTTTCCTCGAATGATTTTAGGGCCACTCTGGGGCAAGCTGGGAGGAGTACCTCCATGGAAAGAGCAGTTAGGTAACAATAGTTCCATTCTCTCCATAATAATGTTTCCATGGTACAAGCCATCATTTTCCATCCTTGGGGTTGGCCCTTTTGTCCCTACTTTGTTGCTAATAAGGTATAAATCGTCTATGTGGTGTCTCTGGCTTGTTGTTTTTGAAATGCCTCTGTTCCATTTTATTGATTCAATCACAAAATAAGCACCGTGTCTAACAAAGTGTATGTATGTGTGTGTTTTGCTTTTTTGTTTTTGTTTTGTTATTTTACAACTTTGAAATCATTATGGATGCATAGGAAGTTGCAAAGATAGTGCAGGAAGGTCCCATATACCCTTCGCCCAGTCTCCCACAAGATAACTATAGCTCATATATCCCCCAAGATAGTTATAGCTTACATAACTGTAATGCCATATCAAAACCAGGAAATTGAAGTTGGTACAAAGCGTGTGTATGGCTCTATGTCATTTTGTCATGTGTAGATTTGTATAACCACCACTGCAGTCAAGATGCAAAACTCTTCCATAACAACAGTGATCGTCCTCATGCTACTCCTTTAGTCACACCAACTGCCCTCCCTAGCACCATCTCTAAGCGTGGACAAACACTAAACTGTTCTCCACCTCTATAATTGTTTCATTTTGAGACTGTTACATAAAAAGGAGTTATATGGTATGTAACCCTTTGGGAATGGATTTATTTTTTGCTCAGCATAGTTCCCTTGAGGTCCATACAAATTGTTGTGTGTATGAAGAGTCCATTCCTTCTTATTGTTGAGTAGTATTCCATGGTATGGAGTGCCATAAGTTTCTTTAGCCATACACCTATTGGTGGCCATTTTGGTTTCCAAACTTTGGCTGTTATAAATAAAGTTGCTATGAACAACAGTATACAGATTTTTGTGTGGATGTAACTTTTCATTGCTCTGGGATGAAGACCCAGAAAGGCAATTGCTGAGCCATACGGTATGTGTAGGTTTGGTTTCTAAAGAAGCTACAAGCTAATTTCTAGAGTGGCTGTTGCATTTCATATACCCATTACCAACATATGAGACATCCTGTTTCTCTGCATCCTCTCCAGCATTTGATTTTGTCATTTTTTAAAATTAGCTATTGTAATAGTTGTGTACCAATATAGTGTCATGACCTTAATTTACATTTCTGGTGGCCAATGATATTGAATATCTTTTGCAGTGCTTCTTAGTCACCCATATTCCTCTTCTGTGAAATCTCTCTTTGCTCAATTGAATCACTTTTGTACCTTTTCTAAATATCAGTTGTTTGTACTTGTCTGAGGCCTATTTCTGGGTTTTCTGACATATCCCATTGATCTATGTATTTTCCTGCCAATGCCACACAATCCTGATTACTGTAGCTGCATAATAACTCTTGAAATCAGGTAGAGTAATTTCTTCCAGTTCATTTTTCTCATCAAAATTGCTTTAGCTTTTTAAGTTCACTTGCCTTTGCCTTTAAAATTTAGAATGATCTTGTCTATCTCAGCAAAATGTCTTTCTGGGATTTTGATAAGAATTACGTTAAACCTGTACATCTCAATTTGGGAAGAAGTAATGCCTTTACTATGTTCACTCTTCCAGTTAACAAACACTGCATATCTGTCCATTTATTTAGATCTTCCTTGATTTCTTTCATCAATGTTTTGGTGTTTCCAGCATGGTGTTTCCAGCATGGAAGGCTTATACATGTTTTCTTAGGTATACACTTAAAATGTTTTATTTCATTTTACTGAGTGATTATAAATGATTTAACATTGTAAGTTTTGGTCTCCATGTGTTCATTGCTAGTATGTAGAAATACTATTGATGTTCATATGTTGCTGTTGTATCCAGCAACTTCACTGAATTCATTTATCAGTTCTAGGATTTGGGTGGGAGGAGTATTTATTCAGATTTTCTGTGTAGACAATCACGTTGTCTGCAAACATGGACAGTTTTATTTTTTATTTTTTCAAACCATATGCTGGATGGAACTTCTGATACTGTGCTGAACAGCAGTGGTGAAAGCACACATTCTTGCCTTGTTCCCCATCTTAGGGGAAAATTATTCAGTCCTTCACTGCTGAGTGTGATGTTAGCTTCATGTTTTGTGCCGACGTTCTTTATCGAGTTGAGGAAGTTTCTCTCTATTCATTTTCTGTGAGTTACTTGTTTTTCAGTCATCATGCATGGATGTCGAATTTTGTCTAATGCATTTTCTGCATCAACTGATAAGATCACATGACCTTTTCTTTTTTGGCTTGTTACATTGACTGCATTTTATGTGTTGAAACAGGCTTGCATTCTTAGAATAAAACCCTCTTGGTCATGTTGTATAACTTTTATTTTAAATGCTCTGGAGAAGGGAAGAAAATAAAGAAAGGCAAAGAAAACTTGGTATTTTCCAAGGAGGGGGTTGAGATGCACCTTGTAACTAGCATGACCACTATAGTCCTTATTGAGGTGACTGTTTGACAAAGATCTGAAGGGAGAGGGTAGTCAGTCAATAGATACCTAGGGCCAGGTCTTTCCAAGCAGAGGAAACAGCTAGGAAAATGTTTCAAAGGCAGAAGCTTCAAAACACAGTGCAGACACTGCCAGGAATCCAAGGCAACTGGAGACAGGGAGTGAGAGACAAGTGGAAGGCCAGTGGAGCAGAGGTTGACAGGGGCTAGATCCTGTGGGGCTTGGTAAGCTTCTGCTCAGTCAGGTAGACAGAAAAGGACAACCATGGATCACAGATGCTGAATGGCAAGCCTGTGCCAGGCTATAGATTTAGACAGAGGAAGGATACAGTGGAAAATCAGTCAGAGAAGACGGCATATGGGTGATCTGTATGTCACAATTTTGTTTTGCTTTGTTTTTTCCTAGCAGGGTAAAAATCTGATCAGTGTCTATTGCAGAGTATCTTTGTAAGAATTCTCGGAATAAATGACTAATTATTTATATTAGTTCTACCTCATGAAAAAATATGTGTATACCAACACCATCAACAATTTTCAATTAACTCAATGATTCCCAGAGAGTCATGCAGCAGACATGACAGTGCATTCACACTTCCACAAGAAGGGCACCAGACAACAAGAAAAAACTCCTGTAGCCCTGAAGCCAGCGTACCAGCAACAATACACTCACAATGTGTGTTAGCAACTCATGCTGTGGACAGAGGACTCTATCTCTCTGTTTCATGGATCCTTGTGCTTGGTGGGCCCTACAATGGAATAGATAAGCAAGCAATTGAAAGAAGCCTATGTTCAGGAGAACCTCATAATACCATCACTTTGGGGCTAGGTTTCAACATATGGATTTTGGTGGACTCGGAAATCTACTTACCTTGCAGCCGCCCAAGGCAAACCTTGTGTGTGTACATTTCCTTGCCTATTAAACTTGCCGCCTACCAACCTGGAGTAACCTGCCTCTTTCTTTGGTCTCTCCCTGCCCTCTGAGTATGGGGTTCAGTTTCAGATTATACCTGGAAACTCCTGAGGAGCTTGTGAACCAACAATTTTTGAGTCAGCCAGGATACCAAAGAAATGAGTCTTGGGAAAGTAGCATCCACAGGGGAAATCCCAAATTGGCCATCAACCACTAAGTGGAGAGGGATGACCCATATGTCAGATGCTTGTGGACTTTCACAGGAGTATAGGGGCACCCTGAAAACTCTGGCTGCTTAAAAGTGCTTGTTTGAGGAACTGTGCATAGCACACAGTGGCAGAGAAGGGAAGTGCATGGTTGCCACATTGGGCTGGCCTCTACTGTGGGCAGTTCAGCTAGCCACCAATGCCCTACTTGAGGCTGAAGCTCATGTTAGATAGTTGGAGGAAGAGCTGAGGTTGGGGAAGGTTGTGAAGTTTCTGCCAGTCGCCTACCTTCAGGACTGGCAGACAAGGTGGGGAGCAGGTTTATAATTAGAGACAGCATGCTGTTTTGCAAAGCTAGGAGGGTTTGCAGGCTGCCTTGGGTTAAGGTCTGAGAGATTGTGACTAAACTTGGTTGTGGGGAGCGGGCTATGCCCTTCCTCCACTTGCCAATGTGGCAGGAATGGAGAACAAAGAACAATCTGTTTACGCATTCCATGAGCAACTAACTGGAACCCTGCTGAGCCTACCTTTGCCCGGCTACTGCTGACGTCAATACTGTGCTTGATTGTCTATTGGATAATGCTATGTCCTGGAATCATGTAACCCCACTGCATTATATCAACCCTGGACCTTCAATAAAGTTTAGCTGGCGACGCGTGGGAGCGTCAGCCCTCCCAGTTCTTTCTGTCTTTCTTTCTTTTCTTCGCCCCCCTTCAGCACTTCAGGACCTGCTTGACTAGGCGTGGCTGGACCGTGTCACTTGATTGAGACACTGAGATATGGAATCCCTGGGAAAGTGATGAGAGAAGAGGAGTATGTTGTGGTGATTGACAATGAAATAGACAAAGTGCTCCATGCCACTGGACCCCTAATACTAAGATAAGCAAAAGCACAGCAACCCCATCTAGTGGGGCAGCCCCCAGTTCAGGTGAAATTCATAATAAAAGAATATACTCCTGCTGAGCTTATTGATATAGCTGCCACTTTCCAGGGAAAGTATCCAGGTCTGGTTAGTGTGGCTGCGGGCCATGAAAAAAAATGGCATTTCCCTGACCAGACAGGAGGCAGAGAAAATGAGCACCATCACCACACACCTGCCCTCCTGCAGTGCCTGCAGAATGCCTGGGGGTGGGAAGTGGTTCAAGGTACTAGCTCATTACAGATTGGATTGTTCTAGCCTGCAGGGACCTTGGCAAAATAAGGGAGACCTGCCTGGGCATGTGGGATACTGGAAATCTGAAGAGGAGGTACAAAAAATCTTGAAGAAGTTGGGAATGAGAATGAATGCCCCTGTCTTCGAAGGCCCTGATTGAGCCACATTCACTGCAGAGATGAAAGGTAAGGTTCTCCAGTCTGCCCCCAGCACCTGAGATGGGACACTGATATTCATGCTGAACCCAGTTGTGGGGCAAGATGTTTATGACAACAGGGAACCATTGCTGATCTGGGGAAAACTGACAGGTCCCAGGAACAGGTATGGGCTATGGGAAAGACCAGAGATAGAGGGGAAGATTGGAAAGCCAAACTATCCTAGTCAGATGTAAAGGATCCAATAAGGATAACCCAGAAGCAGATATAGTTTGGTTTCATTGCTGCAGGGACCCCTCCTGAATGAGTAGACTGACAGCCCAGTGCTGTGTTAGTCAGCCTGTGAAAAGTCTTAAAACCTGAACAATAATACAGATCTGCCCATCTTCCCCTAATACTGTCCCTGATGCCCCACTTGCTCCAGAAGAGGCCTCAGCCATACTTGGGGTGGGTGCCTTCCACACCCAGGGTATAAGATGCAGGCCAAGACTGTTTCCAGGTGAGGGTCACTGGAGGTGATCAAAGACTCCATGTTGAGCTCACTAGCTACTGGTCCTCCAGAAATAAACAAAAGCTCATGGCAGATGACAGTGGACTACCAAAAATTGAAGAAGGTAGTGCCCCTCATTCATGAGGCTCTGTCCAACATTGCCCCATCTTAGATACCTTGGTCATGGTTCTAGGAATATACCGTGCCATGCTAGACTTAACAAATGCCCTTTTTAGTGTATCTGTGGCCACCACATCACAAAATCAATTTACCTTCAATGGACCTTTCATGTGCTTTTCCAATATTACCTACACAGCCCCACCATGTGTCATGGGTTGGGAGATTTGAACCTATCCTTGTTCTCCTTCCCCCCACCAGTAAAATGGGCCCACTACATCAATTATATAATGTTAACATGTGAAGACCTGCCTCTGTTGCAGGACACTCTGCAAATTTTGCTGGAACATCAGCAAGGGAGAGGATAGGCAGTGAACCCACAGAAAATTAAAGGCCCAGTCACCGTTATAAGATTTTTGGGAATCATTTGGTTGGGTAAGATGCATGTTGTCCCAGAAGCTGTGACTGATAAGGCGCAAGAGGTGAAAGCCTTCATGGTAATATTGGAGTTTGGAGGACTTGTATTCCCCACCTGGCACAGTGCCTCTGTCCCTTGTACTACCTGGTAAAGAAAGAGCATGTGTGGGAGTGGGGATCAGAGCAGCAGGCTGCCTTTGAGAAGGCAAAAATACTAGTGAAGTAGGTTAAGGCTCTAGGCATCCCCCAGGCAGGACTACCACTTGAGTTAGATGTGTCTGTGACTCTGAAAGATATGGGTGCAGCACTGGGACAGAGACAACAGATGACGAGATTATCCCTAGGATTTTGGTCCCAACTCTGGAAGGAGACAGAAACAACAATATAGCCCCCTAGAGTGATAGCTCCTAAGCAGTGTTCACAGCTCTCCTCCAAGTACAGCCTCTCACAAGGTGGCCAGTGCAGCAGCCAGTGGGCTGAGCTCAGAGCAGTTTGGCTGGTGGTCACTCATGAGCCCTGGCCACTAACCCTTTGCACTGACAGTTGGACTGTTCCAAAAGGATTAGTACTATGGCTTGGATAATGGGAAGCTGAGGGGTGGATAGTCATGAAGAAGCCCTTGTGGGGTCAGGGTGTGTGAGGGGATATTTGGGTCCACCTGACAGAGTCTGTCTTCCACATCCCAGCTCATAAGGCACAGATATCCCCTGGCAATCAGAAAGATGTTGGCCTTGCTTGGGTACAAGCCCTAGCCATGGACCCTTCAAAAGATACAGCAGGATGGGTGGGTAGAAAGAGCGGCCACCACTGCACTCAGGTGAAATGGTGTATTGCCAAAGATGCCGGATTGCCCTTGAAATACAGTGATGCAGTCAATGACATAACAGCATGTCCTAGGTGTTCTAAATAATGCCCAGGGCAACTGCCAAAGGAACCTGGGGCCATCTACTGGAATTCCCAACCAGTGACAGATTGACAAATTGATTACATTGGCCCCCCTCCTTCTGGGTGAGGGTTCTAAATACACCTTCATCTTTGCGGGCACTACATCTGGCCTAACCCAAGCTTTCCCCTATCACTGTGCAAACCAGGCTGCCACCAGTAGGGGACTGACGAAGCTGACTGGGCAAAAGAACATGACATTGAATGAAGGTTCCATCTTCCCTATAACCCACAAGCAGCAGGGTTGATGGAAAGGAAAAATGGAATATTAACACAGCAGATTAATCTATTGACAGGTAAAGCCACCTTGGCTGGATGGACCAAAGTATACCATCTCAGGATTTAATACATTTGAATGATCACCCAGTAGGGCCTATTGCCCCATATGTCAGACTGGGAGCCTCTGTTGGTGCACCCAAAATTGTAAAAGTATGGACGTCCTGGGAAACAGCCATTGCCTCGACTCTTACTGTAGATCAATTACTGTGCTGCTGAGAACACCAAGCCCCATCACACATGGGAAAAGAGTTATCTACTGGAATTTGGAATGGGATGTCCCATTGGGATGGATGAGTTACTTCACACCTCTGGGTGAGGGGGAACTACTCAGTTTTACTGGCATCCTGTTGTTCTGCTACAAGCTGGACCTGTTCAAATGTACTATGCCTGGAAAGGAATAGGCACCACCAAGAGAAGTGAGAAGGTGGGGTGCTAGTCTGGCATATCCCACCCCAAGTCCATTTCCTCATGAGCCTAACAGTGCTGCCTCCCATGGCCAGCATGTATGGTATACACAACCAGGTCAAGTTCCTAAAACTGCCAACCTCCCTCTCCTCAAAGCCAGGTGGGCATGTTCTGTTTCCCACTGGTCGGCCTGTTTGGCTGCTGTATTTGTCCTTTCCATTGGCCTGGAGGATGTTATAATACACATAGAGACCCTCACTAAATTCCCCCAGAAAGCTTTGAATGATAGCAACAAAGCTTGTCCTTATTGAACACCAAAATGTCTCTAATGAGGAAAGCTGCCCTCCAAAATAGGATGGCCTTGGACATTAATATTTCCAAGGAGGCTCCTGTGCCATTATCCAATCAGAATGCTGTGTGTTCATACCTGATGAGTCTGCTAATGTATCATCTTTATTAAATTAGGGGAAGACACAAGTAAATGCCCTGAGCAATCAACTCCCCTGGTCTAGGGAGCTTAATAAGTCAGTGAGTGGTTCAGGTCATGGGGCTCTTGGTGGAAAATGTTGTCACTGATTTTGGGAATCATTGTCTTAATTTGTGTCTTCTCTTGCATGTACCTGTATTGTTCCTGTGGCATCTGCCTCCAGTGCAGCCAGATAGCCACTAAGGGAGCCACCTCCATGCTAGGAAAATCCCTTACTGACCACTCAGGGCACACTGTGGAAGAGGTTGGGCATATGAGAGTGTAAAAACAGGTCACGAGGGGTGGAGTGTTGGTGGGGGGCATTGAGAGGATAGGACCACCATTTGGCCTGTTAGCTGTACCTCAGCCTCCAGGGGAGGTTCCTCAACCCCTCCCCTAGTCTTGGAATGTGGATTCTTCTTGCCTTCCCACTCTTGGAGGGTGCCCCAAGGACACAGCCTTGAGATAGTGGTGTGGTGTTGAGACCATCTGGACTGTACACATGACTGAATCCAGTTAAGTCTTCCATGAAAACTTTTTTAAGATTTGGTGAGTGGGCACAGAGATCTACTCATCTGTGGCCACCCAAGACAAGCCTTGCTTATTAAATCTACCACCTAGCAATCTGGAAGAGCCTACCTCTTTCTTCAGGGTCTCTCCCTGCCCTCCAAATAGGAGGGCCAGTTTCATATTCCACCTGGGAAGCTCCTGAGTAGCTTGTGAATCAATAGGAATAGCAGTCCACTTTCCCCTAGTAGTCAGAATTAGTCACCCAGCCAGCACCATAACTTCCTTCTTTGCCTGTTGACTCAGAGACACGAGGAGCCCACAGTGGCCAGGTGGCAGTTAACTTCCAATGCAGTGAAATCACTGTTGTGCCTCCTAGTGAAAGCTTTCTTCCTTTTGAAACTAAGGCCTCTAGGTCACAGAGTAGAATGTTGTGGGAATAGGAAGCAAATGTTCTGCTAGTGGGTCACCAGGGGTAATAGTAAATGGCACCACTCCCATTTCCACCCCCTGATTCTTGAACCCATGACTTCTATCTATGGCAGAAATGGCAACACATATTGGACTCTGATTCAGAGCATATACAGCTTTCTTGAGAACCTTATTCCAGCCCTGCAGGGTATTGCCACCTAGCTGGCCCTGCAAATGAGTCTTCAAAAGGCCACTCCATCATTATATCAAGACAGCTGCTTTCAGATTATGGAGAACATGGAAAGACAAGTGAATTCATGAGACCATTGCTGCACTTTTGCTGTGAAGTGAATTCTCTGATCTGAAGCAATGCTGTATGGAATACCCTGATGGTGATAAGGCATTCTGTAAGGCCATGGATGGAAGTTTAGGCAGAAGCACTGTGTGCAGGGAAGGCAAATCCTTATTCAGAGTAAGTGTCTATTCAAGGAAGGACAGAGTGCTGCCTCTTCCATGATGCAAGCAGTCCAATGTAACCAACCTGCCACCAGGTAGCTTGCTGATTACTCAGGGGAATGGTGCCATATTGGGTGCTCAGTGTTTATCTGCTGCTGGCAGACTGGTCACTTGCTGGCAGCCCTAGCCAGATCAGCTTTAGTGAGTGGAAGTCCATGTTGCAGAACCCATGCATAACTTTAATTCCTGCCACCATGTCCTTTGTTCATGAGCCCATTGGAAGGAAAGACAGCTGTGGCTATGGAAAAAGAATGACTGATATCCACAGAACAGGTCATCCTATTCACTTAATCATTAAAATTCTCCTCTACTGAGGTCACCCTTTGGTGAGCATTCACATGGGATGGAAATATCATCACATTTTTTGCCCATTCAGAGAGATCTATCCATATATCTCCTCCCCAGATTTCTTTGTCATCAATTTTCCAATCATCTTCCTTCTAAGTCCCTGACCATCCAGCCAAACCATTGGCCACAGCCCATGAAGTGATATATAACTGCACACCTGGACATTTCTTTTTTTTTAAATTTTTTTATTAAGGTATGATTGATATGCACTCTTATGAAAGTTTCACATAAAAAAACAACGTGGTTACTACATTTACCCATATTATCAAGTCTGCACCCATACCCCAATGCAGTCACTGACCATCAGTGCAGCAAGATCTGGCCATTTCTTCTTCCAAGAAAATTGAACAGACATGTGCACTGCTTAAAGTTCAGCCCACTGGGAGGGTTTCCCTTCACCACAGTCCTTCAGGGTTGTCCCAGACAGAGTTTGTAATGCTGGAGCTGTCCACTTTGAGGTGGTGCCTGAATATTACACAGAACCATATATAAACCAAGCCCAAGTTTTCTCTTCCTCTGCTACCTGATCATAGGCAACTATCCATGAGGCCACAGAGGCAGGCTAGGGAAGAATAGGTGGTGTAGCAAGAGTGGGGATTATACACATTTGGGCCACTTCTCCATGTATCTCACTTGTTCCTGCCCAGGCCTCATCACATATGGACGACTTCCATTTGATGGTGGAGTGCTGCTGTGCATGCCTACATTTATGACTTGGCAGGTCAGACAATACTCAGCTCATGATGGGCAGCTCTGGTTGCATGTTAACTTGAAGGCCCATGGTCACGTGTTCATTCTCTACTAAGGTCCAACAGCAGACCAAGAGCCAATTCTCAGAAGGAGGGTAGTTATCTGAAGATGATGGCAGGGTCTTGCTTGAAAATCCTAAGGATCTGTGCTGTGATTTACCTAAAAGATCTTGCCAAAGGCTCCAAACAGCACCCCTATATGTCACTAACACTTCAAGCACCATTGGATCTGCTGGGTGATTTAGCCCAAGTCACAGAGCAGCTTGCTTAGCAACCTGAACCTGTTGCAGAGCTTTCTCTTATTGTGGGCCCCCATTCCAAACCAGCAGTTTTTTTGGTCACTCAGCATATGGACCAAAGTAACACACCCAAATGTGGAATATAGTGCCTCAAAAATCCATAGAGGTCCACGAGACATTGTGCCTTTTCTTGGTCGTAGAAGGGGCAACATGCAACCATTTATTCTTCACCTTACAAGGGATATCTCGACATGCCCCATACCACTGGACCCCTAGAAACTTCACTGAGTTCTGAGAGAGATAACTTTGTGCTTGAGTCCTTCTCAGGAAGAAGATGGCTTTGGAGCTAGATTTAAGGGATTTGGAAAAGTCAGACCAGGAGGCACACAATGGCTATTAGAGACAGTAAGTAACCTATTTGACTTGAGGGTTCCTGGAGTACAGAGGGCAGTGAAAACAGAACTACAGGGGTCCCTTGGGACCAGGAAAGACTTGACTACCAAGGTAAGATAGTAAACAGTGGGACCCTTTTAGATCTAACCAAAGATGTGAGCCAAATGTCACCTGCATCAGATCAGTGTGGCAGCCAAGAAACAGGTAGACTAGAGGGCGCAGAGAATGAAAACATTCATTAGAGTGTTATTGTATTAGTCTGAATGTGAGATGACTTTTACCTAAATTTGAGACCTGGCAGTGGTAATTAAAAGGCAACAGGAAAGGGACATCCAAGGACCAATCAGAAGGTCATGGAAGACCTAGGATACTTGCAGGCACAGTGATGGGATATACCAAGATTGCAAGGAATGTGAGGAGCTACATTTTTAATAGGAGAGATGAATTTAGATTTAGCTATACTGATTATGAGTTGGCAGTGAAACTTGCCAGAGCAAATATTCAGCAGGAAGCAGGGAGTGCATGACTGGAATTCCAGGTAATGGTGAGGACAAAAATACAGGTCTAGTACTATTTATATGCTTAGAAGCAATGTTTGAAAGAAGAGGATCCTGAGGTAGACAGCATAGACTGAAGTGAGTAGAGGCCCAAGGACTGAACTGGAGAAATATTTGCTGGGTAAGGAGTACAGTGAAGAGGAATAGGTAGCAGATAATTCCATGATGTGCTCAAGCAGGCAAGAGAAAAGTAGGAAGACAGAACATCAGAGAAGGGAAAGAGTAAAGTCCCAGAAGTGGTGGTTAATAGGGCTCCATGCTGCTAAGGGCTAAAAGAAGATAACTGAGAAAGGGCAACTGCTGTATTTATTAACCAGCATGTCAGATAACCAAATTATCTTGTCTATCCATAGGAATAGAGAAACGTGCTATCAAGTTGTATAAAATAAACAGTGGGGTTTGACAGCATGACTGACTCCAGTCATTCCATCATAGTGAACTTCCATGCTCAGAATCAGGATCCTTAACACAAAGTTATGCTAAAATGGCCTCCAATTATTTACCAAAGCTGCTGAATAATGGTGGTGCTTTTCTTTCTTCTGACGTAGTTCTTTGCCTTTCCATGAAGCCATAGAACAAGTTCCACAGCGTGGCGGCTCAGATCAAGTTGCAATCAGAAATTCCTGAAAATGATCTGGGGCTGGATGGTGGCCTCTCGGTATCTCCATACCTGCTCTGTTGGCACTTTCACAGCCTGCTCCACCTGGGTCCTAGTTCATCACAGTCCTGTCCCTTCTGCTCGAATTTCCTGTTGATCCAGCAGGTAGCAGGAGCCAGCCATTTGCAGTAGTGAGTGTACATTAAAGATCTTTGGTGACAGTCACTCCTTAGGACAGTAGTTTTGTGGGCAGGTCTTCTTTTCTGATGCACCAAGGTCCTTTTTCCAAGATGTTAAATATTCCTTGCCTACCTTTGTCATCCAGCACATCCTTTTATTGGTCCTCATGAGGGCAACCATTTTGCATGAAAGCAAATTGCTTCTCAAATGCCAAGCTATGTCTGACCATGGTGTAGCTCATGGCCTGTGTTCTTAGAGTCATTTTGGGCACCTATTATAGAATACCATAGACTGGGTGGTTTACACACAATGCAGATTTATTTCTCACAGTTCTTGAGGATGGGGAGTCCAAGACCAAGACAAAGGCAGATTCAGTGTCTGGCAAGAACCTTCTCCCTGGTTTATAGGCAGCCATCTTCTAGCTGTGCCCTCATACGAAGGAAAAAAGGTGAGGGTGTTCTCTGGGGTCTCTCTTATAAGGGCACTAATTACCTCCCAAAGGCCCCACCTCCTACCATCACTTTAGGGGGTAGGTTTCAACATATGGATTTGGGAAAGACACAAACATTCAGTCTATAGTAGCCTGTGTCTTATAGTGCTGTTAGGAGAGAGTTCTCCTCATCAAGCCCTAACAGACTTCCTATTGTCCATTCAACAACTTTTCAACCAGCCACACCATGGTGAGTCTGCCTGTCTTCAAAGTTTGGTCCTTAAATGTGGAATGGGGAAGGGTAAGCTGAGGGGGAACAAAGCATCCATAGAACTCTCTGTTTTTAGCTTTACTACTAAGGGAATTTGTTAGAGGAAGACCATTGCCTCCTGTAGGTGCTGGCATCAAGGCTCAGCATTGTTTGCTAAGGTATTTGGTGGCTACACTTCCAATCATACTCTTTAACACTTTTCCAGAAGGTCTGCTAACTGATCCACCCCTGCTGTAATCCATTTGCTCTAACCTATTCTGGAGACCATTCCACAGGTGAGTACTATAGCTCATCTTCCTTTTCTGGTTCATTCAAACAATTTCATTGAGGGCCTACCATGCACTCTGGGGATTCAGAGCTGAACAGGGCAGATATAAACCCTTTTCTTTTCTTGTGGAGGTCATAGTCTAGAGGGTAGGAAGTTGTTACAGACATAAATATGTAAATGTGTATTTCATTTGAATATTGACTATCATCATAAAGAAAAACTACAAGTTGCCTTGGAAACATATAACAGAGAGGCCTCTTATGGATAAAATGAGAGTTTCTGTGGCCAGGATTCTCACCTGGCTGTGGTTGACTAACTCACTGCACACCTGTGGGCAATACATGGCTGTTGACTCTATACAAAGAGCTCTACCCAGTGCTCTAGGCATGACACGGTGGCAAGGCTGCAAGGCTGCAGAACAGCAGAGCAGCAGAGCAGAGGCTGGAGTGGTGGCAGTGCCGAGGACAGAGGCCCAGAGGATGGCTGTATGGGACGACTGTGCAGAGAGGCCCAGAGGACGGCTGTGTGGGATGGGTGTGCAGAGAAGCCCAGAGGAAAGCTGTGTGGCCAGAGGGGCCCAGAGGCAGAGACCAGATTGCTGCATACAGACTCGCTCTGAGTGAATGGGATTCTAGTGGCTGACCTGCCACCTGGAAATAAAGTTGGGTTTAACCCTTTGACCCCAAAGAGTGTTCTGCCATCAACTTTCTTTGGTCACGCTGAATCCATAGCGAACTTGCCTGGAGCTGAAACCCATTGGCAAGACAATTGGTGAAAGTCAGCACAGTTCACTGTTGACCAAGGAAAAAGACAGGCTGCCCTTATGGGAGGGGTGCTTCAGCAGGCTGCAACTGTGAATGGGGAAACAGCAGATCATCCCCCAATGGGTATGTGCTCTGAGGTGGCTTGCCTCCTAGAGGATTGGGCCCCACCCCAGGACTGCAGGCAAGTGGAGGTGACACCTGAGGCTGTAGGGGTGGCCCTTGGTATATTAAGCAGATTCTCTGAGAAGCAGAGTGCCTGTGAGGCAGCGGGGACTGTGGGTTGGTTGCTTCTCACAGTCTTAAAAAGATCTACAGAGGAGAGCCAAGAAATGGCAGCATGAGAACGCAAGCTGCAAACTTCTGTGGATTCCCTGAGGAAGGAGATGGTATTGATGCGGGAGGCAGCAGAATGAGAGCGCCAGCAGCAAGGTGCCATTGGAGATGAGACAGCAGTGCTGCCAGGTGTTCTGAAGGAGGAAGAGGCCATCAAGGAAAAAGATGAGCTCCTGAGGGAAGCACAGGCAGAGGTGGCATGAGAACGTCAGCTGCAAAGCATTGAGGTGAAGGTAAGAGACCTTCTGAAGACTGAGGTAGCATTGCTGTGAGGCACTGTAGCAGAGGAGGCACTTGGGGGAGTGGAGAGAAAGGTGCCATCAGCCCCAGAAATGGAGGAGTTGGGGAAGGATGAAGGGGTGCTGCCAGAGACACCAGCCCCTCCTGTATTGAAAGAATGCCCGGTGGTTGTAAAGAAAATAAAGACCCAGCAGCTGAAAGTTCCCCAAGGAGAGGAGCAGCCCCCTCCCCAGGTCGTGGAGCACTCTATGGTCCGCCCCTATACTCAGGCTGAACCGGTGGCTATAGGACTTAGGGATGGATGGAATTGTTCTGTCGGGATCAGAGATGGGAAAGCTGTCTTCCCTGACAGTGCAGCCTGCCTTGAGGCAGTGATTACAAAATGTGAGGCAACATGTACAGTAGCCGAAGCAACGAGAACCCGGAAAGAAATAAGACCTGTTACTCACATGAGGAATTTGAGGGGCCCCATGAGGGTTACAAGGACCCAGATGTGGGTTGATTTGATACGGGCAGGAGTAGATGGAAGGAAATTAGATGGGAAGCCAAATAGGATCTTACTGGAGGTATGGCAACAACTGAAACCAGAGCAGCAGTTCCAGTCATTAAGACGAAAGAGGCAGAGGTCAGAGACAGAGCCATGAATCCAGCCTGTGTGTCTGCAGGACTTTTTGCTGGAGAGGCTGGAGAACAATGTTCAAGCTTCCTTGCACAGGGACCATTGCAGAGGACTAACGCACATAGATTGAGAGAGAATCCTGGAGGGGTGTAGTGTGGATAAAATGGGAGTTTCTGTGGCCAGGATTCTCACCTGGCCTTGGTTGACTAGCTCACTGCTCACCTGTGGGCAATACATGGCTGTTGACTCTATGAAAAGAGCTCCACCCAGTGCTCTGGGCATGACACGGTGGCAGGGCTGCAAGGCTGGAAGAGAGCAGAGCAGAGGCTGGAGTGGTGGCAGTGCCAAGGACAGAGGCCCAGAGGACGGCTATGTGGGATGGCTGTGCGGACAGAAGGTCCCAGAGGCAGAGACCAGCTTGCTGCATGCAGACTTGCTCTGAGTAAATGTGATTCTAGTGACTGACCTGCCACCTGAAAATAAAGTTGGGTATAACCCTTTCACCCCAAGAACATTTTGCTGTCATTTTATTTGGTCACATTGAATCCATAGCAAACTTGCCCAGGGCTGAAACCCATTGGCAAGACACCTCTCCAAGCCTGGATGGTCAGAGGTTTCCCTGGGGAACTGATATTTAAACTGAAACATGAAAGTTGAGTGGGAGTTATGCAGGTGAATAAAGCAAGTGAGGGGATTCCTGGCAAAAGGATGTGTATGAGAAAAAGCCTTAGTCAAGAAGGATCTTTTTGTACTTCAGGATCTGAAAGAAAGCCAGCAAGGTTGAAGGCTACTGAGTGAGGGGGAAAAGGGCATAAGAAGAACCTGGAAATACAGGTAGAGGCCTGTGGGCTGGGCTAAGGATCTTCCACATTATCCTAAAAGCAATGGGTGGCCTTTCCTGGCCATTCAGGCCCTTTGCACTCCCTGTCTATATATCTACAAAACATCTTATACTTGTATTTTCTAGCCTTATCACACTGGAAATTAAACAAATGCTTGCACAGCTGTGCTTAATCACACAGACCATCACAGGGTTTACATCCAGAGAGTAATATAATCAAAACTACAATTTAAATTTAAACATTTAAATCCAATTCTAAATTTATGTCACAGTGGATGCTGGGAGGTCACAATGAGGCTCTTACAATAATCCAGTTGAGATGGTGGCTGGACCAGTGGCATCAGTGAAGATGGAGTTAACAGGGCAAATCATAGATCTCAGAGGAGGGAATTTAGTGATGGCTTGGCTGTGGGTGGTGTAGGAAAGGAGGTGTCAGCATTAACTAGAAAACAGTTAGAAGAGGGAGATGAAAAGATGGTGTTTGAAAATACCAACTTTGAAAGGACTGAGATCTTCAAGTGCAGAAGTAGAGTGAGTAGAGATTATATAGGCCTGAAAGAGAGAAGTGAGAGGTCAGGCCTGGCAATACACATTTGTGGTTTCCTCAACAAGTGGATATTATTTGAGGCCATGGGAAGGATAACATCACCAGTGAGAAACAAAGATGACTTAGGACTGTGCTCTGGAGAGTTCTAAAATTCTATGATCAGGTCAATGATTCAGCTGAATTGAGAAGAAAAAGCCAAGGGCAGAAGGAAAACAAATAGAACATGGTGACACAGCCACGTAACCATTTTAGGAGAGAGATAAGGCAGCATAATCTAATCTTTGGCTGGCTTTACCTTTAAACTAAGGCACTGTTTCCTGATGCCTCAGTTTCCTCTATTATCCTTACTTATAACAATACCCACCCCATTCTTCTGAAAACTGAGTATTGGCAAAGTTGTCATATAGAAGTACCAGAGACCTTGGGAGGGTCTCTGTGCTACACAACTCCAGAGGTAACCCTTCACAATGAATGCAGTATGAATGGGGCCTACTAGAGCCATACAGCCCAGTGCAGCAACCTTCTTGAGATGCCATTTGTCCACAACAAATTTGTGTACTCTACAGGTGGTCTTCTGGGCAAATGAATATTAGATGTTAACAAATATCCAACCCTTGAGCTGAAAAAGACAACAGGACTGAGTCAGCTGTCAGGGGATACTACTAAAGAATGGTCCCTTTGCTCTTTGCCAAAACCAAGCCATCCTTCTAAATGTGGACAGGGTCATTCTACCTTCTAGGGTTAAAGTGACACTTGGTACTCTTGACTTGATATTTCCTTGAAAGAATTGACTGGAATTCTTCCTTCTTTCAGGCTCTGCCAAAGAGAAGTTCAGACTCCTTCTCTAGTAGCTTCAAAGAGCTCCTGGTTTGACCTTTGCGGGTTGTTGACACCAGCATCAGCAATTGCATCCTGAACAAACAGATCCAAATAAACAGATCAAGCATGTCTCTTCCTCTAGTTTGAGAGTCCTCAAGACCTGCTTTCTGATGCTGTCTAGGTTAGAGTGGCAGATGGGGTCCATCTACCAGTTGTGGCTTCTCCATGAGTGCTTGGCCTTTAGTCCTTGTGAGCTTTGTGACCTTTGACTTTAAATTAAAGGTTATGCTGGATAACTTCTTGGCTTCCTTTCCCCTGATGACTCCTCTCGACCCCCTTGGGTGTTCACCATGGAGGCCAAAAACCCTGCCTTTGAATAGATTTATAGATCCCGGGGCTATGGAGAAAATGCTAAAGAATCACACCATGGCAGGAACAAACTGCATTCTGTATTACATGTGGGCAGAACACTAGAGAACTTACGCTGGGGCGACAGGGTGTCCACAACAGTATCAAAGAGCACATAGTCCTTTTGATTGCCAGATGCTGTCAGTCACTAGGAAAAGAGCACTCACATTTAAAGAAATGCATTTGGGGCAACTCAGGGAGTTCCAAAAACCAGTGAGGGTACAGAAAAGAAAATGGAACCAATGGAAAAATGGATGAAATGTATTCTACTCAGGCTAAGTGGCAGAAAGTTAAAAGACCTACACCTAGGTCTAAAGGGATATTGAATCTGGAACCCAGGGATTGTTTAAGTGAGTGACTTGTGAATTTATACTTTCCATGTTCATGAGCTAATCATTTTATGCTATTTTATTATATTAAAGTTTTTATACCCTACAGTTACTCTCATTTTACCCCTGACAAGCAGCAAAATATAAAATCCTTTTTGTGCATTTTAGGTAGATTTTTTCTGTTATCATTGATGTACAATTACATGAAGAATATTATGTTTACTAGGGTCCCCAATTCACCAAGTCCCCCCCACAAACCCCATTACAGTCACTGTTCATCAGCATAGTAAGATGTTATAGATCACTACTTGTCTTCTCTGTGTTGCACAAACCACCCCATTCCCCCCCCACCTTATACATGCTAATCATAATACCCCTTTCTTCTTCCCCACCCTTATCCCTCCCTTCCCTCCCATTCTCCCCAGTCACTTTCCCTTTGGTAACTGTTAGTCCATTATTGGGTTCTGAGATTCTGCTGCTGTTTTGTTCCTTCAGTTTTTCTTTGTTCTTATACTCCGCAGATGGGTGAAATCATTTGGCATTTGTCTTTCTCCACTTGCCTTATTTCACTGAGCATAATACCCTCTAATTCCATCCATGTTGTTGCAAATGGTAGGATTTGTTTTCTTCTTATGGTTGAATAATATTCCATTGTGTATATGTACCACATCTTCTTTAACCATTCATCTACTGATGGACACTTAGGTTGCTTCCATTTCCTGGCTATTGTAAATAGTGCTGTGATAAATATAGGGGTACATCTGTCTTTTTCGAACTGGGATGCTGCATTCTTAGGATAAATTCCTAGAAGTGGAATTCCTGGGTCAAATGGTATTTCTATTTTGAGCTTTTTGAGGAAACTCCATACTGCTTTCCACAACGGTTGAACTAATTTACATTCCCACCAGCAGTGTAGGAGGGTTCCCCTTTCTCCACAACCTCGCCAACATTTGTTGTTGTTTGTCTTTTGGATGGTAGCCATCCTTACTGGTGTGAGGTGATATCTCATTGTCGTTTTAGTTTACATTTCTCTGATAACTAGCGATGTGGAGCATCTTTTCATGTATCTGTTGGCCATCTGAGTTTATTCTTTCGAGAACTGTCTGCTCAGCTCCTCTGCCCATTATTTAATTGGATTATTTGCTTTTTGTTTGTTGAGGTGCATTAGCTCTTTATATATTTTGGATGTCAAGCCTTTATTGGATTTGTCATTTACGAATAAAATCTCCCATACTATAGGGTACATTTTGTTCTATTGATGGTGTCCTTTGCTGTACAGAAGCTTTTCAGCTTGATGTAGTCCCACTTGTTCATTTTTGCTTTTGTTTTCCTAGCCTGGGGAGATATGTTCATGAAGAAGTCGCTTATGTTTATGTCCAAAAGATATTTGCCTATGTTTTTACCTAAGAGTTTTATGGTTTCATGATTTACATTCAGGTCTTTGATCCATTTTGAATTGACTATTGTGTATGGGGTTAGACAGTGATCCAGTTTCATTCTCTTACATGTAGCTGTCCAGTTTTGCCAGCACCAACTGTTGAAGAGACCATCATTTCCCCATTGTATGTCCATGGCTCCTTTATCGTATATTAATTGACCATATAAATTTCAGTTAATGTCTGGAGTCTCTATTCTGTTCCACTGGTCTGTAGCTCTGTTCTTGTGCCAGTACCTAATTGATCTCTATTTTAATTTGGCCATTGATCCATTGATTATTTAGGAGCATGTTATTAAGCCTCCATGTGTTCGTGAGCCTTTTTGCTTTCTTTGTACAATTTGTTTCTAGTTTTATACCTTTGTGGTCTGAAAAGTTGGTTGGTAGAATTTCAATCTTTTGAGATTTACTGAGGCTCTTTTTGTGGCCTAGTATGTGGTCTATTCTGGAGAATGTTCCATATGCACTTGAGAAGAATGTGTATCCTGCTGCTTTTGGGTGTAGAGTTTTATAGATGTCTATTAGGTCCGTCTGTTCTAGTGTGTTGTTCAGTGCCTCTGTGTCCTTACTTATTTTCTGTCCAGTGGATGTATCCTTTGGAGTGAGTGGTGTGTTAAACTCTCCTAAAATGAGTGCATTGCATTCTATTTCCTCCTTTAGTTCTGTTAGTGTTTGTTTCACATATGCTGGTGCTCCTGTGTTGGGTGTATATATATTTATAATGGTTATATCCTCTTGTTGGGCTGAGCCCTTTATCATTATGTAATGTGCTTCTTTATCTCTTGTTACTTTCTTTGTTTTGGAGTGTATTTTGTCTGATACTAGTACTGCAACACCTGCTTTTTTCTCCCTATTGTTTTCATGAAATATCTTTTTCCATCCCTTGACTTTTAGTCTGTGCATGTCTTGGTGTTTAAGGTGAGTTTCTTGTAAGCAGCATACAAATGGGTCTTGCTTTTTTATCCATTCTATTACTCTGTGTCTTTTGATTGGTGCATTCAGTCCATTTACATTTAGGGTGATTATTGAAAGATATGAGCTTATTGCCATTACAGGCTTTAGATTCGTGGTTACCAAAGGTTCAAGGTTAGCTTCTTTAGTATCTTACTGTCTAACTTAACTCTCTTATTGAGCTATTATAAACCCTGTCTGGTGATTCTTTTCTTCTCTCCCTTCTCTCCCTCCTCCGTTCTTTATATGTTGGTTGTTTTATTCTGTGCTCTTTTGTGCTTCCTTTAACTGCTTTTATGGGTAGTTGATTTTATTTTTGGCCTTTAGTTAGTATTCGGTTGGTCTGCTTTCTTTGCTGTGATTTCATTTTCTCTGGTGACATCTAGTTAGTCTTAGGAGTGCTCCCATGTAGGCCAGTCCCTATAAAATACCCTGTAGTGGTGGTTTGTGGGAGGCAAATTCCCTCAACTTTTGCTTGTCTTGGAATTGTTTAATCCCTCCTTCATATTTAAATGATAATCGTGCTGGATACAGTATCCTTGGTTCAAGGCCCTTCTGTTTCATTGCATTAAATATATCATGCCATTCTCTTCTGGCTTGTAAGGTTTCTGTTGAGAAGTCTGATGGGTTTTCCTTTGTAGGTGACCTTTTTCCTCTCTAGCTGCCTTTAAAACTCTGTCCTTGTCCTTGATCTTTGCCTTTTAAAATATTATGTGTCTTGGTGTAGTCCTCCTTAGGTCCCTTCTGTTGGGAGTTCTGTGTACTTCCGTGTCTGATCGATTATTTCCTCCCCCAGTTTAGGGAAGTTTTCAGCCATTATTTCTTCAAAGACACTTTCTATCCCTTTTTCTCTCTCTTCTTCTTCTGGTACCCCTATAATGTGATATTGTTCCTTTTGGATTGGTCACACAGTTCTCTTAATATTGTTTCATTCCTGGAGATCCTTTTATCTCTCTCTGCGTCAGCTTCTATGCATTCCTGTTCTCTGGTTTCTATTCCATCAATGGCCTCTTGCATCTTATCCATTCTGCTTATAAATCCTTCCAGAGATGGTTTCATTTCTGTAATCTCCCTCCGGAAATCATCCCTTAGCTCTTGCATATTTCTCTGCAGCTCCATCAGCATGGTTATGACCTTTATTTTGAATTCTTTTTCAGGAAGATTGGTTAGGTCTATATCCTTCTCAGGGGCTGACTCTGTGATTTTGGTCTATATCAAATTCTTCTGCCTTTTCATGGCTATAGAGGTAGTTGTGCAGAGCTGGTGCATGTGTCAGTTGGGAGAACATCCCTTCTTGCTGGTTTGTGGCCTTCCTCTCCTGGGAGAACAGTGACCTCTACAGGCTTGTGATGGGCAACTGCATGCAGACGGGGCCTCTGATTCTTGCCCAGCTGCTGTGGAGTTAAGCTCTGTGATTGTTGCGGGCATCATCGTCCTCAGTCTGCTGCTCCAATATGGCGTAGCCACGTCATAGGGGCAACAGGCGGAAGGCTGTTTATCACCGTGAGGGGCCTCCGAGCTGTGCTGCAGCCCAGGGAGTTAGGGTGCCCACAGTTCCCTGGGATTCCCAACTGCTGGGCTAAGTGTCCTGGGACGCTTCCACCCAGCTGTGTTGACCCTGTCCCTTTAAGACTTTCAAAAAGCACTTGCTTTTCTTTGTCCCAAGGGCGCTAGCTGTGAGGACCCACTCACAGGTCTTACTGTCCTGTTTCCCTAGTATTCAGCACCCCACACCCTGTGTGTCTGTGCTCTGGTGCAGATGGCTAGGGCTGGCTATTTAGCAGTCCTGGGTTCCCTCTCCCTCCCCGCTCTGACTCCTCTTCTCCTGCCAGGAGCTGGGGTGAGGGGCGCTCAGGTCCCATAAGACTGCAGCTTGTATCTTACCCCCTTTGCGAGGCACTGGGTTCTCACAGGTGTGGATGTAGTCTGGCTGTTGTCCTGTGTCTTCTGGTCTCTCTTTTAGAAATAGTTGTATTTGTTGTATTTTCAACAATATATATGGTTTTGGGTGGAGATTTCCACTGCTCTACTCATGCCGCCATCTTGGCTCCCCATTTTAGTTAGATTTTATAGACCAAAATCTTGGATTCTTTTTTCCATTCCAGCAAGTAAGGAAGAATGAGAGTATTTCTCCCTGGAGAAGCCTATAAATTTTCTGCTCTTCAATCTAAACATCATTTTCCCTGTACCTCTGGTGTCTTAAGAAGTGGCAGCTAAATTTATAGTGTTGTCAGTAACATTGCTTATAACAGTACTGAGGCCAAGAGAAGCAAGGAAATTGCCAGTTGGTCACAGGTGCACCAGTGTAGGATCCCACACATGATTTAAGAAGCTGAACCACTTTTGTGCAGCTGGTCTCAAGGTAATTCTCTTAGTTTAAACAAAATCTAAAATGGATCTGAATGGTTTCTTGGTGAGCCCATTTGCCTCTTACTGCCTGACCTTGATTCATGGATGCAATGAGTCTTGTCTTTTAGATGATATGTATTCTGCCTACAGCCACCAGCAAGGACAAGCAAGAAATTCAGGAAAAGACAGAGTGTGGATTAAGTATCAGCTCCAAGGTCCACCTCACTCTATAGAAACTCAAATGACACTTTTACAGAGCCTTCATTTAAAAATGGAGAAAACTGCTGCTATATAGAAAGGAATAAGAATGTAGAAAATCATTCAACATGTAGGCTCTGATGAATAGCTTAAAGCAATCTTTGCTCCTGCCTAATGTGTGGTTAAGTAAATAGCAAACTGTTCCATAGAGGAAATTACTTAATGATTACTTTATTCAATAGAAATAACCATGTGCTGTTTAGGAGGAAAAAGGCCCTTATGTTAATTAGGGAATCATGCAAATAATTGTCACTCCTCTAAAGTGCAAACCACAAGGTAAAACCCAATGCCACCTGCCAGGGACCAAGAGGAGATTGAGGAAAAGCTTCACTTAACCAACGGCTTGGCTTCTGTTAATTGAAGCAGTTCACAATGTGTCATTAACCAGGAGATAGGTCAACACCCAGGCATGTAAGGCTTGCAAATTTAAACTCATCCGGATTTACCAAATGTCATTTAATAGGGACAAATTGCCAACTGAACCATTCATTGTTCTTTCAGCTATCCTGGTGCATACATTCCATCCTGTTCAGCCTATGCCAGGAAATCAATCAGGTTGGAGGCCATGAATTGACAAAGGTGACATTGCAGGAGATGCTGAAAGGCTAAATGTTTCATGTATTAGCTCGTATGAAAAACTTTCAAAAGAAAAGCAGATTAAGGGTGTTGGAACTTTTTCCATCAAAGCATAGACACATGCATGCACACACACACTGGTTTTTTCCCTGCTTTCAGTGGTCCACTTCAAGAGTCCAAAGTGTAAGGTAGAAAGAAAAGAGCAATACTCTATACATGCAAAGATATTCAATGATAAAGCATCTAAGAGGGCAAGTTACATGAATTACGTCTAGCTACAATTTACCCATCCAAATAGCTGCCCAGGATCTGGGACTATCATTACCTGTGTACAAGTTCCAAGAGGAGAAAAAGGATTGATAATCATTTCACTTCTTGCTCACAAAAGGGACAAATGAGCAATACTTAGTCATTAGCTAACAGGATACATCCAGAAAGACTTAAGAAGGTCCCATTAATACTCCACTAGTAAATTATACCTCGGTTTTAACAATACTATATTAAGGCCCACAAGTCATTAAAATTCAAGCTCTTCAATTCAATCACCATTAAAGGTTTGCAAAATCACCAGACTCCCTCATCCCTAATTTCATTTTCACTTTTCCAAACTAGAAATAAAGAATCTCCTTATAGCCAGTAACATATCATTATGAACCTGAAAATTTATTTTTCCATACAAAATTAAGGGGAGTTAGATTATTATTCCCTTCTCTTATGACTGGAGAAATGTCCAAGACCTTGCTCTTGCTGATTATATTTTAGCCAGTCTTTTCTGTGCTTCCCTTGCACCTTCTGTGAGATACTACATTCCATGGCTAAGGGCTCCAGCTCAAAAGCCACTGCAATGAAGTAAGAATACTTTTAAAAAGGTTTCTTGGAATAATATATTTCTTTTAATTGCAGGACACAAATTGGATAATTTAACTGAGTGAATGGATGAAATAGAGAGAGAGAGGCTATCTGACCACACTTCTTACCTCTGCATCCTGAGAATCCTGAAAGACAAGGGTTTCTATTATTCCTTTTGGATCAGGGATAGTGGTGGTTGTCCTCTTTATTGTCATTCCTTCTTCTTTCCCTGAAAATAAAGCACAAGAGAGAGAAGAAAACACCCAACAATTGATTTTTTGGACACTTAAGTTGCAATCCAGGGGCAAAGTATATATTTAAGATTTTGTCTGAAAAAGTACAAGTTATCATCTGCTACCCCAATGATTCAACATCAGAAGCATATATCACCAGGCACAAAAAGGAAAAATACAAAACAGGAACTCTAAGGAAACTCAAGCCACACATTTCATTTCTAAACATAAGCTTCATAACTTTAAATGTTTATTGGGAATAAAATGATGACAACAGGAAGCATTTAATAACTACGCTTTCAAAATCTACCTGATTAGACTCATTTTCTTCATTCCCTGAAATTACAATTTCAGGTTAAGTGATTTTAACCCCTTCCACACGATGACACTTAAGACAGGTGTGACTATCAGTGTTTATTTACTGTTAATGTTCTTATAAAAGTGATGTAGGGACAAACACTGGAGAGACTTTCCATGTGTGCTGTTAGCCAATTATTTTTGCTATACCACCTATGACATAATGGTTATTTCACTAGATTGTCATCATGAGATTGTGGTTGATTACCAACTTGAAATATTGCATCGCAAAAGTGTTTTTAGTAGTGGGTAAGATTGTATCTTCAGCTCCAAGTCCCCTCTCAGTGAGTAATCAGATTGCAGCATTTGACATTACAATTCTTGCAAACACCCTATAACTGAGCAAACATTCTTCTAAGTCATCTACTTAGATTGTATTTTTAAACTTATGGTACTCCTAAGAATGGCTGAGTCTAGTCTACTCATTTTTATAATTAAATTTATCTTTAATCTTCCCCTTATCTCTGGGGGACTGTGCACTGATCCTGTAGACCAGTGATTTCAAACTCTTTATTAAAACCAAAAAAAACTCTTTAGAGAACTGTCTATTCAGCTCCTCTGCCCATTTTTAATTGGATTATTTGCTTTTTGTTTGTTGAGGCATGTGAGCTCTTTATATACTTTGGATGTCAATCCTTTATCGGATCTGTCATTTATGAATAGGTCTCCTGCACAACACAGAGAAGACAAGTAGTGATTTTACAGCATCTTACTATGCAGATGGACAGTGACTGTGAAGGGGTATGTGGGGGGGACTTGGTGAAGGGGGGAACCTAGTAAACATAATGTTCTTTCTGTAACTGTAGATTAATAATATCAAAATTCTAAAAAAGCATTTAAAAACAAAAAAAACAAAAAAACTCCTTTCTTACAAACAAATAAGTAAATAAATTGCAATAAATAAGAAAAAAGAGGAGCTACTCTACTGAGAATACCAGCTTTTTAACGACATTCCTTCTTGTATCCTCTTCCCTGTGCCCCCTACTAAATGTAAGAGGGAGTTATCTTCCCAGTGCCTTGGGAAGACCTTGCCCGAGGCACTCCACAAGACCTTAGAAGTAAGGAAAAAATGAGTGAATAGCTGCATGTCCAATAAAAGGACACATTTAGGGTACAGAATTGTCAATATAAATTAATTCAGAGAATTTGTGCACCATGCTGTTTGAAAGGAAACTTTCTTTCCCTTCCTTCCTTTCTTCCTTCCTTCCTTTCTTTCTTTCTTTCTTTCCCTCTTTCTTTCTTTCTTTCTTTCTTTCTTTCTTTCTTTCTTTCTTTCTTTCTTTCTTTCTTTCTTTCTTTCTTTCTTTCTTTCTTTCTTTCTTTCTCTTTTCTTTTCTTTCTTTCTCTTTCTTTCTTTCTCTCTTTCTTTCTCTTTTTTTTTCTTTCTTTTTTTCTTTTTCTTTTTCTTTCTTTCTTTCTTTCTTTCTTTTTTTCTTTCTTTCTTTCTTTTTTTCTTTCTTTCTTTCTTTTTTTCTTTCTTTCTTTCTTTCTTTCTTTTTTTCTTTCTTCTTCTTTCCTTCTTCCTCTCTCTCTCTCTCTCTCTCCTCTTCTTTTTTTGTGGGAAGTATGTGGTTTAGTTACAGGTTGAGTTTGTTCTCCTTGGTTCTTGTCCCTGCTGCAGCAAAGAATTGAAAGGCAGAGACACAATAGCAAAGCAGACCAAAAGTTTTATATGAATACACTTCAAGGGAGGAGTGGGCCAGAGTCAAGGTAAAGAAAGGCACCAAACTTTTAGGGAAGGTCTATTTATCACAACATAGGTGGGAGGCACTTCTTTGATTGACAGGGTGAGGTCATTTGATTGACAGCTCTAGTTATACACCTATTCCTCTTAGTGCACATGTCTTTTCCCAAAATGCACACAGAAAATCCCATGGTCGGGGGAGGGAGCAAAACCACAATTTTATTTTAATGATATTATGGGGAGGTGTGGTTTGGGTGGTCTTAGTTGTGTTCCATTGTGCCTGCTTCGGGATGTGGTTGAGACTAGTTTGGCCTGGTCCTGATAGGCAGGAAGTTATCTCTGTGCAAATCCTTTGTTGTCTCCACATGGAGCTCCCTACCTGGGAAGAGTTTGGGAATTTTTTTCCTTGAACCTTAATTTCTCCAGCCCTGGCTGTTCTGGTCTATCTTTCTACCTAACAGCATTTTTTCAGATATATGACTATGCCAAAGAAACGTGAAAAGTGTCAGCTGGACTTGGGAAGAGAAAGACTATTGTAGTCTGATCAGACATCCTTCATACATACTGCTTATTGTCGAATGACTGTGCTCCTAATTCCAATAGCTTGTTAGCAATTGGGCTCCTACGTTCATATGTAGGAACAGAGAATACAGCAATACCATCCAAAGTGGCCCCAGCAATATTGGCCAAAGACGACAAGAGAGATGACGATGAGAACTAGATGGACTGGTACAGACATGACTGGCTCTGCCTAACCGCCCCCGCCACTGCAGCCTTCCTTAGTCCCACCCCCAGAACCATAGCAACAGTTGCTGGGAGTCCTAGCACCCAGAAAGGACCAGCTGCTGTGCTCTGGTGGGTTCTCAGTAGGCATGTGGAGCCCAGTGATGTCAGTGCCAGTCTCCCTGTCAGCATGACAGATTCCTCCCAAACCCCATTGCACACTGTCAACTGAGGGACTGTTAGGTAGAAAGATAGACATGAGCAACTGGGGAAAGGGGAAGATAAGGTTCAAGGAAAAAAATGCCCAAAATATGCCCAGATGGGGACCCCATGTGAAGACAACAAAGGGCAGGGAGATAACTTCTTTGCCCACTGGGACCAGGCTGAACTGGTCCCAACCTGAACCCAATGCCCAATGTAGGTGCAACTGTTGGGAGGAGTTCGGTTTGGGGATGCAGGTAAGTCAGAGCACAAGGTGAGGAAGGAATTCATTAAAGTGAGAGTGTTAGGGAATGATAGAATAGAATAATGAAGGAAGTTCATTGAACAGCTACTCAGCATGGGGCACAACCCCTGCTAAGTCCTCAAGCCAGTGTTACCTGGCATCCAGTGTCTGCTTGGATGTGCAATGCATGTGAACTTAGTCCCTACCACCCCAGGTTTTGGGGGAGCTGCAGAGCACTGGGTGGAGTAAGATTATGTTCTGTGAACTTCCTGTAGGTGAAGAAAGTAGACTTTCAGGCAGGCTACTAAAGAGCATGACTGTAAACTGCAGTTCCTGGTCACCTAGGTGACAGTAATTTGCAAGCCCACAACTGAGCTCTCAGTGGCCCCTCCCTACTTGTTGGAGATAGGACAGAGAGACTGAAGGTTTAAGCTGAAATCCGGAGGATTAGAATGACAAACCAAAGGAACAAAAAATGCTTACCTCTGGAAAAGCGCAGAGACAAAACTTTTAAGTTGAACAGTGAGAAGTTTATTTAAGGAAAGAAAAGGAGCACACTTGGAGAAAGGGGAGTGTGGGCTGCCCCAGAGAAGAGGCGCCCCTAAAAGGTTGGGAAAAGTCAAAGATGCACTTACAAAGTGCAAGTGACCTCAGAGAGAGGAACGCCCTGAAAGGTTGAGGGTGCCCCCTTTTAAGGATTTTTCAGGAATGTGAATGAGGGCTGGGGGTGCAGACTTGTTAAGTGGTCCCTTAATGTTTAAAAATAAAAACACATAAAATTTACTCCCCTGATTTCTCCCTGAGATACCAGCATCTTGGTTTGGGAGCATATTGATGCCTGGGTTCTTATTCATGAAGCTGAAGAATGAACTTCACAAACACTCAAGGTAGGAGAGCAAGGTACAGGCTTTTATTTAGAAATAAAGTGAGAGAATAGAGCTCCTGGCTCACATCAGGAGGCGACAAGAGAACCCCTAGTGGTGCATTGTTTAGGGGGTTTTATAGGCAGTTGAGGATTTTTTGAGAACATCAAAAAAAAGGCTTAGGGGTGTGGACTTGTACCACCTGCCCTGTCCTCAAGGTGAGCTGGGTCATAGTCTGATTGCTAGGGCTGACAGCGGAGTCACCGGTTATGCTGATACCCTTGCAGAACACTCAAACATTCCAGGCCAAGTTGCTCCTGGCTTTTTTACCTTTAACTGATCTCACTGAAGATGTCTATATCTTTATCCTAGAGAATTAGTGTGACCTTGACTTTGCATATTGCTTAGCACAGAGTTTCAGTAGGGACTTCTTTGCCCATTGTTACATTGCTCTGACTGTAAATATTCTACCCTGTTTTTCCAGAGGACTTCACCCTACTCTGACTACACCCATGATCCCTGTCTCAATATCAAACAAGACCACCTGCTCAGCCCCCAAGATGGGCTGAGTTACTGTCTGTTTGCTAAAGAGTAAGTTAAGAGCCTTACTTCTTAACTTCCTGGGTTTCCAAATACAATCTTATCTTTAAGATGGAATCTTTCCTGCCTTTTACTACGTTGTTTACAGGCTGGGCCTGCATGCTAAATCAGTTGTCCAGGTTGCAAATTACTTGATTAGGGCTGAAGGAGAGACAAACAGCATATGGGTAAAGTATAAAAAATAAGCTGGGCTTGCATGATTAACATAGTAAAGACATGGGCTAGGCTGAGGTACCCTCCTTTATCTGGAGAATATTCAAACATTCCAGGACAAGTTACTCCTGGCTTTTTTAGCTTTAATTGATTAACTCATTAACTCTGGGTCTTTTTTTAGTGGGCTTTTCTGGCCTTATTCTCTTTCCACCCAACTCATATCTATTTTCCTGCCTAACACAAACAAAACTAAGAACCACCCAAACCACACCTCATCATAATCTCATTAAAATAAAATTATGGTTTTGCTCACCCCCACCACCACCTCGATGGGCTTTTCTGTGTGCATCAAATAACCTCACCTTGTCAATCAAAGAAATGCCTCCTAGCTAGGCAGTGATAAATAGATGTTCCCCGAAAAGTTCAGTGCCTTTGTCCGTGTAACTCTAGGGAGAGGAAATCCCGGGGCAAAATACCTCTAAAGCTGAAATCAGTCAAGAAGAAATATAGTTTAAAACCCGTTTATTGCTTACAAACTGCGGTCCAGGGCTGCTGTCTCTTTCCTGCTCTGGCAGAAGCAAGCAAAACCTCCCCCAACCTCTCAGGTTCAGAGAAGCCCTCAGTCGCCCAGGTAATTACCCATTGACATGGAGATGAACTACTCTGCCACCCTTTGGAATGCCTGTTCATATGGAGATGCCCTAAAGCCAGGCGAGAGATTCTGGAATATTACAATTTTACCCAGTCTACCTGGACTCTGGCGTGCTCCTCCCTTGGAGCATTTTAAAATAAGACTTTCACTCTGCTTCACTATTTTGTCTCGGCATTTCAATTCTCTGTTTCAGCAGGGAAAAGAACCCAGGAGAACGAACTGAACCGGTAACATATTTGGTGCTGTGACTCAGATCGCTACTCCTGGTAAGCTGCATGCACCTCGCACCCCTGGCTGGAGGCACTCACTACCTACCTACCTATTTTCTGGAAATCCTCCCCCTCCTTCTCTGTCTCTTGCTGACAAAATAGCTGCCACCTGCGGGCACAGGTCGAGCACTTAAATGCCATTAAGGTGCTCACTGCAAGGAAGACTCCTTTGACAACATAATTCGGTCACGGAATGGGGAAGATTGCCCTAGGCACCCTGCCACCTGCAAGACAATGGCCCTGAAATGGAGGCACACTGTAAAATCACCCAACTCCAACCCCACGGCAAATCCCCAAGCAGAATTTAATATGTTCATGTGTTAGGCAGACCAAACTGAACAGGATGAAAAGGAGAAAGGGCCCCAGGAAGATGACTCAGGGAGTTAATCAAATAGAGCCAGAAAGCCAGAGATGACTCAAATGGTTAATCAGATGAAGCGACAGGGTCCAAGAGTGATTCAGGAAATGTCCAGGGTCTCCCCAGATAAGAAACATCAGAGGCACAGGCACAGCACAGCCCGCCCCCATTTCACAATCAGAACAAGCCTAGAGAGCTGACAGCTGTCAATCAAAGACCTCCCTGCCCTGCCAAAACCCCATAAAAGAAGCCTCAGAAAGAACATACGGTCCTGTCTTATCTTAAGCAGGCCCGCTCTGTTATTCTATGCAGAGTGTATTAAAACTTACTTTGCTTTCTTGACTTTGGTCTCTCATCTCACTATATCTGACTTCCCTGTGGCACCTAGCTGAGTCCTTTCCTTCCTAACACATGCAAGAGACTTTCTTTTCTGTGTTCTCGAATGTCTCCTACTCACTGTATTTCTTTTTTTCCCCTCCTCTTTGCTTTATGTGTTATCTGCCAGTCAGCTAATCAGACCCTTACGATTGCTATCAAAAGTTTGGGCACAGGACTGCCAGTTAAAAGTCAGTAGGATGGTCACAGATCTCAAGACTCCCCTGACAGGCTTCCCTCTGAACTGTTCTGGGGCGATCCCCAGAGACCCTCATCTCATGATCCTCTTGGCTGCAAAATGTCCACTGGACCCAGACAGAGGCAGTACCCTGCTTGTGCTCACCTTGCAAATAATCCCTCCCTAGGAGGCAGGTCATAATTGAGTCCTTGGGAATATTGCGCAGAGTGGCCCAAGATTTCTCCCTTTACTCTCTTCTTCACCAGCAACTCCCTGCCAGGAGCTAAGAGACTTCTGACTTGCCTTGATTCTATGACATTTTGTCCCTTTTCGTGCTCAGAGATCTTTCTATTGTCAAGTCTGCTCTATTTTCTGTTTAGGGGGGAACAGAGACATTAACTCTTCATGGGATCTACAGGTCCAACTTAACACCAACCTCCTATTGCAAGCAACATAGCCTAGGGCCAAAACCTCTTCCCCGCCACAGCAGCTTTTTTTCTCATGGCTGCCTTAGCCCCTCAGGTGACAGTAGATGACCTTTCCCAACTAATTTGGTGGTCTTTCTGGGCCCAGAAATACCTGGACTCAGGCCTCTTCCTCTTGGCCCCCGATGAGGCTCTCAGACATCCAGGAGGCTTGCCTGGCCAGAACCGTCCCTTTATGCCTTTTGCTGACTTTGGGAGCTCAGCTGAGAGCTGCCTCCCTCCTTTCCTTCCACCTTTACCATGGGACCTGTAGCTACCGCCAAAACCTTGATCAATAAGAGACCCAGCAGGTATGGAGACTAAAGTTTCCTTGATGATCAGTCCCCTAGTATCCTATTCTCCCATTTCCTTTGCATATGATTTGAATGGCCCCACCCCTACCCCTTCCAATAAGAGCAAACAATCAAAGATAATACCCACTCAATGCAGTGCTACCACTTAATGTGTGAGGTCACTAGGGAACTCTGGAGCCAGGATCATTGCCCTTGAGGATGCTGTCCCTCTAGCAGATTGCAAGAGATTCTTTTAATGGCTGCCCCCCAACCTGGGGATGTCTAAGAGGTACCACATGGACTCTCTACCTTTGATCACTAGCCTTGTCCTACTTGAGTGCTAGAGCTCCTCCCCCAGGTTGGATCTAGATACATGGGAACCAATGGCAGTGAAAAGGTACCATTTCACTGGCTGTCATGAATTCAGTAGGCAGAGACATCTTTCCAGAGCACTGTTTGGCACTAGACATACAATAGGCCACCAAGTGATGACCCCAGGATGCCAGGTTCTCTCACTCACTAGTCCTTCTTCCCTCCGTTCCTCATGGGGAACCAACACTCGGTTCCCTGTGATAGCCCCTTGGGTTGCATCCTCAGACACTGGGAACACTTTGACCCCCAGGCCCTTAGGAGATCAAGGCTCAAATTCTTCTACATGACAGGCTAGCCACAATACAAACTCCCTAGTGGGGAAAATTGGCCCCCAGAGAGAGCCTAAATTATAACACCATCCTGCAATTAGACCTGTTTTGCAAACAGCAGGGTAAATGGCCAGAGGTTCCCTATATCTAGGCCTTCTTTCTCCTCCAGGAGAGTGGAGATGTACTCCACAAATGCAAGCAATGCTGGCCCTACTCCCCTCAGGCCTCCCCCAAAACACCCCAGAACCTAAACCTTCTATGGAGGGTATAGGTCTAAGCAAGTGAATACCCTCCATGGAGGGGTGACACCCCAGAACCTAGGCCCTCTACAGAGGGCAGGGGTCCAAACAAGCCAATGCCCTCAAAGAAACCTCTACTCTACCACTTTGCCCCCATACCTTGGGTCCCCTCCAGAAGACTGCAACCCCCTGGGGTCTTCAGCCCCGAAACACCCTGCTACTCCCAAATCTTCCCTGATGCCCCTGGATGTCCCACCCTGCTATGGGACAGCAACCATCAGTTCCGCAGAGGTCTGCCCCCTTGCGGAAGCAACAGGGGAATTTGGTCCCCAGCTAGTGCATAAGTCCTCTCTCACTGAACTTCAACAACTTAAAATAGACCAGAGAAGCTACACTAACAATCCTGATGGCTATATAGTTTCCAACATGCAACAGCTGTCTATGATCTGACTTGGAGTGATGTCCAAGTCATCCTGACTCAGACTCTTACAGATGCAGAACTAGACAGAGTGACTCAAGAGGAAAATAAACTTGCAAATGGCCTGCACCTAACAGATCCTAATTATCCCATAGGACACACAGCTATCCAACCTCCACCCCCATGGATCCCAGATGGAACTATAATAAGTCTGACCTATGCTACTTTGGGGACCATTATTTAATACGCATAAAGGCTGGGCCAGCAGGCAGAAGGTCTTCAGCTATATGAAAGTTTCTGCTGTGACCCAAGGGCCTGCTGAAAACCCAGCCACCTTTCTAAAAAGGCTTGAAGAGACACTCATTAAACATACTAGCCTAGACCTGGACTCATATGAGGACAAGGTCATCCTGAAAGATAGATTTCTGATCCAGTCAGCACCAGACATTAGGAGGAAACTCCAAATGGTAGTTCAGGACTCAGAGGCCACGATGGATGACATGATTAGAGAAGCAACCTCAGTGTTTTGCAACTGAGAGCAGGTCAGGGAGGCTGGGGCACAAGGGGCAGACTTTCCGCAAAGGTAATGGTTGCTCTTCCATAGCAAGGTGGTGCTCTATAAGGAAAGGAAGAAGGAGGCAAGGCACCAGGAGGAGGAACAGAAAAGAGAGGCTAGGCATGCCCAGATAATGGTGGCCATACAGGGCCAAGGGCAGCCCATTGTTACCCCAACCACACCCAAGGATGGCTCCACAAGGTGCTATTATCTGCCATGAAGCAGGATATTGGGCCAAAGAATACCCCTGAAGGGTCAGGCCACCTGTCACTATCTTTCCAAAATGCCAAAAGGCGGGGCACTGGGCTGCCCTCTGTCCCTCAAACTGAAGGGCTCAGGGGTCTGAGGCAGTCTCAGGCCTGCAACAGCTCAAGCAGGACTGACATGACTGCCTCCATGGCAGCCTTTTGATCCCACCACAGGGAATCATCATCACTGGACTGGAGCCAAGGGCACCAATGGATATAGCAGGTAGGACAGGAATTTCCTTTTGGATACTGGGGCTACCTACTCTGTTCTGACTTCCTTCTCCAGACCCCTTGATCCGGAGTTCTTGCTCATGGAGTCAAAGAATGAAGTTGGTAAACACTCACAGTAGGAGAGCAAGTGAGACGGTTTTATTTAGAGATAAAATGAGAGGACAGAGCTCCTGGCTCATGTCAGGAGACAAGAAGAGAGTCCATGGTGGTGCATTGTCTAGGGGATTTACAGGCAGTTGAGAGACAAAGGGATAGGGATGCAGACCCACTAAATGGTTCCTAAATGTTTATTTTTGAAGAGACACTAAGTTTCTTATCAGTCTTCCAGATTATTTTGTAAAGTTAACCTAACACAAGAAATTTACTGCTTTGATTCTTTCCCAGAATAGCAGCTTCTTGGTTTGGGAGCAGATTCTTTCCCACGATAGCAGCTTCTTGGTCTGGGAGCACATCAGTCAAGACCGCCTGTCCTGCTCCCAAGGTGGGCTGAGTTATTGTCTGTTACATTAAGAAACTTACTTTTTGACTTCCTGGGTTTCAAAATGCAATCTTATCTTTAAGATGGAGTCCTTCCTGTTTTTAGTATGTTGTTTATGACTGGGCTTGCTTGCCATATTAATTTTCCAGGTTATAAATTATTTGATTTAAGGCTGGAGGAAGAAAAGCAGCATCTGGGTAAAGATAAAGAAAATAAGCTGGGCCTTTTAGCAGGCTAAAGTAAATCTTAACAACAGCTTGATTTAATTGGCACAATGAAGACATGGGCTATGCTGAGGTGTTTTCTTATCCAGGGGATATTCAAATATTTCACGCCAAGTTACTCCTGGACTTTTAGCTTTCATTAGTCTAACAAAAGAATGCTTATATTACTTTAGAGAATTAATGTGACTCTGACATTGCTTAATTGTATAATATGGAGTTTTGGTAGGGGTCTTTTTCTGGAGGCCCTCACCCTGCTCTCTCTAAACCCACAGTCCCTGTTTCACGCACACCTCAAGGGCCTGCACTGCCTTGGGACTTCTCAGCTCTACACCTACAAATGATGATTCAAGATGGCTACCAGCCAGTTCAAACATCCTTACCCTCCATCTATATGGGACCTCTGGATCGACTAGAACCTTCATCTAGGCATGGTTTCCCAGATCCTGGGCACCACAGGACTTAACCAATCAGTCATAAGCCCAAACCCTGAGTGATGGAGAGCAAGCACTAGGACCCAGTTCCATGTATAGCACCCCACCATCAGCAGGAAGCAGCCAGAGCAGTCATTGCCCCAGCACCCAAAGAATTGGGTCCCAACTGTTTGATGGGGAAATGTTAGGTAGAAAGACAGACATGAGCAGCTGGGAAAAGGGGAATATAAGGCTCAAGGGAAAAAACTGCCAAATTCTGCCCAGGTAGGGGGTCTGTGGGAAATTTGGGGTTCCTATGGCCAGGATCCTCATTGAACTTAAACCCACTGATGATATAACTGGCCTGTTGCAAGGCTACTGCTTCCACACCTCTAGGCAATAAGCTATTCTTGCACTATATAGACAATTCAGCCCAATGCTCTGGGTGGAAGCAGAGATGTTAGTGGTTGACCTCCCGCTGGGAGAACAAGTCAGGTAATAAACCTTTTCACCCCAAGAACATTCTACTGTCATTTCTTTGTTCACACTGAATATATAGCAAACTTGCCCAGGGGTGAAACCCATTGGCAAGACAATTGGCAAAGTCAGCAGGGTTCATTGTTGACCAAGGAAAAAGACAGCTGCCCTTATGGGAAGGGTGCTTCAGCAGCCTGCCCCTATGAATGGAGAGACAGTGGATTGTCCCCCAATGGGTATGTGGTTTGAAGTGGCTTGCCTTCTAGAGGATTGGGCCCCACCCCAAGACTGGAGGCAAGTGGATGTGATACCTGAGGCAGTACAGATAGCCCTTGGTATACTAAGCAGGTCTTTTGAGAGACAGAGTGCCCATGAGGTAGTGGGGACTGTGGGGTTGCTGCTTCTCACAGTATTAATAAAGTCTACAGAAGTGAAGAACATGCTCCTGAAAAAGACCCAAGAAATGGTGGCATGAGAATGTGAGCAGTGAACTTCTGTGAATTCCCTGAAGAAGAAAATGGCATTGAAGCAAGAGGAGGCAGCACGAGAATGCCAGCAGTGAGGTGTCTTTAAAGAGGTAAAAGATTCCTTACAGAACGAGATGGCAGCACTGCCAGGTGCTCTGAAGGAGGAAAAGGCCATCAAGGAAAAAGATGAACTCCTGAGGGAAGCACAGGCAGAGGTGGCACGAAAATGCCAGCTGTGAAGCACTGAGGTGAGGGTAAGAGAGCTGCTGACGACTGAGCTAGCATTGCTGCGAGGTACGGTAGAAAAGGTAAAGGTTGTAACAGAAGAGGCACTTGGGGGAGTGGAGAGAAAGGTGTCATCAGCCCTGGAAATGGAGGACTTGAGGAAGAATGAAGGGGTGGTACCGGAGGCACTGGCTCCTCCTGTATTGAAAGCACGCCCAGTGATTGTAAAGAAAATAAAGACCCAGCAGCTGAAAGTTCCCCAAGGAGAAGAGCAGCCTCCTCCCCTGGTCGTGAAGCACTCTATGCTCTACCCCTATACTCAGGCTGAGCTGCTGGATTTGGGCTCCTGGTTTAGGCAGAAGCCCTTGGAGTCAATATCAGCTTGGCTCCTGCATCTGTGGGACTTAAGCGTGGAAGGAATTGTTCTGTTGGGATCAGAGATGGGAAAGCTGGCTTCCCTGTTGGTGCAGCCTGCGTTGAGGTAATGATTACAAAATGCACATCAGACACCAGGGAGTCACTCCCTCCTTGATTGGCCTATGGCTGCACTACATGCTGTGTGGCCCAATTTGGATGATTTACCATCCTCTCGTGTTAGATGGCATGCATATGCTGAGCTCCAATAGGTATTACGAGAGCTAGGCATAAGAAATGCCATCTATAGTCTGTAGAATTATGGCCCACATGAAGAGATTTTCACTACTGGGATGAGAAATATTGTGCTTCAAATGTCTCCCAGATCCCTCTTTGGGTCTCTAGTGGGCATTCTTTCCCAGAACTTAAGGCATCCCATAAGTGAGGTGACACGTAGAGTAGCAGACTTAGGAGAGGCTGAAGCCATGAGAACCCGGAAAGAAATAAGATCTGCTACTCACAAGAAGAATTTAAAGGGCCCCATGAAGGTTACGAGGACCCAGATGTGGGATGATTTCATATGGGCAGGAGCAGATGGAAGGAAATTAGATGGGAAGCGATATAGGTTCTTATTAGAGCTATGGCAACAACTGAAACAGAGAAGCAGTTCCAACCATTAAGACCAAAGAGGCAGAGGTCAGAGACAGAGGCACAAGTCCAGCTGTTTGTTTGCACGACTTTCTGCTGGAGAGTGATCCAACCTCACTTGAGCCCACACAGGAAGATGATTGGGGAACATGGTATGACTGATGGGAAGATCAAGGTATCTGCCCTGAGGGACCAGGGGGGACCAGAGGCCACATGTTGAAATAGCTGTCCACTGGTCCCCAGTGAACATACAATGTGTCCTGGCTCTGGTGGACACACGGGCTGAAAGTTCACTGATTCATGGTAACCCTGAGCTGTTCCCTGGGAACCCCACTATCATAGGTGGATATGGGGGTAAGGCTATCAGAGTGAACCAAGCCCAAATCCCTTTGGGAATAGGGCATCTACTGAAAAGATTATGCTGTGTATATATATCCTATGCCTGAGTATATTTTGGGGATTGATATCCTGCAGTGTCTATGGTTGCAGACGACTGCAGGTGAGTTCAGATTGAGAGTATATGTGGTGAAGGCAGTTTTGAGGGGACATGATGGCACCCGCCCATAGCTTTGAATGTGCCTTGGCGGAGGACTAATACCAAACAATACAAACTGTCTGGAGGGCATAAAGAGATTAGAGAAACTCTCCAGGAGCTGGGAAAGGTTGGTTTTATAAAGCCCAACCATAGTCCTTTCAATTTCCCAGTGTGGCCAGTAAAAAAGCCAGATGGCTCCTGGAGTATGACTGTGGATTACAGAGAACTGAATAAAGTCATAACCCCATGCATGTTGCTGTCCCCTCTATTGTAGGCTTGATGGATACCCTCAGCCATGAAGTAGGAACATACCATTATGTGGTAGATCTTGCTAATGCCTTCTTTTCCATTGACATTAAGCAGGAAAGTCAGGAAGGAAGTGCAGCACCTAGACTGCTGCAACATCTACAGGAGAAAGGATGGGCTGTGAACAATACTACCGTTCAGGAACCTGGTTTGTCTGTCAAATTCTTGGGGGTCGTCTGGTTGGGTAAGACCAAAGTTATACCAGAAGTAGTTATAGATAACATCAAGGCCTTTCCTACCCCTACAACTGTAGCATTGCTACAGTAATTTTTGTGTCTTCTAGACTACTGGAGAGTGTTTGTTCCACACTTGGCACAAATTCTGATGCCTTTATACCAGTTGTTATGAAAGGGTGTCAGGTGGGACTGGGATGAGACATGTGCATCTGCCTTTACTACAGCAAAACAGGCAGTTAAGGCCATGCAGGACCCATCAAGGCCCTGTGAGCTGAATGTTCTTGTGACTAAAGATGTTTATGGCTGGGGTCTCTGGCAGTGGCTTGAATGAACTTGCCAACCTATTGGATTCTTGTCACACTGGAAAAGGGCAGAGATATGATACACTTTGATAGAAAATAACTCGCTGCTGTGTATCATGCCTTGCTGGCTATACAACCTGTCACTGGAATGGCCCGGATAAAGGTAATAACCACCTATCCCATCTTGGGGTAGGCACAAGACAGGACCCAAAAACCAAGGAGTGGTGTGGCACAAATGCCCACACTTGCCAAATGGGGTCCTTACCTACAGCAACATATTGCCATCTCTAGTAGCCCCTTGTGTGAAGAACTCCAATGCTTATTGGGGTTGGTGACATACTAGTGAAAAGCAGAAGGAACTTGATTTTGAACCATTAGTATCAGAGAGGCCCTATCGGTAGGGAAGAGCCCCTATACCCAAAGATACATGGTACACAGATGGCTCCAGCTGCGGGCAGCCCCTAAAATGAAGGTCTATAACTTTCCATCCTAAGACTGAGACAATATGGATGAAAGATGGTGAGGGGAAGAGCAGCCAATGGGCAGAGTTGTCGGCCATGTGGCTTGTGATCAGCCAGGAGCCCTCCCCTATAGTTGTCTGTACTGACAGCTGGGCTGTCTATTGGGGCTTGACCCTGTGGCTACCAACCTGGTACCTTGCCAACTGGCTGGTTGGTCACTGACCCTTTTGGGGGCAAGAATTTTGGCAAGACTTATGGGCCTGTGGTCAGACTAAAATAATTACAGTATACCATGTGACAGGTCATTTGCCACTGGCATCCCCAGGAAATGATGAAGCAGATAAATTGGCCCAGATACGTTGGTTAGAAGGAAAGCCTGCCTCTGGTGTAGTCCAATGGTTACATCAGCATTTGTTGCATGTGGGGCAAAAGACAATGTATGCTGTAACCTGTCAGTGGGGCTTGCCTTTGACCTTTGAAGAAGTTAGTAGAGCCCAGCAGGAGTGTATTGTGTGCTCCAAAAGTGACTTACACCGAGTTCCACAGCAACATCGGACAACAGCTAAGGGGCTTATATCCCTCGTCAAATGGGAGATAGACTATATTGGGCCTATACCTGTGTCAGAAGGATATCAATATGCCAGGACTTGTGTGGACACAGCTACTGGACTTCTGATTGCATTTCCTACCCATTGTGCAGACCAGCAGATGACCAAAAGAGGCCTGGAGCATCTCTTTGCCGCCTATGGCTGACCACAGGTAACTGAGAGTGATCAGGGCACCCATTTTACTGGACATACACTGCAAGAATGGCTCTGACAGCTGGGAATCAAATGGAAGTTTCATGTGCCATACAATCTACTGTAGCAAGCATGATAGAGAAGCACAATGGCTTGTTAAAATCCAGACTAAAGTCAGATACCAATAGTCTGAGGGGATGGTCAGTCCACTTATGGACCATGCTATGACATTTGAATGAGATACCCCAAAAGGGAGCCCTCAACCCTGTGTACATGTTAACAGATATGGCTGCCTCCCCTATACAACTGCAAGTACAAACCAAGGAAGAAACACTGAAGCCGAATTTCGGCCACCAGAATAATGTCTTGCTGCCGGCACCAACTGCACTGAACCCCAGAGACTCCATTGAGCAGATGTGACCTTGGACCTTCCTACACATGGACCAATGATGGCTGGCTCTCCTGAAACCTTGGGGACAAGGTCTGAAAGCTGGCCTCCTGTGTCTTCCTGGAATAACAGGAGAGTGGCCCCGAAAAGTCACAGTAGTACATCCTGAATGGCCAGAAGGTAGGAGCATCATACCGGGGAGTTTTGTTTTATCATTATGGCCAGTGCATGCACCTCCAGTAGCACTATATATACACCCTTCAGTAACCCCCATGGTGAAAGGAGTAAAAGTATGGTATACTAGACCTGGAAGGGACCCCCTTCCTGCTACAGTCCTATCACAGGACCACTCTCTTGCATGCATCTTACCTGATGGACAAGATTTGCCTACACTGGTGTCATTAAAACATGTGTCTTATCACCCCTAAGGTTTTTGTGGATTGGGAACTTCCTCTGGCTTGAGGATTATTATAATTTTTATTAGGAACCTCCTCTGGTTTGAGGATTATTATAATTTTTGTTACCTGTATCAAAATCTTGTTGTATCTTAATTTTTGTTGTTATATCTAAGTTGTAATCCTCTGTTGCTGTTGTGGAATCTGGTTACAGTGCTCCATCTTTTTCTCACAGGGACCATTGTGGAAGATTGAAAGCATTAGATTATAAGGCAAGAATCCTGGAGGGGTGTAGTGTGAGGAAGTTGGGGTTCCTATGGCCAGAATCCTCACTGAACTTAAACCACCTGATGATGTAAGTGGCCTGTTGCTAGGCTACCCCTTCCACATCTTTAGACAATAAGCTATTATTACACTATATAGAGAGCTTGGCCCAGTGCTCTGGGCAGAGGCAGAGACGGTAGTGCTCGACCTACCACCAGGAGAACAAGCTGGTTAATAAACCCTTTCACCCCAAAGACCATTTGCTGTCATTTTCTTTGGTCGCATTGAATCCATTGCGAACTTGCCTGGGTCTGAAACACATTGGCAAGAAACCCGTGTCTGAAGCACACAGGCTATACTGGTCCCAACCTGACCCCAACATGGTCACCATGGAACAAAACTAAGAACCACTCAAACCATGCCTCCTCATAATATCATTAACGTAAAATTGTGGTTTTGCTCCATCCCCCAACCATGGGCTTTTCTATGTGCCTTTTGGAAAAAGACAGTGCACTAAGAGGAGTGAGTGTCTAACTAAGAGCTGTCAGTCAAATAACCTCACCCAGTCAATCAAAGAAGTGCCTCCCAGCTAGGCCGTGATAAATATACCTTCCCCTAAAAGTTTGGGGCTTTTGTCGACCTTGATCCGGATTGTTCATCCCTTGGAGTGTATGTAAATAAAACTTTCGCTCGGCTTCACTGTCCTGTCTTGGCCTTTTAGTTCTTTCTTGTGGCAGAGACAGGAACTGAGGGGAACAAACTCAGCCCATAAAAGGACCAGGCCAGGTGATGTCCAGGTCGTGTCAGCCAACTACCACGGTGCAGCCACCCCTACCTTCCCAACTTGCAGCACCTATACCAAACCCCATGAGTTTCCTCCCACCCATGCCCCAGCTTGTGCTGTGCACACACTCACCCAGGGGCGCTCACTACCCTCCTCTCAGCCCTCATTCCTCTGATCCTTCCCAGCGACCTCAGGACCCACAAGGCTGCCCTGGACAATGTGGAGCCTCTCTGTTCTCAGGGATGCTCTTCTCCCCACCAGAGCACCTCCGATCCACCACCCCTCCCAACCCTCACACACAGTCTTGCCCTTGCCCTGAGGTGACCTCCGTTTCTAGCAGTCCTGTCTCTCATCACCCCCAATGCAATTTCCTTGTCCTCCATCACCCTCCCTCCAGTGCCTCTGCACCAAAAGCCTTAAACCTCCTGGGGGTCTCCAGTCCACCCACCCCACAGCTTGCCTTAACTTTCACCAGACCCCTCCTTACCCAGCTTACCTAGGGCTATAAACCCTCCCCCAGAACACACCTCTTCTGCCCCTTGCTCCCTCCTGCCTACTCCCCTGGCAATATCACTAAATGGCCACAGCCCCTGCATCCTGCACACCAGTAGCTTCTCTCTCTCCTTGCCTGTCCCTAGAGTAGTCATCCCCAAGCACCACACCCACTCTTCTCATGACAGTCAATGAAAATTCATTGAGAAAAAAAGCTTTCAGACAGGAACTCTCACCACTTTCCAACATTGGATCTGCACTTGTATTCTCTGCTGCTCTCTGGAGCAGGTGACCAGATCTTATCTGAAGCCAGACCCTTCGCCTGGTTCCCAAATCCTCCCTCCTCAAGGAGTAGGCTTTTGGGATGATCAATCCTTTTTCCTGAATCACCACACTCCCCATTTCTTCTGGATCATTCCATCATCTACAAAGTGGGCAGAAGGATGGCTGGAATTTAGGAATTCAGCTTTGTAGAGCTGACCTTGGTTCATGCTGTGGTGTAGGTGAGAAACCAGGGTGCTTCATTCTCTGAAGGACAATGCAGAAGTTGTCGGAGTCCAGAGTCAGGGGTTCTGCCATGAAGGAAGCCTAACTTGGTGAGGGGCTTAGATGACCCTGCAGCTGAGGCTGCCTTTACCCGGGGGCAGGATGATACCCAGATTCAGAGGGTTCTGAAGATGCCAGCAGGGGTGAGATGAGGCAGAGTCAGCCAGGGAGCACCAGGTTCTGATCAAGAGAGACAGACCAAAATGCAAGTTTCACCAGCCCTACACAGACACGTGGGTGGTGCAGGTCAGCATCACCAGCCAGACCTGGGAGAAAAGAGTCATTCATCCCTAGAGACCAACAAGGATACTTTCAGCAATATAAGAATTTCATAGACCCCTTGCCACACCACCCAGGTGACTTATAAACCATAAACACCCCTATCCCCACCTTGGAAAGGAGTAGGAAGATAGGGTGGAAATCTGAGAGACTGTGCATTATCACCAAAACAGACTGAACATTTATTCAGAGGAATCATTCGTATGACAGCATCATATTACATTTATCAGATTTGGCATGAATTCAGTGTGTTCCCCCTCCCTCCACTATCCAGTCCAGAGAGCAGGCACTTGTGATGAGGATCAGATCAGCCAAGGAGAATCAATGAACCAAGTGCCTGCGCAGTCAGGGGCATGAGGGAATGAGGGATCTCAGCCACTATTCCCACGGGCTCCTCCTCTGACCACCACCTGTCTGGATCAGCCCACGTTAGAGGAGACGAAGGCAGCCTTGCCTTGTCCTCTCCTTTACCCAGGACAATGTTTTGTATGCCATAAGTGGAACCCCAAAACAGAGCACAGAAGGAAGAGCAGGTCAGACAGACACACAGAGTGGAGTGACTGGTGGGATTTGTCCTTGTGGGGAGTGGGTCCACAAGGCCTTCTCACCTTCCACAAGGATGCCAGGGTCCTTTCTCCTTCAGTCTTGCCAAAGCTCTTCCTATTCAGATGAGATCCAAGCAGGCAGGGAGGGGGAGGAGTGGGGAGAAGGGCCTCAGTGCTGGGAGGGGTACTCGAGCTGCTGTTGTCTTGACAACGGTCTCCTGCTCCTCCTCCCTGGGTCGCTCAGCTCAGGCCTCAGCCCCGCTGAAGGACCAGGACAGATGGGAAAGCTTGCCTCCTCCATCTCAACCTTTCTGTGAGCGGAGGCTGAGATAGAAAACCAAGGTTGGTTACCAGGGAAACTGAAGCTTAATCGGTCTGACTCAAGAGGAAAAATACAGAGGAGTGGAAGCTAAGACACAGGATGTATTGTGGGAGGCCACCCATGGACATGAATTTGTGTTTGTTTGCAAGGGTACTGTTCATGCATAGACATGTGCACATGCACCCATGTCTGACACAGGCACTTTTTCTAGCCCAGAACAGCACAACAACTGCAACATAAGGTATAAGATTGGGAGTTAGGGGATGAGGCAATGAGTTGGAAGTGTATTCCAGATCATGAAAGGCAGTGAGGCAGTCCTTATCTTCTGAAATTATTGCCTACCATTTATCTCAAGGTTATTTTATTTTATTTTATTTATAATAGATTTTATTTCTCTTAGTAGTTTTAATTTTACAGAAAAATAAGGGGAAAGTACAGATGGTTCCCCTATCCTGCCCTACACCCCCAACATCCAATTTCCCCTATTAGTGATATCTTGCATTAGGGTGGTATATCTGTTACAATTGATGAGCTAATACTGATACCTTGCTAGTAAGGTGTATAGTTTGCACTCAGTTTCACTCTTTGAGTTGTACGTTCTGTGGGTTTTGACAAATGTATAATGACATGTATCCACCATTACAGTATCACACAGAATCATTTCACTCCCCTAAAAGTCCACTGGGCTCCACCTATTCATCCCTCCCGGTTTCTTCCCATGTCCCTGGCAACCACTGATCTTTTCACTCTCTCCATAAATTTGCCTTTTCCAGAATGTTGTGTATTGGATTCATACAATATATAACCTTTACAGATTGGTTTCTTTTACATAGCAATATGCACTTACAGTTTGCCCATGTATTTTTGTGTCTTGATGGCCCATTTCTGTTTATCACTGAATAATGTATCATTGTATGGACGTACCACAGTTTCTCTTTCCATTCACCTATCAAAGGACATCTTGGTTGTTTCCAAGTTTTGTCAACCATGTCTAAAGCTAGATAAACATTAATGGGCAGGTTTTTGCATGGACAAAAGTTTTCAACTCATCTAGGTAAATACCAAGGAGCACAATTTCTGGATTACATGGTAAGAATATGTTTAATTTTGTGTAAACTGCCAAACTGTCTTCAAAAGTGGCTATCCCATTTTGTATTGCCACCAACAATGCATGAGAATTCCCACTGCTCCACATCCTCAATCAGAATTTGATATATTCAGTGTTTTGAATTTTAGGCATTCTAATAGGTGTGTATCTCTGGTGTCTTAATTTGCAGTTTCCTAATGCCATGATGTTGATTATCATTGCATGGTCACATTTGTGGTCTGTACATCCTCTTTGGGGAAGTGTGCATTCAGATCTATTGCCTATTTTTTAATTGGGTTCCTTGTGTTCTCATTGTTGAGTCTGAAGAGTTCTTTGTATATTTTGGATAATAGCCCTTTATCACATATTTTGTTACATACACTTTCTCCCAGTCTGTGGCTTTTCATTTCATTCTCTCAACAGAGCAGATATTTTTAATTTTAACAAAATTCAGTTTGTTGACGAATCTATTTCATGGACTGTGCTTTTGGTGGTGGTGTTTTTTTTTTTTTTTGGTACAATTAATGTAGAGTTACATGAACGTCTTCAACAGAGCAGACATTTTTAATTTTAACAAAGTCCAGTTTGTTGATCAATCTCTTTCATGGATTGTGCTTTTCGTGATGGTGTGTTTTTTTTTGGTGCAATTCATGTAGAGTTACATGAGCAACATTATGGTTACTACACTCCCCCTATCATCAAATCCTGACCACATACCCCTTTACAGTCACAGTCCATCTGCGTAATAAGATGCTATAGAATCATTACTTGTCTTTTCGGTGTTACACTGCCTTCCCTGTGTCCCCCCATGATACATTGTGTGTGCTAACTGTAATACTCCTTTTCCCCCTTATCCCTCCCTTCCCACCCATCTTCCCCAGTCCCTTTCCTATTGGTAACTGTTAGCCCATTCTTGGGTTCTGTGAGTCTGCTGCTATTTTATTCCTTAAGATTTTGCTTTGTTCTTATACTGCACAGATGAGAGAAATCATTTGATACTTGTCTTTCTCCACCTGGCTTATTTCAGTGAGCATAATACCCTCTAGTGCCATCCATGTTGTTGCAAATGGTAGGATTTGTTTTCTTCTTAGGGCTGAATAATATTCCATTGTGTATATGTACTACATCTTCTTTATCCATTCATCTACTGATGGACACTTAGATTGCTTCAATTTCTTGGCTATTGTAAATAGTGCTGCAATAAACATAGGTGTACATAGGTCTTTCAAACTGGGATCCTGCATTCTTAGGGGAAATTCCTAGGAGTGGAATTCCTGGGTCAAATGGTATTTCTATTTTGAGGTTTTTGAGGAACGTCCATACTGCTTTCCACAATGGTTGAACTAATTTACATTCCCACCAGCAGTGTAGGATGCTTCCCCTTTCTCCACAACCTTGCGAACATTTGTTGTTTGTCTTTTGGATGGTGGCCATCCTAACTGGTGTGAGGTGATATCTCATTGTGGTTTTAATTTGCACTTCTCTAATGATTAGTGATGCAGAGCATCTTTTCATGTGCCAGTTGGCCATCTAAATATCTTCTTTGGAGAAGTGTCTGCTCAGCTCCTCTGCCCATATTTTAATTGGATTATTTGCTTTTTGTTTGTTGATGTGCATGAGCTCTTTGTATAATTTGGATGTCAACCCCTTACCAGATATGTCATTTATGAATATATTCTCCCATACTAAAGGATGCCTTTTTGTTCTACTGATGGTGTCCTTTGTTGTACAGAAGCTTTTTAGTTTGATATAGTCCCACTTGTTCATTTTTGCTTTTGTTTCCTTTTCCCGGGGAGATAAATTCATGAAGAAGTTGCTCATGTTTATGTCCAAGAGATTTTTGCCTTTGTTTTTGTCTAAGAGTTTTATGGTTTCATGAATTACATTCAGGTCTTTGATCCATTTTGAGTTTACTTTGGTGTATGGGGATAGACAATAATCCAGTTTCATTCTCTTACATGTAGCTGTCCAGTTTTGCCAACACCAGCTGTTGAAGAGACTGTCATTTCCCTATTATATATCCATGGCTCCTCTATTGTAATTGACCGTATATGCTTGGACTTATATCTGGGCTCTCTAGTCTATTCCACTGGTCTATGGGTCTGTTTGTGTGCCAGTACCAAATTGTCTTGATTTCTGTGGCTTTGTAGTAGAGCTGAAAGTAAGGGAGCATAATTCCCCCCTCTTTATTCTTCCTTCTCAGGATTGCTTTGGCTATTTGGGGTCTTTTGTGGTTCCATATGAATTTTAGAATTATTTGCCCTAGTTCATTGAAGAATTGGATTCTCTTGGTATTCTGATAGGAATTATGTTGGTATTCTGATATGGATTGCACTGAATCTGTAGATTGCTTTAGGTAGGATGGCCATTTTGACAGTATTAATTCTAACTATCCATGAACATGGGATGTATTTCCATTTATTGGTTTCTTCTTTAATTTCTCTCATGAGTGTCTTCCAGTTTTGGTAATATAAGTTTCACTTCCTTGGTTCATTATTCCTAAGCGTTTTATTATTTTTGATGCAATTGTGAATGGAATTGTTTTCCTGATTTCTCTTTCTGCTAGTTCATCATTAGTGTATAGGAATGCAACAGAGTTCTGTGTATTAATTTTGTATCCCACAACTTTATGGAATTCAGATATTAGGTCTAGTAGTTTTGGAGTGTATTCTTTAGGGTTTTTTTATGTACAATATCATGTCATCTGAAAACAGGGACAGTTTGACTTCTTCTAAACCAATCTGGATGCCTTCTATTTCTTTGTGCTGTCTGATTGTCATGGCTAGGACCTCTAGAACTATGTTGAATAAAAGTGGAGAGAGTGGGCTACCTTGTCCTGTTCCCGATCTTAAAGGAAAGGCTTTCAGCTTCCTGCTATTAAGTACGATGTTGGCTGCGGGTTTGTCATATATGGCCTTTATTATGTTGAGGTAATTTTCCTCTATACCCATTTTGTTGAGAATTTTTATCATGAATGGATGTTGAGTTTTGTTGAATGCTTTTTCAGCATCTATGGAGATGATCATGTTGTTTTTGTCCTTTTTGTTGATGTAATGGATGATGCTGTTGGATTTTCGAGTGTTGTACCATCCTTGCATCCCTCAGATGAATCCCACTCGATCATGATGGATGATCTTCTTGATGTATTTTTGAATTCAGTTTGCTAATATTTTGTTGAGTATTTTTGCATCTATGTTCATCAAGGATATTGGCCTGTAATTTTCTTTTTTTGTTATGTCTTTGCCTGGTTTTGTTGTTAGAGTGATGTTGGTCTTATAGAATGAGTTGCAGAGTATTCCCTCCTTTTCTACTTTTTGGAAAACTTTAAGGAAAGTGGGTACTATGTATTCACTAAATGTTTGATAAAATTCAGCAGGGAAACCATCTGGTCCAGGAGTTTTGTTCTTAGGTAGTTTTTGATTACCAGTTCAATTTCTTTGCTCATAATTGTTCTATTCAGATTTTCTGTTTCTTCCTGAGTCAGCCTTGGTATGATGTATTTTTCTAGAAAGTTGTCCATTTCTTCTAGGTTATCCAGTTTGTTTCCATATCATTTTTCATAGTATTCTCTCATAATTCTTTGTATTTCTGTGGCATCCGTAGTGATTTTTCCTTTCCGATTCTGTTCATGTGTGTTGACTCTCTTTTTTCTTGATAAGTCTGGCTAGGGGTTTATCAATTTTGTGTATTTTCTCAAAGAACCAGGTCCTGCCTTCATTGATTCTTTCTATTGTTTTATTCTTCTGGATTTTATTCATTTCTTCTCTAGTCTTTATTATGTCCCTCCTTCTACTGACTTTGGGCTTCATTTGTTCTTCCTTTTCTAGTTTTGTTAATTGTAAGTTTAGACTGCTCATATGGAATTGTTTTTCTTTCCTGAGGTAGGCCTGTATTGCCATGTACTTCCCTTTTAGCACAGCCTTTGTTGCATCCCACAGATTTTGTGGTGTTGAATTATTGTTGTTATTTGTCTCCATACATTGCTTGATATCTGTTTTTATTTGGTCATTGATCCATTGATTATTTAGGACCATGTTATTAAGCCTCCATGTGTTTGTGCGCTTTTTCATTTTCCTTGTGTAATTTATTGCATGGTTTCATACCTTTGTGATCTGAGAAGCTGATTGGTACAAATTCAATCTTTTTAAATTTACTGAGGTTCTTTTTTGGCCTATTATATGATCTGTTCTTGAAAATGTTCCATGTGCTCTTGAGAAGAATGTGTATCCTGTTGCTTTTGGATGGAGTGTTCTGTAGAAATCTGTTAGGTCCATCTGTACTAATATGTTATTCAGTGCCTCTGTCTCTTTACTCATTTTCTGTCTGGTTGATCTGACCTTTGGAATGAATGGCATATTGAATTCTCCTAAAATGAATGCATTGCATTTTATTTCCCCCTTCATTTCACATATGTAGATGATCCTGCATTGGGTGCATAGATGTACAATTGTTATATACTCTTCTTGGACTGACCCCTTTATCATTATGCAATGTCCTTCTTTGTCTCTTGTTACTTTCTTTGTTTTGAAGTCTGTTTTGTCTGATACAAGTACTGCAACTCCTGCTTTTTTCTCCCTATTAGTTGCATGAAATATCTTTTTCCATCCCTTCACTTTTAGTCTGTGTATGTCTTTGGGTTTGAGGTGAGTCTCTTGTAGGCAGCATATAGATGGGGCCTGTATTTTTATCCATTCAGTGACTCTACATCTTTTGATTGGTGCATTCGGACCATTTACATTTAGGGTGATTATCGATAGGTATGCACTTATTGCCATTGCAGGCTGTAGATTCATGGTTACCAAGGGTTCAGGGGTAAATCCCTTACTATTTAACAGTCTTATTTAACTCACTTCATATACTATTACAAACACAACCTAAAGATTCTCTTTTTCTTCTCTCATTTTTCTTCCTCCTCCATTCTTTATGTGTTAAGAATAATACTCTGTACTCTTTGTCTATTCCTTGGGTGATATCTATTTAGTCTTAGGAATACTTGCATCTTGTAGGAGTCCCTCCAAAATGTACTGTATAGGTGGTATGTGGGAGGTAAATTCTCTCAGCTTTTGCTTATCTGAAAATTGTTTAATCCCTCCTTCAAATTTAAATGATAACCTTGCCTGGTAGAGTATTCTTGGTTCAAGGCCCTTCTGCTTCATTGCATTAAATATATCATGCCATTCCCTTCTGGTCTATAAGGTTTCTGTTGATAAATATGATGATAGCCTGATGGGTTTTCCTTTGTATGTGCTCTTTTTTCCTTCTCTAGCTGCTTTTAAAAGTCTGTACTTATCCTTGATATTTGCCATTTTAATTATTATATGTCTTGATGTTGTCTTCCTTGGGTACCTTGTGTTGGGAGATCTGTGCATCCCCATGGCCTGAGAGACTGGCCCAGATTGGGGAAGTTTTCAGCAATCACCTCCTCAATGATGCTTTCTATTCCTTTTCCTCTCTTCTTCCTTTTCTGGCACCAATATAATTCAAATATTGTTCCATTTGGATTTATCACACAGTTCTCTGAATATACTATCATTCTTAAAGATTCTTTTTTCTATCTATACCTCAGCTTCTTTGTATTCTTCTTCTCTAATTTCTATTCCATTTACTGTCTCTTCTACTACATCGAATCTGCTTTTAAATCCCTCCATTGTATGTTTCATTTCAGATATGGGATTTCTTAATGATTGAGTCTCTGTGTTAAATTCATTCCTGAGTTCTTGAATACTTTTCTGTACCTCTATAAGCATGTTTATGATTTTAATTTTGAACTCTTTCAGGAAAATTGCTGAGTTCAGTTTCATTTGGCCCTTTTTCTGGGGTTTGTGAGATTTTGGTATGAACCACGTTCTTTTGATGTTTCATATTTCTGTGTGGTGCCCACTAGTGTCCAGAAGCTCCAGTCTCTGGAGCTGCTCATCCCCTAGAGTGAGGTTGTGGTCCGTAGGGGAGCAGAGCTGGTGCCTGGGATGAGGAAAGATCTGTTTCCTGATTCCTGTCTGCCATGCCTGTCCCCAGTATCAAAGCCAGTGGTCTGAGCACACAGATGTAAGCCTCTGTGCTTTGACTCTCCAGCTGTTGTGGGTGGGGCCTCCCTCTGGCTGGCCTGATGCCAGTGCAGTGCCTGCCAGTTTGCTAGCCAGTGCTGTCAGGCCAGGATGAAGGCTTGGTAGGCTGCATATCACAGTGCAGGGCCTCAGAGCTGAGTAGCCAGCCAGGGGGGTGGAGCACCTGAAGCTCCTCAAAGTTCCCAATCTGCTGGGCAGAGCATGCCCAGACAGCCTTCTCCCACACAGCAAGCTCCATGCAAACCATGCCCCTTCTGCAGCCCTCTTTCTGCTAGGAAGCCTTTCAGACCACCCGCCTTTCCCTTGTCCCAGAGTGGCTGGGTGTGGATGCCATCCTCCACAAACAGCTGGAATCTGTCTCTCAAGCACTCTGCCAGTCCCATCTCCCCATCTTCCAGAGCACCACACAATGTAGGTTTCTGCTCGCAAAGCAGATTTCCAGGGCCAGGTGTTCAGCAATCCCAGGCTTCCATCCCCTCCCCACTCTCTTTTCCTCCTGCTGGTGATCTTGGGTGGGGGAAGAGCTTGGATCCCGCTGGATCAAGGCTTTGGTACGTTACCCTGTTTCATGATGTCTGCTCTGCTTGTGAGGTCTGTATGAAGTCTGGTTCAGCCTTCTTTACTGTTGCTCTTTTAGGGTTAGTTGTATTAATTATATTTTTGCACTATTTGTGGTTTTGGGAGGTGTTCTCCCTCTCACCTCTTATGCCACCATCTTGAATCTCTCTTATCAGTGGTGGTGTTTTTAAGAAGTCATTGCCAAACCAAAGTCACATAGATTTTCTCCTAAGTTGTCTTAGGAGTTTTGTAGACATGTTTTACATTTAGGTATGTGCTCCATTTAGGGTTAATTCTTCTGAAAGGTGTAAAGTCGTACCTAGATTATTTTTTCTATGCAGATGTCCAGTGAGGCTTATGTTGACATTTGCATTATGTTTAAAGTCTTGTCTACAAGTATTTATTTGTAGGGAACTCCACACTAGACCAACTTCATCTAAAAGAAGGTGCACCCCTATTGCTAGCAGCTTAGGAACAAAAAAGCAGACACAGTCTCTCTTCAACTAAATCAACCTGGTGATTTACCTAGTGATAAACCAAATGAGCAAACAGATGCAGAAATGTTTGTGCAATACAATGGGAGATGTAACCTACACTTTAAAAAAATGACCCCCAAATTATACCTTTTTGAACAAGGCTCTAGGTGTTTCACTTCCTGTCCAGGAGGCATGTGAGTTGAGAAGCACCATTCACATGGATATGTGGCTCTTAGGTCATTTGGTTTTCCGTACTTCCTAGTTGTTTGCTCCTGGTCAGTAGGAGGAATGCCAGTGATTTATCATCTGAAAGGATGTGTAAAATGCCTGGTTGCATCTGAAATCTTTTGTTTGTGAGTGGAGACATGTCACCAAAAACTCAAAAGAAAAAGTTGGGCCCAAGAGAGACAATAGAGGATCAGAATTTCAAAATTAGGGAAAAGCCCTTTGAAAGGGTTGCTTAGCTTACCTCATAGTATGATGCTGAAGCTTTTTGATGGGATGTGTACTGTAGCTCAGTTCATGGCCTATGGTGAATCTCAAAGAATGTTTTTTGGATAGGTAGATGTCATGATATCATGCATGCATTGACAGATAGATTCCTAGTTTTTCTGATGAGGGCACAAATGTGCTTTCCAGTCCATGTTAATTTACTTGTTTTATAGTTGCTTTTAGGTAACTATAAGCATTATAGTTATTCACTAGAATATAGTCCTGGAGATTACATCAGAAAGGGTAATGTCTCTGTGCCAGATTAATTGTCCATTAGAAGAATATTATGATCTTGACTGAGTGACCATCAGGGTCTCTGCAGAAAACCAGTTAGTCAATATAATCCACTATGCATCATGAAAAGTAGAGATACACATCTCTAAACCAATGCACATGCACATGCTCTAATTGCTGTGCAGCCAGTGTGAGAATTGGCATCTGAAGTACTTCAACCAAGGGCAAGAGCAACAGCATGCCTGTACTCACCATTGTGTGTGTGGGGGGGGGGTGCGTGGGGGGCTCTCATTCTGCAGGAAGAGGATACCATCTATCTGCCTCTGAGAGCACTTATCTCCTATGCCTGATTTTAGGTTTGGTTTAGTCATTCACTCAGATTGTATCTTTTTTCCCCCATGTTTCAGTCATTGCTCATAAGTTTTGACTTTCACTGCAGCCCAGTGTGGTAAAGAATCAAAACATGGTATCCATCCAAATTTATATCTTGAGGGCAAAACTCTCCTCTGAGACTCAGACTTGCCAAACCTACCTGACTTCCCTGTTTAGATGACTCGATGTATCTGAGACGAAACTCTTGGGTTTGTCATACAGTTTGTTTGTCACGAATATCCATCAGCAAATTGTTTTGATTCTACCTTCAAAATACATCCTGAGTACAACTGCCTTGTCCATTACTACCACTCCGAAATCCAATGTTACTCATTATCCCTTGCCTTAATTACTAAAACATCTTGTTTTTCTTACCTCATTCAACTCTTGTACCTCTAAAATCTACTGTCCACAAGGTAGTCACCATGATTTTTAAGCATGTTAACTAAATTATGTCAGAGCCTGTTAAAATTCTACAAGAGCCTCCCATTTTACTCTGAATGAAATCCACTCTCCATGCCACGGCTTGCAAAACCACACAGTATCTGTCTTCTGCCTAACTCTCCAAGCTCTCCCCTCATTCATTAAAGATATCCACAGTCATCTTTATCTGTTTCTTGATCATCTCACACTTGGTTCCTTCATGAGGATTTTTTTTGTTTCTCTGATGTGTTATTTTTCTACTGCTGCTTGCAAAATGTCCTTTTTGTCTTTAGCTTTCAGTTTGTGTTTCTCCTACTCAGAGTTTGTTTAGATTCTTTGATCTGTAACTTAATTCCTTTACCAAATTTGGGACATTTTTTGCCATTTCCCCTACCCTCTAAGAAATCCCTAGTGCCACTTCTGTTTGTCCTGTTCTTCCTGTATTGCAGTTACATGTGTGAAATGCTTGATATCTTCCCACAGATCTCTGAGACCTTGTTCACTCTTTTATCTCTGTTCATCAGATAGAACATTGCTATCAATCTATCTTCAAGTTTTGTTTTGCTCCTGAGAATATCTAGTGATTTTTATTTCAATTTTTTTATTAAGGTATTATTAATATACACTCTTATGAAGGTTTCACATGAAAAACAATGTGGTTACTACATTCACCCATATTGTCAAGTCCCCCACCATACCTCATTGCAGTCACTGTCCATCAGTGTACTAAGATGCCACAGAGTCACTATTTGCCTTCTCTGTGCTACACTGTCTTCCCCATGATCCCCCCCACACCATGTGTGCCAAACATAATACCCCTCAATCCCCTTCTCCCTCCCTCCACACCCACCCTCCCCCACCCCTCCTCTTTGGTAACCTTTAGTCCCTTCTAGGACTCTATGAGTCTGTTGCTGCTTTGTTCCTTCAGTTTGCTTCTTTGTTAAACTCCACAAATGAGGGAAATCATTTGGTACTTGTCCTTCTCTGTCTGCCTTATTTCACTGAGCATAATATCCTTCAGCTCCATATATGTTGTTCCAAAGGGTAGGATTCTTTTCTTTCTTATGGCTGAATAGCATTCCATTGTGTGTATGTACCACCTCTTCTTTATCCATTCATTTACTGATGGACACTTAGATTGCTTCCACGTCTTGACTATTGTAAATAGTGCTGCAATAAACATAAACATAGGGGTGCATATGTCTTTTTGAAGCTGAGAACTTGTATTCTTTGGGTAAATTCCTAGGAGTGGAACTCCCGGGTCAAATGGTATTTCTATTTTTAGTTTTTTGAGGAACCTCCATATTGTTTTCCACAATGGTTGAACTAGCTTACATTCCCACCAGCAGGGTAGGAGGGTTCCCCTTTCTCCACATTCTCGCCAGCATTTGTTGTTCTTAGTCATTTTGATACTGGCCATCCTAACTGGTGTGAGGCGGTAGCCCATTGTGGTTTTAATTTACATTCACCTGATAATTAGCCATGTAGAGAATCTTTTCATGTGCCTATTGGCCATCTGAATTTCTTCTTTGGAGAATTATCTGTTCATATCCTCCGTGCATTTTTTAATCGGGTTATTTGCTTTTTGGTTATTGAGGCATGTGAGTTCTTTATATATTTTGGATGTTAACCCCTTGACAGATATTCCATTTACAAATATATTCTCCCGTACTGTAGGATACCATTTAGTTAGACTGATGGTGTCCTTCTCTGTACAGAAGCTTTTCAGCTTGATGTAGTCCCATGTGTTCATTTTTGCTTTTGTTTCCCTTACTCGAGGAGATGCATTCAGGAAAAATTTGCTCATGTTTATACTCAGGAGATTTTTGCCTATGTTGTTTCCTAAGAGTTTTATGGTTTCATGACTTACATTCAGGCCTTTCATGGATTTCAAGTTTACTTTTGTGTATTGTGTGAGAATATAATCCAGTTTCATTCTCTTGCATGTAGCTGTCCATTTTTTCCCACTTGAGTTTTTGAAGAGGCTGCATTTCCCCATTGTATGTCCATGGCTCCTCTACTGTGTATTAGTTGACCATATATGCTTGGGTTTATATCTGGGCACTCTAGTCTGTTCCATTGGTCTATGGGTCTGTTCATGTGCCAGTACCAATTTGTCTTGACTACTGTGACTTTGTAGTAGAGATGGAAGTCAGGGAGCATAATTGCCCCTGCTTTATTCTTCCTTCTCAGGATTGCTTTGGCTATTTGGGGTCTTTTGTGGTTCCATATGAATTTTAGAACTATTTGCTCTAGTTCATTGAAGAATGCTGTTGGTATTTTGATATGGATTGCATTGAATCTGTAGATTGCTTTAGGTAGGATGGCCATTTTGACAATATTAATTCTAACTATCCATGAGCACAGGGTGTGTTCCATTTATTTGTATCTTCTTTAATTTCTCTCATGAGTGTCTTGTAGTTTTCAGAGTATAAGTCTTTCACTTCCTTGGTTAGGTTTATTCCTAGGTATTTAATTCTTTTTGATGCAGTTGTGAATGGAATTGTTTTCCTGATTTCTCTTTCTACTAGTTCATCGTTAGTGTGTAGGAATGCAACAGAGTTCTGTGTATTAATTTTGTATCCTGCAAATTTGCTGAATTCAAAAATTAGTTCTAGTGGTTTGGGAGTGGAATTTTTAGGGTTTTTTAGTTCAATATCATGTCATCTTCAGACAATGATAGTTTAACTGCTTCTTTACCAATCTGGATGTCTTTTATTTACTTTGTGTTGTCTGATTGCCATGATGAGGACCTCCAGAACTATGTTGAATAAAAGTGGAGAGAGTGGGCAACCTTCTCTTGTTCCCGATCTTAAAGGATAGGCTTTCAGCTTCTTGCTACTAAGTATGATGTTGGCTGTGGGTTTGTCATATATGGCCTTTATTATGTTGAGGTACTTGTCCTCTATACCCATTTTGTTGAGAGTTTTATCATGAATGGATGTTGCATTTTGTTGAATGATTTTTCAGCATCTATGGAGATGATCCTGTTGTTTTTGTCTTTTTTGTTGATGTAGTAGATGTAGTTGTTGGATTTTTGAATGGTGCACCATCCTCCATCCCTGGAATAAATCCTACTTGATCATGATGGTTAATCTTTTTGATGTATTTTTGAATTCAGTTTGCTAATATTTAGTTGAGTATTTTTGCATCTATGTTCATCAGGGATATTGGTGTGTAATTTTTTTTTCTGTGGTGTCTTTGTTTTTGGTATTAGAGTGATGCTGGCCTCATAGAATAAGTCTGTAAGTATTCCCTCTTCTTCTACTCTTCGGAAAACTTTAAGGAGGATGAGAATTAGGTCTTCACTAAATGTTTGATAAAATTCAGCGGTGAAGCCATCTGGTCCAGGTGTTTTGTTCTTAGGTAGTTTTTGATTATCTGTTCAATTTCATTGCTAGTAATTGGTCTGTTCAGATTTTCTGCTTCTCTCTGGGTCAGCCTTGTTAGGTTGTATATTTCCAGAAAGTTGTCCATTTTTTCTAGGTTATCCAGTTTGTTAGCATATAATTTTTCAAAGTATTCTCTAATAATTCTTTGTATTTTTGAGGTGTCTGTAGTGATTTTTCCTTTCTCATTTCTGATTCTGTTTATGTGTGTAGACTCTCTCTTTTTTTTTAGTAAGTCTGGCTAAGGGTTTATCTATTTTCTTTATTTTCTCAAAGAACCAGCTCTTGCTTTCATTGATCCTTTCTATTGTTTTATTCTTCTTGATTTTATTTATTTATGCTCCAATCTTTATTATGTCCCTCCTTCTGCTGACTTTAAGCCTCATTTGTTCTTCTTTTTCTAGTTTCATTAATTTTTAGTTTAGACTTCTCATATGGAATTGTTCTACTTTCCTGAGGTAGGCCTGGTATTGCAATATACTTCCCTCTTAGCACCTCCTTCACTGTGTCACACAGATTTTGCGGTGTTGAAGTATTGTTGTCATTTGTCTCCATATATTTCTTGATCTCTGGTTTTATTTGGTCTTTGATCCATTGGTTATTTAGGAGCATGTTGTGAAGCCTCCATATGTTTATGGGATTTCTCATTTTCTTTGCATTATTTATTTCTGGTTTCAAACCTTTGTGTTCTGAGAAACTGGTTGGTACAATTTCAATCTTTTTGAATTTACTGAGGCTCTTTTTGTGGCCTAGTGTATGACCTGTTCTTGAAAATGTTCCATGTTTACTTGAGAAGAATGTGTATTCTGCTCCTTTTGGGTGTAGAGTTCCGTAGGTGTCTGTTAGTTCCATGTGTTTTAATGTGTTGCTCAGTGCCTCTGTGTCCTTACTTATTTTCTGTCTGGTTGATACATCCTTCAGATTGAGTGGAGTGTTCAAGTCTCCAAAATCAATGCATTGCATTCTATTTCCCCTTTTAATTCAGGTAGCATTTGTTTCATATATGTAGGTGCTCCTGTGTTGGGAGCATAGATATTTATAACGGTTATATCTTCTTGTTGGATTGACCCCTTTATCATTATGTTATGTCCTTCTTTGTCTATTGTGACTTTTTTTTTCTGAAGTCTCAAAATCAAGCCTCACATAGAGTCAGAGTCAATTGCCTCATCTATTTTCTTGACAATGGGTGATACTTTCCAGTTTTTTCGCTTTTTAGAAAATAAGTCCCGAGTCTCTTCTCTGCATCCATCAGTCTATTTCTGTTTGCTCATTTTAGTTTTTGTTTTTTATATTCCACATGTAAGTGAAATGATATGGAATTTGTCTTTCTCTGCCTGTCTTGCTTTCTCCACCTAGCTTATTTCATTTAGCATAATACCCTCCAGATCCATCCATGTTGTTGCAAATGGGGTTGAAGTCAGTGGGCAAAATCGGTGGAGAGGTGCAAAATCTCAGTGATAATGAATTAGTTATGGGGATGAAATACAGCATAGAAAACATAGTCAATAATACTGTAATATCTTTCAGTGTTGACAGATAGTAAATACACTTGAAACCAATATAATATTGTATATCAATTATACTTCAATAACATTGAAAAAGAAAACCTCTGATTCATTTCCACAGGTGTGGACAAAGGTGACACTTTTCCTCTTAGCTGGACTTTTCCCTGCACGACAACCCTGGGTGATCACATCCCTAATGCAGAGGGTGGACCCTGCAGCTACTTCTTGAGACTACTCAAGGCATAATGGCTCAGGTTGGCAAGAGCTCAGCCTCTATGGTGGTGAGCACCCAAGCAGACATGATGTAAGGTTGTAGCCAGGCACCTGCATCCCAGGGACCCCAGTGATTGTCCCGGGAAGGACTGGAACCCCGACCTGTGTACTCCTGGTAGGAGGGGCACAGAGAGAGTGTAGGGCCTTTGGCCCCTGCTATAATCCTGCCCAGATTCTTAGGGTTTTCAACCAGGAAGAGTGGGCCGAGGCAACAAGCAACAATAGTCTTTTTTTTGGTATCATAAATCTTACAATTACATGAAGAACATTATGTTTACTAGGCTCCCCCCTTCACCAAGTCCCCCCCAATGCCCCTTCAGAGTCACCATCCATCAGCATAGTAAGATGCTGTAAAATCACTACTTGTCTTCTCTGTGTTATAGAGCCCACCCCACACACACCCCCCACACACATTATACATGCTAATTGTAATGCCCTCTTTCTTTTTCCCCACACTTATACCTCCCTTCCCACCCATCCTCCCTTTGGTAACTGTTAATCCATTCGGGGGTTCTGTGATTCTGCTGCTGCTTTGTTCCTTCAGTTTTTCTTTGTTCTTATACTCCACATATGAGTGAAATCATTTGGTACTTGTCTTTCTCCACCTGGCTTATTGCACTGAGCATAATACCCTCTAGCTCCATCCATGTTATTTCAAATGGTAGGATTTGTTATATTCTTATGGCTGAACAATATTCCACTGTGTATATGTACCACATCTTCTTTATCCATTCATCTACTGATGCACATTTAGGTTGATTCCATTTCTTGGCTATTGTAAATAGTGCTGCAATAAACATAGGGGTACATCTGCCTTTTTCAAACTGGGCTGCTGCATTCTTAGGGTAAATTCATAGAAGTGGAATTACTAAGTCAAATAGTATTCCTATTTTAAGCATTTTGAGGAACGTCCATACATTTTTCCCACCATCGCTGAACTAATTTACATTCCCACCAACAGTGTAGGAGGGCTCCCAATTCTCCACTACCTTGCCAACATTTGTTGTTGTTTGTCTTTTGGATGGTGGCGATGCTTACTGGTGTGAGGTGATAGCTCATTGTGGTTTTAATTTGCATTTCTCTGATAACTAGCGATGTGGAGCATCTTTTCATGTGTCTGTTGGCCATTTGAATTTCTTCTTTGGAGAACTGTCTGTTCAGCTCCTCTGCCCATTTTTTAATTGGATGATTTGCTTTTTGTTTGTTGAGGTGCATGAGCTCTGTATATATTTTGAATGTCAACCCTTTATCGGATCTCTCACTTATGAATATATTCTCCCATACTGTAGGATACCTTTTTGTTCTATTGATGGTGTCCTTTGCTGTGCTGTACAGAAGCTTTTTAGATTGATATAGTCCCACTTATTCATATTTGCTTTTGTTTCCCTTAACCGGCGAGATATATTCATGAAGAAGTCACTTATGTTTTATGTCTAAGAGATTTTTGCCTATATTTTCTACTAAGAGTTTTATGGTTTCATGACTTACATTCAGGTCTTTGATCCATTTCGAATTTACTTTTGTGTATGGGGTTAGACAATAATCCAGTTTCATTCTCTTACATGTAGCTGTCCAGTTTTGCCAGCACCATCTGTTGAAGAGACTGTCATTTCCCCATTGTATGCATGGTTCCTCTATCATATATTAATTGACCATATTTGTTTGGGTTAATGTTTGGAGTCTCTATTCCGTTCCACTGGTCTGTGTCTCTGTTCTTGAGCCAGTACCAAATTATCTTGATTACTGTGGTTTGAAGTAGAGCTTGAAGTTGGGGAGCGAGTTCCCCCCACTTTATTCTTCCTTCTCAGGATTGCTTTGGCTATTGGGGGTCTTTGGTGGTTCCATATGAATTTTTGAACTATTTGTTCCAGTTCATTGAAGAATGCTGTAGGTAATTTGATAGGGATTGCATCGAATCTGTATATTGCTTTGGGCAGAATGGCCATTTTGATGATATTGATTCTTCCTAGCCAGGAGCATGGGATGAGTTTCCATATGTTAGTGTCCCTCTTGAATTTCTCTTAAGAGCATCATGTAGTTTTCAGGGTATAGGTCTTTCAATTCCCTGCTTAGGTTTATTCCTAGGTGTTTTATTCTTTTTGATGCTATGGTGAATGGAATTGTTTTCCTGATTTCTCTTTCTATTAGTTCGTTGTTAGTGTATAGGAAAGCCACATATTTCTGTGTATTAATTTTGTATCCTGCAAATTTGCTGAATTCTGATATTAGTTCTAGTAGTTTTGGAGTGGAGTCTTTAGGATATTTTATGTACAATATCATGTCATCTGCAAATAGTGAGTTTAACTTCTTCTTTACCAATCTGGATTCCTTGTACTTCCTTGTTTTGTCTAATTGCTGTGCCTAGGACCTACAGTACTATGTTGAATAGCAGGGGGGAAAGTGGGCATCCCTATCTTGTTCCCGATCTCAGAGGAAAAGCTTTCTACCTCTCGCTGTTCAGTGTGATGTTAGCTGTGGGTTTATTACATATGGCTTTTATTATGTTGAGGTACTTGCCCTCTGTACCCATTTTGTTGGGAGTTTTTATCAAGAATGGATGTTGAATTTTGTCAAACGCGTTTTCAGCATCTATGGAGATGATCACATCGTTGTTGTCCTTTTTTTTTGACGTGGTGGATGATGTTGATGGATTTTCGAATGTTGTACCATTCTTGCATCCCGGGATGAATCCCACTTGGTCATGGTATATGATCCTTTTGATGTATTTTTGAATTTGGTTTGCTAATATTTTGTAGAGTATTCTTGCATCTATGTTCATCAGGTGTATTAGTCTCTAGTTTTCTTTTTTGATGGGGTCTTTGCCTGGTTTTGGTATTAGGGTGATTTTGGCTTCATAGAATGAGTTTGGGAGTATTCTCTCCTCTTCTATTTTTTGGAAAACTTTAAGGAGAATGGGTATTATGTTTTCTCTGTATGTCTGATAAAATTCCGAGGTAAATCCATCTGGCCCGAGGGTTTTGTTCTTGGGTAGTTTTTTAATTACCAGTTCAATTTCTTTTCTGGTAATTGGTCTGTTTGGATTTTGTGTTTCTTTCTGGGTCAGTCTTGGAAGGTTGTAATTTTCCAGAAAGTTGTCCATTTCTCCTAGGTTTTCCAGCGTGTTAGCATATAGGTTCTCATAGTAGTCTTTAATAAATCTTTGTATTTCTCTGGGGTCCGTTGAGATTTTCCCTTTCTCGTTTCTGATTCTGTTGATGTGTGTTGATTCTCTTTTTCTCTTAATAAGTCTGGCTAGAGGCTTATCTTGTTTATTTTCTCAAAAAACCAGGTCCTGGATTCATTGACTTTTTTCTATTGTTTTATTCTTCTCAATTTTATTTATTTCTTCTCTGAGCTTTATTATGTCCCTCCTTCTGCTGACCTTAAGCCTCATTTGTTCTTCTTTTTCCAATTTCGATAATTGTGACATTAGAGTATTCATTTGGGATTGTTCCTCCTTCATTAAATATGCCTGGATTGCTATATACTTTCCTCTTAAGACTGCTTTTGCTGCGTCCCACAGAAGTTGGGGCTTTGTGATGTTGTCATTTGTTTTCATGTATTCCTTGATCTCTATTTTAATTTGGTTGTTGATCCATTGATTATTTAGAAGCATGTTGTTATGCCTCCATGTGTTTGTGAGCCTTTTTGCTTTCTTTGTACAATTTGTTTCTAGTTTTATACCTTTGCGGTCTGAAAAGTTAGTTGGTAGGATTTCAATCTTTTGGAATTTACTGAAGCTCTTTTTGTGGCCTAGTATGTGGTCTATTCTGGAGTATGTTCCATGTGCACTTGAGAAGAATGTGAATCCTGTTGCTTTTAGATGTAGAGTTCTATAGATTGTCTATTAGGTCATCTGTTCTAGTGTGTTGTTCACTGCCTCTGTGTCCTTATTATTTTCCGTGTGGTGAATCTGTCCTTTGGAGTGAGTGGTGTGTTGAAGTCTCCCAAAATGAGTGCATTGCATTATATTTCCTCCTTTAATTCTGTTAGTATTTGTTTCACATATGTTCTTGCTCCTCTATTGGGTGCATATGTATTTATGTTAGTTATATCCTCTTGTTGGACTGAGCCCTTTATCATTATGTAATGTCCTCCTTTATTTCTTGTTATTTTCTTTGTTTTGAAGTCTATTTCGTCTGATAGAAGTACTGCAACACCTGCTTTTTTCTCCCTGTTGTTTCCATGAAATATCTTTTTCCATCCCTTGACATTTAATCTGTGTATGTCTTTGGGTTTGAGGTGGATCTCTTGTAAGCAGCTTACAGATGGGTCTTGCTTTTTTATCTATTCTATTACTCTGTGTCTTTTGATTGGTGCATTCTGTCCATTTACATTTAGGGTGATTATTGAAAGATATATACTTATTGCCATTGCAGGCTTTAAGTTTGTGGTTACCAAAGGTTCAAGGTTAGCTTCTTTACTGTCTTAGTGTCTAACTTAACTCGCTTATTGAGCTATTATAAACACTGTCTGATGATTCTTTATTTCTCTCCCTTCTTATTCCTCCTTCTCCTTTCTTCATATGTAGGGTGTTTTGTTCTGTGCTCTTTTTAGGAGTGCTCCCATCTAGAGCAGTCACTGTAGGATGCCCTGTAGAGGTGGTTTGTGGGAGGCAAATTCCCTCAACTTTTGCTTGTCTGGAATTGTTTCATCCCTCCTTCATATTTAAATGATAATCTTGCTGCATACAGTATCCTTGGTTCATGGCCCTTCTGTTTCATTGCATTAAATATATCATGCCATTCTCTTCTAGCCTGTAAGGTTTCTGTTGAGAATTCTGATAGCTTGATGGGTTTTCCTTTGTAGTTTACCATTTTTCTGTCTCTGTCTGCCTTTTATGCTCTGTCCTTGTCCTTAATCTTTGCCATTTTAATTATTATGTGTCTTGGTGTTATCCTCTTTGGGTCCCTTCTGTTGGGAGTTCTGTGTACTTCCATGTTGTGTGCATCTATATCCTCACCCTGTTTGGGGGAGTTTTACATTATTATTTCTTCAAAGACACTTTCTATCTCTTTTTCTTTCTCTTCTTCTTCTGGTTCCCCTATAATGCAGCTATTGTTCCTTTCAGATTGGTCACACAGTGCTCTTAATCTTCTTTAATTTCTGGAGATCCTTTTATCTCTCTCTGCATCAGCTTCTATGCGTTCCTGTTCTCTGGTTTATATTCCATTAATGACCTCTTGCATCCCGTCCATTCTGCTTTTAAGTCCTTCCAGAGATTGTTTTATTTCTGTGGTCTCCCTCTGTACTTGCTCCTTTAGTTCTTGCATATTTCTCTACCAATCCATCGGCATGTTTATTATTTTTATTTTGAATTCTTTTTCAGGGAGACTGGTTAGGTCTGTCTCTGCAGGTCCTCCCTCAGGGGTTGTCTGGACTATTTTGGACTGGACTAAGTTCTGCCTTTTCATGGTGATAGTGGTGGCTGTAGGCAGGTAGCGGGTGTGTCAGCTTGGAGAAGAAAGTCCTTTCCTGCTTGCTGGACGCCTTGCCCTTATCCGCTGCCTGTGTCGGTTACCCACACTCCTGGAGCAGCCACTGTGTTAGTCCTCTAAGCTGCTGTGGGCAGGGTCTCTGTCAGAGCAGTGCAAAGCCCTGCCGGGAGTGACAGACACACAGTGTGCACTCCCCCATGAAAGCGGTGCCCCTGCCAGGCAGCTGTGTGCCAGCAGCGGCCTTTGAGTCTGGCCCAGGTGGCTGTGCATGGGGCTGGGTTTCCGGGTGGCTGCTGGGGGCCCGGCTGCTCCTGGGCTGCTCCTCTGCCACAAGCTCACATGGGCTGCTTCCGGGCTGCTTGGTCGCCTCTGCTGCGGGCTTGTATGTGCCTCTCCAGGGCCCCTCTGGCACCATGGCCTCCGGTGCATGCAGGCCACTCCTGGGCCACTTGGTCACTGCCCCGTCAGGCTCACATGGGCTGCTCCCAGTCCCCTCTGGTGCTGCCAGTACACCGGTTTGCTCCTGTCCTCTCTGGCGCCGCTGCCCCTGGCTCACGCTACTGCTCTCCCACTATTGGGTCAGTGTTTTGGGGTCCACTCCAGTTGGGGGAGTGACTGGCAGGCTGCTTAGTGCCATGAGGGGCTTCAGAGTTGCATTGCCTCCCAGGGGGTTAGGGCAACTAAATTTCTCTGGGATTCCCAGCTGCTGGCCAAGTGTGCTGGGATGACTTCATCCAGCTACAGGGTCCCTGTCTCTTTAAGACTTGCAAAAAGCACTCGCTTTTCTTTTGTCTCAGGGGCACCAGTCACAGGGACCTTCCCACAGGTTTTGTTCTTCCATTTCTCTAATATCCAGCACCCCGTGCACCTTGTGTCTGCGCTCCGGCTGCGGATTTCTAGAGATGGTTGTTAAGAGTCCTGGGCTTTCACTCCCTCCCCATTCTGACTCCTTTCTTCCTGCTGGTTTCTGGGGTAGGGAACCTTTCAGGTCCTGCCTGGCTGCAGCTTGTATCTTACCCCCTTCGTGTGGTGTTGAGTTCTTGCAGATGTAGATGTAGCTTGGCTGTTGTACTGTATCCACTGATATCTCTTTTAGGAATAGTTGTATTTATTGTATTTTTATAAATATATATGTTTTTGGGAAGAGATTTCCACTGAACTACTCACGCCACCATCTTGGCTATGCCCTCACCCAAATAGACTTTTGAGCACTGATTTTGTATCTTTAGACCTGACAACTTATTCTTTTTTATTTGGTTTGTTTGGGGGATTTGTAGGTTGGTGTATGTGTGTGTGTGAGAGAGAGAGAAAGCGACAGAGAGACAGAGACGGAGGAGAGAAAGAGAGAGATTTCTTGTTTTTTTTCTGTGTAGACAGTGTAATCTGTAAATACTGATAGTTTTATCTCTTCCATTCCCATCTATATACTTTTCTTTTTCTTCTCTTACTTATTTTAAAGGCCAGAACTTCCAGTATTTTTTAAATAATAGTGGAGAAACTGGAACCCTTTCCTCATTCCGCATCTTAATGGAAAACATTTAGTCTTTCACTGTAAAGTTAGATTTTGTAGATGTTTTCTGTTTCCTTTAGGTAACTCATCCCTATTCTTAACTATCTGGAAGTCTCTATCATGAACTGCTGTTGGATTCTGTCAATAATTTTGTGTGTTCCCTGATGTAATCATATCATTTTTGTATTATAGCTCATGTGGAGTAAGTATATTAATTGATCTTTTTAATTTTGATATTAATTTACAATTACTTGAACAACATTATGGTTACTAGAGTCCCCCTATTATCAAGCCCCCCCCACATACTCCATTACAGTCACTGTCCATCAGCATAGTAAGATGCTATAGAATCATTACTTGTTTTCTCTATATACTGCCTTCCCCATGTCCCCGCCACCCTACATTATGTGTGCTAATCCTAATGCCCCATTTTCCTCATTATCCCTCCCTTCCCACCCATCCTCCCCAGTCCCTTTCCCTTTGGTAACTGTTAGTCCATTCTTGGGTTCTGTGAGTCTGCTGCTGTTTTGTTCCTTCAGTTTTGCTTTGTTCTTATACTCCACAGATGAGTGAAATCATTCAATACTTCTCTTTCTCTGCCTGGCTTATTTCACTGAGCATAATACCCTCTAGCTCCATCCATGTTGTTGTAAATGGTAGGATTTGTTTCCTTCTTATGGCTGAATATTATTACATTGTTTATATGTACCGCATCTTCTTTATCCATTCATTTACTGATGGACACTTACGCTGCTTCCATTTCTTGGTTATTGTAAATAGTGCTGCAGTAAACATAGGAGTGCATATGTCTTTTCCAACTGGGTTGCTGCATTCTTAGGATAAATTCTTTGGAGTGGAATTCCTGGGTCAAATGATATTTCTATTTTGAGTTTTTTGAGGAACCTCCATACTGCTTTCCACAATGCTTGAACTAGTTTACATTCCCACCAGCAATGTAGGAGGGTTCCCCTTTCTCCACAACCTCGCCAACATTTGTTGTTGTTTGTCTTTTGGATGTTGGCCATCCGAACAGCTGTGAGGTTATATCTCATTGTGGTTTTAATTTGCATTTCTCTGATGATTAGTGATGTGGAGCATCATTTCATGTGTCTGTTGGCCATCTGATTTCTTTGGAGAACTGTCTGTTCAGCTCTTGTGCCCATTTTTTTAATTGGATTATTTCCTTTTTCTTTGTTGAAGTGTGTGAGCTCTATATATATTTTGGATGCCAACCCTTTATTGGATCTGTCATTTATGAACATATTAGCCCATACTGTAGGATACCTTTTTGTTCTACTGATGGTATCCTTTGCTGTACAGAAGCTTTTTAGTTTGATATAGTCCCACTTGCTCATTTTTGCTTTAGTTTCCCTTTCCCAGGGAGATACATTCATGAAGAAGTTTCTCAAGTTTATGTCCAAGAGATTTTTGCCTATGTTTTAGTCTACAAGTTTTATGGTTTCATGACTTACATTCAGGTCTTTGATCCATTTTGAGTTTAGTTCTGTATACGGGGTTAGACAATAATCCAGTTTCATTCTCTTACATGTAGCTGTCCAGTTTTGCCAACACCAGCTGTTGAAGAGACTGTCATTTCCCTATTGTATGTCCATGGCCCCTTTATCATATATTAATTGACCATATATGCTTGGGTTTATACCAGGACTCTCTAGTTTGTTCCACTTGTCTATGGGTCTGTTCTTGAGCCAGTACCAAATTGTCTTGATTACTGTGGCTTTGTAGTAGAGCTTGAAGTCAGGAAGCAAAATTGCCCCTGCTTTGTTCTTCCATCTCAGGAATGCTTTGGCTATTCAGGGTCTTTTGTGGTTACATATGAATTTTAGAACTATTTTCTCTAGTTCATTGAAGAATGCTGTAGGTATTTTGATAGGGATTGCATTGAATCTTTAGATTGCTTTAGGCAGGATGGCCATTTTGACAATATTAATTCTTCCTAGCCAAGAGCATCATATGAATTTTCATTTATTAGTGTCCTCTTTAATTTATTTTAGGAGTGTCTCTTTTTTTCAGGGTATAAGTCTTCCACTTCCTTTGTTAGGTTTATTCCTAGGTATTTTATTCTTTTTGATGCAATTGTGAATGGAACTACTTTCATGATTTCTCTTTCTGCTAGTTTATTGTTAGTGTATAGGAGTGCAGCAGAGTTCTGTGTATTAATTTTATACCCCCCTAATTTGCTGAATTAGATATTAGATCTAGTAGCTTTGGAGTGTATTCTTTAGGGTTTTTTATGTAAAATATCATGTCATCTGCAAACATGGAGAGTTTGACTTCTTCCTTGCCAATCTGGGTGTCTTTTATTTGTTTGTGTTGTCTGATTGCCATTTCTAGGACCTACAGAACTATGCTGAATAAAAGTGTGTACAGTGGGCATCCATGTCTTATTCCCAATCTTAAAGAAAAAGCTTTCAGCTTCTCTTTGTTAAGTACAATGTTTGCTGTGGGTTTGTCATATATGGCCTTTATTATGTTGAGGTACTTGTCCTCTATACCCATTTTGTTGAGAGTTTTTGTCATGAATGAATGTTGAATTTTGTCAAATGCTTTTTCAGCATCTATGGAGATGATCATGTTGTTTTTGTCCTTTTTGTTGATGTAGTGGATGATGTTGTTGGATTTTCGAATTTTGCACCATCCTTGCATCCCTGGAATAAATCCTACTTGATCATGATCGATGATCTTTTTGATGTATTTGTGAATTCAGTTTGCTAATATTTACTTGAGTATTTTTGCATCTATGTTCATCAGGGATATTGGTGTGTAATTTTCTTTTTTGCTGTGTCTTTGTCTATTTTTGGTGTTAGAGTGATGCTGGCCTCATAGAATGAGTTTGTAAGTATTCTCTCTTCTTCTACTCTTTGGAAAACTTTAAGGAGGATGGGAATTATGTCTTCACTAAATGTTTGATAAAATTCAGTGGTGAATCCATCTGGTACAGGTGTTTTGTTCCTAGGTAGTTTTCTGATTATCCGTTCAATTTCATTGCTAGTAATTCTTCTGTACAGATTTTCTGTTTCTCTCTGGGTCAGCTTTGGAAAGTTGTATTTTTCTATAAAGCTGTCCATTTCTTCTAGGTTATCCAGTTTGTTACCAGATAATTTTTCATAATATTCTCTTATAATTCTTTGTATCTCTGTGGTGCCCATGGTGCTTTTTCCTTTCTCATTTCTGATTCTATTTATGTGTGTAGACTCTCTTTTTTTATTGATTAGTCTGGCTAGAGGTTCATCTATTTTGTTTATTTTTTCAAAGAACCAGCTCCTGCTTTCATTGATTCTTTCTATTGTTTTATTCTTCTCAATTTTATTTATTTCTGATTTAATCTTTATTACATCCCCCCTTCTACTGACTTTGGACCTCATTTGTTCTTCCTTCTCTACTTTCATTAATTGTGAGTTGAGACTATTCATTTGGGATTGTTCTTCTTTCCTGAGGTAGGCCTATATTGCAATATATTTCCCTCTAAGCACAGCCTTTGTTGCATCCCACGGATTTTGTGTTGTTGAATTATAGTTGTCATTGTCTCCATATATTGCTTGATATCTGTTTTTATTTGGTCATTGATCCATTGATTAATTAGGGGCATGTTATTAATCCTCCATGAGTTTGTTGGCTTTTTCATTTTATTTGTGTAATTTATTTCTAGTTTCATAACTTTGTGATCTGAAAAGCTGGTTGGTACAATTTCAATCTTTTTGTATTTACTGAGGATCTTTTTGTGGCCTAGTATCTGATCTATTCTTGAAAATGTTCTATGTGCACTTGAGAACAATGTGTACCCTGTTACTTTTGGATGGAATGTTCTGAAGAAGTCCTTTAGGTCCATCTGTTCTAATACATTGTTCAGTGCCTCTGTCTCTTTACTTATTTTCTGTCTGGTTGATCTGTCCTCTGGAGTAAGTGTTGTGTTGGAGTCTCCTAAAATGAGTGCATTGCATTCTATTTCCCCCTTTAATTCTGTTAGTATTTGTTTCACATATGTAGGTGATCCTGTATTTGGTGCATAGATATTTATAATACTTATATCTTCTTGTTTGACTGACCCTTTTATCATTATGTAATGTCCTTCTTTGTCTCTTGTGACTTTCTTTGGTTTGAAGTCTATTTTGTCTTATAGATGTACTGCAGCTCCTGCTTTTTTCTCACCATTAGTTGCATGAAATATCTTTTTCCATCCCTTTACTTTCAGTCTGTGTATGTCTTTGGGTTTGAAGTGAGTGTCCTGTAGGCAACATATGGACAGGTCTTGGTTTTTTAATCCATTCAGTGACTCTCTGTCTTTTGATTGGTACATTCAAACCATTTACATTTAGGGTAGATATCGACAGGTATGTAGTTATTGCCATTGCAGACTTTAGATTCGTGGTTACCAAAGGTACAGGGTAATTCCCTTACTATCTAACAGTCTAATTTAACTCACTTTATGTGGTATTACAAACACAATCTAAAGGTTCTTCTTTTTCTTCCTCGTCCATTCTTTGTTTGTTATGAGTCATATTCTGTGCTCTTTGTCTATTCCTTGGGTTACATCTATTTAGCCTTAGGAATACTTCCATCTATAGGAGTCCCTCCAAAATGCACTGCAGAGGTGGTGTGTGGGAGGTAAATTCTCTCAACTTTTTCTTATCTGAAAATTGATTAATTCCTCCTTCAAATTTAAATGATAACCTTGCCGGGTATAGTGTTCTTGGTTCAAGGCCCTTCTGCTTCATTGCATTAAATATATCATCACACTCCCTTCTGGCCTGTAAGGTTTGTGTTGAAACGTCTGATGATAGCCTGATGGGTTTTCCTTTGTATGTGCTCTTTTTTCTCTCTCTAGCTGCTTTTAAAAGTCTGTCTTTATCCTTGATCTTTGCCATTTTAATTATTATATGTCTTGATGTTGTCTTCCTTGGGTTCCTTTGGTTGGGAGATCTCTGCACCTCCATGGCCTGAGAGACTATCTCCTTCCCCAGATTGGGGAAGTTTTCAGCAATCACCTCCTCAATGACTCTTTATATCCCCTTTTCTATCTCTTCTTCTTCTGGTACCCCTATAATATGAATATTGTTCCCTTTGGATTGGTCACACTGTTCTCTCAATATTCTTTCATTCTTAGAGATTCTTTTTTCTCTTTGTGCTTCAGCTTCTTTGTATTCCTCTTCTCTAATTTCTATTCCATTTACCATCTCTTCTAGTATATCTAATCTGCTTTTAAATCCCTCCATTGTATGTTTCATTTCAGATATGGAATTTCTTAATGATTGAATCTCTGACTTAAATTCATTCCTAAGTTCTTGAATATTTTTCTGTACCTCCATAAGCATGTCTATGATTTTTATTTTGAACTCTCTTTCAGACAAATTGGTGAGTTCAGTTTCATTAGGCCCTTTTTCTTGAGTTTGTGAGATTTTGGTCTGAATCAGGTTCTTTTGACATTTTATAATTCTGTGTGGTGTCCACTAGTGCCCAGAAGCTCCAGTCTTTGGAGCTGCTCAGCCCCTAGAGTGAGGTTGGGGGTCATAGGGGAGTGGAGCTGGTGCTTGGGGGGAGGAAAGCTTTGTTTCTTGATTCTCATCTGTGGTGCCTGTTTCAAGTGTCAGAGGCAGTGAGCCAAGCACATGGGTGTAAGCCTCTGTGCTTTGCATCTCTAGCTGTTGTAGGCTGAGCCTCCCTCTGGCTGGCCTCACAGCAGCATAGTGATTGCTGGTTTGTGAACTGGTGCCAGCAGACTAGGAAGAAGGCATAGCAGGCTGCATGTCACAGTGTGGGGGCCTCAGAGCTGTGTAGGCAACCAGTGGGTTGGGGTGCCTGAAGCTCCTCAAAGTTCCCAACCAGCTGGGCAGAGTGTGCCCAGGCAGCCTTGTCCAGCTCTCCCCTTCCCCTCCCATCCTCTGCACATCAAGCTCCATGCAAACCCCACCCCTTCAGCAGCCCTCTCACTTCTAGGAAGCCTCTCAAACCACCTGCCTTTAATTTGTCCCAGAGTGGCAATGTGTGGATCCCCTCCTCCACAAATCTGTCTCTCAAGCACTCCACCTGTCTGAGCTCCGCAATGTCCAGAGCACCACACAGTGTAGGTTTCTGCACCCAAATTGGACCTCGAGGGCTCGGTGTTCAGCAATGCCAGGTTTCCATCCCCTCCCCAGCTCCATTTCTCTTCCTCCTGCCAGTGAGCTGGGGTGGGGGAAGGGCTTGGGTCCAGCCTGATTAAGGCTTTTTTATGTTACCCTGTGTTTGTGAGGTCTGCTCTCTTCATGAGGTCTGCATGCAGTCTGGTTCAGCCTTCTTTCTTGTTGCTCTTTCAAAGTTAGTTGTAGCAATTAACTTTATTTTCATACTATATGTGGTTTTGGAAGGAGTTCCCCATCTCACCTTTCATGCTGCCATTTTGAATCCATATTAATTGATTTTTGAATGTTGAAACAACACTGCATACCTCAAATAACCTCCACTTGGTCATGATGTATAATTTGTTTTTATACAGTGTTGGATTTGGTTTGGTAACATTTTGTTTAAAAATTTGTATCTATGTTAATGAGAGACTTGCTGATGCAGTGGCCTGTTTGGTTTTCTCTTTGTCTGGTTTTAGTATCAGGATAAACTGGCCTCATACACTGAATTGGGAAGTTTTTCTTCCTCTTAATTTTTGAAGGAGATTGTGTAGATTGGTGTTGCTTCTTCTTTAAAGTATTCATAGAATTTTACAATTAAATCATCAGTCCTTGGAAATTTTGGGGGGGAAGATTTTTTTACTAAAAATTCAGTTTTTAATAGTTTTTTAGTCTTCAGATGTCTATTTCATCTTACTTCAGTTTTGATAGCTTTTGATATTCAAGGATTTGGCCCTTCAAAATTGTTGAGGTTATGAGTGCATATTTGTTCACAGTATTCCCATAGTATACTTTTTTTGGTATCATTAATCTACAATTACATGAGGAACATTATGTTTACTAGACTCCCCCCTTCACCTAGTCCCCCCCCCACACCCCATTAGTCACTATCCATCAGCGTAGTAAGATACTGTAAAATCACTACTTGTCTTCTCTGTGTTGCACAGCCCACCCCGTGCCCCCCACGCACACACCATACATGCTAATTGTAAGGCCCCCTTTCTTCTTCCTCCCCCTTATCCCTCCATTCCCACCCATCCTCCCCAGTCCCTTTCCCTTTGGTAACTGTTAGTCCATTCATGGGTTCTGTGATTCTGCTGCTGTTTTGTTCCTTCAGTTTTTTCTTTGTTCTTATACTCCACAGATGAATGAAATCATTTGGTACTTGTCTTTCTCTGCCTGGCTTATTTCACTGAGCATAATACCCTCTAGCTCCATCCATATTGTTGCAAATGGTAGGATTTGTTTTCTTCTTTTGACTGAATAATATTCCATTATGTATATGTGCCACATCTTTATCCATTCATCTATTGATGGACACTTAGGTTGCTTCCATTTCTTGGCTATTGTAAATAGTGCTGCAATAAACATAGGGGTGCATCTGTCTTTTTCAAATTGGGCTGCTGCATTCTTAGGGTAAATTCATAGAAGTGGGATTCCTGGGTCAAATTGTATTTCTATTTTGAGCTTTTTGAGGAACCTCCATACTGTTTTCCACAATGGTTGAACTAATTTACATTCCCACCAGCAGTGTAGGGGGGTTCCCCTTTCTCCACAACCTCGCCAACATTTGTTGTTGTTTCTCTTTTGGATGGCAGTGATTCTTGCTGGTGTGAGGTGATATCTCATTGTGGTTTTAATTTGCAATTCTCTGATGACTAGCAATGTGGAGCATCTTTTCAAATGGTCTGTTGGCCATTTGAATTTCTTCTTTGGAGAACTGTCTGTTCAGCTCCTCTGCCCATTTTTTAATTGGATTGTTCACTTTTTGTTTGTTGAGGTGCATGTGCTCTTTATATGTTTTGGATGTTAACCCTTTATTGGACCTGTCATTTATGAATATATTCTCCCATACTGTAGGATGCCTTTTTGTTCTATTGATGGTATCATTTGCTGTACAGAAGCTTTCCAGCTTGATATAGTCCCACTAGTTCATTTTTGCTTTTGTTTCCCTTGCCCCCCATAGTATACTTTTTAATAGCTTCAGAGTCTGGAATGATATCCTCTGTCTGGTACTGGTGATTTGTACCATGTCTCTCATATTTTTATCAGTCTTGCTAGAGGCTTATCAATTTCAGTGATACTTTTGAAAAAAATAGCATTTAATTTATTGGATTTTCTGTTTTCCTATCATCAATTTGATTTCCATTATGATGTTTGTAATTTTCTTTCCTGTGATTTCTTTTACTTTATTTTTCTCTTCTTTTTGTAGTTTCTTGGGATAGAAACAGGTTATTTACTTCATATATTTTTTTCCCTAATGCAAGCACTTAGTGCTATAAATTTCCTGAGAGCACTGCTCTAGTGGCCTCATTGCCATTCTGTTCCATGTATGTTTTATTTCTTTGTGATCTCCTCTTTGACCCATGGATTATTTATAAATATGCCACTTCATTTCAATTTGTTTAGGGATTTTCCTGTTGTCTTTCTGTTATTGATTTCCTGTTTCATACCATTAAAGTCAGAAAACACACTCTTTATGGTATCAAATCTTTTCAATTTATTGAGGTTTGTTTTATGGCCCAGGAAAAGGTCTGTGTTGGTGAATGTTCTATGGTTGCTTGAAAAAAATGTATTCTGCTCTTATTGACTAGAATGTTCTACATATGTCAATTAGTTTTTGTTTGTTTGTTTTCCCAGATCTCTAATATTCTTCCTGATATTTTGTTTCATTCTATCAATTGCTCAGAAGGGTTTGTTGAAGCTCCCAACTGTAATCATGGATTTATACAGTTCTCCCTTGATGGCTATTCTTTTTTCTCCTCTTGTGGAAATTCTTCTCTTAGACGGTACATTTGTATGTTACCATATCTGAGGGTCAGTATGCTAGGAAAAGTTAATTAATACCTGCTTAGTTTCAATAGTATACAAATACATCTCTTATACAGTTCTTTACTTCCCTTTACATTGTTATAGTCACACATATGCATCATGTACAAGTTTCATAGATTTATAAGTATTGTTTTACACAATTGTCTGGTAACCCATATACAAAAAAAGAGGAGTTAAAAATTAAAAAGAAAAGAATATTGGTTTTTATACGTATCTACGTAGATAACTTTACTGGTGTTATTTATTAATTAGTATGACTTCAAGTTCCCGTCTAAATTCCTTTCATTTCAGCTTGTACACCTCCCTTACTCATTTTTTGTAGAGAAGTTCTGCTGGCAATGAGCTTTCTTGCTGTTGTTTCTGTGGAAATGTTTCTGAAGGAAAGGTTTGTTATATATAGAATTCTTGTATCAGTTTTTTTTCTTTTAGCACTTTTTATATGTCATTCCACTGCATTCTGGGTTCCAGGCTTCTGATGAGGTAAGCTGATGATCATTTTGAAGATTCTTTGTATATGACAAGTCATGTCTCTTACTGCTTTCAAAATTGTCTCCTTTTGCCTTTCAGCACCTTGATAATTTTGTGCCCCTCTTTGAGTTTACCTTACTTTGACTTTGTGATCTTCCTGGATTTGTGTGCTAATCTTGTTCATTAAATTTGGGGATTTCTTGGCTATAATTTCACAGATATTCTTTATGCCACTTTATTTCTCTCTTTTCTTTCTGGGGCGTCCATAATGCATGCATTGGTGCTTGTAACAGTATCCATATAGCTCTCTTAGTCTCTGTTCATTTTGCTTCATCATTTTCTCCTTCTGCTAGTCAGAATGTAGGTTCTCATCTGCCAACCTTCAAATTCACAGATTCTTCTGCTTGTTCAAATCTGCTGTTGAAACCCTCTAGTGAATTTTCCAAATATATTTTCACCTCTTTTTACTTTTAAAAAAATATGGCCATGTTAGATTTAAAATTACCCATGTGGCTCATGTTATGTATTTGTGTGTGTGTGTGTGTGTGTGTGTATTTTTACATGCAGTTTTAGCTTCACAGTAAAATTAAGAGGAAGTTATATAGATTGCCCAATTACTCCCTGCTTTTGCACATGCATGGCCTCCACAATTATCAGTATCCCTCACCAGAAGTTCATTTGTTAACAGCTGAAGAACCTACATTGACACATCACTTTGGGTGACACAATCACCGTTTCAGACAAATGTATAAATTGCATGTATCCATCATTATAGTACCATATGCCATACAGTACCATACTGCCTGAAAAATCCTCTATGCTCTCCACCTACTTATGTTTCCCCATGCCAAACCCTGGCAACCACTGATCTTATTCTCTCCATAGTTTTTACTTTTCTAGAATGGCATATATTTGGAATATGACAGTATATAGTCTTTTCAGATTGGTTTGTTTCATGTGCATTTACAGTTCTTCCATATATTTTCACGGCTTGAGAGCTCATTTAATTTTAGTGTTGAGTAATATTCCATTGTCCATATGTACCACAGCTTATTTATCCATTTGGCTGCTGAAGGACCAACTGTTTTACTCCCAGTTTTGGAAATTATGAGTAAAGCTGCTATGAACATATGTATGCAGGTTTTTGTTTGGGCATAAGTTTTCAACTCCTTTAGGTAACACCAAGGAGTGCAATTACTGGGTCGTATGTTAAGCATGTGTTTAGTTTTGTAAGAGATTGGCAAACTGTCTCAAAAAGTTGGCTCTACCACTTGTATTCCCACCAGCAATGAATGAGAGGCCCTGTTGCTCTACACCCTCTCCAGCATTTGGTCTTGTCAGTATTCCAGATTTTGACCATTGTAATGGGTATGTAGTGGTATCTTGCTTTTGAATTTCCTTGGTAATATATGATGTGGAGCATCTTTTCATATACTTGCCCCATGCATATCTTTTGGTGACTGTGCTCCATGAATATTTGGACTATTAATGATAATGAGAATTAGGGGTGCTATATACTCAGCATCTACTATGAAAACCCAGCACTAAATAGCCAGTTTCATCAAGTGAACTGCCAAATTGCACTTTCTATACAAGTCAATAACAATTCATTTCATATTTTCATTCATCAGAATGTTGCAGTATAGATCTAGGCACAAAGAAAATTTATGTGTGAGAATTAATATTCAGGCATTGAGAAGTAACACATGGCACAGAAGACATGAAATAGTTTTCTTAATTTGGTGAAAAATCTAACCTCTCTGTCTCTCAGCTTCCAGCTCTATTGTAAAAATGCATCAAAAGAAATCCCTGGAAAAAAATCAATGAAGCCAAAAGTGGTTTCTTTGAAAAGACCAATAAAAATTGATAAGCTTCTATTCAGACTAGCTAAGAAGAAAAAAGGGGATGCCAATTGCTAATATCAGAAATGAAACAGAGGCAATCTCTATAAATCCTAAAGGATTGAAAGTGTAATAAAGGAATATAATGAAAAACTATATGCTCATAACCTTGATAAATAACCCTGATTGAATGACCAATTCCTAGCAAGACACAATTGGCCAAAACTCACACTAGAATAAACAGACAATCTGAATGGCCATATATCTAATAAAGGAGTTGAACAATAATTAATAACCCTCCAAAAGAGAAAGCAACAGGCCAAGGTGTGTTGGTTATTGGATTCTAACAAACATTTAAGGAAGAAATAATACCAACTCTGTACAATCTACTCCAGAAACAGGTAGAATACTTCCTAACTCATTCCGTGAGGCCAGTGTTGCCCTAATACCTAATATATTACAAGAAAAGAAAAACTACAGATCAATACCTCTCTTTAACACAGATGCAAAATCCTCAACAAAATATTAGCAAATGAAACACAGTAATTTATAAAAACAGTCATACATCATGATCAAGTGGGATTTATTCAGGTATGCAAGACTGTGTCAACATTTGAAAGCCAATTAATGTAACATATCAACAAGCTAAAGAACATAAATCCCATGATCCTATATGTAGATATGGAAATAGCATTTTACAAGATCCAATACCTGTTTTTGATCAAAAGTCTCCAAAAACCATGAACAGATGGAAACTTCCTCAACCTGATCACGAATGTCTACAAAACCCTATAGTTAACATCATACTCAGTGAGATGGCATAATGGGATTTTTTAAAAATCACAATCCCCCCACAGAATCATGGATTTTCATAGCCACCCCAGGACAAGAGTATTTTTGTGGAAGCCCTGAAGTCCATAAAAGAAGTTCCAGCACACCATTGGAGCAAAAAATCCAATGATATGACATTGAAGAGGGTGAGAAGAACAGTTTCACTTAACCCACAGCATCCCTCCCCAAAGGCAGCACAACTCAGTGCCAAGAGAGATTTCTCCAGCCCATGATTTTTCCCACGGGGAAAAGTGAAATCAGAGTGATTGAACTCATGACAAGAGGCCTACTTCTTTCTTCAATCACGCAGAATACAGAGTTGATCAGCATAGCTAAGTAGAGGGGAGAAGCTGGGTTCAGGGAAGAGAGACAGGGACTAACAATAACCAGAGCTCAGAACTGGACAAAAGGCTATAGATCCTCCTAACTACTAACTCCATCAGGCAGCACACCCATGAATTAACTGGGATGCCTCAACTTCAGGCCACTCTCCCAACTGGCCCACAGGAGCTCCCAAAATATGGCACTCCTCATCCTCCCCCATGGCTGAGTCTCACCATGTGACCCCCTAATTGCCAAGTGTGAGCCTCTGCAGACAGCTTGAAAGAATGTGCAGGCAGCCATCTCAACTTCGCAGGATTGGGAGAAAGCACACAAACTTGAGCATTTCAGGTCACTCCACCATGGAAAACAAGAGGCTCTCAGCACCTTGCTTAGCATTGTGGGATCAGGAGAATACATAGTTTGGGAACCACCTCGCCTGCAAGAAGGAACAAGAAGTGTGGAGTGGGTGCATCCATAGGAAAGGTCTGAAAGTACCTCAGAATTCATATCTTGTCTGACCAATGAAGGTGTTTCTCACAGCCAGTTGGTAAGGACTGAAGGAGGTGACTGCATCTTCAAATGTGAGGGCAGCAGCACAGAACTTCAAGGAATATTAAAAATTAAGTTAACTTGACACCACCAAAGGAACACAATCATTTTCTAGTAACTGACTCCCCTGAAATGGAGATTCATGGATTGCCTGATAAAAATTCAAAATAATTGTTTTAAGGAAGCTCAGTGAGCTACAAGAGGACACAGATATCCAACTCAGTGAAATCAGGAAAAGCAAAGATAAAAAAAATTAGAAGTTCAAAACAGAAATAGAAAAAAATTTTAATATAAATTCTAGAGCTGAAGACTACATTGAATGAAATAAAAAATACCTTATAAAGCATCAATAACAGAATTGATCTAGCAAAAGAAATAATTTGTGAACTCAAAGTCATGCCATTTCAAATCATCAAGTCATGATGGAGGAGAAAAAAGAATAAGAGGAATGAAGATAGCCTAAGGGCAGTAATAGACACATTTTGAGTCTCAGAAGGAGAAGAGGGTGAGAAAGAGACAGAAAGGTTATTTAAAGAAATAACAGCTGAAAATTCCCCAAATCTTGAGAGGACTATGGACATCCAGGAACATGAAACTCAAAGGTGTCCTAAGAGATTCAATTCAAATTGGACTTCACCAAGACACATCACAATCAAACTGTCAGTAATCAAAGAAAAGGAGAACTTTGAATACACCAACAGAAAATTCACTTTGTCCATACATGGAAAACCCCATAAGATTATTGGCAGATTTCTCAGCTGAAACCTTGAAGGCTAGGAGATAGTGGAATTGTGTATTCAAAATGATGGAAAAAATGTCAACCAAGATTAATTTCCTGAGCAAATACATACTTCAGAAATGAAGTAGAGATAAAAACTTTGCCAAACATAAAGTGATAGTCCATTACCACTAGATCTGTCTTGCAAAAAATGCCACAGGAAGTTCTTCAAGCTGAAATTAAATAAGCTAATCAATAACATGAAACACATGAAAGTATATGGTAAATGTGAGTACATAGTCAAAATCAGAATACTCCAAATCTATAATAGTAAGGTGTAAATCACACTTAACTCTGGTATGTGTTAAAATACAAAAGAATTCAAAATGTTTATACCTAAAATAATTTATTATGGATACATGAAATAAAATTATATATAAGAAGACATACAATACATAAATGTGAAGTGGAAATAAATGTATACATAGTTTTATATGATTGACATTAAATTGTTATCAGCTTACAATAGAATGTTACAACCATGAGATGATTTATGTAAGTCTCATAGTGGTCACAGAAAAAATCCTATTTAAAATACACAGGAGGTGAAGAGAAAAGAATCAAAGCATGCCACTACTGTAAGCATCAAATAACAAAATATAACAGCAAAAGAGGAACAAAGGATCTACAACACACCCTGAAACAAAAACAAAATGGCACTAGTAAGCCTTTATGTATCAATAACAAAATTAAATGTAAATGGACTAATTTCTCAAATCAAATGACACAGAGTAGCTGAATGGACAAAGAAAACAAAACTATAAGCTGCCTACAAGATATCATTTCAGCTTTAAGGACACGTATGTGCACGAAGTGATAGGAAGGAAAAGGTATTCCATGCAAATGGTAAGCAAAAGAGAGCTGGGGTAGCTATACATATGTTAGGCAAAATAGACTTTAAGTTAAAAGCAGTAATAAGATATAGAAGTATTTCATTATATAATGATAAAGTGGCCAATTCATCAAGATGAAATAACACTTATAAATATATATGCATCCAACATTATAGCGCCTAAGTGTATAAAGCAAATATTAACAGATATGAAGGGAGAAACACACAGTAATAAAAATAATATAATATAATAATAATAATAATAATAATCAATATACCACTTTCAATGATGGATATATCCAGACAGAAATGAATAAGAAAAAAGTGGGCTTGAACTACACTTTAGACCACAAGGACCTAACAGACTTACATATTCCATCCAATAGCACCAGGGTACACCTTTCTCCTGAGCACACAAATAGATCATATGTTGTCAAAAATAGATCATATGTTGGGCCACAAAGCAATTCTTAACGAATTTAAGAAGTTTGAAATCATATAAGATACCTTCTCCAGCCACAGTGGTATGAAACTAGAAATAAATAACAGGAGTAAATTAGAAAGTTCACCAATGTGTGAAAATTAAGTAACTCATTCATAAGTAACAAATAAGAAATCTAAATGAAAATCAAAAATATCTCAGATAGAAATGAAAATATAACATACCAAAATTTATGGATGCAGCAAAAGGCAGTTCTGTCTTAGGAACATTTATAGCAATAAGTACCTATATTAAGATAACAGGAATATCGCAAATAAACAAACTAGTTATCCAAATTAAGGAACCAGAAAGGAGGAACAAACTTTGTGATGTACTCTGTTAAAATTTATCAGTGAAACTCTTTATATTTCCTTCAATTCTTAATGACAGCCTTGATGGGTAGAGCATTTTTGCTTGTGAATTTTTTTCCTTTAGTCACTTCAAGAGTATCATTCTACTCCCTTCTAGCCTGTAAGGTTTCTGCTGAAACATCAGCTGATAGCCTTATAAGATTTCCCTTGTCTGTCTGTCCTTTTGTTGCCTTTAAGATTTTCACTTTATCTTTAATCTTTCCATTTTAATTACTATGTGTCTTTGTGTTATCCCCCCTGAGTTCATCTTGTTTGGTGTGTCTCTGCTTCCTAGACCTGAATGTCTGTTCCCTTCCCCATGTTAGGGAATTTTTCATCTATTATTTCTTCAAATAGCTTTTCTGCCCCTTTCTCTCTTTCTTCTACTCCTAGGACTCCTATTATGCAAATGTTTAAGTGATCTCTTAGCATCTTCTCATTTTTTAATTCTATTTTTCATTCTGTTGCCCAGCTTAGTTACTTTCCATTACCTTGTTTTTCCCATCACCAATTAGTTATTTTATATCCACTAATCTACTATTGATACACCCTATTATATTTTGATTTCAGTTATTATATTCATCAATAATCATTGGTTCTTTTTTATATTTTCTATCTCTTTGTTAAGGTTCTCACTAAATTCTTTCACTTTTTTAAGTCCAGTGAGGATCTTTATAACCATTACTTTGAATCTTTATAGGTAGATTGCTTTAATTCAATTTTTAAAATTATTTTTCTGAAGAAAAGGATTTACAAATTGTGGGTATAGGTACCAAGCCACAATTTAATTTTACAGTGCTGATTTTGTATCCTCTGACCTGACCGACCCCATTTTTTTTTGTTTTTGTTTTCATTTCTATTTTTGTGTGTGTTTTTTCTCCCAATAAATCCCTTGGTATTTTCTATGCAGACAATGTCATCTGAAAATATGGTCAGTTTTATTTTTTAATTTTCATTCTATATGCTTTTATGTCTCTTTGTAATTCAACTTGCTGTAGGGGCTAGAACTTGTAATTTTTTAAGAAAGGTAGAAAGATTGAACATACTTTCCTTGCTCATAATCATAGTGGTAATCATTCAGTCTTTCACTGTTAAGTAAGAAATTACCTGAAGGTTTTTTTGTAGATGTTCTGTACCATGTTTAGGTAACTCATACCTATTCTTAACTTTCTGAGAGTTTGTATTAAGAATTGGTTTGGATTTTGTCAATAATCTTGCATGTTGCTTGATTTAATCATAATTTTTATGTTCTCTAGCTTATGTGGGTTACATTAATTGATTTCAAAATGTCAAAACAAGTATGTAACCTATAAAAACTCCCACTTGGTGTATAACTTATTTTTATAGAGTATTGGATTTGGTTTCATCACATTTTGTTAATGAATTTTACATCTATTTTTGTGAGTTATTTGATAAGGTAGAGGGATTTTTGATGTTTTCTTTGTCCAGTTGTGGTAGCAGGTTGATATTTGCCTCACCCAGTGAGTTAGGACGTTATTCCTTTTCTTACATTTGAAAGAGGTTGTTTAGATTTGTTTTATTTCTTCTCTACTTCAAAGAATGTTCCAATTAAATCATCTAGGCCTGTAAATTCCTTTTGGAAGTATTTTGATTACAAATTGAATTTCTTGAGGGTGTCCCAAGATGGAAGCATTTAAAGACCTAAACCTACCTCCTCCCATATACACACCAAATATACACCTACATATTTAGGAAAAACTCCTTAGGAAGAATTGAAGTCTGAGTGAATACCTTCTGTACAACTAAGGATCAAAATACCATATAAAAAAAACCGGAGGAGAGAAAGACATGATAATGGCAGGAACCCCATGCCCAATGCAGACTTGCAGTAGGAAGAGATATCAGTGAAGGATCAGAGCATCGATTTGCCTGCCATGGAGCAGAAGAAAATATAAACACAGTTTATAGAGAAACTACATTATATGTAAAGGAAGACAGTTTTAAGGACTAAAGCAAACTCCAAGTGGGGAAATGACTAAAAATCTCTCCAGGATCAGAGGAGCTTGAAGACACCACTGTTTATATTCTCCCTATACATTGACATTATGGTCAAGAGCAGGGTTTGGATAGACCAAGACCACATAAAACTGAGGTGGCCTCCCAGACCCCACCTGTGTCTAATAAAACCTACAGAGATCCAGCAATCCCTTGAAAGTGGCACTAGAGTGGCACTCATAAAGACGCACCCAACATGCAGGACTTCCATCCATGGACTTCCTGTTAGCATAGAACCAAATGGCACCCACCCAGGATATATCTGGACCACTCCCTGCTACCCCCAGCAACCATGCAAGTATTGCCCAGAACAGTGCACAGCCAGGATACTCATGGACAATGCTCATAGACCATGAACCACCTTGCCAGTGTAGCCCTGGCTGGCACCCACAAGAGAAGGCACTGGACTGTAACACCCTACCCCCATCCATGCCTTCAGGCATCCACTCAAAACTATCAGGCTCACAGAGTAAATCCAGAAGATGTTCCTATACAACACTACAACTTTAAGACTGGGACAAGTGGTAAGCCTGGCAGAGGGCTGCAAAAAGATGGCAGAGTAGAAAGGCAAGGCAGAAACCTCCCACTAAAAACACATAAAAGAAGAAAATAGCAAATACAATTAAAGCTAAAAATGACCTGAAGACTACAGAACAGACCACCTAAACCTGAGGAAGAGAAGAAAAGGGTAAAGAGACAGAGCCAAGATTAAGCAGAACCCAAGCCCTCCTCCTAGCCCAGCCTACAAGAGGGAGAAAAATGAATGGAGTGGGAAGGGGGTAGGAATATAGGACGGCTTCACATCTGGCCCTGGAGATCTGCTCTGGGAGCATGAGGCCACATTATATTGGATTCTGGTGATTAGTGGGGATGGACACCAGGGACAGGTGTAATGCTCTGGGAGGCTGAGACTCCACCCAGTGTGGAGGACAGGTGTGCAACACAATTCCTGAGACCCAAAGCAGAGGTGGCAGTTGGAAGGACTTGCTAGCAGTAGGAGGTGTGCCAGTGGGTTGAGTGTTGGACAGAACTCTCTCCTCAGGAAAAAAAGCAGGTGGTGGATACCTTCCCTTTCCTCAGGAACTCTTTGGAGCCCCAGATGCTCCATCCCCCTTCCTGGCAATGCATCCCTAAGGATCCTTCCGGCATGTGCTGCAGGAGCCACATACTTGGCCCCGCAGTAGTGTCAGACTTTGCTGCCTGACAGGCAAAGAGAGACTCTCCCAGCTTCCCTGGCTCCATTTCAACACAACTGATGAGGTGACTGCAGGAGCCAACCCCAAGAGCTCCTTCATCTCTGTAGATATCCACACAAGGTGCTGCACATCAAGCCGGGGCAGAACTTCACATCAGCCTGCCAACCTAATTACCCCTGCAGCCCTGCCATTGCTGCAGGCCAGGCAGAGGGCAGCCCCACATGCAGCAAGCATAACAGAGACTCCTGAGCTAATCACAAAGTCACTGGCTGAGGCAAACTACCTCCACAGATAGAAAGAAGTCCTGCACACTGCATACCAACAGCTAGAGCACCCTCAAAATAGAACCAGTCATTAGAGAGTAAACCATCTTGAGTATCGGGGCACCACAGGACATCTTCTTCACAAAGCTATTACTCTATAGGTCAGGAAGCATAGCAGAGCCATCGAATACAAAGGAAAAAACACAGAAACCCTGACAAAGTGAGTAGGCAAAGAAATGTGATCTAAACAAGACTATAGGACAGAACCCCAGAAAGAGGACTAAATGAAATGAAAATCACTAATCTTCATGATACAGATTTCAAAGAAACCTCATAAACATTCTCACAGATTTACAGAAACATATTCACAATCTCAGGAAGGACATAAACTAAGAGAAGACCTGATAAAAAGCCACTCAGAGCTGAAAAATACAGTATCTGAAATAAAACATACAATGGAGGGATTTAAGAATAAATTACTGTAGGTAGAAGAGAACAGTCTAAGTCATGGAAATTAGAGAACAAAAAAAACAAGCTGAAGAATAGAGAGGAAAAAAGATTTTCTAGGAGTGGAAGAATGAAAAGACAGCTATATCACCAATCCAAACAAAACAATATTCACATACTAAGAGTAAGAGAAGGAGAGGAGGCAGACAAAGGGATAGAAGCTCTCTTTAAGGAAATAATTGTTGAAAAGTTCTCCAATCTGGGGAAGGAAATAAACACTCATGTCGTGGAAGAATAGAGATCCCGTAGCAAAAGGAACACCAGGAAGACAACACCAAGATGTATAATAATTAAAATGGCAAAGATCAAGGGTAAGGAGAGAGTGTTGAAAGCAGCCAGAGAAAAAAATTACTTATAAAGGAAATCCCATCAGACTATCAGCAGACTTCTCAGCAGAAACTTTATAAGCCAGAAGGAAGTGGCATGATATGTTTAACATAATGAAACAGAAGGATCTCCAACCAAGAATCCTCTATCTGGGAAAATTATCATTTACATTTGAAGCAGGTATTAAACAATTTCCGTATCATCAAAAGTTGAAGGAATTCACCAACACTAAGCCAGCCTTACAGAATGTGATAAACGGGCTGCTGTAGATATAAATTACCCCAAGGCTAAATAGCTTTCAGCTGTGAAAATAAACCTACATTAAAGACAGCAGACTAACTACCAAGCAAGTGTGAAATTAAAACAGAACAAATGAGGCAAAGTCAACTATACTTAAAATCACCCAAGAGATACACAAAAAGTGCAGATCATGACATCTAATAGGAAAAATGTGGAGAAGGAAGAAGGAAAAACAAGTGCCTTTAGATTGTGTTTGAAATAGAGTAATCAGCAATTTAAGGTAGACTATTATATAGTAAGGAAGCTATAATTGAACCGTTGGTAACCACAAAACTAAAGTCTACAGTATATACATAAAGAAAAGAAAAAGGAAAGAAAGATCCAATCATAACACTAAAGAGATCTATGAAATAACAAGAGTATAGAAAGAAAAAAGGAAACAGACAGGAGATACAAAAACAACCAGTAAATAATAAAATGGCAATTAGTACATATCTATTAATAAAGACTTTAAATGTACATGGATTAAATGTACCAATCAGAAGACATGGAGTGGCAGAATGGATGAAAAAACAAGACCCATCTACATGCTGCATACAGAGACTCATTTCAGACCCAAAGATAAACACAGACTAAAATTGAAGGGACAGTAAAATATATTTCATGTAAATAATAGGGAGAAAAAAGCAGGAATATCAGTACTTATATTAGACAATATTCCAAACAAATAAAGTAATGAGACAAAGAAGGACATTACATAACGATAAAGGGATCAGGCCAACAAGAGGATATAACCATTTTCAATATCTATGCCCCCAATATAGGAGCACCTAAACATGTACAACAAATAATAACAGAATAAAAGGGAGAAATAGACTGCAACACATTAATTTAGGTGACATTAACACACCAGTCATATCAATATGTCAACCAGACAGAAAATAAATAAGGAAACAGAGGCACTAAAAAATACACTAGATCAGATGGACTTAACAGATATCTACAAACATTCCACCCAAAAGCAGCAGGATACACATTCTTTTCAAGAGCACATGGAATGTTTTCCAGAATAGATCACATACTAGGCCACAAAAAAAGCCTCAATATACTCAAAAAGATTGAAATATTAGGGAGCTTCTGAGACCAAAATGGTATGAAATTAGAAATGAATTACACAAAGAAAACAAAAAGACCTACAAATATATGGAGGCTAAACAACGTGCTTCTAAATAATCAGTGGATCAATGAACAAATTAAAACATAAATCAAGCAATACATGGAGACAATGAAAACAAAAATTCAACAGCGCAAAACGTGTGGGAGGCAGCAAAGGCAGTTCTAAGAGGAAAGTATATAGCAATACAGGCTTGCCTCAAAAACCAAGAACAATTCCAAATAAACAGTCTAAACACACAATTAAATATACTAGAAAAAGAAGAACAAATGAACCCCAAAGTCAGTAGAAGGAAGGGCATAATAAAGATCAAAGAAGAAATAAATAAAATAAATAATAAAACAATAGAAAAATACCATGAAACCAGGAGCTGCTTCTTTGAAAAAATAATCAAGAAGAGAATGTACACACATAAACAGAATCAGACATGAGTAAGGAATAATCACAAAAGATACCACAGAAATACAAAGAATTATTAGAGAATACTATGAAAAATTATATGTCAATAAATTGGAGAACCTAGAAGAAATGGACAACTTCCTAGAAAAATACTACCTTCCAAGACTGACCAAGGAAGAAAGAGAAAACCTGAAGACATATTACCAACAATGAAATTGAAATGGTGAACAAAAAAACTCCAAATAAACAAAAACCCATGCCAGAGAGCTTCACACCCAAATTCTACCAAACATTTAAAGAAGAGCTAATACACATCCTTCTTTAAGTATTCCAAAAAGTAGAAGAGGAGGGAATACTTCCAAACTCATTCTATGAGGCTAGCATCATTCTAATACCAAAACCAAACAAAGACACCACAAAAAAAGAAAATTACAGACCAATATCCCTGATGAAGACAGATGCGAAAATCCTCAACAAAATATTAGCAAAGAGAATCCCAAAATGTTTCAAAAAGATCATCCATCATGACCAAGTGGGATTTATTCCAGGGATGCAAAGATGGTACAATATTCATAAATAAATCAATATCATACACCACATTACCAAAAGAAGGATAAAAACCACACATGACCATCTCAATAGATGCTGAAAAAGCATTTGACAAAATTGAACATCCATTCATGATAAGAACGCCCAACAGAATGAGTATAGAGGGTACATACCTCAACATAATAAAGACCATATATGACAAACCCATAGGCAACATCATACTTAATAGTGAAATGCAGAAACCTTTTCTTCTGACTGGGAATAAGATAAGGATGCCCACTCTCACCACGTTTATTCAACATAGTACTGGAGGTACTAGACACAACCATAAGAGATAAAAGGCTTCCAGATTGGTAAGGAAGAAGTTAAACTGGCACTATTTTCATATGACATGATTTTGTACATAGAAAACATAAAGAATCCACCAAAAAACTATTAGACCTAATAAGTGGATTCAGAAAAGTTGCAGGGTACAAAATTAACACGTAGAAATCTATTGCATTCCTATATATTAACAATGAACAAACAGAAACAGAAATCAGGAAAACAACTCCATTCACAATTGCATCAAAAAGAATAAAATACCTAGAAAAAACCTAACCAAGGAAGTGAAAGACCTAGACCCTGAAAATTACAAGACACTAATGAAAGAAATTTTAAAAGACACCAATAAATGGAAATCTATTCTGTGCTCATGGATAGGAAGAATTAATATTGTCAAAATGGCCATCCTGCCCAAAGCAATTTATAGATTCAATGCAATGCCTATCAAAATACCAATGGTATTCTTCAAGGAACTAGAACAAATAGTCCTAAAATTCATATGGAACCACAAAAGACCCCAAATAGCAAAAGCAATTCTGAAAAGGAAGAACAAAGCTGGGGGCATTACACTCCCCAACTTCAAGCTCTACTACAAAGCCACAGTAATCAAAACAGTTTGGTACTGGCACAGGAACAGACCCATAGATCAATAAAACAGAATAGAGAGCCCTGATAGAAACCCAAATACACATGGCCAGTTAATAAATCAAGCAATACATGGAGGCATGGACATACAATAGGGAAACGACAGTCTCTTCAAGAAACGGTGTTAGAAAAACTGCACAGCTACATGTAAGAGAATGAAACCAGATTATTGTCTGACTCCATACACAAAAGTAAACTCAAAATGTATCAAAAACCTGAATGTAACTCATGAAACCATAAAACTCTTAAAAGAAAACAGAGGCAAAATCTCTTGAATATGAGCATGAGCAATTTTTTCCTGGACACATCTTCTTGGGCAAGGGAAACAAAATAAAAAATGAACAGGTGGGACTACATCAAACTAAAAGGCTTCTGTACAGCAAAGGACACCATCAGTGGAACAAAAAGGCATCCTATAGTATTAGAGAATATATTCACAAGTGACTCATCTGATAGGGAGGTAACATCCAAAATATATAAAAAGCTCATATGCCTCAACCCCCAAATGACAAATAACCTCATTAAAAATTGAGCAGAGGACCTGAACAGAACATTATACAAAGAAGAAACACAAATGGCCAATGGGTGCATGAAAATATTCTCCATGTCACAAATCATCAGGGAAATGCAAATTAAAGCCACAGTGAGGTATCATCTCACACCATTTAAAATGGCCACTATCCAAAAGACAAGAAACAACAAATTCTGGTTAGGTTGGGGAGAAATAGGAATCCCTACACTATTAGTGGTAATGTAAATTGGTTCAACTGCTGTGAAAAGCAGTATGGAGATTCCTCAGAAAACTAAAAATAGAAATACCACTTGCCCCAGTAATTCCACTCGTAAGAATTTACCCAAAGAAACAAAATCCCTGATTCAAAAATATATATGTACCTCTATGTTTATTGCCGCTCTATTTGCAACAGCCATGGTATATAAGCAACCTAAGTTCTCATCAATAGATGAATGGATAAAGCAGGGGTGTTACATATAGACAATGGAATATTATTCAGACATAAAAAGAAAAGAAATCCTGCCATTTGCAACAACACAGATGCATCTTGAAGGTATTTAATGGCCTAGTGAATTAAGCCAGGCAGAGAAATACAAATATCATGTGGTTTCACTTATTTGTGGAATATACACGCAAAGGAAAACAGTAGACTCAGACACTGAGAAGTGACTAATGGTTACCAAGGGGGAGGGGTTGTGGTAGATATGAGGGGGGAGGGGGATAAAGAGCACAATAATTCACAATCACAATATAAGTTGATCACAGGGTCTGTTGAACAACTGTGATGTACATTTGAAACCAACACAAGATTTTATATTAAATTTACTTTAATTGAAAAAGACTGGCACAGGTATTCATTTCACCTAATCCATAGAAACTAACATAGAATGTCAAGCAAAATGAGACAAAATAAAAGAAACAAAAGAAAAACACAAAACTTTTTGCTTAAAACAAAAGAAAAACACAAAACTTCAGAAAAAGACTAAATGAAACAGAGTTAAGCAATCTACCTGTTAAAAAGTTTGAATTGGGAAAAACATAGATGAACTCAGGAAAGACCTTAACAATGATGTAGAAAATGTAAAAAAGAACAAAAGAGAGTTTATAAACACCATAAATGAAACGAAAACTACACTAGATGGAATCAGCAGCAGATTAGAAGTTGCAACAGAAAAGATCAGCAATTAGGAAAAGGAATGGAAAGCACTTAACCTGAGATCTGAAAGAAAAAGTAAATAAGGATAAGTTAAGGGACTTTTGGGACAACAACAAGGGCCCTAGCATTTGATTAATAGGAGTCACAAAAGGAGAAGAGAGAAGGGTTGAAAATTACTTGAAGAGAATATTGCTGAAAACATCCTTAACCAAGGGGAAGGGGAGGAAACAGATATCCAGATCCAGGAAGCACAAAAAACTCCAAACAAGAAGAACCCAAGGAAGTCCACACCATGACACACAATTAAAATATTAAAAATTAAAGATAAAAAAAGAATCTTAAAGTGGCAAGAGAAAAGCAACTCCTCATGTGCAAAGGAAACCCCATAACGCTATCAGCTGACTTTACAGGAGAAACATTACAGGCCATAAGGGAGGTTCAGTATTCAAAGTGCTTACAGGAAAAAAACTAAAACCAAGAAAGAATACATTATGGAGCAAACTTAGTCAGAATTGAAGGACGATATAATTCCCAAATAAATATAAGTTAAAGGAGTTCACCACCACTTATAAATTAGCCTTCCAGGAAATATGTAGGGGATATCTTTAATAAGAAAAAAAGGCTAAAAATACAGCAAGAAAATTATTAAAAGAAAAAATTTCAGTGGGAAAAGCAAACAGCAAAGGTAGTAGAAATACCCTCAAAAAGATAGTAGATGATTGAAAGACAAACAGTAAAATCAATTACATTAAAAAATTAGTTAAGGGAATCACTAAATAAAAAGAAATGAAAGAAGAAAGAGACATAAAATGGGGAAGGTAAGTACAAAATGTAGTGTTGTTAAGAATAGATTTAATAATAAAAAATAAGTAACTTAACACTTGCTATATTCGTAGTACTTTATATATGAACTACATGGTAAACACAAAGCAAAAATACATAATAGATACACAAAAAATAAACATAAGCGATTCCAACTGTAACACTAAAGTAACTCATAATGCACAAGGGAAAATAGCAAGAAAGGAAGAAAGGAGGAGAGGAAACTACTAAAAACACCATAAAACATTTAACAAATGTCAGTAATTACATAACTATTGAAAATTACGTTTCTTTTTTGAGAGTGCATCTCTCATATTTATTGATCAAATGGTTGTTAACAACAATAAAATTCTGTATAGGGGGGTCAATGCTCAATGCACAATCATTAATCCATCTCAAGCCTAATTCTCGTCAGACTCCAATCTTCTGAAGCATAACAAACAAGTTCTTACATGGTGAACGAATTCTTACATAGTGAATAAGTTCTTACATGGTGAACAGTACAAGGGCATTCATCACAGAAACTTTCGGTTTTGATCACGCATTATGAACTATAAACAATCAGATCAAATATGAATATTCGTTTGATTTTTATACCTGATTTATGTGTGAATCCCACATTTCTCCCTTTATTATTATTATTATTTTTAGTTTTAATAAAATGCTGAAGTGGTAGGTAGATGCAAGATAAAGGTAGAAAATGTAGTTTAGTGTTGTAAGAGAGCAAATGTAGATGATCAGGTGTGTGCCTGTAGACTATGTGTTAATTCAAGCTAGACAAGGGCATTAAAACATCCACAGATGCAGAAGATTTCTCTCAAAATGGGGGGTGAGGTTCTGAGCCTCACCTCTGTTGATCCCCAATTTCTCACCTGATGGCTCCTCTGGACTGTGCCTGTCTTAGGTTGTTCCTCCCTTGAGGAATCTTACCCGTCTCTGGCTAACCAGTCATCTTCTGGGGCCATACAGGGAAATGTAAAGTTGGTAAGTGAGAGAGAAGCCATATTGTTTGAAAAGGTTAGCTTTTTACTTCTTTGCAGATTTATGCCCTGTGGTTTCTATGCCCAGCACTTGTCTCGAGGTATCTTTACCACCTGGAGGAATTATGATACTCGGCAAATTCAATATGAGGCATGAATTCTATTTAAGGGTTGTAATTAGGAAGGAAGAAGAAAAGCTATAGAGGTAGCATATGGAAGAAAACATGGGAGGATTGATTATTTCTTTGACATATCTTCTTGTAGAGTACCTTAAACATGTATAGGTTTTAAACTACTAACTTGCACACACATATTAACATAATAGGAACATGGTGACATAAACAATGCAAATCTATAATTACCAGCCATCTCCAGTGGAGCCAAGAAAACCAGTTAGGCACCCTAGGCATTTGTGAAAATTTGTCTATGATATGATGGATATTGTCCAACTGTACTTGAACAGTCTGAGAGAAATCAGAAAAATTAAAGCAACTGATTTCCGGGATCTGTTCACATCCCATATGTTCTTTTAGTCATAAGATTTTGGAGTGCTACAACTTGCACCCCTCCCAACTCCTGGTTGAGTTCCAACAGTACAGATCCGGTCAAATTCGTTGTCTCACTGTATGCACATGCCAGCCTAGACATCTCCCTCCTTATTCCAATGGCAAGTCCAGGAAACGGTGGGGTGGACGCAGCCACAACCACAGCATCGCCCGGATCCCTGTGGAGGCTTTTTGATGATCATCCCCCGGCACGAGTCCTCCAGAGAGTGCTGATGCCAGAAGCTCCTCCTCATATCGTATCTTAGTTCATTTTCTGGGTAGCCAAGCTAGGCCTTGATCTTCTGCATAGAAACAAACAGACCCTTTACCCACTCTTTAACATGCCCTCTATACCACTATGTAGAACTCATTGAAGGTCAGCACACAGGAACTGAATTTTTTTTTTATTAAGAGAAAGGAATATTATCAGAAAAGAGTACCTCCATAGCTGACCATCTGACACCCTTTAAGTGATCAACATTAAGGATATTTAAAGCATGTGTTGATCTTTGATTTACCAATAGTTTTATCCTATCATGGAGTAATCCCCCTATTCTTTCTTTCTTTCTTTTTTTTATTTTATTTTTTAAATCTTTAATCTACACTTACATGAAGAATACTATGTTTACTATGCTCTCCCCTATATCAGGTCCCCCCTAAAAACCACATTACGGTTACTGTCCATCAGCTTAGCAAAATGTTGTAGAATCACTACTTGTCCTCTCTGTGTTGTACATCCCACCCTCCCCTTTCTCCCTCCCCCCCATGCATGCTAATATTAATACCCCCCTTATTCCTTCCCCCCCTTATCCCTCCCTGCCCACCCATCCTCCCCAGTTCCTTTCCCTTTGGTACCTGTTAGTCCATTTTTGGGGTCTGTAATTCTGCTGCTGTTTTGTTCCTTCAGTTTTTCCTTTGTTCTTATACTCCTCAGATGAGTGAAATCATTTGGTATTTCTCTTTCTCCACTTGGCTTATTTCACTGAGCATAATACCCTCCAGCTCCATCCATGTTGCTGCAAATGGTTGGATTTTTCCACTTCTTATGGCTGAGTAGTATTCCATTGTGTATATGTACCACATCTTCTTTATCCATTCATCTACCGATGGACATTTAGGTTGCTTCCAATTCTTGGCTATTGTAAATAGTGCTGCGATAAACATAGGGGTGCATCTGTCTTTCTCAAACTTGATTGCTGCGTTCTTAGGGTAAATTCCTAGGAGTGGAATTCCTGGGTCAAATGGTAAGTCTGTTTTGAGCATTTTGATGAACCTCCATACTGCTTTCCACAATGGTTGAACTAATTTACATTCCCACCAGCAGTATAGGAGGGTTCCCCTTTCTCCACAGCCTCGCCAACATTTGTTGTTGTTTGTCTTTTGGATGGCAGCTATCCTTACTGGTGTGAGGTGATACCTCATTGTAGTTTTAATTTGCATTTATCTGATAATTAGCGATGTGGAGCATCTTTTCATGTGTCTGTTGGCCATCTGTATTTCTTTCTTAGAGAACTGTCTGTTCAGTTACTCTGCTCATTTTTTAATTGGGTTATTTGTTTTTTGTTTATTGAGGCATGTGAGCTCTTTATATATTCTGGACGTCAAGCTTTTATCGGATCTGTCATTTTCAAATATATTCTCCCATACTGTTGGGTTCCTTTTTGTTCTATTGATGGTGTCTTTCGCTGTACAGAAGCTTTTCAGCTTAATGTAGTCCCAGTTGCTCATTTTTGCTGTTGTTTTCCTTGCCCGGGGAGATATGTTCAAGAAGAGGTCACTCATGTTTATGTCTAAGAGGTTTTTGCCTATGTTTTTTTCCAAGAGTTTAATGGTTTCATGACTTACATTCAGGTCTTTGATCCATTTTGAGTTTACCTTTGTGTATGGGGTTAGACAATGGTCCAGTTTCATTCTCCTACATGTAGCTGTCCAGTTTTGCCAGCACCATCTGTTGAAGAGACTGTCATTTTGCCATTGTATGTCCATGGCTCCTTTATCAAATATTAATTGACCATATATGTTTGGGTTAATTTCTGGAGTCTCTAATCAGTTCCACTGGTCTGTGGCTCTGTTCTTGGGCCAGTACCAAATTGTCTTGATTACTATGGCTTTGTAGTAGAGCTTGAAATTGGGGAATGAGATCCCCCATACTTTATTCTTCTTTTTCAGGATTGCTTAGGCTATTCGGGGTCTTTGGGGTTTCCATATGAATTTTTGAATTATTTGTTCCAGTTCATCGAAGAATGTTGCTGGTAATTTAAGAGGGATTGCATCAAATCTGTATATTGCTTTGGGCAGGATGGCCATTTTGACAATATTAATTCTTCCTAGCCATGGGCATGGGTGAGTTTCCATTTATTAGTGTCCCCTTTAATTTCTCTTAAGAGTGACTTGTAGTTTTCAGAGTATGTCTTTCACTTCTTTGGTTAGGTTTATTCCTAGGTATTTTATTCTTTTTGATGCAATGGTGAATGGAATTGCTTTCCTGATTTCTCTTTCTATTGGTTCATTATTAGTGTATAGGAAAGCTACAGATTTCTGTGTGTTAATTTTGTATCCTGCAACTTTGCTGTATTCCGATATCAATTCTATTCGTTTTAGAGTGGAGTCTTTAGGGTTTTTTATGTACAGTATCATATCATCTGCAAATAGTGACAGTTTAACTTCTTCTTTACCAATCTGGATTCCTTGTATTTCTTTGTTTTGTCTGATTGCTGTGGCTAGGACCTGCAGTACTATATTAAATAACAGTGGGGAGAGTGGGCATCCCTGTCTGGTTCCCGATCTCAGAGGAAATGCTTTCAGATTCTCGCTGTTCAGTATAATGCTGGCTGTGGGTTTATCATATATGGCCTTTATTATGTTGAGGTACTTGCCCTCTATTCCCATTTTGCTGAGAGTTTTTATCATGAATAGATGTTGAATTTTGTCAAATGCTTTTTCAGCATCTATGGAGATGATCATGTGGTTTTTGTCTTTCTTTTTGTTGATGTGGTGGATGATGTTGATGGATTTTCGAATGTTGTACCATCCTTGCATCCCTGGTGTATGCAAGGTCATGGTGTATGATCCTTTTGATATACTGTTGAATTCTGTTTGCTAATATTTTATTGAGTATTTTTGCATCTACATTCATCAGGGATATTGGTCTGTAATTTTCTTTTTTGGTGGAGTCTTTGCCTGGTTTTGGTATTAGGGTGATGTTGGCTTCATAGAATGAGCTTGGGAGTATTCCCTCTTCTTCTATTTTTTGGAACACTTTAAGGAGAATGGGTATTATGTCTTCTCTGTGTGTCTGATAAAATTCCGAGGTAAATCCGTCCGGTCCAGAGGTTTTGTTCTTCGGTAGTTTTTTGATTACCGTTTCAATTTCTTTGCTCGTAATTGGTTTGTTTAACTTTTGTGTTTCTTCCTTGGTCAGTCTTGGGAGGTTGTATTTTTCTAGGAAGTTGTCCATTTCTTCTAGGTTTTCCAGCTTGTTGGCATATAGGTTTTCATAGTAGTCTTTAATAATTCTTTGTATTTCTGTGGAGTCTGTCGTGATTTTTCCAATCTCATTTCTGATTATGTTGATTTGTGTTGATTCTCTTTTTCTCTTAATAAGTTTGGCTAGAGGCTTATCTATTTTTTTTATTTTCTCAAAGAACCAGCTCTTGGTTTCGTTGATTTTTGCTATTGTTTTATTCTTCTCAATTTTGTTTATTTCTTCTCTGATCTTTATTATGTCCCTCCTTCTGCTGATTTTCGGCCTCATTTGTTCTTCTTTTTCCAGTTTCGATAATTGTGATGTTAGACTATTCATTTGGGATTGTTCGTCCTTCTTCAAGTGTGCCTGGATTGCTATGTACTTTCCTCTTAAGACTGCTTTCGCTGCATCCCACAGAAGTTGGGGCTTTGTGTTGTTGTCATTTGTTTCTATATATTCCTTGATCTCTATTTTGATTTTTTCATTGATCCATTGATTATTTAGTAGCATGTTGTTAAGCCTCCATGTGTTTGTTAGCCTTTTTATTTTCTTTGTAGAATTTATTTCTACTTTTATACCTTTGTGGTCTGAAAAATTGGTTGGTAGAATTTCAATATTTTGGAATTTACTGAGGCTCATTTTGTGAGCTAGTATGTGTTCTATTCTGGAGAATGTTCCATGTGCACTTGAGAAGAATGTATATCCTGTTGCTTTTGGATGTAGTGTTCTATAGATGTCTATTAGGTCCATCTGTTCTAGTGTGTTGTTCAGTGCCTGTGTGTCTTTACTTATTTTCTGCCCGGTGGATCTATCCTTTGGGGTGAGTGGTGTGTTGAAGTCTCCGAAAATGAATGCATTGCAGTCTATTTCCCTCTTTAGTTCTGTTAGTATTTGTTTCACATATGCTGGTGCTCCTGTATTGGGTGCATATATATTTAGAATGGTTATATCCTCTTGTTGGACTGAGCCCCTTATCATTATGTAGTGTCCTTCTTTATCTCTTGTTACTTTCTTTGTTTTGAAGTCTATTTTGTCTGATATTAGTACTGCAACCCCTGCTTTCTTCTCACTGTTGTTTGCCTGAAATATGTTTTTCCATCCCTTGACTTTAAGTCTGTGCTTGTCTTTGGGTTTAAGGTGAGTTTCTTGTAAGCAGCATATAGATGGGTCTTGCTTTTTTATCCATTCTATTACTCTGTGTCTTTTGATTGGTGCATTAACTCCATTTACATTTAGGGTGACTATTGAGAGATATGTACTTATTGCCATTGGAGTCTTTAGATTCATGTTTACCAAAGGTTCAAGGTTAGCTTCTTTAGTATCTTACTGCTTAACTTAGCTCGCTTATTGAGCTGTTATATACACTGTCTGGAGATTTTCTCCTCTCCATTTTTATTCCTCCTCCTCCATTCTTCATATGTTGTGTGTTTTGTTCTGTGCTCTTTTTAGGACTGCTCCCATCTAGAGCAGTCCCTGTAGGATGCCCTGTAGAGGTGGTTTTTGGGAAGCAAATTCCCTCAGCTTTTGCTTGTCTGGGAATTGTTTAATCCCGCCATCATATTTAAATGATAGTCGTGCTGGATACAGTATCCTTGGTTCAAGGCCCTTCTGTTTCATTGCATTAAATATATCATGCCATTCTCTTCTGGCCTGTAGGGTTTCTGTCGAGAAGTCTGATGTTAGCCTGATGGGTTTTCCTTTATAGGTGACCTTTTTCTCTCTAGCTGCCTTTAAAACTCTTTCCTTGTCCTTGATCCTTGCCATTTTAATTATTATGTGTCTTGGTGTTGTCCTCCTTGGATCCTTTCTATTGGGGGTTCTGTGTAATTCCGTGGTCTGTTCGATTATTTCCTCCTCCAGTTTGGGGAAGATTTCAGCATTTATTTCTTCAAAGAGACTTTCTATCCCTTTTCCTCTTTCTTCTTCTTCTGGAACCCCTTTAATACGAATATTATTCCTTTTGGCTTGGTCACATATTTCTCTTAGTGTTGTTTCATTCCTGGAGATCCTTTTGTCTCTCTCTATGTCAGCTTCTATAGATTCCTGTTCTCTGGTTTCTATTCCTTCAATGGCCTCTTGCATCTTATCCATTCTGCTTATAAATCCTTCCAGGGATTGTTTCACTTCTGTGATCTCCTTCCTGACATCTGTGATCTCCCTCCAGACTTCATCCCATTGCTCCTGCATTTTTCTCTGCATCTCATCCCATTGCTCTTGCATTTTTCTCTGCATCTCTGTCAGCATGTTCATGATTTTTATTTTGAATTCTTTTTCAGGGGGACTGGTCAGGTCTGTCTCCTTCTCAGGTGTTGTCTCTGTGATCTTTGTCTGCCTGTAGTTTTGCCTTTTCATGGTGATAGAGATAGTTTGCAGAGCTGGTACGAGTGACTGCTGTAAGAGCTTCCCTTCTTGTTGGTTTGTGGCCTTCCTCTCCTGGGAGAATAGCAACATCTAGTGGCTTATGCTTGGCAGCTGTGCGCCGACAGGGCTTCTGCTACCTGCCCATTTGCTATGGAGTTTATCTCTGCTGTTGCTGTGGGCATGGCCTGGTTGGGGCTGCTCCTCCAAAATGATGGAGCCCCGTTGGAGGGGGAGCGGCCGGGAGGCTATTTATCTCCGTAAGGGGCCTCTCTGCTCCCTGTTGTCCAGGGGGTTAGAGTGCCCAGAGATCCCCAGATTCCCTGCCTCTGGTATAAGTGTCCTGTCCTGCCCCTTTAAGATTTCCAAAAAGCACTCTCCAAACCAAAACAACAACAGCAACAACGAAAGAGAAAAAGAAAAGAAAAAAAAAAAGGAAAAACACGCGATTTTCTTTGTCCTCAGGCACCGGTCCCAGGCACCCACTCACCAGTCCTGCTGCCCTGGCTCCCTAGCACCGGGGTCCCTGTCCCTTCAATGCTTCCAAACAGCACCTGCCAAACAAAAAAAAAAAAAAAAGGGAAAAACATGCAATATTGTTTGTCCTCAGGCACCGGTCCCAGGCACCCGCCCACCGTTCCTGCCGCCCTGCCTCCCTAGCACTGGGGTCCCCGTCGCTCCAAGGCCTCCAAAAAGCACTTGCCGAAAAAAAGGGAAAAATGCACGACCCTCTCCGTCCCCAGACGCCGGTCCCAGGCACCCGCTCACCAGCCCTGCCACCCTGCCTCCCTGGTACTGGGTCCCTGTCCCCCTAAGGCCTCCAAAAAGCACTCGCCAAAAAGAAAAAAAAGGGAGAAACGTGCGATTTTCTTTGTCCCCAGGCACCGTTCTCAGGCACCCGCTCACCAGTCTTGCTGCCCTGTTTCGCTGGTATTGGGGTCCCTGTCCCTTTAAGGCTTCCAAAAAGCACTTACCAAAAAGAAAAAAAAAGGGGGGGGGGGAAATGCACGATTTTCTCCATCCTCAGGCGCCGGTCTCAGGCACCCCCCCACCGGTCCCGCCGCCCTGCCTCCCTGGCATCTGGGTCCCCATCCCTTTAAGGCTTCCAAAAAGCACTCACCAAAAAAAGGGAAAAATGCGCGATATTCTTTGTCTTCAGGTGCCGGTCCCAGGCACCCGCTCACCGGTCCTGCTGCCCTGCCTCCCTAGCACCGGGGTCCCTGTCCCTTTAAGGCTTCCAAGAAGCACTCGCCAAAAAAAAAATCCGTTCTGGTTTCTTTCCACCCACCCGGAGCCAGGGGGAGGGGCGCTCAGGTTCCGCTGGGCCAGGGCTTGTATCTTACCCCCTTCGCAAAGCGCTGGGTTCTTGCAGGTGTGGATGTGGTCTGGATGTTGTCCTGTGTCCTCTGGTCTCTATTTTAGGAAGAGTTTTCTTTGTTATATTTTCATAGATCTATGTGTTTTGGGGAGGAGATTTCCACTGCTCTACTCCTGGCTCTGCCTCCTGAAAATTACGTTTTTAAGTTGATATATTTTAATTGAAGTATACTGGATATACAATATTATATTCATTTTAAGTATACAGTCACAGTTATATAAATGATTGAATCCTCACCACAACAAGGATAGTTACTATCTGTTGACATACAAGGATGTTACGGAACAATGGACTATATTTTTTATGCTGTACTTTCATCCCCATGACTAATTTCTATTAGGATTGAGATTTGATCCCTTGTTATTCCCTTTAGCTATTTCACCCACTGAACCCAAACCCAACCAACAGACTCGTCTCAGTGTCTAGGAGTCTACTGATGCTTTGCTCATTTTGTTTCATTTTGTCTTCAATGCCACATTTAAGTGAAGTAATATGGTATTTGTCTACCTCAGCCTGGCTTATTTCACTTAGAATAATACCTTCTAACTCTGTCCATGTTGTCACAAATGGCAGGATTTCTATACTTTTTATGGCTGAATAATACCCCATTGTGTATATATACCACTTCTTCCTTATCTATTCATCTATTGATGGAAATGTTGGGTAACTCCATATCTTGGTTATTATAAATAATGTGGTGATAAATATAGGGTTGCATATATTTTTTCAAATAAAAGATTTGTCTTCTTTGGATAAATTCCTAGGTGTGGAATTATTGGGTCACATGATATTTCTGTTTTTAGTTTTTTGAGGAACCTCCACATTGCTTTCCATACTGGCTGCACCAATTTACATTCCTACCAACAGTGTAAGTAGGGTTCCCTTTTCTCCACATCCTAGACACATATCTTATCTTTTGAACAGTTGTGAGATATCTCATTGTGGTTTTGATTTTCATTTTCCTGATTAGTGATGTGAGAATTTTTTTCATGTGCCTGCTGGCCATTTGTATGCACTCTTTGGAAAAATATCTTTTGAGGTCATCTGCCCATCTTTTAATGGGATTATTTGTGTTTTTCTCACGTTGAGTTCTATGAGTTCTTCCTATATGTTGGATGTTAACCCCTTGTTGGATGTATCATTTATTAATATATTTTCCCATACTCTAGGTTACTTTTCATTTTGTTCATGGTGTTCCTTGCTAAATAAAACTTTTTGGTTAGATATAGTCCCACATGATATTTCCTTTTTGTTTCCCTTGCTCAAGAAGACATGTCCAGAAAAAAATTACATATGCTCATGTTCATGAGTGTTTTGTCTGTATTTTTGTCTAAGAGTTTTATGGTTTCATTTCTTATATTTAGGTCTTTAATCCTTTTGGAGTTCATGTTCATGTATGGTGTTAGGCAATAATCCAGTTCCCTTCTCTTGCATGTAGTTGTCCAGTTTTCCCAACACTATTTTTTATTAAGATGTCATGATATGCAATCTTATGCTCAGGTTTACTACATTCCCTCCTATTATCAAGTCCCCACCACATACCCCATTACAGTCACTGTCCATCAGCATAGTAAGAAGCTATAGAGTCAGTGGAAGGAAATAAGATGGCAGCATGAGAGTTGAGGTAGAAATCTCCTCCCAAAACCACATATAATACAAAAATACAGAAAATACAACCTATCCTAAAAGAGTGACCAGAAATAAGATTGAACTAGCCAGCATACATCTGGGAAGAGAACATCTCACAGAAAAGGGTAAAGAAATAAAGCTGCTACCCGGAGGGACCCAAGCACTTGCCCCACCCCAGCTTACCAGTGGGAGGAAGAGAAACAGAGTAAGGAGGGAGTAGAAACCCAGGTCTGCTAAATACCAATCCCTGAAGATCTACTCCAGGACCACAATCACACATTACATGGTGCTCTGGAGATTAGAGGGGTTGAAAAGCAGTAAGAGATTGAGACTCCAGCCACTTGTGGAGAACAGGTTCCCACAACCTGCTGCTCTGGGACAAAAGAAAGGTGGGCATTTTGGAAGACTTCCCAACAGTGAAAGGGCTGCTACAGGGGCTAGGATTACACAAAGCTTGCTGCTCAGAAGGGACAAGTGGACAGAATCTTCCTGGCACACATATCCCAGCAGGTTGGGAGCTTTCAGGAGCTTTAGGTGCTCCACACCCCTGGCTGGCAACACAGCCCTAAGGACCCTCAGCACAGTAAGCAGCCTGCTGCTCCTTCCTCCCTGCTGGCACCAGCATGGAAACCTGCTGCCCACACCATTGCCCTAGGCCAGCTAAAGGACAGCCCCTCCTAGAGCAACTACAGTGGCTGAATGCATAGGCTGCTCCTCGCACATGTGGCTAACTGGCACTGACAACAGAGGCAGGCACTGCTGCCTGGAAGCAGGAAAGAGGTCTTGGAAGGCAAAACTGCCACTTGCCTGTGACCCCTGTGATTTCCCTAGGCCAGCTGGAGGGCAGCCCTGCCTATGGCAGCCTAGAGGATTAACAAAGAGGCTATTCCCTGCACATGGCTCACTGGCAATGACAGCAGAAACAGGCACTGTGGCCAGGAAGTAGCAAAGAGTTCTCTCTTTAGGGTAGGAACCAGCGCCACTCACTTGTGACCACTGCCATTCATCCAGATGTTTGGCAGCTACAAAGAGCAGAGCTTCTGGGCACTAGAGGGCACCACCTACACAAACCTAATATTTCTCATTATCCAATAGTATTATGAAAAGACAGTAGAGCCTTATTCAATCCAAAATCCCCCAAACACCAGAAAGAGAGCTCAGTGAAAATGAAATCACCAATCTTCCTGAAAAAGAATTAAAATAAAAGTCATAAACATGCTAATGGAGCTACAGAAAAATATTCAAAAGTAAGGGGTGAATTTAGGAGGGAGGTAGACATGTTGAAAAATACACTAGCTGAAATGAAGCATACAATGGAGGGATTTAAAAGCAGATTAGATGAGGTAGAGGAGATGTTAAATGGAACAGAAATTAGAGAACAGGATACAAAGAAGCTGAGGCAGAAAGAGAAAGAAGTGTCTCTTGGAATGAAAGACTATTAAGAGATCTGTGTGACCAATCAAATTGGAATAATATTCACATTATAGGGGTACTAGAAAAAGAAGAAAGAGAAAAAGGGATAGAAAGTGTCATTGAAGAAATAATTGCAGAAAACTTCTCCAATCTGGGGAAAGCAATAGTCTCTCAGGCCATGGAGGTGCCCAGATCTCCCAACACAAGAGACCCAAGAAAGACAACACCAAGACATATAATAATTAAATGGCATAGATCCAGGACAAGGACAGAGTATTCAAAGCAGCCAGAGAGAGAAAAGAGATCACTTACAAAGGAAAACCCATCAGGCTACCATTAGACTTCTCAACAAAAACCTTACAGGCCAGAAGGAAGTGGCATGACCTATTCAATGCAATGAAACAGAAGGGCCATGAACCAAGGATACTGTATGCAGCAAGATTATCATTTAAATTTGAAGGAGGGATTAAACAATTTCCAGATAAGCAAAAGTTGAGGGAATTTACCTCCCACAAACCATCTCTACAGTGTATTTTAAGGGGCTGCTCTAGACGGAAATGCTCCTAAGGCTAAATAGCTGTCACCAGAGAAAATAAAACCGCATTAAAGGAAGTAGACACATTAATTACTAACCAAACATTAAATTAATCAGCTATCCACAAAGTCAGTCAAAAGAAACACAAACAGTACAGAATTTGATACGTAATATATAAAAAGTGGAGGAAGAAAAAGAAGGTAGAAAAAATAAAGAATCTTCAGATTGTGTTTATAATAGCATAACAGGTAAGTTAAGTTAGAATGTTAGACAGTAAAGAAGCTGCCCTTGAACCTTTGATAACCACAATTCCAAAGCCTGCAATGGCATAACTACGTATCTATCGATAATCACCCTAAATGTAAATGGACTGAATGAACCAATCAAAAGACATAGAGTTACAGAATGGATAAAAAATCAAGACCCATCCATACACTGCCTACAAGAGACTCACTTCAAACCCAAAGACATACACAGACTAGAAGTGAAGGGATGGAAAAAGATATTTTATGCAAATAGGGAGAAAAAAGCAGGAGTTGCAATACTTGTATCAGACAAAATAGACTTCAAAACACAGAAAGTAACAAGAGACAAAGAAGGAAATTATATAATGATAAATGGGTCAGTCCAACAAGAGGATATAACCATTATAAATATCTATGCATCCAGAAGATGAGCACCTACATATGTGAAACAAATACTAACAGAATTAAAGGGGGAAATAGAATGCAATGCATTCATCCTAGGAGAATTCAACACACTAATCACTCCAAAGGACAGATTAACCAGACAGAAAATAAGTAAGGACACAGAGGCACTGAACAACACACTAGCACAGATGGACCTAACAGACATCTATAGAACACTCCACCCAAAAGCAGCAGTATACACATTTTTCTCAAGTGCACATGGAACATTTTCAAGAATAGATCATATTCTAGGCTACAAAAAGAGCCTCAGTAAATTAAAAAAGATTTAAATTGTACCAACCAGCTTCTCAGACCACAAAAGTATAAAACTGGAAATATATTACACAAAGAAAACAAAAAAGCCCATAAACACATGGAGGCTTAACAACAAGCTCCTAAATAATCAATGGATCAATGACCAAATTAAAATAGAGATCAGGCAATATATGGAGACAAATGAAAACAACAGCTCAATGCCCCAACTTCTATGGGATGTAGCAAAGGCAGTTCTAAGAGGAAAGCATATAGGAATTCAGGCCTATCTAAATAAGGAAGAACAATCTCAAATGAATAGTCTAAATTCACAATTAATGAAACTGGAAAAAGAAGAACAAAAGAGGCACAAAATTCATAGAATGAAGGACATAAGAATGAAGGATCAGATAATAAATAAATAAAATTTAAAAGATTAAAAAAATAGAAAGAATTAATGAAGCCAAGAGTTGTTTCTTGGAGAAAATAAACAAAATAGATACACTCCTAGCCAGACATATCAAGAAAAAAAAGTCTACACACATAAACAGAGTCAGAAATGAGAAGGGAAAAATCACTACAGACACCACTGAAATACAAAGAATTAGTAGAGAATACTATGAAAAAGTATGTGCTAACAAATTGGATAATCTAGAAAAAGATGGACAAATTCCTAGAAAAATACAACCTTCCAAGGCAGACCCAGGAAGAAACAGAAAATCTGAACAGACCGATTACCAGCAATGAAATTGAATTGGTAATCAAAAAACTACCCAAGAACAAAACCCCAGACCAGATGGCTTCAATGTTAAATTTTATCAGACTTTCAGAGAAGACCTAACACCCGTCATCCTTAAAATTTTCCAAAAAGTAGGAGGGAATACTTCCAAACTCGTTCTATGAGGCCAGCATCACTCTAATACCAAAACCAGGCAAAGACACCACAAAAAAAGAAAATTACAGACCAATATCCCTGATGAACATGGATGCAAAAATCCTCAACAAAATATTGGCAAACCAAATTCAAAAATACATCAAAAAGGTCACACATCATGATCAAGTGGGATTTATTCCAGGGATGCGAGGAGGGTACAATATTAGAAAATCAATCAACATTATCCACCACATCAACAAAAAGAAGGAAGAAAATCACATGATCATCTCCATAGATGCTTTAAAAGCATTTGACAAAACTCAACATCGATTCGTGATAAAAACTCAACAAAATGGGTATAGAGGGCAAGTACCTCAACATAATAAAGGCCATATATGACCAACCAACAGCCAACATCCTACTTAACAGTGAAAAGCTGAAAGCTTTTCCTCTAAGATTGGGAACAAGTCAAGGATGCCCACTCTCCACTTTTATTCAATGTTGTTCTGGAAGTCCTAGCCATGGCAATCAGACAACACAAAGAAATAAAAGGCATCCAGATTGGTAAGGAAGACATTAAACTGTCACTGTTTGCAGATGACATGATATTGTACATAAAAAACCCTAAAGAATCCACTCCAAACTACTAGAACTACAAATTTAAATTTAGTAAAGTTGCAGAATACAAAAGTAATACACAGAAATCGGTTGCATTCCTACATACTAACAATGAACTAGCAGGAAGATAAATCAGGAAAACAATTCCATTCACAATTGCATCCAAAAGAATAAAATACCTAGGAATAAACCTAACCAAGGAAGTGAAAGACCTATACCATGAAAACTATAAGACACTCTTAAGGGAAATTAAAGAAGACACTAATAAATGGAAATACTTCCCATCCTCATGGATAGGAATAATTAATATTGTCAAAATGACTATCCTGTCTAAAGCAATCTACAGATTCAATGCAATCTCAATCAAAATACTGACAGCATTTTTTGACAAACTAGAACAAATAATTCTAAAATACATATGGAACCACAAAAGACTCCAAATAGCCAAAACAATCCTTAGAAGGAAAAATAAAGCAGTGGGGCAGGGGGAAGCGGTATTATGTCTCCAACTTCAAGCTCTACTAGAAAGCCACAATAATCAAGACAATTTGGTACTGGTGCAAAAACAGAGACATAGATCAAGGAAATAGAATGGAGAGTCCAGATATAAACCCACACATATATGGCTGATTAATACATGATAAAGAAGCCATGGATATAAAACTGGAGAAATGACAGCCTCTTCAACAGCTGGTGTTGGCAAAACTGGACAGCTACATGTAAGAGAATGAAACTGGATTACTGCCTAACCCCATACACAAAAGTAAGCTAGAAATGTATCAAAGACCTGAATGTTACTCATGAAACCATAAAACTCTTAGAAGAAAAGATAGGCAAAACTGTCTTAAATATAAACATGAGGAACTTTTTCATGAACATATCTCCTTGGGCAAGGGAAACAAAATCAAGTAATAAACAAATGGGATTACATCAAACGAAAAAGCTTCTGTATAGCAAAGGACACCATCAGTAGAACAAAAAGGCATCCTACAGTATGGGAGAATATATTCATAAATGACATATCTGACAAGGGGTTATCATCCAAAATATATAAAGAGCTCACATGCCTCAACACCCAAAAGGTAAATAACCCAATTAAGAAATGGGCAGAAGACCTGAACCAATGCTTCTCTAAAGAAGAAATTCAGATGGTCAACAGACACATGAAAAAATGCTCCATATCACTAATCATCAGGGAAATGGAAAGGATGAAATGTGACCTCAAGGATGAAATATAAGACTAGAGTTTCCAATTTTTGGATTTGGCTGTTGGAATTGGGACCTGTATAGCCTAAGGCATAGCACATCCTTAAATTCATTAATTTGGCATTCTGTCTAAGTCAAGCTCAGAGTTTTGCCTCCCTTCTTAATTACAGAGTGACAAAAGAATGAGATTTTTAAAGAGGCAGGCAAAAGGAAGAAATTCGGCTGATCCCTGTTCTGGGCCCAAAGTAAAAAGGGTGCAGTCCCTACCATTTGTGTCCAACACAAACACAACAATCAAAGCATCTGTGGAATGCATAGGGATGAAAGGGGGAAATAGATCTTGGGCCCCCACCATCAAAGTAATGGAATGAGGAAATACCTGTGTTGTAGTGAAGTTGAAGCCAAGCAAGGATGACCACATAGTGGCAGGGAGGGTAAATGGAGAAATGGAGAGTAGGAGCAGAAAAGGAAGTGAAGTCTCTTGTATGGATATATAAAGTACTGTTTGGGGATTTGTTGATGGTTTGGAAGTGGGTGTTTCTACAGTGTACTTCCACTGCATGTATGTTGTCTTGCATTTAAGCGATTGACTCATGCCCACAGATAGCCCCTGTTTTTGTCTATGAGAGACAGAGGAGGGAAAGGATCCTCAGAGGATAGGTGAGTTGTGCCTTCAGACAAGGGGGCAAGGCATATATGGCTTACCAGGAGTAGAGATCTGAGTCACTGCACAAGAATATGTTACTGGTGGAATGCATTTTATTTCCCTGATTCTTGTCTTCTTGAAGGAAAGAATTCAATTAAGAAGCTAGATAACAAGAAAAAACAGCAAAGAATTTATTGAGTTAAAGCAGAAACTACACTCTCATAACGGAAAGTGGGCTGTCTGGAAACCAGAAGCAGCCCAGCTATTAGGATTAGCTTGGCTTTTACTTTTTCTTAAGACAACAGGAAGTCCTGCCCTGCAACTTATCTAATTTGATTGCCAGGTTGATTGAGAGCTCTTTTTTTCTCAGTGCACAGATACCTTACCCATAGGTACCTAAGCAAAGCCCACAAGAGGGCCAAAACTACAATGTGACTTGGATTTATGTGTTATTTTAATAAGGTGGGGTTACCTTTGTACAAGGTCTTGGGACCTTGAGCATGCCCCTGTTGTCTTGGGCCTCTTGACAATCTAAGTGTCCTTGACTGTCTGGGCCTCCTGATAAGCTCAGCGTCTTTGACTGTGGAAGTGAGAAATACGGAGGGGTCTTGATAAGGGAGGAGTCTTCCTTGGTGATGGGCTTGCCCTTTTCTCCTGCTTATGTCTAACTGCCTACTCTAACAAAAGGACACATTTTCTTAGATTGTTGGTCCACTCTTTGTAAGAATTTCTAAACAAACTGTTTTTATCTTTGAAGTGATGTCTTTATCAAAATACTTTCCCATGTTTCCTGTCTTTATCAGGTCTTTGATTATTTAAATCATACTTTTGAAATTAAAAGGACTGTTTTTTTCTCATTACTCTGCATCCTTCTATATTTGGGTGTGAGATCTCTGTCACTTTAAGTATAAGTATAGATAACCAAGTATTGCTTCTTAATTGCTATGATCCTATTTGACCAAGTGTTTTAAAACCTTTTGATTGTTTTTACAATCTTCCCAATATCAATTTCAAATGAAATCTTTTTGACCATGAACTAACTTTGGAATTTTTCCAGGGTCCCCTGGAGCATCTGAAGAGATTAGTTTTCTCTCCTAGGCTAATTTGATATGTTAAATTACATGGGAAACATTGTTGAATAAGAAGTAATACTAAGACTTCTTGTTTTATTTGCATAGGTATATAAGTGTTCCAGAAGTGATATGAAATTCCTAATGTCTGATGCCAGTTATAATGTTATTATAATTCCAGTTATAAGTTTTAAATATTGTGTGTCACAGAAATAACCAAATTTACTTTTAAATTCCATTATAATGAACTCCATAAGATCTTTAACAATGGATATTTTTAAGTATTTCACAGAGAATTATTGTTTTATTCTGTTATTTTGATAAAAATATTCTTGCCAAAGTGCTTCATCTTCAAGGAGACTCATGGGAAGCACTCTAGAATTCAGGTTTCTGATAACTTTAAGATCATAAAACTCAACTGGGTGAGAATTTTCCGAGAAAATGGGAAAACTGAATTTAAAAAGGAACAAGAAATAATAACATGGAACTGAATGAACTGATGAGGATGATTATAATTTTTATGACTTTTTTTAAACATTGCTGATTCTTTAATATTTTGATTTTCCAGATTGAAGGAAACTTTTTTCTTTTTTTTCTCACTGTGGTTTACAGCAATTTGGTAAAGTATAACTTTGTAAACAAAGATGATGATGCATTTACTTCTAATTCAAAATTTCTTGAGTATTCTTTTATTAGCATTATATTTAGTTATTTGCATAAGTTCAGTAAGAATCTGTTCTCCTTGTAACAGGACACAATTAGAAATATTGCCTATATTACCAAGGCTTTGACTGGAATGTTATATTTGACATAGATATGCATAGACTCATATATGACTAGGTAGCTTTAGGGATTGCTTGAAATGACTTGGCTTCCTGGCCTCGAAAGACTTTTAAGAATTCAATCTGAGATTCCTTATAAAAGTTCCAGCAAATCAGTCATAAGAAGAATGTATATGATCAACCATTATTGCTATACTTATGTAAATAATCAGGCCAAGTTTAACAAAAATTTATTTTACTGTGATAATCTACAGTTAAAATAATGAAGGTGACTGTGGAAGGAAAAATTATGTGTGCACCTTTCTGGATATGAGATTCTAGTCCTGCTGATTGTCTGTGAGGTTATGGTATATAACCTGTAGACTTAACTGGATCCTGAATTCTTCTAGTTCCCTCAAATATCTGGCTAAAACTCTCCAAAATAACTTACCTAATTTTCCCCCAACCTTCTGATTTGAAAGATTAAAGAACAAGGACAGCCCTTGACTCTCCTTGGAAAGGGATTATACCAAGTACTCCTCACTAAAATTCAGGAATGTGAACTTTGGCTATACATTACACAGCTAAAGAGGTCTCTACCTGACATCTGGTCCTGTGCAAACACTGGAGACCTCCAACTCAAATTGACTAGGAAAAGAAGTAGCTAACACAGAGGTAATCTGCTTCCTCTCTAGATGATGGATCAAGGCTTCCTACTTGAACTAAACATGAAACCCTTTCTTTTCTTTCTTCTACTCTGGCATTGCACTGGGAAAATAAGGTCATCATCTGTATGTCCCATGCCATTGTTAAGGGGGACTAACCTTTCAGACTGCTGGATTTGTCATTGAAAATTCTGATCTGTCCATGATGCTACAGATCCCCTAGTCTATTTTCCTGTCTCTGGTTAACAATCCCAGACTTGGGTAACTTTTGTTTCCAGGATCTGTGTAAAGGGAAGTGCACAAGACAAGGGTAGCCAGAATAAAATTGCCTGTGTGGTATGCAGACACAATTTTACTGGCCTCCACAGCTGTCACTTTTCCAGTCCTGAGTCACACATTCAAATGGGAAATACCAGGAGGTATTATGATTCAGGTTTTGCTTTCTTCGGATTAGGAGTAAATGTAAATGAGGCTATAATCAGGAAGCTCTCCTTAAGTCTTGAAAATATTTCAGAATCTGATGCTAAAGCAATAGCTACCCAGCATTCTTAGAGTCTTGGGCCAATGTTCTTGATAATAGGATAGCCCTTGATTATCTTCTAGCTTAGCAAGGAGGTAATTAACACCTCTGGGAAAGTTGAAACTCAGTTACATATAAGATCCCTGAGCAAGACACTTATCTTAAAAAGGTAACTCCTTCAACAGGGTCCTTGACATGTTTGATTTTGATTGGTTTGGGTCTTGGGTATCATGGCTCTGAAGTACACTCCAGACATTGGGAATTATCCTGTTTATAATAGCCATAGTAATCTCTGGTGCATTGTATTCTCTCAAAAGCTTTAAACGTATGTTTGCAGTGGCTAACCACCAAGCAAATGATCTCCCTAAGACTTGAGCATAAAAAGGGAGAACAAACAACTAAAAAATTGTGAGCCTGAAGTTGTGACCTATGAATTTCACCCAGAGGATGAATAAAAGCTTCAAGAAATACTGACCAGTATCTGAGGATTGTGCTAATGCCTTAAATTTTGATCACATCTCTCAGTTAGATTAAAAGTCTGATCAAAAGGGGAGGAACTGTTAAAAAGTAAACAGGCCTTAAAAGGAGTCACTTGTGCTAAGCCTCACACCAGCAGTCTTAATACTTAACCTAATTACAGTTTCAGGAGTGGAATTTTCAACTAATAAATATGGGATTTCATGAGCACCACTAGAGCCCCATCATTCCCCCAAAGAAAGGTGATGTTGCCTAAAATAATCCTTTATTTTTTTATGACTTCTTTTTCCTTGTCCCCTTCTGCCTATAAAAGTTTTCCATTTTGTATAGTTCCATGAAGTTCCTATTTGCTAGATGGGATGCTACTTGATTCGTGAATTATTGAACAAAGCCAATTAAATCTTCAAATTTACTCAGCTGAATTTTGTTTTTTAACAGTACTTTATGTTTCTCTCTACAGATTTGTCAATTCTATCTACGTGATATAACTTGTTGGCATTCAATTTTCATAGCATTCCTTTCTAATGTTTTTATTTTTATATGGTTGGTTGTGCTGTCCCTTTGTTCACATTTGATTTTAGTAATTTTTGTCTTCTCTTTTTCTTAGCAAGTCTAGATAAATGTCAATTTTCTTGACCTCTTCAAATAATCAGTTAGATTTCATTGATTTTCTCCACTGCTTTCTCTGTTGCATGTCTCGCTTATTTCATCTCTAATAATTATTATTTCCTTTCTTCATCTTGCTTTACATTTAGTTTGCTTATCTTTTCCTAATTATTTAAGGAATAAAGTTAGATTATTAATCTGAGCCCTTCATTTTTTATATAGGTGTTTACAGCTATACATTTCCCTATGAACTGTTCTGGCTGCAACCCGGAAGTTTTCAGATGGTGTTTATAAACTATAAATTTTCCAATAAATCCCATTTTAGCTGCATCACATAAGTTTTGGTACAGTATGTTTTCTTAAATAATCATTTTTTGAAATACAGTTTATATGCAATATTATATTGGTTTCCAATAAACAACTTGGTGATTTATCAATTACATACATTACTGAGTGTTCACCATACACTCAGTAATTACCATCTGTTACCATACAAAGATATTATAATATTATGAGCTATATTTTCTATGCTATACTTCCATACCTGTGAGTAAACAATTTTATAATTTGAAGTTTGCACTTCTTTATCCTGTTTACCCATTTCACCATTCCATCCCCTCCCATGGTGTGTGTTTATGAGTCTATTTGTTTTGTTTGTTCTGTTTTTTTTAATTTCACATATAAGTGAAACCATATGGTATTCATCTTTCTCTGAGTAATATTATTTCACTTAGCATAATGCCATGCTGGTCCATCCATTTTGTCACAAATGGCAGGATTTCTTTCTTTTTTAAGGCTGAACACTATTCCATTGTGTATATGTACCACATCTTCTCTATCCATTCATCTATTGATGGACACTTTGGTGGTTTCCATTCTTGACTATTGTAAATAATGTGGCACTAAACTTAAGGGTGCATATATTTTTTTGAATTAGAGATGTTGTTTTCTTCAGGCAAATTCCCAGAAATAGAATTTCTGTGTCATATGGTATTTCTATTTTTAATTTTTGAGGAACCTCCATACTGATTTCCATAGTGGCTGCACCAATTTGCAATTCCACCAACAGTGCACCAGGGTTCCCTTTTCCTCACAACCTTGCCAACATGTGTTATTTCTTGTCTTGTTGATAGTAGCCATTCTGACTGGTGTGAGGTGAT